>NW_027411755.1:12026117-12704137 GCF_047663935.1 Musca autumnalis | reverse complement strand
TGGATTACTTCCCGTAATCTAACTCAAACATACCCCATCTGACAATCTTAGCTCACTATATTATATGGTGGTCTGTATATTAAAAATAGATCCCTGTGTAACTAAAATCTTTCCTCTACACCAGAAAACCCTATCAGTATATTTATTATTCAGTATAGCTCTGTTCCTTTTCGTGTAAGATTCTTCAAGTTTTACCACTTTTTACTCGAAAAGCGTTCCTCTACTTCTGACACCATACAATTCATATGGGGACAGTTTACAACATTTACTACTTTTGCCGGTTTTACTATTTTCAAAAGTAAAGGAACAGGCCATATGTTTATTACTATAAAATACTGTTCGCTTTTCCTCTTTAAATCTTTAAAAAGTTAATCCACTTAATAAACAAACCTTGATTTCCAAAACCTTTCACATTGTTAATATTCAACATTCTGCTCATGTCTCTCCACAAAATGGTCATTTTGCAAAATTTCAAATTTATTTTCAAAATGTTTTTGTTATTTTTTGTTGTTGTTGAGATGGATACAATTTGCCTAACATTAAAATTTTGTAATTGGACCACATCCATTAAAATAATCGTCATTTTTGGTGCACAAGTGCTCCAAAGTCTGCACATTCAGCCATGATGATGCAAATGATGCGTTTTTCCCATACAAATAAACAGACACATTAATGTGACCGACCACGTGACCCATCCACACAACCAAGCATATTCATTTCTAGTCATTTGGTGATTGTTGGTTAAAAGCAGCATTTGGCCAAATAAACATTAATAAACCTTTTTTTCAAAAGTAATGCGGTTTGGCATTGAAATGTGAAATGCGTACTCTTTAAAGAGTGAACTACGCTAGGAAATTGTATATAGCTTTGTTCCTTTACTTTTTTAATGGTAAGAGTGATAAAAGAGAAAACTGTCAAAATTGCTCTCTCATGAACAGTTTTACCAGAAAAATAAAGGAACGAAAAAATTGTAGATCTGGTAGCAATGTCAAAAAGAAAAACAAAAATTCATGGCCTGTTTCTCTAAGACGATTCGAATACAAAGTCGTTCGAACTACTACCAAACTTCTTTTTTTTGAACAATATTTGAATTGTCTTTATTTTCAATCAAACAAACATTTCCTACAACAACACATGGTAGAACAAGAAAAGGTAGCAGCAATACCCAGCTGACTGAACTGGGTTGTAGTGTTAGTGTCAAATTCCATTCGACATTTTATGTATTTATTTCTATGTTCGATGTATATTAGGAATATATATTTTTCAAGAACAAATTTATTCATCATAAAAAAAAAACTATTTCCCATAAAGACGGCTTCATATCATTGACATGTAACCTCCTCCAGGTCCAAACAACATGCCGCACACTAAAACACCGCTTATAGAGGCGGTATAATATTTGTTAATATGTGTGGTATTTTGTTAAACTTGAAAAGAATAAAGCCCTAATAAACATGTGCTTTTTTGTTTTCAAAAGCAAATGATTGAAACAGCTTCTCTTTTTTCAATGAATTACCAGCGACCCGAAACATTTTTGCAAGTATTCTACTTTCTGCGAGAAATTATGCATTTAGTGGAATTATATGGAAACATTCAAATTGAAAATCTAACGAGTTTTCATTCATGTTTTCCAAAATATTCAATCAAATGTGAAAAATTATTAGTTTTTTAAATTCCAATAATTTATAGACATTTCCTTGTTTTGTTTACATTTACGTTGACACTAAGGTTTACAAACAAAAACAAATTCCTTTGTGGTTGTTGTTCGAGTTGTATTTGTTGTAGTATTAACTTTACCTTGTATTTGTTCTACCATGACAACAACAGGAGTTTGGTAGTAATTCGAACGAATTTTGAGTTCGAATCGTCTTAGAGAAACAGACCATCAATTTTCTTCATTTATTTCTACTTACTTACTTAGCTGGCCCATTACAGAACATTTGTTCCATACACCGAACTAAGAAAAGATCTCCAATCCTCTCTGTTTCGTGCTTCGCTTTTTGGAATAGCGCGCCTTGTCATCTCTTCATCCACTTGTTTGCGCCATCTACTCTTTGGCCTGCCATTTCTGCGTGCACCGCCAAGCGGCTCATATTTTACGCCTTTTTTGTGGGTTCATCATCGCTCATTCTTATGGTATGGCCTAGCCAACGCAACAGTTGCATCTCGATACCTTTATCTATACTGATGACGTAGTATAGCTGATACAGCTCGTGGTTCATGCGACGTCGATATTCACCGTCAACGCAGATTGGTCCATAGATCTTTCGAAGAATTTTTCTCAAACACGCCAAGCACTGCCTTATCTGCTTGCGCAAGTACCCAGGCTTCGGAACCATACATCAGCATGGGTAGTATCAGTGTTTTGTAAAGCGTTATTTTTGTTTGACGAATTGTGGCTTTGTTTTTGAAGTGCTTACTTACTAGGCGTTTACACACAGACAGTATTGGCAAGACAATAGCAAAGTTACAAACCATTTTCACCAATACATTCATACTTTTCTCTATACATATTTAAAAATTTATAAATGTATTTGTGAAAAAGGTTTGTATTTTTGCTATTGTCTTGCCAATACTGGCATTTGTAAACGCAGGGTTAAGCCAAAGTAGCATCTGTTGGCCAATACAATTCTTCTTTTTATTTCACAACTGATATCGTTTGTTGTGTTTACGGCGGTGCCGAGGTATACGAAGTCTTTTACTACCTCACAATTATAGGAACCAACTTCAATAGTTGGTCCGATCTCAATGGACGCATTGCGCGTCGACACCATCATGGTCTCCTCGCCGTTTAACGCCAGACCCGCTTTAGCAGATTCTCCTTCGATCTTAATAAAGGTATCGGTTACTTCTTTTACTGATCGTCCCATGATATCATTGGCATAAGCAAGTAACATTTGGCTATTGGTGTAGATTGTGCCACTTCGTTTGACTTTTGCCTCTCGTATAACCTTTTCTAGCAGGATGTTGAAAAGATCACACGAAAGACTGTCTTCTTGCCTGAAACCTCTTTTGGTACCAAACTCTTCGGAGAGGTCCTTTCCTATTTTAACTGAGGATCTTGTGACAGTTAGAGTCATTTTACAAAGCCGAATGAGCTTTGGGGGGATACCAAATTCAGACATGGCTTGAAATACCTTTGAACGTAGCGGGCTGTCGAAGGCTGCTTTATAATCGACAAAAAAGTGGTAGGTGTCGATCTGCATCTCTTAGGTCTTCTCCAGGTTTTGCCGCAGGGTAAATATCTGGTCAATGGTGGACTTGCCAGGACTAAAGCCGCATTGGTATGGCCCAATTATCTCGTTGACCATAGGATTTAGTCGTTCTCACAATATCCCTGACACGATCTTGTAGGCGATAGGGGAAAGACTTATGCCCATATAGTTGGAGCATAATGTCTTATCTCCTTTCGTATGGACGGGAAATAGAATGCTCATGTTCCAATCGTCGGGTACGCGTTCTTCCTGCTAATTAGATGATGCTTACACCTTATCAGCGTGTCGACTCCGGTTTTGAACAGCTCGGCTGGTAGGCCATCAGCTCCTGCTGCCTTATTATTCTTCAGCCGATTTATTGCTGTCTTTACCTCATCGTGGCCGGGTGGTATACATTCAATACCATCTTCTGGGATTGGGACTGTGGTATCTTCGTCGTCTTCGCTGCTATTGGATACCAACAGTTTTGAAAAATGTTCTTTCCATATCCTGAGTACACTATCTGTATCAGTTACCAAATTACCTTGCTGGTCTCTACAGGAGGATGTGCCTGTACCAAAGCCATCAGTTTGATGCTTGACTCTTTGGTAGAATTTTCGGACTTCACTCTGGCTCCTGTACATCTCGATTTTTTCAGCCTCCTGCTTTTCCATCTCTCTCTTTTTCCTGCGGAAAAGACGTTTCTCCTCTCTCCTTTTCTCCCTGTATCTCTCTCTCGTGCGCTACGCGTTGCTACGGATTGTAAAGTAGCCCTATATGCCGCATTTTTCTCTTCGGTAGCAGCACGACACTCCTGATCATACCATGGATTCCTTGGTGGAGGCCTCTGGTATCCAAGTATGGATTTTGCGGCTGTTTGCATGGAGTGGCCAATGCTTTGCCATTGCGCTGATATGTTATCGGGATGAGGAGTGCTTTGATTAAACAATTGGGCTAGTTGAGTGGAACATGCTGTGGCTATCTGTTGTGATTGCAGCTTACCGATGTCTAACTTTCGTGTTGTGTCTGTTCGTACTTTGTTTGCTACGTTTAAGCGGGTGCGTACCTTTGCTGCAACAAGGTAGTGGTCCGAATCAATGTTTGCGCCTCGGAACGATCGTACATCCAACACGCTCGATGAATGTCGTCCATCTATCACAACATGATCAATTTGATTTCTTGTTTTCTGATCTGGAGACAGCCAGGTGCCCTTATGAATATCGAGATGATTAAATCTGGTACAGCTAACTACCATGTTTTTTGCAGCTGCAAAGTCTATCAGCCTCATACCATTGTCAGATGTTTCACTGTGGAGGCTGAATTTCCCGACTGTTGGGCCAAAGATATTCTCCTTTCCAATTTTGGCATTAAAATCGCCTAGAATGATTTTAATGTCATGGGCAGGGCAACTGTCATATGTTTCTTCTAAGCGCTCGTAAAATATATCTTTGGTCTGTTCGTCCTTTTCTTCAGTGGGAGCATGAGCGCAAATAAAGCAGATGTTGAAGAATTTAGCTTTTATTCGAATTGCAGCGAGTCTTTCATTCACTGGAGTGAAGCTGGATACCAGATGTTTTAGTCTCCGACTAACTACAAATCCGCAACCAAACTCATGCTTTACGTCATGGCAGCTATAATACAGTGCGTCACCTTTAGGTGTTGTTGTGACGCCTTTCCCAATCCATCGTATTTCCTGTATGACAGTAATATCGGCCTTGTACTTTTCAAGTACGTCTGCCAATGCGAAGACTGCACCTTCTCTATAAAGAGTGCGAACATTCCAGGTGCAGATTCGCAGATCATGGTCCTTAAAACGTTTGCGGGGTTCGTCAACTTTAGAGGGGGTTGTTTTTCTTTTCTTTCGTTTTTTCATAGTATGCTGTTTTTTCTAGGGGAGGGTTACTAACCCGACGCCCAAACCCAAGTTTTTAACGTTCTTATGGGAGAACGCGCGGCACATGTTAGCTCACTACCTTTAACGGGTGTTAAAGGCAGTTCCCCAGGTGACACCACGGGGAGGTCAGTGTCCACTTGAGATGAAAGAGGGACCAAGATAAATCCTGGGCTTTGCCATGATATTTTATATTATTTCACTTTATTTTATTTTTTTATTTTATTTCATTTTATTTTATTTTAATTTATTTTTTTATTTTATTTGATCTTATTTTAATTTAATTTATTTCATTTAATTTTATTTCACTTTATTTTATTTTATTTTATTTTATTTTATTTTATTTTATTTTATTTTATTTTATTTTATTTTATTTTATTTTATTTTATTTTATTTTATTTTATTTTATTTTATATTTTTTATTTTATTTTATATTATTTTATGTTATTTTATTTTTTATTTGTTTTATTTTGTTTTATTTTATATTATAGAAATCCGCCCGGGTGGCAGAAAGGACTGCAGCCGCACGACATATTCCCGCTGGTCGAATACCCAAAGTGAGAACAGACTTCGCAAAAGGGGCGACAGGATTAGCAAATGAGCGTGATAACCTTCGTCGTGGTAATTCCAATAACCCTAGAGTTAGGGAGCTGACACTGCAAGTTGGTCGGTGAGCATAACCGAAACAACTGGTTAAAACAACTGAAGAGTTGCAACATTGGAGTTGGAACTAAGTGAATTGCGGACAACGGTTATGTCACTCTCGAACCCTTGAATGGAGGAAGATAGGACCTCAGTCACATTTGTCGTCGTTACGCTGACTAATCCGAAGAGGTGCGCAAGTTATTTCAATCGACAGTTTGTCGAGCACCCCGGGAGTAATAGGGCGAAGAGAAGTGTTCTACGTCGCGTGAGATGTCTTCCTGCCGAGGATAAACCACCACAGTTTGCAATGGATGATGTTGCGAATGTCATCATCCAAAGTGTTGGGCCCTGATGGAATCTCCATGGTAATGCTGAAACAGGCAAGGATGCCAGCGATTTCGCTTTTGTCGCCCGTAGCAAAGATTCTTAAGGCCAGAACAGAATCAATCGTCGCTTGCTTCCCCAAATGTCAAATTATAAAGGAATGCCAGAGCCTCTTTGCAAATCCGCCTGCGTTCCCCTTTAGGAGGCTCTCCTTTATAATTTGACATTTGGGAAGCAAGCAAAGCAAGCGACGATTGATTCTGTTCTGACCTTTAAGGCTTTAGCCCTTCCCAGCGTCAGAAATAGCTACTCAGTTGCCGATTATCACCATGGGTTCCGTAAGCAGAACAGCACGACAAGAGCGCTGCACTCCATCTCCACACATATCAGTCGAGGAATCAACCAAAACAGGCCGTGTGGCGAACACATGAGGAACATGAAAAGCCTTTGATACTGTTAAGCACTCTACGTTGTTTGAGGACATCGAGCGGACAACACTTCGTCCAAGTTTGAAACTTTGGGTAATCGATTATATTTGTGGACGCCAGTCGTACGTGGAATTCAGGAACAAGAAGTCCAAACTCCGTTGAGTAAAACAGAGGTTTCCCCAAGGGGAGTCATATCCCCGGAACTGTTTAAGCTCTACTTCTCCTGTATTCCACCCCCCTCCAGACGACATTCAGATCGTAATGTATGCGGATGATTGTACGATCTTGTCGTCAGGTACCTTCCCCGAAGTCATTTGTGAAAGGCTATTTTACCGATCTTACCACCTTTTTCCACGCGAGGAATATGCAAATATCCGCCACTAAATCTATGACCACTCTGTTCACCACATAGACGTCCGTGGTGAGAACAGAGTTGAATGTCATGGTATATGGTTGCAGAATTCCGACCACAAACCACCCCAAAATTCTAGGGGTCACATTCAACAGAATGTTCCTGTCTTCTTAAGTCTCTAGCCGCCAGTACTTGGGGTGCAGATAAAGACACACTGTTGGCCACATATAACGCGATATGTCGGTATGTGGTAAGCTATGCGGCACCAATATGGTCCACGAATATGAGTGCAATGCAATGGAAAAATATTCAAACCAGTCAGAATATCGCTTAGAGAGCTGTAACAGGGTGCCTACTTATGTCTTCAGTGGACCATCTACATTAGGAGACAAAGATTCTTCCAGTACAGCAACACAATGACATGCTTTCGTTGCAGTACTTGCTCGGGTGTTGTCGGGAGAGCCATCCTAAACACCATATTGTGGGTAGGACTCCCCCATCCAGGCACGTCAGGAGGGATCTTTATGATCTAGAAAGAGAGGTCCATCGTTATTAGAGATAACCCCTGAATGTTTTAAGAGCTTTTCCAAGGATGGATTAGGCATGCCGAATCATACTTGTTCCGCATCCGTAAACAAGACCACGGGTATAGCTTCTTCATTCTATAACAATAAAACATCTACAATGTCAACGGAATTGATCGCCCTGGGAAAGACCATAAAAGTGACAATGAATAATGAAATGAGCAATGTGTCTAGGATGCAGAAAGTTGGGAAGACTCTCTCTATACCTAGGTCTGTGATTTCCAAGCCAACCCAACTCCTCTCAAGGACAATGTGAAGAGAGTTAAGTAAACATAGGAACCACACCCAAATTCCAAGAGAACTTGAGTCAGAACTCCAAATTTACTATCTCCTCTGCCAGGTATCAAAACACTGATAGCCGGAAAAATTATACTACCAAGGTATCTTCACAAGCTAAGCTCTCACGGATAGCAATGCTGAAAAAAAAAAACACCAAAAGACCAATGGTTATAGACGAACTTATTATTATTTAAAGGGTGGTTGTGCTGCAACACCAGCAAGGAACCACTCAGTCTATAGGAAAAGTCATCTCCGGTGAACTTTTGTGTAGGAAAAGTCATCTCAGGTGAACTTTTGTATCGGAAAAGTCATCTCCGGTGAACTTTTGTATGGAAAAGTCATCTCCGGTGAACTTTTGTATCGAAAAAGTCATCTCCGGTGAACTTTTGTATAGGAAAAGTCATCTCCGGTGGAATTTTCTATAGGAAAAGTCATCTCCGGTGAACTTTTCTATAGAAAAAGTCATCTCCGGCGAACTTTTGTATAGGAAAAGTCATCTCCGGTGAAATTTTGTATAGGAAAAGTCATCTCCGGTGAACTTTTGTATAGAAAAAGTCATCTCCGGTGAACTTTTCTATAGAAAAAGTCATCTCCGGCGAACTTTTGTATAGGAAAAGTCATCTCCGGTGAACTTTTGCATAGGAAAAGTCATCTGCGGTGAACTTTTGTATAGGAAAAGTCATCTCCGGTGAACTTTTGTATAGGAAAAGTCATCTCCGGTGAACTTTTGCATAGGAAAAGTCATCTGCGGTGAACTTTTGCATAGGAAAAGTCATCTCCGGTGAACTTTTGTATAGGAAAAGTGAACTTTTGTATAGGAAAAGTCATCTCCGGTGAACTTTTGTATAGGAAAAATCAGCGCCGTTGAACTTTTGTATAGGAAAAGTAATCTCCGGCGAACTTTTGTATAGGAAAAGTCATCTCCGGTGAACTTTTGTATAGGAAAAGTAATCTCCGGCGAACTTTTGTATAGGAAAAGTCATCTCCGGTGATCTTTTGTATAGGAAAAGTCATCTCCGATGAACTTTTGTATAGGAAAAGTCACCTCCTGTGAACTTTTGTATAGGAAAAGTCATCTCCGGTAAACTTTTGTATAGGAAAAGTCATCTCCGGTAAACTTTTATATAGGAAAAGTCATCTCCGGTAAACTTTTATATAGGAAAAGTCGTCGCCGGTGAACTTTTGTATAGGAAAAGTCATCTCCGGTGAACTTTTGTATAGGAAAAGTGAACTTTTGTATAGGAAAAGTCATCTCCGGTGAACTTTTGTATAGGAAAAATCAGCGCCGTTGAACTTTTGTATAGGAAAAGTGATCTCCGGCGAACTTTTGTATAGGAAAAGTCATCTCCGGTGAACTTTTGTATAGGAAAAGTTATCTCCGGTGAACTTTTTTATAGGAAAAGTCTTCCTCGGAGAACTTTTCTATAGGAAAAGTTATCTCCGGTGAACTATTGTATAGAAAAAGTCATCTTCGGCGAACTTATGTATAGGAAAAGACATCTCCGGTGAACTTTTGTATAGGAAATGTCATCTCCGGTGTAATTTTCTATAGGAAAAGTCATCTCCGGTGAACTTTTGTATAGGAAAAGTCATCTCCGATGAACTTTTGTATAGGAAAAGTCATCTCCGGTGAACTTTTGTATAGGAAAAGTCATCTCCGGTGAACTTTTGTATAGGAAAAGTCATCTCCAGTGAACTTTTTTATAGGAAAAGTCATCTCCGGTGAACTTTTGTATAGGAAATGTCATCTCCGGTGTACTTTTCTATAGGAAAAGTCATCTCCGGTGAACTTTTCTATAGGAAAAGTCATCTCCGGTGAACTTTTCTATATGAAAAGTCATCTCCGGTGAACTTTTGTATAGGAAAAATCATCTCCGGTGAACTTTTGTATAGGAAAAGTCATCTCCGGTGAACTTTTCTATAGGAAAAGTCATCTCCGCTGAACTTTTCTATTGGAAAAGTCATCTTCGGTGAACTTTTGTATGGAAAAGTTATCTCCGGTGAATTTTGAATAGGAAAAGTCATCTCCGGTGAACTTTTGTATAGGAAAAGTCATCTCCGGTGAACTTTTGTATAGGAAAAGTCATCTCCGGTGAACTTTTGTATAGAAAAAGTCATCTCCGGGGACTTTTCTATAGGAAAAGTCATCTCCGTTGAACTTTTGTATAGGAAAAGTCATCTCCGGTGAACTTTTGTATAGGAAATGTCATCCCCGGTGAACTATTGTATAGAAAAAGTCATCTCCGGTGAAGTTTTGTATAGGAAAATTCATCTCCGGTGAACTTTTGTACAGGAAAAGTCATCTCCGGTAAACTTTTCTATAGGAAAAGTCATCTCCGGTGAAGGAGAAATCTCTCTATACCTGGGCATACGGTTTCAATCAAAACCAACTCTTCTCCACTAAAGAATATGTTGAGGAGAGTTAGGTCAACTCGAAGGCCAAGAAATGCAACTCTAATCAACTTTTTATTGGTCGCTAACTTAACGAATAATATCGTTTATTACCGAGCTTATAAGCATTTTAATGATAGCAGGAGTGATACCACTACCAAGGTAGTCTTACAAGCTAAACGAAGTCACAAGGTATCTTCCGGATATCTTCTAACGGGTAGCTGACAACTGGACGGGTTGTTTCAATAAAAACCAACTCAACTCTACTAAAAACATGGGGAAGAGAGTTAGCTCAACTCAAAGGTTAAGGGACCCAATCCGAAATACGACTCCAAACCTTCTTCATCCTTTGGTCGCTATCAAAAGACCGATAACCGAAATGATACCATTGCCAAGGGAGGCTTACAAGCTAAACAAAGTCACAATGTATCCTCCGGATCTCTTCTCAGCAGCGTTGAACAAAATAACTTAGCAACACATTTACAAAGAGGATAAGATATTCTTAAAAGTTGAAAATGTCTTAAAAAAATAAAATTATTCCTGAAGCTATAACCACTCTTCTTGCATTAAAAAAACAAGACCACCTTACAAATCCTTTCACTTAAGTACTTCTTCTCGAAACCATTTTAAACATTTATTAAACTTGAGACCTTCTCAAAAGTACTCTCCATGTCAAAACTAACTTCCATACTCGACTTCATAAAAACAATGAAGTGAAAAAAGTTCACATTCACACATAAATCACATACGAGAATATTTTGCATATATGTAGATTTGTCAGCAGTAGATTTCTTGAGGCGAGTTTATTACAGTAGCACCCCCTTCAGCTAGTCCTACGACAACTACAAATAAATTTGCTTAAATGGAAACGGAAACAAAAGTTTAGAAACTTTTTTACAAGCTTACCATTTTGCCTCCTCCAACCACATCCGCCTCCAAACAACTTTAGAGCTAGAACAACAATCCTTCTCTTTAGACCGCAAACTCACGTCTAGATTGCATTGTAGTTTTGTGTGTCTACTTGTGCCTTGTAGTGCATATTCGGCTTTTAAATAAAGAGTCGGGCGTAGCTGAGAAAAAAAGTTGCGATTCAACAAACTCACACATTCATTCATTCCTTTATTCCGTATGCATACCTCATAGTTATCGAATAAGCAAAATCTTTAACTGTTTTTATTTTTGGTTGGTTGGGAGGCATCATGTTCCACATACTATCAGAAACAACAACAACAAAAACAATCGTAACAAACGCTTAAGGAAACTCAACAGTTTGTTGTTTTTATTGCCAAAGCAGATTTGAGGTTTTGTCTGTTTGTAAACATTTTGTAAGGCTGGTCAGGGCAACCTATTGCTCTGTTATGACAAACTTTTTTGGTCTGACTAATCTATGCCTCAGTAGAAATCATTAATTTATGAGAGAGGACCTTTGCAAATCCAGAAGGACTATACATCGGAAGAAACCAATAAAGCTAGCTTTCCAAAGCAGAACACAATAAAGGAAGGAACCTCGACTACGAAATTGACCGAGTTTGTTTCCACCGCCTTAATTAGTGTCGTAAATCGATTGGCTAAAGAGAAGAGGGCTTACCGTAGGTCGATGCACTACCTCAAGAAATTCCTCGGCAGGGAACCCTCGTCCATTTTTTATGAGAGGGTGTAGGTTGACCAGGGTAGGTTGAATTAGCTACAAAAGAAGTTAATGATGCCGAACGGGTGATATCAACAAAAACCAAACCTTCTCAACCGAATAACCAGATGAAGAGACTTATGTCAACGAAGCAACCACCACAACCGATGGCCAAGATAAACAACCGAGTCCGGAATCCAAACCTTCTACATCCTCTGCCGGCTATCAAAAGACAGAGAGCCGGAGAGATACCGCTGCCAATGTAGCCTCACAAGCTAACAAAAGGTATTTTTCGAATTTATTCTGACGAATAGCAGCGCTGATACATAGGCGTGATGTTTCAACCAAAATCAACCATGGTCCACCAAAGAACAAGATGAAGAGAGTTAGGTCAACGGAGGAACAAAATCTGAAGGCCAAGGGACCCAAAGCAAGTCAGGACCCATACCTTCTATCTTCTCTGCCTGCTATCAAAATGCCGAGAGCCGGAAAGATACCACTGCCAAGGTAGCCTCACAAGCTAAACAAAATAACAAGATATCTTCGGAATTGCTTATCATGGGTAGCAGAACTAAAAAAGGACACCAAAAGGCCAGTGGTTGTTGAAGGATGTGAATTCAAAGAAGATGAATCAGTCCCAAAACAAATCAAGGATACACAAAGCTCTGAAGACTGGTTCATATACGGTATCTACACCTTCAAGTCTGGTTTAACACAAAACCAACCCTTATCCACAAAAAAAACAATGTGAAGAGAGTTAGCTCAACGGAGGAACCGCATCCCAAGGCCAAGGTGTCCAACCCGAGTCAGGAATACAAACCGTCAACCTCCTCTGTCTGCTATCAGAAGACCGAGAGCCGAAAAGATACCACTGCCAAGGTTGCCTCAAATGCTAAACAAAGCCACAATATATTTTCCGGATCTCTTCCCACGGGTAACAACGCTAACTACCTTTCCTTCTATAAGAAGAACGCCTCTACATCTATCTAAAGAACGTCTGAAGTTCTCGAAGTAAAGAAGCTTCTGGTGAAAACCGTCGCCTTCTATGAAAAGGACACCTGTTTTTCGAGTGGTGGCTTTTTCTTCCTCTTCTTCTTCAAAGGGAGTGTCCGCCACCACATTCGGAGGAAATCCCTCGAAGTTGAAGGGTGTGATGTTAAAGGACATGAGTAAGTCAAACACAAATCAATGATGCAGAAATACTCTCTCGATGCCTGGACTTATGGTTTCAACAAAACCCAACCCTTATACAACAAAGAAGAAAAATTTCAACGGAGAATCTGCACCCGAGGGCAAAGGGATCCTAATCGAGTCAGGACTTCAAACTTTCTACCTTCCTGCTGGTATCAAAACACTGATATCCGGACAGATAATACTGCCCAGGTAGACTCACAAGCTAAACAAAGTTACAAGGTATCTTTTGGATCTCTTCTCACGGGTAACAGCACTGAAAAAACCACAAAAAATCAAACAATCCCACGACGGCCGGTTCTATGTACCGGATTGACCCGAGGAACCATCTTTTCGGCCAGGGGCCGTCACCTCAGCAACTACTTGTTCGTGTTCGTCTTTATTTTTATCTTGGGAGCGGCATGTCCCGGAATGCCTGCTCCGGATTCTTTTGGTCCGTGCCGGGATTGAGAGTAACCCCTGGCCATGGTTCTGCACCGTTTGTCAACGTCTCATCCACCATAGGTCGTTGTCAATGACATGCAACGGGTGCCAAGGATGGGTGCATTTTAGGAACTGTTCAGGCCTGACCTACCTGAGGGAATATTACGACAGGGTTTATGTTGCCTCGTGCTGCGCCAATATGAACCCCAGTGAGTCTTCATCATCAACATCATCGGATTATGAAACTACCCCGCAATCTACCAGATAGCAGTATCAGCAGCAGCCATTAACACTGCGTATTGCTGTCCCAGTTCCTGAGGATGTAACATTCTTGCAGTTTGACTGCGATGGTCTTCGAACCAAGATCGATGAGATCGTGGATTTTATGAGTCGGAGAAATATTATGGTCGCGGCGATTCAGGAAACGAAGCTGAGCAACAACTGCAGTCTTCGGAGTTGTGATGGATACAACGTTTTTTCGCCAGGATCGTACGAGAAGTGGGGGTGAAGGGCTTGAACTCCTACTGCACCAGTCTGTCCAGTAGAGACCTATCTCGCCTGAGCTAGACTCTAGGGACCCATACTTGGAGTGTATGGGGGTAGCGGTAAGGTGTGGATCCGCCGAGATAGAACTGCTGAATGTGTATATCCCGCCGGTCAATAGCTGTGTACCGCGTTATTTGCCTAACGTCAGATCTCTGTTGCGAGGTGATAACCGGCTGGTCCTAGGGGATTTCAATGCACATCACAATATTAGAGGAGACTGCCACAGTTCGCTTGACACATCATCATGTCACCCGGTCTGACGAATGACGTGATATGGCAACCCGTTATTTCCCTTGGATCGGACAATCTCCCAATCCTCATCTCCGTAAACAGACTACCAGACTTCATAACCTCTGAACGCCGCACTTTCATTAACCTTGGAAAAGCGGATTGGCAAGGTTTCAGAGAGTTCACTAATCAATGCTTCAGAGAACTGCCCAGTCCCTCTGATGTTCGGGTAGCAGAGAGGAAGTTCCGAGACATCATCACTGCTGCAGCCGCTCGCTTTATCCCTGCTGGTCGTATACCTGAAATAAGACCCAATTTCCCAGCAGAGGCGACGGGATTAGCTAATGAGCGTGATGAGCTTCGCCGCACGAACCCTAACGACCCCAGAGTCAGGGAACTGACAATGGAAGTCAATAGATTAGTCAGTGAACACAAGCGGAAAAAGTGGCTAGAACATCTGAAGTGCTGCAACATTGGAGCCGGCTGTAATAAATTGTGGACAACGGTTAAGGCGCTATCGAACCCTGGTAGGAGAGACGGTCGGACATCTGTCACGTTTAACGGCGTGGCTGTGACAGATCCGAAGAGGTGCGCTGGCTATTTCTGCCTACAATTTATCGAGCACCCCGATAGCGACCGGGCGAAGAGAAGTGTTTTGCGTCCTCTTCCAGCCGAGGAAGAAGCGCCACAATTTACGATGGATGATGTTGCAGATGTTATCCGAGGCGCAAAGTCAGCCAAAGCGCTTCGACCTGACGGAATTTCTATGGTGATGCTAAAACAGCTGGATGACCCGGGAGTTGAGTATTTAAGTAAGGTCCTCAACTTATCGCTAGCCACCCTAATACTTCCCGATGCCTGGAAGATGGGCAGGGGGGTCCGCTGCTGAAACCTGGCAAAGATGCCAGTAAAGGTGAGTCGTACAGCCCGATTTCACTTCTATCACCAGTAGCAAAGATACTCGAGGCATTACTCCTCCCCAGCATCAGAACGTGTTATCCAGTTGCAAATCATCAACATGGGTTCCGGAAGCAGCACAGTACCACAACAGCAGTGCACGCCATTTCCACATATATTGGACGAGGACTCAACCAGGACAAACCATGTCACAGAACAGTGATGGTAGCATTGGATCTGACTAAAGCGTTTGATACGGTCAGCCGTGCTGTTCGAGGATATCGAGAATACTACCCTCCGGCCTTGTCTGAAACGCTGGGTCTTCAACTATTTGTGTGGTCGCCAGTCATACGTGGAATTCAGAGACAGGAAGTCTAAACCCCGTAGAGTGAAGCAGGGAGTTCCCCAAGGAGGGGTGATATCTCCGGAACTGTTTAACCTCTACCTCTCTGCAATTGCACGCCCTCCCGACGGCATTGAGTTAATTACGTACGCGGATGATTGTACACTCATGGCGTCAGGTCCCAATATCGGTAACGTTTGTGACAAGCAATGGGATAAACTACAAATCTGTCAGAATGCTGCCCTGAGAACAGCTACAGGGTGTCACCTCATGTCTGCAGTGGACCATTTACATGAGGAGACAAAGATCCTTCCTCTACGTCGTCACAATAGGATGTTGACGATGCAGTACTTGCTTGGATGCTATAGGCAAGACCACCCAAATCACCATCTGGTGGATATGCCTGAACCCCCAGGCGAGTTAGAGAGGATTATAGAGATCTAGAGAGAGAGGTCCAAAGATATAAAACAGAACCTCTAGATCAACGTGCATACCAGGCAGGTTTAAGACACATTCATACTGATGCGGTTGCAGAGGCTCTGGCAGCCTACCGTGTGAATATCGTCCTCGAATATCATCCACCACCCGTGGCAGCGGAAGAACAACAGCTGCCAAGACTAACGAGAGTCGTGTTGGCACAACTTAGATTTGGTTGGTGCAGCCGCCTCAATTCTTACAGGGCCAGGATTATCTGCCCGGCATGTGGTACCGGTCCGCATACTACACAGCACCTGTTTAACTGCCCATCCAACCCGACTGACTTAACTCCTCTCTCTCTCTTTGGACTAATCCTATTCAGGTGGCGTCCTTTCTGAGCTTGGAGCTGGATTTACCTGTACTTGTAGAAGCTGCTACAACAACAACCAAAAGTCAAAAGGTTCGAGTGAGGATTTCTTCTATGTGCCAACAAGGGATTTAGAACGACTATCTCTATACCTGACCCAACAAAACCTTCTCCACTGAAGAGCAAGGTGAAGAGAGTTAGGTTAACGTAGAAACCACACTCGAAAGCCAAGGGAACCAACCCGAATCAAGAACGCCTGACCTTCTCGAAGTAAAGCAGCTTTTGGCCCTCTATGACACTGGCCTTCTTTGAAAAGGCCACCTGGCATTCTCAGGGTAAACCGTCTGGCCTTCTATACAAAGGCCACCTGGTCTTCTATGAAAAGTACACCTGACCTGCTCGAAGAAGAGGAGCTTCTGACCTTCTATGAGACGATCAGCTGGGCTTCTGCAAGAAACCTACAAGAGACTTTCGGCTTCGGCCTTCTAGAAGAAAACTTCTGGGCTTCTAAGAGGAGGCCTCCTGGCCTTCTAAAAGAAAATCTGTCCATAAGAAGAGCTTCGGGTCTTCTATAAGAATACTTTCGGGTCTTCTATTAAAAGACTTTGTGTTCTTCTTTAAGAAGACCTTCGGATCGTCTATGATAAGATGTTTTGACCTCCTATAAAAAAGACCTTCTGGTTTTCTATAGGAAGACCTATTGGCCTTCTATAAGAAGACGTCCTGGTCTTCTATAAGAAGACCTTCTGACATTCTACAAGAAGACCCTATGGCCTTAATGAGAAGACCTTCTAGCCTTCTATAATAATACCTTCAAGACTTCTTTAATAAGACCTCCCGGCCTTTTATAAGAAGACCTTGTGACCTCCTCGATAAGAAGATCTTGTGGCCTTCTATAAGAAACCCTTGTTGCCTTCTATAAGAAGACCTTCTAGGCTTCTGCCTTTCTATAAGAATACCTTCTAGATTTCTGCCCTTCTATAAGAAGACCTTCTGGCCTTCTATAAGAAGGCCTTTTGGCCTTCTGTAAGAAGACCTACTGGCCTTCTATAAGAAGACCTTCTGTTTTTCTATAAGAATACATTCAGGTCTTCTATAAGGAGATCTAGTTGGCCTTCTATGAGATGGCCGCAGGCCTTCTGTAAGAATTCCTTGTGGCATTTTATAGGAATAGCTTGTAGCCCTCTATAGAAATGGATTGTGGCCTTCTAATAGTAGACCTTGTAGCATTCTATTAGAAGTCCTTGTGGTCTTCCATTTAAAGACCACTTGGATTTCTATGAGAAGGTTTCCCGTTCCGGTAATGACAACTTTATTCTGTTTAATTCGTTTGGTAGCCAATCTACTTACGAATCAACTACATGTCTCTACATGCCTGTGTGTATGTGTGTGTTAGGGTTAAGCTGAACGTGTGTGTGGAGACCATCTTTATCCTTTTCCGTTCATCACATTGTTTTTCGAAAACAGGACACAATTCTGGTAGTTAGTTAAAGTGATAGCAGGACACACACACACACTTTTGCATTTGTTGTTCCTGTACCGTTCGTTACCTTGCAGTTTGTAATGCTTCGCACGTGATCTGATAACGTAAATAACAAATGTTCTTCGTATTCTTCCGCTTTAGTTGAGGTTTGTTTTTTTTTTTTGGTTTAACTCTTTTGTTCGCTGGGGCTTGTCGCAATTTTCGCTTGTAGCTTATTTACAGCTTGATATGAACTTATCCGCAAAACTGGCAAACACACACTCACGCACACCACACTCACCTCGTAATTTCAGCCAGCCGACAACCAGACAGACATAGGGCAAGGACAATTGTTGTGCAACTGTTTGGGAAATTATTTTTAAATCCAATCCCCAATATAAAAGTGTGTGTGTGCGTATGTGGGACTTTGTAAAACTCCTCGTTTGTGTTTGGGTGAAACTGCTTGGTTTTGGTTATATTTGTGGCTGTTCGTAGGTCGGTTTGGTGCTGTAACTCCCAATAAGTTTTGTGGTTTAAAATAAATTCCCCCCCTTTAACTTTTTGGTTCTGTCCCCGAACAGAGCAGCAAAAAAAAAGTTCAACCAGCAAAGAGAGAAAATTATCATAGTTTTGTTTGTTTTTCCTCCACGTGAAGAGGACGACCATTGTCGCATTTATAATTCATTCATTGGCTCTTATCGGGATCTGCATATGTTTGTCTAGCTGACAATGAGAGGGAAGGGGACGAAACGGAAGCAACCTTTCAATCCTCTTGAAAAGTCAAGTAGGTGGAAATTTAAATGCATTAAATTTTTAATAAATATGGTAATAGAAATTAAGTTTAAAGTGGGCCACACGGCAGGGCAATCTGTTGCGATAAACCCTATTAAATCTTTAAAGAGTCAAAACATGTTGTAGGTGTTAAAGTCTTTGCAAACCATAAACGTAAAAACACTGTGGTAGGGCATCATCCGCTGCTTATTAAAAACTGACCACCCTTCGGCTACACAACAACAAATTTCGTGGTTATTCTCCCTCTGCTCCGCACATGAAAGTTTAACAGTTTAATGTAATGGCAACAAACTGAAACAAAACTCCTCCAAAAAAAAACTTATTTCGAAAAATATTGTCATGCAATGGCCACCGGTCATATTTAGCACAATGAAATTTAAATTTGTTTCCCTTTCCTCTCACCACCACTTTCCGTAAGTTTGTTTCACAAATGACTCGCTGAAATTACATTTTATTAAGGCAGGACAAGAATAAACGACGACAACTTTCAACCACATAACATCTTCTTTTCTCTTTTTAAATGGCCCAAGGCTTTTTTTCTCTTAAGTCCACACAGAAGCACCTCCTCTCCCACGACGGAAAGAATTAAGGATAAAGATAATAGACTCACATTATCATCGTTTAAGATGACAAGCGGAAAAATGGATTTAAACTTATCGTGGGATAATCTTCAACACGTACATGTGCTTATGAATAAGAGGGAATGGTGGTGGGTGGAGGTTAGTAGGCGAAAAGAGGAGGACAGTACAGCTTACGGTTAAATGATAAAAGGACAATCTATGGAATACAAGAGACTCTTCATAAAGAAGACCAGAGAGTATCCGTAAAGATGGTTAGAGGGTCTTCTTATGGAAGGACTGGCGGACTTCTTATGGCAGGCCTAAAGACTTCTTATGGAAGGCCAGAGGGTTTTCTTATAGAAGACCCCTAGGGTTAGATGTTCTCCTTTTAGAAGTCCAGAAAGTCTTCTCAAAGAAGACTGGAGGGTCTTATTTTTTAAAAAAAATCCACGTTTTGTGGAAAATAAAATTCGTTGAAAATTTTAAAAAATCCACGTTTTGTGGAAAATAAATTTCGTTGAAAATTTTAAAAAATATTCCTTAAAAAATCCACGTTTTGTGGAAAATAAATTTCTTTGAAAATTTTAAAAAATATTCTTTAAAAAATCCACGTTTTGTGGAAAATAAATTTCTTTGAAAATTTTAAAAAATATTCTTTAAAAAATCCAGGTTTTGTGGAAAATAAATTTCTTTGAAAATTTTAAAAAATATTCTTTAAAAAATCCACGTTTTGTGGAAAATAAATTTCGTCGAAAATTTTTAAAAAATATTCTTTAAAAAAATCCACGTTTTGTGCAAAATAAATTTCGTCGAAAATTTTTAAAAAATATTCTTTAAAAAATCCACGTTTTGTGGAAAATAAATTTCTTTGAAATTTTTAAAAAATATTCTTTAAAAAATCCACGTTTTGTGGAAAATAAATTTCGTTGAAAATTTTAAAAAAATATTCTTTAAAAAATCCACGTTTTGTGGAAAATAAATTTCGTTGAAAATTTTAAAAAAATATTCTTTAAAAAATCCACGTTTTGTGGAAAATAAATTTCGTTGAAAATGATACAAATATTCCTTAAAAATTCACATTTAGTGGAAAAAAATTTCATCGAAAATTTTAAAAAATATTCTTAAAAAATCCACGTTTTGTGGAAAATAGATTTCGTTGAAAATATTAAAAAAATATACCTAAAAAAATCCACGTTTTGTGGAAAATAAATTTCGTCGAAAATTTTTAAAAAATATTGTTTAAAAAATCCACGTTTTGTGGAAAATAAATTTCGTCGAAAATTTTTAAAAAATATTCTTTAAAAAATCCACGTTTTGTGGAAAATAAATTTCGACGAAAATTTTTAAAAAATATTCTTTAAAAAATCCACGTTTTGTGGAAAATAAATTTCTTTGAAAATTTTAAAAAATATTCTTTAAAAATTCACGTTTTTTTGAAAAAAATTGGTCGAAAATTAAAAAAAAATATTCTTTACAAATTCACTTTTTGTGGATGCCGCATGTAGCGCCATTCCTTTGTCCACTCAACAATATAAGTTGTTCAGATCCATATCATAATGATATTATGATAATATACAAAATTTCAAAAAACAAACTTGTAAACAAATTTCCCCAAAACACACACAGCAAGGATAGGGGGACATCTTCCACACTGCAATCTTGAAATGTAAGCAAGGAATCTCTATCTCTGTTTTTATGCTTAAAATCCGAATCAGTTCTGCTTTACGTTTTCTAGTTTTTTTCGATGTTAGTGCGTTCATAGAAGTGTCCACATTAGAGATTCATTGCACAAAAGCAACGGATAAATCCTCCAGGGAATACGTGTTTTCATTTTCATTTAAGTTGTTTTTTTTTGTCCATTGCTTTCTTCCAGTTTTTCTCGTGGTTATTGGGGTGGAAGCTGCTAACTTCAAAGCTAGGAGTTGGTGATACGAATCGTTAGCATAACATTTGAATAAAAAACTTATTTAAACAAAGTTATTTAAGTTAATACACAAACCACCCACCCTCCTATACTCATCAAGGATACCCTCCTCACAAAATCTTAGCAGTGTTTACACTGCTAAAATCCTTAATGGTGGTCTTCTGGATTTTAACTGTTTTAAGTGCATACCTTTCGATTTCGGTTGGCCACCTACCTACCACCCACCTACCTACCACCCACCTTTTGATTTCTTCCTGTGAAAAATGAAAATTCACTCAAGTTTTTTTTTTCTAGTCTCAATAAATGCTTGACTTAGTTTCTTCCACTTTTTTTGCCTTGATTAATGATGACTCACTTCACTTCGCCAAGTGTTCGGTAGAGGTGTTATTTTGTCACTAAAGAAGAAGTGTTGTTGTTGTTTTTCTTAACTGTGTGGTGTGAATTACTTTGTGTTCTGCTGGCATCTCCTCCTTCTAAAGTAGTGTGGGGCATAACCTCCAATTCATTATTCATGATTTGGTTCCGCACGAATATCTTCAATTTTCAAGTTTTTTCTCCATCAACCGAATTACTTAATTTTAACGCCAAGCTTATTGCTACGTCGCCAATATGCCATCAGTCAATACTTTTGATTTTATGGGTTCATTCATCATGATTCGAGAGAATAAGTGGGAGGTGGGTTATTTTATTTATTTTCCACAGTTTATAAGAATATTTTTTAAAAATTTCAAAGAAATTTATTTTCCACAAAACGTGGATTTTTTAAAGAATATTTTTTAAAAATTTCAAAGAAATTTATTTTCCACAAAACGTGGATTTTTTAAAGAATATTTTTTAAAAATTTCAAAGAAATATATTTTCCACAAAACGTGGATTTTTAAAAGAATTTTTTTTTAAATTTTCAAAGAAATTTATTTTCCACAAAACGTGGATTTTTTAAAGAATATTTTTTAAAAATTTCAAAGAAATTTATTTTCCACAAAACGTGAATTTTTTAAAGAAAATTTTTTAAAATTTTCAAAGAAATTTATTTTCCACAAAACGTGGATTTTTTAAAGAATATTTTTTAAAAATTTCAAAGAAATTTATTTTCCACAAAACGTGGATTTTTTAAAGAATATTTTTTAAAAATTTCAAAGAAATTTATTTTCCACAAAACGTGGATTTTTTAAAGAATATTTTTTAAAAATTTCAAAGAAATTTATTTTCCACAAAACGTGGATTTTTTAAAGAATATTTTTTAAAAATTTCAAAGAAATTTATTACCCTCTATTACAGAGAGTAATGTTTTTCAAAACGAACTGACAGTGTTGCAAAATTTTTCTGATCGCTACCAATATCATGATTTCATCCCGGCGAAGGGAATTATCAATTGGCTTCTCAGTTTTTGAAATGATGCCTTTTTAGCGAAAAACCGAACTCTTTAAGTGTCTAGTATTCTCATATGAATGAGAATCACACTCACTTTTCGGCTTTTCCAAAGAAACACCAAAATCAAAATATTTTGCAACATGTCAGCACGTATCAACTAAGAATTCTTCGAATTCTGTGAGTTGAAAAGAACACCAACACAGTTGCCTGTGAGGTTGTTTATTGGAATTTTGTTTTTTTGTTTTTAACAAAGCTCCAATTCGCCCGTGCCTAGGCTGTTTTTTGTTTGTTTTGTTTATTGTTGAAGTTCAATCTCATTGTCGATTGTTTGAGTGGAGTATTCCCCCATTGGCTCAACTTCATTTATTACCCTCTATTACAGAGAGTAATGTTTTTCAAAACGAACTGACAGTGTTGCAAAATTTTTCTGATCGCTACCAATATCATGATTTCATCCCGGCGAAGGGAATTATCAATTGGCTTCTCAGTTTTTGAAATGATGCCTTTTTAGCGAAAAACCGAACTCTTTAAGTGTCTAGTATTCTCATATGAATGAGAATCACACTCACTTTTCGGCTTTTCCAAAGAAACACCAAAATCAAAATATTTTGCAACATGTCAGCACGTATCAACTAAGAATTCTTCGAATTCTGTGAGTTGAAAAGAACACCAACACAGTTGCCTTTTGCAACACTGTCAGTTCGTTTTGAAAAACATTACTCTCTGTAATAGAGGGTAATAAATGAAGTTGAGCCAATGGGGGAATACTCCACTCAAACAATCGACAATGAGATTGAACTTCAACAATAAACAAAACAAACAAAAAACAGCCTAGGCACGGGCGAATTGGAGCTTTGTTAAAAACAAAAAAACAAAATTCCAATAAACAACCTCACAGGCAACTGTGTTGGTGTTCTTTTCAACTCACAGAATTCGAAGAATTCTTAGTTGATACGTGCTGACATGTTGCAAAATATTTTGATTTTGGTGTTTCTTTGGAAAAGCCGAAAAGTGAGTGTGATTCTCATTCATATGAGAATACTAGACACTTAAAGAGTTCGGTTTTTCGCTAAAAAGGCATCATTTCAAAAACTGAGAAGCCAATTGATAATTCCCTTCGCCGGGATGAAATCATGATATTGGTAGCGATCAGAAAAATTTTGCAACACTGTCAGTTCGTTTTGAAAAACATTACTCTCTGTAATAGAGGGTAATAAATGAAGTTGAGCCAATGGGGGAATACTCCACTCAAACAATCGACAATGAGATTGAACTTCAACAATAAACAAAACAAACAAAAAACAGCCTAGGCACGGGCGAATTGGAGCTTTGTTAAAAACAAAAAAACAAAATTCCAATAAACAACCTCACAGGCAACTGTGTTGGTGTTCTTTTCAACTCACAGAATTCGAAGAATTCTTAGTTGATACGTGCTGACATGTTGCAAAATATTTTGATTTTGGTGTTTCTTTGGAAAAGCCGAAAAGTGAGTGTGATTCTCATTCATATGAGAATACTAGACACTTAAAGAGTTCGGTTTTTCGCTAAAAAGGCATCATTTCAAAAACTGAGAAGCCAATTGATAATTCCCTTCGCCGGGATGAAATCATGATATTGGTAGCGATCAGAAAAATTTTGCAACACTGTCAGTTCGTTTTGAAAAACATTACTCTCTGTAATAGAGGGTAATAAATGAAGTTGAGCCAATGGGGGAATACTCCACTCAAACAATCGACAATGAGATTGAACTTCAACAATAAACAAAACAAACAGAAATTTATTTTCCACAAAACGTGGATTTTTTAAAGAATATTTTTTAAAAATTTCAAAGAAATTTATTTTCCACAAAACGTGGATTTTTTAAAGAATATTTTTTAAAAATTTCAAAGAAATTTATTTTCCACAAAACGTGGATTTTTTAAAGAATATTTTTTAAAAATTTCAAAGAAATATATTTTCCACAAAACGTGGATTTTTAAAAGAATTTTTTTTTAAATTTTCAAAGAAATTTATTTTCCACAAAACGTGGATTTTTTAAAGAATATTTTTTAAAAATTTCAAAGAAATTTATTTTCCACAAAACGTGAATTTTTTAAAGAAAATTTTTTAAAATTTTCAAAGAAATTTATTTTCCACAAAACGTGGATTTTTTAAAGAATATTTTTTAAAAATTTCAAAGAAATTTATTTTCCACAAAACGTGGATTTTTTAAAGAATATTTTTTAAAAATTTCAAAGAAATTTATTTTCCACAAAACGTGGATTTTTTAAAGAATATTTTTTAAAAATTTCAAAGAAATTTATTTTCCACAAAACGTGGATTTTTTAAAGAATATTTTTTAAAAATTTCAAAGAAATTTATTTTCCACAAAACGTGGATTTTTTAAAGAATATTTTTTAAAAATTTCAAAGAAATTTATTTTCCACAAAACGTGGATTTTTTAAAGAATATTTTTTAAAAATTTCAAAGAAATTTATTTTCCACAAAACGTGGATTTTTTAAAGAATATTTTTTAAAAATTTCAAAGAAATTTATTTTCCACAAAACGTGGATTTTTTAAAGAATATTTTTTAAAATTTTCAAAGAAATTTATTTTCCACAAAACGTGGATTTTTTAAAGAATATTTTTTAAAATTTTCAAAGAAATTTATTTTCCACAAAACATGGATTTTTTTAAGAATATTTTTTAAAATTTTCGAAGAAATTTATTTTTCACAAAACGTGGATTTTTTAAAGAATATTTTTTAAAAATTTCAAAGAAATTTATTTTCCACAAAACGTGGATTTTTTAATGAATATTTCTTAAAATTTTCAATGAAATTTTTTTTCCAAAAATTTGGATTTTTTAAAGAATATTTTTTAAAAATTTCAAAGAAATTTATTTTCCACAAAACGGGGAATTTTTTAAAGAATATTTTTTATAAATTTCAAAGAAATTTATTTTCCACAAACCGTGGATTTTTTAAAGAATATTTTTTAAAATTTTCGAAGAAATTTATTTTTCACAAAACGTGGATTTTTTAAAGAATATTTTTTAAAAATTTCAAAGAAATTTATTTTCCACAAAACGTGGATTTTTTAAAGAATATTTTTTAAAAATTTCAAAGAAATTTATTTTCCACAAAACGTGGATTTTTTAATGAATATTTCTTAAAATTTTCAATGAAATTTTTTTTCCAAAAATTTGGATTTTTTAAAGAATATTTTTTAAAAATTTCAAAGAAATTTATTTTCCACAAAACGGGGAATTTTTTAAAGAATATTTTTTATAAATTTCAAAGAAATTTATTTTCCACAAACCGTGGATTTTTTAAAGAATATTTTTTAAAATTTTCGAAGAAATTTATTTTTCACAAAACGTGGATTTTTTAAAGAATATTTTTTAAAAATTTCAAAGAAATTTATTTTCCACAAAACGTGGATTTTTTAAAGAATATTTTTTTTAAATTTTCGACAAAATTTCTTTTTCACAAAACGTGGATTTTTTAAAGAATATTTTTTAAAATTTTCAAAGAAATTTATTTTCCACAAAACGTGGATTTTTTAAAGAAAATTTTTTAAAATTTTCTAAAGAAATTTATTTTCCACAAAACTTGGATTTTTAAAGAATATTTTTTAAAAATTTCAAAGAAATTTATTTTCCACAAAACGTGGTCTTCTTATAGAAGGTCAGAAGTTCTATTTATTGGAGACCACAAGGCCTTCTTTTAAAGGTCCGCAAGATCTTCTTATAGAAGGCCTATAAAAAACCAGAAATCCTGTTTTAATACAGTGCCCCACGTTGGTCGCCATGGTTTGACCCAAAAAACATTTTTCTTTTAAATTGAACAAAATTACCATTAAAAATTCAACCCTCCTCAAAAAAATCTCAGCCTTTATTTTTACAAAAGGAAGCTTACAAATACATACATATATACATAATAACAACAACTACAGATCGACATGTCGCTCTTTGGTATGTGGATGCTGATGCAGGGTGGCTAGCAGGGATACAGGTACATTCAGGTCATCGAATTCTTGTGGCTTGGCCAAGAGATTACGATTCTTGTGATAATAGTCGATATGCTTCGAAGATAGGGTGGGATAGCTGTGCAACTTTACTTCATACCGCTGTTCCGCAACAACATCCTCCTCATCATCGACTGCTTTGGCCTCGTGTAATAACATTCTATCGTCATTATCGAAGAACCATTGGCGGTAAATTTCTCTTGGATCCATTTGCCAGAATTTGTGAAAAGACACTGGGACTTCCTGGCGCAAACGTTCCGTAGGATAATCATTTGGACGAGCCTGTTGGAATTAAAACAAAAAGGAAACAATTAAACATAACCATGCTTCCTCCGTGATCCGTATGGCCCACATATTTAAGCTTATATGTGGCCATATAGAGAGTTAAGTTGTTTATCATCATCACCCCCATCCCCCCTCCCGGGGCTGGGAGCCGTAATGTAAATATGAAATTAAAGTATCCTACTTGATGGAAATGCGCTGAATGAAGTGCTTTCATCTGAAGTGTGTGCAAACAGGAACCCAAAATCATATCGTCGGGAGCCGATGGCGTAGGACAGCTACAGTGTTGCACAATACGTCGCAGTGCTGGCACCGAGAATGCAATACCACCACCACCTGTTATGTAATTAAAGCCATCCGGAGCATGTAGACGATAACCGTAACGTTCGCCCAGATAGATTTCATCCATTGAATTGTAACAGCCAAGTACTTGGCAAACACCTGAAACGCTATTGTGTGCGAAGAAAGAAAGAAGAGATGAAAAGGATGAGTGAAAGTAGAAGAAGAATATATCAAAGGCAAATTGGGTTTATTCATGGTTTGTGTATGCAAAAATGTCTGTCCACAATGAACTCCGTGCTTGTTGCCATTTGTGAATGACTCATTACTTGCCACTCAATTGCCAGACTAACCACTACAGTGGTGTGAGAGTTCAACATTAACAAGTCAAGTGGTCCACTTTGCAGACTTTTTTGCAAACAGATTTACATTAATTTAATATTTTTATTATGGTAAAAAATGTTAAAATATGCAATTTAAAGTGATTCGAAAAGAAATTTAAATTTAATTGCTAGATATCATTGGAGAAGATACCAATGAAGAATAACTTTATAGGAGACATCTTTGGAGGGTATTCTTTCAGAAGGTTACAAGGTGTTCTTATAAAAGGTCTATAGAAAAAAACATCCTCAGTTCCTGAGGAGAATTTTTTCTATAGAAAAAACCTTCCTGAGTTCCTGAGGAGAATTTTTTCTATAGAAAAAACCTTCCTGAGTTCCTGAGGAGAATTTTTTCTATAGAAAAACCCCTCCTAAGTTCCTGAGGAGAATTTTTTCTATACGAAAAAACCATCCTCAGTTCCTGAGGAGAATTTTTTCTATACGAAAAAACCATCCTCAGTTCCTGAGGAGAATTTTTTCTATACGAAAAAACCATCCTCAGTTCCTGAGGAGAATTTTTTCTATACGAAAAAACCATCCTCAGTTCCTGAGGAGAATTTTTTCTATACGAAAAAACCATCCTCAGTTCCTGAGGAGAATTTTTTCTATACGAAAAAACCATCCTCAGTTCCTGAGGAGAATTTTTTCTATACGAAAAAACCATCCTCAGTTCCTGAGGAGAATTTTTTCTATACGAAAAAACCATCCTCAGTTCCTGAGGAGAATTTTTTCTATACGAAAAAACCATCCTCAGTTCCTGAGGAGAATTTTTTCTATACGAAAAAACCATCCTCAGTTCCTGAGGAGAATTTTTTCTATACGAAAAAACCATCCTCAGTTCCTGAGGAGAATTTTTTCTATACGAAAAAACCATCCTCAGTTCCTGAGGAGAATTTTTTCTATACGAAAAAACCATCCTCAGTTCCTGAGGAGAATTATTTCTATACGAAAATTTTTCTATACGAAAAAACCATCCTCAGTTCCTGAGGAGAATTTTTTCTATACGAAAAAACCATCCTCAGTTCCTGAGGAGAATTTTTTCTATACGAAAAAACCATCCTCAGTTCCTGAGGAGAATTTTTTCTATACGAAAAAACCATCCTCAGTTCCTGAGGAGAATTTTTTCTATACGAAAATACCATCCTCAGTTCCTGAGGAGAATTATTTCTATACGAAAATTTTTCTATACGAAAAAACCATCCTCAGTTCCTGAGGAGAATTTTTTCTATACGAAAAAACCATCCTCAGTTCCTGAGGAGAATTTTTTCTATACGAAAAAACCATCCTCAGTTCCTGAGGAGAATTTTTTCTATACGAAAAAACCATCCTCAGTTCCTGAGGAGAATTTTTTCTATACGAAAAAACCATCCTCAGTTCCTGAGGAGAATTTTTTCTATACGAAAAAACCATCCTCAGTTCCTGAGGAGAATTTTTTCTATACGAAAAAACCATCCTCAGTTCCTGAGGAGAATTTTTTCTATACGAAAAAACCATCCTCAGTTCCTGAGGAGAATTTTTTCTATACGAAAAAACCATCCTCAGTTCCTGAGGAGAATTTTTTCTATACGAAAAAACCATCCTCAGTTCCTGAGGAGAATTTTTTCTATACGAAAAAACCATCCTCAGTTCCTGAGGAGAATTTTTTCTATACGAAAAAACCATCCTCAGTTCCTGAGGAGAATTTTTTCTATACGAAAAAACCATCCTCAGTTCCTGAGGAGAATTTTTTCTATACGAAAAAACCATCCTCAGTTCCTGAGGAGAATTTTTTCTATACGAAAAAACCATCCTCAGTTCCTGAGGAGAATTTTTTCTATACGAAAAAACCATCCTCAGTTCCTGAGGAGAATTTTTTCTATACGAAAAAACCATCCTCAGTTCCTGAGGAGAATTTTTTCTATACGAAAAAACCATCCTCAGTTCCTGAGGAGAATTTTTCTATAGAAAAAAACCATCCTCAATTCTTGAGAAGCATTTTTTCTATAGAAAAAAAACATCCTCAGTTCTTGAGGAGAATTTTTTCTATAGAAAGAACCATCTATAGAAAAAACCAACCTTAGTTCCTGAGGAGAATTTTTTCTATACGAAAAAACCATCCTCAGTTCCTGAGGAGAATTTTTTCTATACGAAAAAGCCATCCTCAGTTCCTGAGGAGAATTTTTTCTATAGCAAAAAACCATCCTCAGTTCCTGAGGAGATTTTTTTCTATAGCAAAAAACCATCCTCAGTTCCTGAGGAGATTTTTTTCTATAGAAAAAACCATCCTCAGGTCCTGAGGAGAAGTTTTTCTATAGGAAAAAACCATCCTCAGTTCCTGAGGAGAATTTTTTCTATAGGAAAAAACCATCCTCAGTTCCTGAGGAGAATTTTTTCTATAGGAAAAAACCATCCTCAGTTCCTGAGGAGAATTTTTTCTATAGGAAAAAACCATCCTCAGTTCCTGAGGAGAATTTTTTCTATAGGAAAAAACCATCCTCAGTTCCTGAGGAGAATTTTTTCTATAGGAAAAAACCATCCTCAGTTCCTGAGGAGAATTTTTTCTATAGGAAAAAACCATCCTCAGTTCCTGAGGAGAATTTTTTCTATAGGAAAAAACCATCCTCAGTTCCTGAGGAGAATTTTTTCTATAGGAAAAAACCATCCTCAGTTCCTGAGGAGAATTTTTTCTATAGGAAAAAACCATCCTCAGTTCCTGAGGAGAATTTTTTCTATAGGAAAAAACCATCCTCAGTTCCTGAGGAGAATTTTTTCTATAGGAAAAAACCATCCTCAGTTCCTGAGGAGAATTTTTTCTATAGGAAAAAACCATCCTCAGTTCCTGAGGAGAATTTTTTCTATAGGAAAAAACCATCCTCAGTTCCTGAGGAGAATTTTTTCTATAGGAAAAAACCATCCTCAGTTCCTGAGGAGAATTTTTTCTATAGGAAAAAACCATCCTCAGTTCCTGAGGAGAATTTTTTCTATAGGAAAAAACCATCCTCAGTTCCTGAGGAGAATTTTTTCTATAGGAAAAAACCATCCTCAGTTCCTGAGGAGAATTTTTTCTATAGGAAAAAACCATCCTCAGTTCCTGAGGAGAATTTTTTCTATAGGAAAAATCCATCCTCAGTTCCTGAGGAGAATTTTTTCTATAGGAAAAATCCATCCTCAGTTCCTGAGGAGAATTTTTTCTATAGGAAAAAACCATCCTCAGTTCCTGAGGAGAATTTTTTCTATACGAAAAAACCATCCTCAGTTCCTGAGGAGAATTTTTTCTATACGAAAAAACCATCCTCAGTTCCTGAGGAGAATTTTTTCTATACGAAAAAACCATCCTCAGTTCCTGAGGAGAATTTTTTCTATACGAAAAAACCATCCTCAGTTCCTGAGGAGAATTTTTTCTATACGAAAAAACCATCCTCAGTTCCTGAGGAGAATTTTTTCTATACGAGGAGATTTTTTTCTATAGCAAAAAACCATCCTCAGTTTCTGAGGAGAATTTTTTTATAGCAAAAAACCATCCTCAGTTTCTGAGGAGAATTTTTTCTATAGAAAAAACCATCCTCAGTTCCTGAGGAGAATTTTTTCTATAGAAAAAACCATCCTCAGTTCCTGAGGAGAATTTTTTCTATAGGAAAAAACCATCCTCAGGTCCTGAGGAGAAGTTTTTCTATAGGAAAAAACCATCCTCAGTTCCTGAGGAGAATTTTTTCTATAGGAAAAAACTATCCTCAGTTCCTGAGGAGACTTTTTTTTATAGGAAAAAACCATCCTCAGTTCCTGAGGAGATTTTTTTCTATAGGAAAAAACCATCCTCAGTTCCTGAGGAAAATTTTTTCTATAGGAAAAAACCATCCTCAGTTCCTGAGGAGAATTTTTTCTATAGAAAAAACCCATCCTCAGTTCCTGAGGAGAATTTTTTCTATAGAAAAAACCATGCTCAGTTCCGGAGGAGAATTTTTTCTATAGAAAAAACCATGCTCAGTTCCTGAGATGATTTTAGAAAAAACCCATCCTCAGCTCCTGAGGTGATTTTTTTCTATAGAAAACAAGCCATCCTCAGTTCCGGAGGAGAATTTTTTCTATAGAAAAAACCCATTCTCAGTTCCTGAGGAGAATTTTTTTCTATAGAAAAAACCCATCCTCACTTCCTGAGGAGAATTTTTTCTATACGAAAAACCCATCCTCAGTTCCTGAGGAGAATTTTTTCTATAGAAAAAAACCCATCCTCAGTTCCTGAGGAGAATTTTTTCTATCGAAAAAAAGACATTCTCAGTTTCTGAGGAGAATTTTTTCTATAGAAAAAACCATCCTCAGTTCCTGAGGAGAATTTTTTCTATAGAAAAAACCATCCTCAGTTCCTGAGGAGAATTTTTTCTATAGAAAAAACCATCCTCAGTTCCTGAGGAGAATTTTTTCTATAGAAAAAACCATCCTCAGTTCCTGAGGAGAATTTTTTCTATAGAAAAAACCATCCTCAGTTCCTGAGGAGAATTTTTTCTATAGAAAAAACCATCCTCAGTTCCTGAGGAGAATTTTTTCTATAGAAAAAACCATCCTCAGTTCCTGAGGAGAATTTTTTCTATAGAAAAAACCATCCTCAGTTCCTGAGGAGAATTTTTTCTATAGAAAAAACCATCCTCAGTTCCTGAGGAGAATTTTTTCTATAGAAAAAACCATCCTCAGTTCCTGAGGAGAATTTTTTCTATAGAAAAAACCATCCTCAGTTCCTGAGGAGAATTTTTTCTATAGAAAAAACCATCCTCAGTTCCTGAGGAGAATTTTTTCTATAGAAAAAACCATCCTCAGTTCCTGAGGAGAATTTTTTCTATAGAAAAAACCATCCTCAGTTCCTGAGGAGAATTTTTTCTATAGAAAAAACCATCCTCAGTTCCTGAGGAGAATTTTTTCTATAGAAAAAACCATCCTCAGTTCCTGAGGAGAATTTTTTCTATAGAAAAAACCATCCTCAGTTCCTGAGGAGAATTTTTTCTATAGAAAAAACCATCCTCAGTTTCTGAGGAGAATTTTTTGTCCAACCGACCACTATTTTGTACCACTGTCGTAGTTATATACGGATCCAAAACAAGGACCTTCGGACGCCAGAGGCCGTGGCTTAAACTTGTTGCTTGAGGAGAATTTTTTCTATACGAAAAAACCATCCTCAGTTCCTGTGGAGAATTTTTTCTATACGAAAAAACCATCCTCAGTTCCTGAGGAGAATTTTTTCTATACGAAAAAACCATCCTCAGTTCCTGAGGAGAATTTTTTCTATACGAAAAAACCATCCTCAGTTCCTGAGGAGAATTTTTTCTATACGAAAAAACCATCCTCAGTTCCTGAGGAGAATTTTTTCTATACGAAAAAACCATCCTCAGTTCCTGAGGAGAATTTTTTCTATACGAAAAAACCATCCTCAGTTCCTGAGGAGAATTTTTTCTATACGAAAAAACCATCCTCAGTTCCTGAGGAGAATTTTTCTATAGAAAAAAACCATCCTCAATTCTTGAGAAGCATTTTTTCTATAGAAAAAAAACATCCTCAGTTCTTGAGGAGAATTTTTTCTATAGAAAGAACCATCTATAGAAAAAACCAACCTTAGTTCCTGAGGAGAATTTTTTCTATACGAAAAAACCATCCTCAGTTCCTGAGGAGAATTTTTTCTATACGAAAAAGCCATCCTCAGTTCCTGAGGAGAATTTTTTCTATAGCAAAAAACCATCCTCAGTTCCTGAGGAGATTTTTTTCTATAGAAAAAACCATCCTCAGGTCCTGAGGAGAAGTTTTTCTATAGGAAAAAACCATCCTCAGTTCCTGAGGAGAATTTTTTCTATAGGAAAAAACCATCCTCAGTTCCTGAGGAGAATTTTTTCTATAGGAAAAAACCATCCTCAGTTCCTGAGGAGAATTTTTTCTATAGGAAAAAACCATCCTCAGTTCCTGAGGAGAATTTTTTCTATAGGAAAAAACCATCCTCAGTTCCTGAGGAGAATTTTTTCTATAGGAAAAAACCATCATCAGTTCCTGAGGAGAATTTTTTCTATAGGAAAAAACCATCCTCAGTTCCTGAGGAGAATTTTTTCTATAGGAAAAAACCATCCTCAGTTCCTGAGGAGAATTTTTTCTATAGGAAAAAACCATCCTCAGTTCCTGAGGAGAATTTTTTCTATAGGAAAAAACCATCCTCAGTTCCTGAGGAGAATTTTTTCTATAGGAAAAAACCATCCTCAGTTCCTGAGGAGAATTTTTTCTATAGGAAAAAACCATCCTCAGTTCCTGAGGAGAATTTTTTCTATAGGAAAAAACCATCCTCAGTTCCTGAGGAGAATTTTTTCTATACGAAAAAACCATCCTCAGTTCCTGAGGAGAATTTTTTCTATACGAAAAAACCATCCTCAGTTCCTGAGGAGAATTTTTTCTATACGAAAAAACCATCCTCAGTTCCTGAGGAGAATTTTTTCTATACGAAAAAACCATCCTCAGTTCCTGAGGAGAATTTTTTCTATACGAAAAAACCATCCTCAGTTCCTGAGGAGAATTTTTTCTATACGAAAAAACCATCCTCAGTTCCTGAGGAGAATTTTTTCTATACGAAAAAACCATCCTCAGTTCCTGAGGAGAATTTTTTCTATACGAAAAAACCATCCTCAGTTCCTGAGGAGAATTTTTTCTATACGAAAAAACCATCCTCAGTTCCTGAGGAGAATTTTTTCTATACGAAAAAACCATCCTCAGTTCCTGAGGAGAATTTTTTCTATACGAAAAAACCATCCTCAGTTCCTGAGGAGAATTTTTTCTATACGAAAAAACCATCCTCAGTTCCTGAGGAGAATTTTTTCTATACGAGGAGATTTTTTTCTATAGCAAAAAACCATCCTCAGTTTCTGAGGAGAATTTTTTTATAGCAAAAAACCATCCTCAGTTTCTGAGGAGAATTTTTTCTATAGAAAAAACCATCCTCAGTTCCTGAGGAGAATTTTTTCTATAGAAAAAACCATCCTCAGTTCCTGAGGAGAATTTTTTCTATAGGAAAAAACCATCCTCAGGTCCTGAGGAGAAGTTTTTCTATAGGAAAAAACCATCCTCAGTTCCTGAGGAGAATTTTTTCTATAGGAAAAAACTATCCTCAGTTCCTGAGGAGACTTTTTTTTATAGGAAAAAACCATTCTCAGTTCCTGAGGAGAATTTTTTCTATAGGAAAAAACCATCCTCAGTTCCTGAGGAAAATTTTTTCTATAGGAAAAAACCATCCTCAGTTCCTGAGGAGAATTTTTTCTATAGAAAAAACCCATCCTCAGTTCCTGAGGAGAATTTTTTCTATAGAAAAAACCATGCTCAGTTCCGGAGGAGAATTTTTTCTATAGAAAAAACCATGCTCAGTTCCTGAGATGATTTTAGAAAAAACCCATCCTCAGCTCCTGAGGTGATTTTTTTCTATAGAAAACAAGCCATCCTCAGTTCCGGAGGAGAATTTTTTCTATAGAAAAAACCCATTCTCAGTTCCTGAGGAGAATTTTTTTCTATAGAAAAAACCCATCCTCAGTTCCTGAGGAGAATTTTTTCTATACGAAAAACCCATCCTCAGTTCCTGAGGAGAATTTTTTCTATAGAAAAAAACCCATCCTCAGTTCCTGAGGAGAATTTTTTCTATCGAAAAAAAGACATTCTCAGTTTCTGAGGAGAATTTTTTCTATAGAAAAAACCATCCTCAGTTCCTGAGGAGAATTTTTTCTATAGAAAAAACCATCCTCAGTTCCTGAGGAGAATTTTTTCTATAGAAAAAACCATCCTCAGTTCCTGAGGAGAATTTTTTCTATAGAAAAAACCATCCTCAGTTCCTGAGGAGAATTTTTTCTATAGAAAAAACCATCCTCAGTTCCTGAGGAGAATTTTTTCTATAGAAAAAACCATCCTCAGTTCCTGAGGAGAATTTTTTCTATAGAAAAAACCATCCTCAGTTCCTGAGGAGAATTTTTTCTATAGAAAAAACCATCCTCAGTTCCTGAGGAGAATTTTTTCTATAGAAAAAACCATCCTCAGTTCCTGAGGAGAATTTTTTCTATAGAAAAAACCATCCTCAGTTCCTGAGGAGAATTTTTTCTATAGAAAAAACCATCCTCAGTTCCTGAGGAGAATTTTTTCTATAGAAAAAACCATCCTCAGTTCCTGAGGAGAATTTTTTCTATAGAAAAAACCATCCTCAGTTCCTGAGGAGAATTTTTTCTATAGAAAAAACCATCCTCAGTTCCTGAGGAGAATTTTTTCTATAGAAAAAACCATCCTCAGTTTCTGAGGAGAATTTTTTGTCCAACCGACCACTATTTTGTACCACTGTCGTAGTTATATACGGATCCAAAACAAGGACCTTCGGACGCCAGAGGCCGTGGCTTAAACTTGTTGCCCACTATTAACGCGAACAGCGGATTTTAATCTTTATCGACAACAAAATCAATGTAAACACCACCAACAACATAACCCATGAGACAGAGAATGTGGTCATACAAGAAAAAATAAATTCAGGACAAGCAGACATATTCCAGACAACAATGAAATCGTGGTGAAAAAAAAAAACAAAAACAAAATAGCAAATTGTAATTCTGATTATTCGAATGGCAATTCCATATTGGAAGCAATGGAGCAAATATCCTTAATCCTTTGGAATGAAAATAAATTGAAATTTTAATTGAAAAAAATTTGGGATATTTCATCATTCTGGGATAGGAAGAATATAATTGCTAATGGCCAAGAGCCATGTGTTAATGGGAGAACACAAAGTTTGGAGGTGTGAGAGGCAGGGAGAGGTGGGGTTCAATGTCATAATATTCACACCTTGTCATCATTATTTGCACATAATTAATTAAGCTACACACATACATCATATTGACACATGTATGCATTATCCTACCCGACACTTTACTTACCTCAATAGAGTATCATCATCGGTTAGCATCAACCATTGAATTTGAGAGGACTTCCCTTTGTTCTTCTTCTTCCCGCCATATTGATTAAGATGTTGCTGATAGTGTTTGTTGTTATTGTTGACAAAATTGTTGTCGTCCTCGTTGTTGCTGTTGTGGCTCTCAATGTCCCTTAGAGCCAATTTAAGAATTTGTAAAGTTTTGGCACAATGTCCCATTTCAACATTTGCAAAGCCGGTATTGATTGTTGGTATGTTGATATCTGTGAACAAGAATAAGAAGAAGAAGAGGCGGAAGGGGGAGGTGGAGTAAGGGGGGAACATGTGTTATATCAATCATCATCATTTACAATTTGCATAGATGCATGTTGCAATAGATTGAAATTAATCGGAAGTACAGAAATATCCAATATTAGGTCATACTGAAGTACACGTAGAACATAGGGAATGGTTTAAAGGAAACTTGGAAGGCTATATGTATCCTTATGAAGTACATAACTAAGTTTTGTATATCGGCAGGGTGAATTCTTTAATTCCTCATAAAACCGAAAGCGACCCCTGTGTGACCTTCCCTCTTAACTTACCTTCGACATCGCTGAAATAATGTATATGCTTAGCATAGGGTGCCCATGTGGTCTGTATCACAGGTAAACGTTCCTTGTGGAATTTGGAGCATGTTTTAACAGCAAAATAGATTTCATCACGCTCAGCCGGAATCTGTAAAGAGAAACAAAAATTATATTTTCACAAAAAATATGGAGAGATACAACTAAATTTATCCACATTGGTGGATAAAATTATTCACGATGGCGGATAAAATTATCCACGTTTGTGGATAAATAAATTATGCACGTTTTGTGGATAAATAAATTATGCACGTTTTGTGGATAAATAAATTATCCACGTTTTGTGGATAAATAAATTATCCACTTTTTGTGGATAATTAAATTATCCACATTTTGTGGATAAATAAATTATGCACGTTTTGTGGATAAAAAAATTATTCACGCTTTTTGGATAAATAAATTATCCACGTTTTGTGGATAAATAAATTATCCATGATTTTTGGATAATTAAATAATTTTGTTGATAAATAAATTATCCACGTTTTGTGGATAAATAAATTATCCACGTTTTGTGGATAAATAAATTATCCACGCTTTTTGGATAAATAAATTATCCACGTTTTGTGGATAAATAAATTATCCATGATTTGTGGATAATTAAATAATTTTGTGGATAAATAAATTATCCAGGATTTGTAGATAATTAAATAATTTTGTGGATAAATAAATTATCCACATTTGTGGATAAATAAATTATCCACATTTGTAGATAAATAATTTATCCACGTTTTGTGGATAAATAAAATGTCCACGTTTTGTGGATAAAAAAATTATCCACGCTTTTTTGGATAAATAAATTATCCACGTTTTGTGGATGAATAAGTTATACATGATTTGTGGATAATTAAATAATTGTGTGCATAAATAAATTATCCAGGATTTGTGGATAATTAAATAATTTTGTAGATAAATAAATTATCCACGTTTTGTGGATAAATAAATTATCCACGTTTTGTGGATAAATAAGTTATCCACGTTTTGTGGATAAACAATTATCCACGTTTTGTGGATAAACAGTAATCCATGGTTTGTGGATAAAAATATTATCCACGCTTTTTTGGATAAATAAATTATCCACGTTTTGTGGATTAATAAATTATCCATGATTTGTGGATGATTAAATAATTTTGTGGATAAATAAAATAACCACATTTTGTGGATAAATAAATTATCCACGTTTTGTGGATAAATAAAATAACCACATTTTTTGGATAAATAAATTATCCACGTTTTGTGGATAAATAAATTATCCACGTTTTGTGGATAAACAATTATCCACGTTTTGTGGATAAATATATTATCCACGCTTTTTTTGGATAAATAAATAATCCACGTTTTGGGATTAATAAATTATCCATGATTTGTGGATAATTAAATAATTTTGTGGATAGATAAATTATCCATGATTTGTGGATAATTAAATAATTTTGTGGATAAATAAAATAACCACATTTTGTGGATAAATAAATCATCCACGTTTTGTGAATAAATAAATTATCAAAGTTTTGTGGATAAATAAATTAACCGCGTTTTGTGGATAAATAAATTATCCACGTTTTCTGTATTTAAATATTACCCACGTGTGGATAAATAAATTATCCACGTTTGTGGATAAATAAATTATCCACGTTTGTGGATAAATAAATCACACATATTTTTGGATAAATGAATTATCCACGTTTTGTGGATAAATAAATTATTCACGTTTTGTGGATAAATAAACTATTCACGTTTCGTGGATAAATGAATTATCCACATTTGTGGATAAATAAATTATCCACGTTGTGTGGATAAATAAATTATCCACATTTTGTGGATAAATAAATTATCCACATTTTGTGGATAAATAAATTATCCACGTTTTGTGGATAAATAAATTATCCACATTTTGTGGATAAATAAATTATCCACATTTTCTGGTTAAATAAATTATCCACATTTTGTGGATAAATAAAGTTGGCGGATAAATGTATTATCCACGTTTTGTGGATAAATAAATTATCCACGATTGTGGATAAGTAATTTATCCACATTTGTCCATCCATATTTCGCTAATAAATAAATTATCCACGTTTTGTGGATAAATAAATTATACACGTTTTGTGGATAAATATTTTATCCACATTTGTGCAAAAATAAATTATCCACATTTGGAGGATAAATAAATTATGCACATTTGGCGGATAAATAATTTTTCCACGTTTTGTGGATAAATAAATTTTTCACGTTTTGTGGATAAATAAGTTATCCACGTTTTGTGGATAAATAATGTCTCCAATTTTTTGTGGATAAATAAATTATCGAAATTTTTTGTGAATAGATAAATTATCCACGCTTTGTGGATAAATTATTTAGATAAATAATTTATCCACGTTTTGTGGATAAATAAATTATGCACATTTTGTGGATAAATAAATTATCCACGTTTTGTGGATAAATAAATTATCCACGCTGTGTGGATAAATAAATATTCCACGTTTTGTAGTTAATAAATTATCCACGTTTTGTATATTTAAATATTATCCATATTTTGTGGATAAATAAATTATCCACGTTTTGTGGATAAATAAATTATCCACATTTGTGGATAAATAAATTATCCATATTTTGTTGATAAATAAATTATCCACGTTTTGTGGATAAATAAGTTATCCACATTTTGTGGATAAATTGGCGGATAAAGAAATTATCCACATTTTGTAGATAAATAAATTATCCACATTTTGTGGATAAATGAATTATCCACATTTTGTGGATAAAACAATTATCCACAGCTGGCGGATAAATAAATAATCCACATTTGTGGAAAAATAAATTATCCACATTTGGCGGATAAATAAATTATCCACGTTTTGTGGATAAATAAGTTTTGCAAGTCTTGTGGATAAATAAGTTATCCACGTTTTGTGGATAAATAAATTATCCAAGTTTTGTGGATAAATAAATTATCCAAGTTTTGTGTAAATAAATTATCCAAGTTTTGTGGATAAATAAGTTATCCAAGTTTTGTGGATAAATAAATTATCCACGTTTGTGGAAAATTAATATATTCACGTTTGTGGATAAATAAATTATCCACGTCTTGTGGAAAAATAAATTGTCCACGTTTTGTGGATAAATAAATTATCCACGTTTAGTGGATAAATAAATTATCCACGTTTAGTGGATATATAAATTATCCACGTTTAGTGGATAAATAAATTATCCACGTTTTGTGGATAAATAAATTATTCACATTTTGTGGATAAATAAATTATCCACGTTTTGTGGATAAATAAATTATCCACGTTTTGTGGATAAATAAATTATCCACGTTTTGTTGATAAATAAATTATCCACGTTTTGTGTATATAAATATTATCCATGTTTTGTGGATAAATCATCCACGTTTGTGAATTTGTGTTCACATATCACTTTCTCCCCTCTCCGTCCCATATGCTTCCATCTACGTACTTTCAACATGATATTGATATCCAAACCTTTCTTTATGATTGAAATAATAGTTGACAATGTTCAAAGCTATTCGAAGCAACATAGCCTTGCAGTGTAAACAAATCTATGCCCATGGTCCTGGTATTCGTATTCTGTGTGTGCTATGTGTGCTTCGTTTCAAGTTTTTTTATTCCCACCACGATTGATACTTACACATGACTCGGGCAATGCTGATGAGGTTTCTGGTTTCGCATACATGGCACAGGCGGCTTTGTTGTTTCCGGTCTCCCAGTTGGCTTCAGGACAAATGTACGGAGCTTTCTTTAAAATTATTTTCTTCTTTTTCTGTTTGGCCTGAGCAGAAGCAGCCGCCACCACCACCTTTGACCTGGCATCATCAATGATTTCATTAGAATGTCGGAAATCAGAGGCATTATCAGCCCCGTTCACATCATCATCCGCATTGTCTATGTCATTATGATGATGTTGCGTATTATCATCTCTCATAGCTGCCTTAGGATGTGTTGCTGTAGTTCTTGTTGTGGCTGTGTCACTATTACTTGTCATTGTAGTTGTTGTTCGGTAATACACAGTGACATCAGGACTTTTACTATCATTTAGTGATGATGTTGTCGCCGTGTTTACAGGCCTTACATCTTCATTTTGGGGATCCTTTTCATTGTCGTCTTCTGTTTCTGTTGCTGGCATTTGGACATTATCATAAATGAAACGAGCAAGCTCATGGGCAGCATCAATACTAAACTCGGAATGTAGCAGCGGAGGCTGATGATACTGCTGCTGCTGTTTGCTGTGGTGGCTAAAAATGTCGGCAATGCTGTCGGGGTTCCATGCCCATGAAATATTTGGGAGGAGAAAAAGATGGAAGTGAACAACATCAACAATGAATAAGGAGGTCTAACAGGGTTGTAATGTGTTAAAGAGCAAATATGTACTAAACTATACAAACAAACACACTCACATACATACCCAAACAATCCATTCACACAGTGTCACATAAGGATGTTCGTTGCTCATACGCACTGCCATCCATGCCGTGGCATGTCACACAAACAAATGTTCACACATTTTTCTCATTCAACTAAAAGCAATCCACCAACACACACACTCACTCACCCACACAATGGAAACCAGCAACAGATTTTTCTGTTAAAGTTAATGGCAACAACGTGTTACCACCAACACAACAACAACAAATACCGAACAACTAAAAAATTGCAAAATAAACACAAATAAATCAAAATAGCTTTGCAAACCGAAAATGCAGGCCTTCCGAATCGATGAACTGTGGTTTGGAGAACATTGGTGTTGAGGGAGAGGCAAGACAGGATTCTAATAAAATAAAAAAAGAGAGGAACGTTTTCACAATAAAGAACAGAAAAACTTCTCATAGAAGTGATGAAAGTCTTCTCATAATAGTCTTTAAGGACTTCTGATAAAAGACTTCAAAGATTTCTGATAGAAGACCTGAAAGTCATCTTATAGAAGACTTGGCAATCTTCTCGTAGAAGACATGAAAGTCTTCTCATAGAAGACATGAAAGTCTTCTCATAAAAGACATCAAAGTCTTCTCATAGAAGACATCAAAGTCTTTTCATAGAAGACCCCGAAGTTTTCTCATAGAAGATCTCAAAATCTTCTTATAGAAGACTCCAAAGTCTTCTCATAGAAGACCTCAAAGTCTTCTCATAAAAGACCTCAAAATCTTCTCATAGAAGACCTCCAAGTCTTCTCATAGAAGACCTCCAAGTTTTCTCATAGAAGACCTCAAAGTCTTCTCATAGAAGACCGCTAAGTCTTCTTATAGAAGACCTCAATGTCTTCTCATAGAAGACCGCCAAGTCTTCTCATAGAAGATCTCAAAGCCTTCTCATAGAAGGCCTCCAAGTCTGCTCATAGAAAACCTCAAAGAAGACCTCAAGGTGTTGTTATAGAATACCTCACAGTCTTCTCATAGAAGACCTCAAAGTCTTCTCATAGAAGACCTCAATATCTTCGCATAGAAGACTTTAAAGTCTTCTCATAGAAGACCTCAAAGTCTTCTCATAGAAGACCACCAAGTCTTCTCATAGAAGACCGCCAAGTCTTCTTATAGGAGACCTCAAAGTCTACTTATGGAAGACCGCCAAGTCTTCTCATAGAAGACCGCCAAGTCTTCTCATAGAAGACCTCAAAGTCTTCTCATAGGAGACCGCCAAGTCTTCTCATAGAAGACCGCTAAGTCTTCTTATAGAAGACCGCTAAGTATTCTCATAGAAGACAGCCAATTCTTCTCTTAGAAGACCGCCAAGTCTTCTCATAGAAGATCTCAAAGTCTTCTCATATAAGACTGACAATTCTTCTCATAGAAGACCGCCAAGTCTTCTCTTAGAAGACCGCCAAGTCTTCTCATAGAAGACCGCCAAGTCTTCTCATATAAGACCGCCAATTCTTCTCATAGAAGACCTCAAAGTCTACTCATAGAAGACCGCCAAGTCTTCTCATAGAAGACCGTTAAGTCTTCTTATAGAAGACCTCAAGGTCTTCTTATAGAAGACCTCAAATTCTTCTCATAGATGACCGCCAAGTCTTCTCATAGATGACCGCCAAGTCTTCTCATAGAAGACCGCCAAGTCTTCTCACAGAAGACCTCAAAGTCTTCTCATAGAAGACCGCTAAGTCTTCTTATAGAAGACCGCTAAGTCTTCTTATAGAAGACCTCAAAGTCTTCTTATAGAAGACCTCAAAGTCTACTCATAGAAGACCGCCAAGTCTTCTCATAGAAGACCGTTAAGTCTTCTTATAGAAGACCTCAAGGTCTTCTTATAGAAGACCTCAAATTCTTCTCATAGATGACCGCCAAGTCTTCTCATAGATGACCGCCAAGTCTTCTCATATAAGACCGCCAATTCTTCTCATAGAAGACCTCAAAGTCTACTCATAGAAGACCGCCAAGTCTTCTCTTAGAAGACCGCCAAGTCTTCTCTTAGAAGACCGCCAAGTCTTCTCATAGAAGACCGCCAAGTCTTCTTATAGAAGACCTCAAAGTCTTCTCATAGAAGACGCCAAGTCGTCTCATAGAAGTTCTCAAAGTCTTCTCATAAAAGACCGCCAAATCTTCTCATAGAAGATCTCAAAGTCTTCTCATAGAAGACCGCCAAGTCTTCTTATAGAAGACTTCAAAGTCTTCTCATAGAAGACCGCCAAGTCTTCTTATAGAAGACCTCAAAGTCTTCTCATAGAAGACGCCAAGTCATCTCATGGAAGGTCTCAAAGTCTTCTCATAGAAGACCTCCAAGTCTTCTCATAGAAGACTGCCAAGTCTTCTCATAGAAGACCGCCAAGTCTTCTCATAGAAGACCGCCAAGTCTTCTTATAGAAGACCTCAAAGTCTTCTCATAGAAGACCGCCAAGTCTTCTTATAGAAGACCTCAAAGTCTTCTCATAGAAGACGCCAAGTCTTCTCATAGAAGGTCTCAAAGTCTTCTCATAAAAGACCGCCAAATCTTCTCATAGAAGACCGCCAAGTCTTCTCATAGAAGATCTCAAAGTCTTCTCATAGAAGACCGCCAAGTCTTCTTATAGAAGACCTCAAAGTCTTCTCAGTAGAAGACCTCAAAGTCTTCTCATAGAAGATCTCAAAGTCTTCTCATATAAGACCTCCAAGTCTTCTCATAGACGACCGCCGAGTCTGCTTATATCAGATCCTAAAGTCTTCTCACAGAAGACCGCCAAGGCTTCTTATAGAAGACCGCCAAGTCTTCTCATAGAAGACCGCCGAGTCTTCTCATAGAAGATCTCAAAGTCTTCTCATAGAAGACCGCCAAGTCTTCTCATAGAAGACCGCCAAGTCTGCTTATAGAAGACCTCAAAGTCTTCTTATAGAAGACCGCCAAGTCTTCTTATAGAAGACCGCCATATCTTCTCTTTGAAGACCGCCAAGTCCTCTCTTTGAAGACCGCCAAGTCTAATTCTTCTCATAGAATTCTTCTCATAGAAGAGCGCCAAGTCTTCTTATAGAAGACCTCAAAGTCTTCTCATAGAAGGTCTCAAAGTCTTCCCATGGAAGACCGCCAAATCTTCTCATAGAAGATCTCAAAGTCTTCTCATAGAAGACGGCCAAGTCTTCTCATAGAAGACTACCAAGTCTTCTCATAGAAGACTGCCAAGTCTTCTCATAGAAGACTGCCAAGTCTCATAGAAGACCGCCAAGTCTTCTCATAGAAGACCGCCAAGTCTTCTTATAGAAGACCTCAAAGTCTTCTCATAGAAGACCTCAAAGTCTTCTCATAGAAGACGCCAAGTCTTCTCATAGAAGGTCTCAAAGTCTTCTCATAGAAGACCTCAGTCTTCTCATAGAAGACCGCCAAGTCTTCTCATAGAAGATTTCAAAGTCTTCTCATATAAGACCTTCTCATAGACGACCGCCGAGTCTGCTTATATCAGATCTTAAAGTCTTCTCACAGAAGACCGCCAAGGCTTCTTATAGAAGACCTCAAAGTCTTCTCATAGAAGACCGCCAAGTCTTCTCATAGAAGACCGCCGAGTCTTCTCATAGAAGACCTCAGTCTTCTCATAGAAGACCGCCAAGTCTTCTCATAGAAGATTTCAAAGTCTTCTCATATAAGACCTTCTCATAGACGACCGCCGAGTCTGCTTATATCAGATCTTAAAGTCTTCTCACAGAAGACCGCCAAGGCTTCTTATAGAAGACCTCAAAGTCTTCTCATAGAAGACCGCCAAGTCTTCTCATAGAAGACCGCCGAGTCTTCTCATAGAAGACCTCAGTCTTCTCATAGAAGACCGCCAAGTCTTCTCATAGAAGATTTCAAAGTCTTCTCATATAAGACCTTCTCATAGACGACCGCCGAGTCTGCTTATATCAGATCTTAAAGTCTTCTCACAGAAGACCGCCAAGGCTTCTTATAGAAGACCTCAAAGTCTTCTCATAGAAGACCGCCAAGTCTTCTCATAGAAGACCGCCAAGTCTTCTTATAGAAGACCGCCATATCTTCTCTTTGAAGACCGCCAAGTCTAATCTTCTCATAGAATTCTTCTCATAGAAGAGCGCCAAGTCTTCTTATAGAAGACCTCAAAGTCTTCTCATAGAAGGTCTCAAAGTCTTCCCATAGAAGACCGCCAAATCTTCTCATAGAAGATCTCAAAGTCTTCTCATAGAAGACGGCCAAGTCTTCTCATAGAAGATTACCAAGTCTTCTCATAGAAGACTGCCAAGTCTTCTCATAGAAGACCGCCAAGTCTTCTCATAGAAGACCTCAAAGTTTTCTCATAGAATACGACAAGTCTTCTCATAGAAGGTCTCAAAGTCTTCTCATAGAAGATCGCCAAGTATTCTCAAAGAAGACCGCCAAGTCTTCTCATAGAAGACTCCAAAGTCTTCTCATAGAAAACCTCAAGGTGTTCTCATAGAAGACCTCAAGGTGTTCTCATAGAAGACCTCAAAGTCTGCTCACAGAAGATCTCAAAGTCTTCTCATAGAAGACCTCAAAGTCTTCTCATAGAAGACCTCAAAGTCTTCTTATAGAAGACCTCAAAGTCTTCTCATGGAAGACCGCCAAGTCTTCTCTTAGAAGACCGCCAAGTCTTCTCATAGAAGACCGCCAAGTCTTCTTATAGAAGACCTCAAAGTCTTCTCATAGAAGACGCCAAGTCGTCTCATAGAAGTTCTCAAAGTCTTCTCATAAAAGACCGCCAAGTCTTCTCATAGAAGATCTCAAAGTCTTCTCATAGAAGACCTCTCATAGAAGACTTCAAAGTCTTCTCATAGAAGACCTCAAAGTCTTCTCAAAAAAGATCTCCAAGTCTACTCATAGAAGACCTCAAATTCTTTTTCTTAGAAGACCTTAAAGTCTTCTCATAGAAGACTCCAAAGTCTTCCCATAGAAGACCGCCAAGTCTTCTCTTAGAAGACCGCCAAGTCTTCTCATAGAAGACCGCCAAGTCTTCTTATAGAAGACCTTAAAGTCTTCTCATAGAAGACCTTAAAGTCTTCTCATAGAAGACCGCAAAGTCTTCTCATAGAAGACCTCAAAGTCTTCTCATAGACGACGTCAAAGTCTTCTCATAGAATACCTCAAAGTCTTCTCATAGAAGACCGCAAAGTGTTCTCAAACAAAACCTCAAAGTCTTCTGACAGAATACCCCAAAGTCTTCTCATAAAAGACCTCAAGTTGTTCTCATAGAAGACCTTAAAGTCTTCTCATAAAAGACCTCAAGTTGTTCTCATAGAAGACCTCAAGGTGTTCTCATAGAAGACCTCAAAGTCTTCTCATAGAAGACCTCAAAGTCTTCTCATAGAAGACCTCAAATTCTTCTCATAGAAGAACTTAAAGTCTTCTCATAGAAGATCTCAAATTCTTTAATAGAAGACCCTAAAGTCTTCTCATAGAAGACCTCAAAGTCTTCTCATTTAAGACCTCATAGTGTTCTCACAGAAGAGCTTAAGGTCTTCTTATAGAAGACGTCAAAGTCTTCTCATAGAAGACCGCGAAGTCTTCTCATAGAATACCGCCAAGTCTGCTTATAGAAGACTTCAAAATCTTCTCATAGAAGACCTTAAAGTCTTCTCATAGAAGACCTTAAAGTCTTCTCATAGAAGACCTTAAAGTCTTCTCATAGAAGACCTCAAAGTCTTCTCATAGAAGACCTCAAAGTCTTCTCATAGAAGACCTCAAAGTCTTCTCATAGAAGACCTCAAAGTCTTTTCATAGAAGACCGCCAAGTCTTCTCATAGAAGACCGCCAAGTCTTCTTATAGAAGACCGCCAAGTCTTCTCATAGAAGACCGCCAAGTCTTCTCATAGAAGACCGCCAAGTCTTCTCTTAGAAGACCGCCAAGTCTTCTCATAGAAGACCGCTAAGTCTTCTTATAGAAGACCTCAAAGTCTTCTCATAGAAGACCGCCAAGTCTTCTCATAGAAGACCGCCAAGTCTTCTCATAGAAGACCTCTCATAGAAGACTTCAAAGTCTTCTCATAGAAGACCTCAAAGTCTTCTCAAAAAAGATCTCCAAGTCTACTCATAGAAGACCTCAAATTCTTTTTCTTAGAAGACCTTAAAGTCTTCTCATAGAAGACTCCAAAGTCTTCCCATAGAAGACCGCCAAGTCTTCTCTTAGAAGACCGCCAAGTCTTCTCATAGAAGACCGCCAAGTCTTCTTATAGAAGACCTTAAAGTCTTCTCATAGAAGACCTTAAAGTCTTCTCATAGAAGACCGCAAAGTCTTCTCATAGAAGACCTCAAAGTCTTCTCATAGAAGACCGCCAAGTCTTCTCATAGAAGATCTCAAAGTCTTCTCATAGAACACCTCAAAGTCTTCTCATAGAAGACCTCAAAGTCTTCTCATAGACGACGTCAAAGTCTTCTCATAGAATACCTCAAAGTCTTCTCATAGAAGACCGCAAAGTGTTCTCAAACAAAACCTCAAAGTCTTCTGACAGAATACCCCAAAGTCTTCTCATAAAAGACCTCAAGTTGTTCTCATAGAAGACCTTAAAGTCTTCTCATAAAAGACCTCAAGTTGTTCTCATAGAAGACTTCAAGGTGTTCTCATAGAAGACCTCAAAGTCTTCTCATAGAAGACCTCAAAATCTTCTCATAGAAGACCTCAAATTCTTCTCATAGAAGAACTTAAAGTCTTCTCATAGAAGATCTCAAATTCTTTAATAGAAGACCCTAAAGTCTTCTCATAGAAGACCTCAAAGTCTTCTCATTTAAGACCTCTTAGTGTTCTCACAGAAGAGCTTAAGGTCTTCTTATAGAAGACGTCAAAGTCTTCTCATAGAAGACCGCGAAGTCTTCTCATAGAATACCGCCAAGTCTGCTTGTAGAAGACTTCAAAATCTTCTCATAGAAGACCTTAAAGTCTTCTCATAGAAGACCTTAAAGTCTTCTCATAGAAGACCTCAAAGTCTTCTCATAGAAGACCTCAAAGTCTTCTCATAGAAGACCTCAAAGTCTTCTCATAGAAGACCTCAAAGTCTTCTCATAGAAGACCTCAAAGTCTTCTCATAGAAGACCTCAAAGTCTTTTCATAGAAGACCGCCAAGTCTTCTCATAGAACACCGCCAAGTCTTCTTATAGAAGACCGCCAAGTCTTCTCATAGAAGACCGCCAAGTCTTCTCATAGAAGACCGCCAAGTCTTCTCATAGAAGACCGCCAAGTCTTCTCTTAGAAGACCGCCAAGTCTTCTCATAGAAGACCGCTAAGTCTTCTTATAGAAGACCTCAAAGTCTTCTCATAGAAGACCGCCAAGTCTTCTCATAGAAGACCGCCAAGTCTTCTCATAGAAGACCTCAAAGTCTTCTCATAGAAGACCGCCAAGTCTTCTCATAGAAGATCGCCAAGGCTTCTTATAGAAGACCTGAAAGTCTTCTCATAGAAGACCTGAAAGTCTTTCTCATAGAAGACCTCAAAGTCTTCTAATAGAAGACCTCAAGGTGTTCTCATAGAAGACCTCCAAGTCTTCTTATAGAAGACCTCCAAGTCTTCTCATAGAAGACCGCCAAGTCTTCTCATAGAAGACCGCCAAGTCTTCTCATAGAAGACCTCAAAGTCTTCTCATAGAAGACCGCAAAGTCTTCTCATAGAAGACCTCAAAGTCTTCTCATAGAAGACTCCAAAGTCTTTTCATAGAAGACCTCAAAGTTTTCTTATGGAAGACCTCAAAGCCTTCTCATGGAAGAACTCTAAGTCTTCTCAGGTCTTCCTTTTGAAGTAAAATTTGCATTCTGCACCACTGTTCTCACATTTGTGTATATTTTAATATCCGAACATTGTGAGCATTTATACCTGTAACCAGACTCACCAACGCATACACAACATACTGAATTTCACACAAGCACACACACAAACATACTTAACAGCACAAAAGTCAAAAGGATAAAACCTACCTTTTAAGTAGCGGCATGCTAAACACGATACCGGCACCCAACATTGGATATGGAAACCATTTGGGATTCTCGAAAAATGCAAAGTGATGTATTATTGTTGGTTCCCGATCGTACAATGGATGGCCTAAAAACAAAGGCTGTTCCCACACACACAAACACGGTCACAAAAATGCGGGTGTGAAGAGAACAACGAAAATTACATCAATTTTCGAAATGCATTTCACAATGAATCAGTTAACAATCGCTCCCACCCTTCACGACCTACCTGTTTGTGATTTTCGTTTGTTAATCTTTGCAAGAGTTGACGTACATTAACGTTGGTCCTTTCCTCACAGAAGATAATCCATCTGGTCAGATTGGTTATTAATTCCACACCATTGTCAATTTGTTTGGTCGGCGACTTTGCTGTTTCTGTTGTTGTGTGAGTATGAGTTGTAGTCCCCATGGGCACGGGCGGCACCAGCAGGCTGGACATAAGATGCGGTATAATGTGTAGTATAGTCCATTCCCCAGGTTGATTGAATAATTCATGTAATATTTGTATTTTAATGTTATACTTCGGTTGCAGCTCCTTCGCTTGCCTTGTCAGATTCTCCTTTAGTTGTTGGCCTAATTGATTGTGTGGTGGTGCAGCTTGGCTGCGTATGAGGAATACGATTTCAATGGGTTTAGCTGGAATTAGGAAAAATAAAAGGAAATTTAGTAGAGTGTAGTTATAAAGAGGATAGTATGCGGGTAAGTATTTAGTTTTTGCACTAGGGTTGGGATTTTAGGATTTTTTTCCAGGCTCTATACGCGGCGTGGATTTTTTAAGAATTTTTTTTCAAGGGTCTATACGAGATGTGTTTTTTTAAATATTTTTTTGCGAGGCTCTGAATTTTTTTCAACGGTTTATACCCTTGAGGGTCTATACAAGGCGTGGATTTTTTAAGATTTTCCAGGGTCTAACTGAGGCGTGGATTTTTAAGATTTTGTTTCCAGGGTCTATACGAGACGTGGATTTTTTAAGATTTTTTTGGGGGCTATATACGAGGCGTGGATTTTTTATGAATTTTTTTTCCAGGGTTCATACGAGGCGTGGATTTTTTAAGAATTTTTTTCCAGGGTATATACGAGGCGTAGATTTTTTAAGAATTTTTTTCCAGGGTCTATACGAGGCGTGGATTTTTTTAAAATTTTTTTCCTGGGTCTATAAGAGGCGTGGATTTTTTAAGAATTGTTTTCCAGGGTCTATACGATGCGTGGATTTTTTAAGAATTTTTTTCCAGGGTCTATACGAGGCGTGGATATTTTAAGAATTTTTTTCCACGGTCTATACGACGCGGGATTTTTTAAGATTTTTTTTTCCAGGGTCTATACGAGGCGTGGATTTTTTAAGATTTTTTTTCCAGGGTCTATACTAAGCTTGGATTTTCTAAGCATTTTTTTCCAGCGTCTATACGAGGCGTGGATTTTTTAAGAATTTTTTTTCAGGGTCTATACGAGGCGTGGATTTTTTAAGAATTTTTTTCTAGGGTCTATACGAGGCGTGGATTTTTTAAGAATTTTTTGTACAGGGTCTATACGAGGCGTGGATTTTTTAAGAATTTTTTTCCACGGTCTATACGAGGCGTGGATTTTTTAAGAATTTTTTTTCCACGGTCTATACGAGGCGTGGAATTTTTTAAGAATTTTTTTCCATGGTCTATACGAGGCGTGGATTTTTTAAGAATTTTTTTCCAGGGTCTATACGAGGCGTGGATTTTTTAAGAATTTTTTTCCATGGTCTATACGAGGCGTGGATTTTTTAAGAATTTTTTTCCATGGTCTATACGAGGCTTGGATTTTTTAAGAATTTTTTTTCCAGGGTCTATACGAGGCGTGGATTTTTTAAGATTTTTTTTCCAGGGTCAATACGAGGCGTGGATTTTTTAAGAATATTTTTCTAGGGTCTATACGAGGCGTGCATTTTTTAAGAATTTTTTTCCAGGGTATATACGAGGCGAGGATTTTTTAAGAATTTTTTTCCAGGGTATATACGAGGCGAGGATTTTTTAAGAATTTTTTTCCAGGGTCTATACGAGGCGTGGATTTTTTAAGAATTTTCTTCCAGGGTCTATACCAGGCGTGGATTTTTACGAATTTTTTTCCAGGGTCTATACCAGGCGTGGATTTTTACGAATTTTTTTCCAGGGTCTATACGAGGCGTGGATTTCTCAAGAATTTTTTTCCAGGGTCTATACGAAGCGTGGATTTTTTAAGAATTTTTTACAGGGTCTATACGAGACGTGGATTTTTTAAGAATTTTTTCCAGGGCCTATACGAGGCGTGGATTTTTTAAGAATTTTTTCCAGGGTCTATACGAGGCGTGGATTTTTTAAGAATTTTTTTCCAGGGTCTATACGAGGCGTGGATTTTTTAAGAATTTTTTCCAGGGTCTATACGAGGCGTGGATTTTTTAAGAATTTTTTTCCAGGGTCTATACGAGGCGTGGATTTTTTAAGAATTTTTTTCCAGGGTCTATACGAGGCGTGGATTTTTTAAGAATTTTTTTCCAGGGTCTATACGAGGCGTGGATTTTTTAAGAATTTTTTTCCACGGTCTATACGAGGCGTGGATTTTTTAAGAATTTTTTTCCAGGGTCTATAGGAGGCGTGGATTTTTTAAGAATTTTTTTCTAGGGTCTATACGAGGCGTGGATTTTTTAAGAATTTTTTGTACAGGGTCTATACGAGGCGTGGATTTTTTAAGAATTTTTTTCCACGGTCTATACGAGGCGTGGATTTTTTAAGAATTTTTTTTCCACGGTCTATACGAGGCGTGGAATTTTTTAAGAATTTTTCTCCAGGGTCTATACGAGGCGTGGATTTTTTAAGATTTTTTTTCCACGGTCTATACGAGGCGTGGATTTTTTAAGAATTTTTTTCCACGGTCTATACGAGGCGTGGATTTTTTAATAATTTTTTCCAGGGTCTATACGAGGCGTGGATTTTTTAAGAATTTTTTTCCAGGGTCTATACGAGGCGTGGATTTTTTAAGAGTTTTTTTCCAGGGTCTATACGAGGTGTGAATTTTTTAAGAATTTTTTTTCCAGGGTCTCTACGAAGCGTGGATTTTTTAAGAATTTTTTTCCAGGGTCTCTACGAAGCGTGGATTTTTTAGGAATTTTTTTCCAGGGTCTATACGAGGCGTGGATTTTTTAAGAATTTTTTTCCAGGGTCTATACGAGGCGTGGATTTTTTAAGAATTTTTTTCCATGGTCTATACAAGGCGTGGATTTTTTAAGAATTTTTTCCAGGGTCTATACGAGGCGTGGATTTTTTTAGAATTTTTTTCCAGGGTCTATACGAGGCGTGGATTTTTTAAGAATTTTTTTCCAGGGTCTATACGAGGCGTGGATTTTTTAAGAATTTTTTTCCAGGGTCTATACGAGGCGTGGATTTTTTAAGAATTTTTTTCCAGGGTCTATACGAGGCGTGGATTTTTTTAGAATTTTTTTCCAGGGTCTATACGAGGCGTGGATTTTTTAAGAATTTTTTTCCAGGGTCTATACGAGGCGTGGATTTTTTAAGAATTTTTTTCCAGGGTCTATACGAGGCGTGGATTTTTTAAGAATTTTTTTCCAGGGTCTATACGAGGCGTGGATTTTTTAAGAATGTTTTCCAGGGTCTATACGAGACGTGGATTTTTTAAGATTTTTTCCAGGGTCTATACGAGGCGTGATTTTTTTAAGAATTTTTTCCAGGGTCAATACGAGGCGTGGATTTTTTAAGAATTTTTTTCCAGTGTCTATACGAGGCGTGGATTTTTTAGGATTTGTTTTCCAGGGTCAATACGAGGCGTGGATTTTTTAAGAATTTTTTTCCAGTGTCTATACGAGGCGTGGATTTTTTAGGAATTTTTTTCCAGGGTCTATACGAGGAGTGGATTTTTTAAGAATTTTTTTCCAGGGTCTATACGAGGCGTGTATTTTTTAAGAATTTTTTTCCAGTGTCTATACGAGGCGTGGATTTTTTTAGGATTTTTTTCCAGGGTCTATACGAGGAGTGGATTTTTTAAGAATTTTTTTCCAGGGTCTATACGAGGCTTGGATTTTTTAAGAATTTTTTTCCAGTGTCTATACGAGGCGTGGTTTTTTTTAAGAATTTTTTTTCAGGGTCTATACGAGGCGTGGATTTTTTTAGGATTTTTTTCCAGGGTCTATACGAGGAGTGGATTTTTTAAGAATTTTTTTCCAGGGTCTATACGAGGCTTGGATTTTTTAAGAATTTTTTTCCAGTGTCTATACGAGGCGTGGTTTTTTTTAAGAATTTTTTTTCAGGGTCTATACGAGGCGTGGATTTTTTAAGAATTTTTTCCAGGGTCTATACGAGGCGTGGATTTTTTAAGAATTTTTTCCAGGGTCTATACGAGGCGTGGATTTTTTAAGAATTTTTTTCCAGGGTCTATACGAGGCGTGGATTTTTTAAGAATTTTTTTCCAGGGTCTATACGAGGCGTGGATTTTTTAAGAATTTTTTTCCATGGTCTATACGAGGCGTGGATTTTTTAAGAATTTTTTTCCAGGGTCTATACGAGGCGTGGATTTTTTAAGAATTTTTTTCCATGGTCTATACGAGGCGTGGATTTTTTAAGAATTTTTTTCCATGGTCTATACGAGGCTTGGATTTTTTAAGAATTTTTTTCCAGGGTCTATACGAGGCGTGGATTTTTTAAGATTTTTTTTCCAGGGTCTATACGAGGCGTGGATTTTTTAAGAATATTTTTCTAGGGTCTATACGAGGCGTGCATTTTTTAAGAAGTTTTTTCCAGGGTATATACGAGGCGAGGATTTTTTAAGAATTTTTTTCCAGGGTATATACGAGGCGAGGATTTTTTAAGAATTTTTTTCCAGGGTCTATACGAGGCGTGGATTTTTTAAGAATTTTCTTCCAGGGTCTATACCAGGCGTGGATTTTTACGAATTTTTTTCCAGGGTCTATACGAGGCGTGGATTTTTCAAGAATTTTTTTCCAGGGTCTATACGAAGCGTGGATTTTTTTAAGAATTTTTTACAGGGTCTATACGAGACGTGGATTTTTTAAGAATTTTTTCCAGGGCCTATACGAGGCGTGGATTTTTAAGAATTTTTTCCAGGGTCTATACGAGGCGTGGATTTTTTAAGAATTTTTTCCCAGGGTCTATACGAGGCGTGGATTTTTTAAGAATTTTTTTCCAGGGTCTATACGAGGCGTGGATTTTTTAAGAATTTTTTCCAGGGTCTATACGAGGCGTGGATTTTTTAAGAATTTTTTTCCAGGGTCTATACGAGGCGTGGATTTTTTAAGAATTTTTTTCCAGGGTCTATACGAGGCGTGGATTTTTTAAGAATTTTTTTCCACGGTCTATACGAGGCGTGGATTTTTTAAGAATTTTTTTCCAGGGTCTATAGGAGGCGTGGATTTTTTAAGAATTTTTTTCCAGGGTCTATACGAGGCGTGGATTTTTTAAGAATTTTTTGTACAGGGTCTATACGAGGCGTGGATTTTTTAAGAATTTTTTTCCAGGGTCTATACGAGGCGTGGATTTTTTAAGAATTTTTTTCCAGGGTCTATATGAGGCGTGGATTTTTTAAGAATTTTTTTCCAGGGTCTATACGAGGCGTGGATTTTTTAAGAATTTTTTTCCAGGGTCTATATGAGGCGTGGATTTTTTAAGAATTTTTTTCCAGGGTCTATACGAGGCGTGGATTTTTTAAGAATTTTTTTCCAGGGTCTATACGAGGCGTGGATTTTTTAAGAATTTTTTTCCAGGGTCTATACGAGGCGTGGATTTTTCAAGAATTTTTTTCCAGGGTCTATACGAGGCGTGGATTTTTTAAGAATTTTTTCCAGGGTCTATACGAGGCGTGGATTTTTTAAGAATTTTTTTCCAGGGTCTATACGAGGCGTGGATTTTTTAAGAATTTTTTTCCAGGGTCTATACGAGGCGTGGATTTTTTAAGAATTTTTTTCCAGGGTCTATACGAGGCGTGGATTTTTTAAGAATTTTTTTCCAGGGTCTATACGAGGCGTGGATTTTTTAAGAATTTTTTTCCAGGGTCTATACGAGGCGTGGATTTTTTAAGAATTTTTTTCCAGGGTCTATACGAGGCGTGGATTTTTTAAGAATTTTTTTCCAGGGTCTATACGAGGCGTGGATTTTTTAAGAATTTTTTTCCAGGGTCTATACGAGGCCTGGATTTTTTAAGAATTTTTTTCCAGGGTCTATACGAGGCCTGGATTTTTTAAGAATTTTTTTCCAGGGTCTATACGAGGCGTGGATTTTTTAAGAATTTTTTTCCAGGGTCTATACGAGGCGTGGATTTTTAAAGAATTTTTTTCCAGGGTCTATACGAGGCGTGGATTTTTTAAGAATTTTTTTCCAGGGTCTATACGAGGCGTGGATTTTTTAAGAATTTTTTTCCAGGGTCTATACGAGGCGTGGATTTTTTAAGAATTTTTTTCCAGGGTCTATACGAGGCGTGGATTTTTTAAGAATTTTTTTCCAGGGTCTATACGAGGCGTGGATTTTTTAAGAATTTTTTTCCAGGGTCTATACGAGGCGTGGATTTTTTAAGAATTTTTTTCCAGGGTCTATACGAGGCTAGGATTTTTTAAGAATTTTTTTCCAGCGTCTATACTAGGCGTGGATTTTTTAAGAATTTTTTTCCAGGGTCTATACGAGGCGTGGATTTTTTAAGAATTTTTTTCCTGGCTCTATACGATGCGGGGACTTTTTAAGAAATTTTTTCCAGGTTCTGTACGAGGCGTGGATTTTTTAAGAATTTTTTTCAAGGGTCCATACGAGGCCTGGATTTTTTAAGAATTTTGTTCAGGGTCTATACGAGGCGTGGATTTTTTAAGAATTTTTTTCAAGGGTCCATACGAGGCGTGGATTTTTTAAGAATTTTTTTCAAGGTCTATACGTTGCGTGGATTTTTTAAGAATTTTTTTCAAGGGTCCTCACGAGGCTTGGATTTTATAAGAATTTTTTCCCAGGGTCTATACGAGGCGTGGATTTTTTAAGAATTTTTTTCCAGGGTCAATACGAGGCGTGGATTTTTTAAGAACTTTTTTCCAGGATCTATACGAGGCGTGGATTTTTTAAGAATTTTTTTCCAGGGTCTATACGAGGCGTGGATTTTTTAAGAATTTTTTCCAGGGTCTATACGAGGCGTGGATTTTTTAAGAATTTTTTTCCAGGGTCTATACGAGGCGTGGATTTTTTAAGAATTTTTTTCCAGGGTCTATACGAGGCGTGGATTTTTTAAGAATTTTTTTCCAGGATCTATACGAGATGTGTTTTTTTTAAGAATTTTTTTCCAGGGTCTATACGAGGCGTGGATTTTTTAAGAATTTTTTTCCAGGATCTATACGAGATGTGTTTTTTTTAAGAATTTTTTGGGAGGCTCTACGGGTTTCTTGTTGCTAAAAACTGTCCCTTAAAACAGCGAAATTTCAAATAATTGTTAATAATTTCCAACAACGGACTACAATTGGTACTGACTGTCAATAGAAGCGTTTACACCATTAATAGACCTTTTGGTCTTCCATTAGTGTAGACAATTGTTTGAAAATGTCTTCATTCCCTAATAAATCATATTAAACTTATGCAAATAGTGAAATAAAAACGCTAAATTCTTATATATAGTTTACATCTGTTCTTATTAATTAGTTCTCGCATTTCTTTCGTTATAGATCGGTTTGGTCTTCATACATTCATCGTCGTTTATTATGATACCTATTGTCTCGTTTGTTAGAATATGTTTTCATTCTCTAATTATAAAATCTCCCTTCATAAAATAATATTAAAATAAAAAACGCTAAATTGGTAACACTGTTTAAGTAGCACGCACCTGTCGCCATGACATCTCCCTGTCATTAATTAGTTCGCGCATTTCTTTCGTTACAGATCGGTTGTGATGTTCGTTGTTCTTTAAAAATTAAGTGTATCTAGTCCAATGGTGCACAAGAAGAGAATGCTATTTTGGGTTTTTGTATGGGAAAGAGAGTTGTAGTTAACTTTTTCGCAAAGACGCGTGCATGGCTGATCTAGTCTTTAAAGACAATAAATTTACACAAATTTGTTTTATTTCATTGAATTTTAACAAACTAAACTATGAAATTTGTAAAAATGTTAATAATATTCGTAAAATGTGTTCTCTCGTGTGCGCCCTGTTATGTTTATCGGGAGTAAGTGTTTAATAACGCAAATTGTTAAATTGTTTTATTTAATGGGAATTATAATTAATTCTTATTAATTATTTCTAAAATAATAAATGATATTTTACAATGAACACATTGTGGTGCTTTCATAAAAAATACGTGCATTTCATTGTTGTTGTGCCGTTTGTTTTGATTCTGTTTGCGGTTGCAGATATTGTTTGTGCATGGCCATTTGTTCATAAATGGGAGAGACTGTGGCAGAGAACTGCAATGAGAGTGAGACAAATGGATTGTTTTCGGCGAGCATTTATTTAAGTGACTTATTAATGAAAATAAATACTTCAAAGGACTTGCAATGGATTGGTAAAGGTAGGAATATTTGTATTTAATTGTTTATAAATATTTTTTATGTATGTGTAAATAAATTAAATTTATTTATTAATTAATTGATCATTGAAATCTCGTGTGGATAAGTGTAGACTATAGTACGTTTACATTGAGTTGTAAACAACTCTATAGGCACGGTGGTGATAAATTTTACTCGTACGTGTGGCTGGGTGGGAACTACATATGTCGATACCCAGCAGAATGTTTGATGCCAACAAATAGTCCAATCATGAGTTATTTCGGACTACATATTTTTTACGTGATAGAAGTGATGATTTGTAGAAGTGCGTGGTAAACCTTGGAAACAGTCTATTTCGCATCTTGATCAGGGTTTCCACTTGACTCTATGAAAGTGTAATAAAGCATTAGCTAAAATGTTCTTGTACTTTTCAGAGCAATAAAAACGAATTCTCTAACATAAAAACTATAAAATAATTTTTTTTTGTCACACCTGTTACGGTTTTGGCGACTTTTTATAAAAAATCAATTTTTTTGTATATCCAAGAACTTTATGATGTGGATGTAATTCAGAAGATGTTAAAAGATGTGGAACAGAGTGGATATATGTATGTATGTATAATGACTCTTTGTGACCTGTTTGGTTCAACATAAAAAATACATCATTGAAGGATATTGGTACCTTTCAAATAAATGTTTGTCTTAAAGCACTCTCCACAGATAAAATTTACTTCAAGACCAACTATGGTTTCTTTTCAATGGATTTCAGTCAAGTACTCTGATGGATTGAAAATTCGACTACACCATTTTCACATGTAATTCGAATAATTTCAGTCGTAATTCGAAACTTTTCACTTGTAATTGGTACTTTACACGATATGTTTTTACATATGAGTTGTCACTTTGCATATTCAATTATTTTGTATGGGAGAAGTGACAACTCATATGCAAAAAACATATCGTATAAAGCAGGGACGTAGCCAGGATTTCATTTCGGGGGGGGCCCACCTGACCAAAATTTTGAAAGTTCATGTTAGCAAAAATTTCTTATTTAGAAATGATATAAACCTTATTTTATACTTATATTACTGATGAAATAATTTTTAATTCCAATTTTTTATTAAAATGACGTAAGACTTCTTGGCCAATTTTCCCTTGTTTTCAGAACTTTTTTGACAACATATCAGAGTTAAGATATGTTCAAATATATTAATAGTCGCATATACTTTCGGGTGTATCATTTATCAAATAACTCACAACTACAGTGAATGTTGTGTAATTCAGTGATATCTCTTCGGTAAGACCAAAAGAAAGAGTATACAATCGAAAAACCTTAGAAATATCTTAACCTTTCCTTTGTTTCCACTCCAATTTTATTGAGTAATTTATGGAAAATGGGATTAGTAGAGAATTGATTTATGCTGAGCGAACGTTCGGATATCTTGGCGTTATCCACTAGTATTTTTTTAAACATTTGCAGGATAATTTAGGAGTTATATAAATAAAGGAAAAAATGCCGAGACACGTGTCTTCTTTTTTGTATTTTATCACGCTGCAATGTCAGAATATGGTCAGTTTTTTCAATTCCGGAAATTCAGGTGTCCAATCGCTGTTACTGTTACTGTCATTGAAGTTATTCCCTCAAAATATGTTGGTGTCCAATCGTAGATCTAATCACAAAGAATTTCTGAAGGCCGATAGTGGTTTTCTTGATAGAAAACTAATGCTGAGCAATAGTGAGTCATATTTATGATGAAATTCTAGCACCCAATCGTGGGTATGTAATGACAAATCCTGGTGCCCAATTGGGCATTGGTCAATAAACTATTTTGGCTTCAAATCGTCGGACTTCTCTTATAGAAATTCTTGTTTCCTATCCAGGATTTTCTCATAAATTGATCACGAACCAAGAAAACTCCTGTCTTATCAGTCCTGAATACCTTTAAAATGAAATTCTGGAGCCCAGAATTTTAGCAAAAATCCATGAACACAATTGCCAATTCCCAATCTACATTTTTTATACTCTCAGCCTTTAGTCAAAATGTGCCTCATCGAAAAAATGGTTTTAGGGCCAAAGTGTGTTTTTAAGAAATCTGTTTCAGAAAATTTAGAGTCGACTTAGCTATGTTCGTCCGTCTGGTTGGCTGCCTGGAGAACACGATAATTCTCGAACACATCAACCGATTCGATCCTCCTATCGATACCTTTCACAGAGTATTTGAACATTTTTCAGAGAAGTACATTTGAAGACCTTTCTGGATAATTAGTAAATATACCTGTGTAAGCTTAAGACCTCAGTAGTCATGGCTTAACTTCCTTTATACTAATAATTTAGTTATAGGTAAGAATATGAAATAAATTAATAACTAAAAATACCTCTCTGGAAACGGTTTGCTTTTTTGCAACAATTGTTCTCGGGGCCCCTATTACTACAATACAAAGTTTTTCATGCCCATACTTCCAGAGAAAATGGCCCGAAAGCTGTAAGGAACACCTACGGCCATCATATGTAGTGGCTGGTGTGCACGACAATTTTCGAACCGGATACTGCGTTGGTCCAAACATTCTTTATAGCAACATTTCTGCGAGCCTTATATAAAGTTCGTAGATGGTGATTTTCGGTCTACTCCTTCTGGTATTTCCCCCTCAAAATTCAAGAATTTTAGTTACAGTGGTAAGTGCGACTTTTCTTGAACGGAGCAACAGATTTGTTCCAAACTTTGGTTTTAGTAATATTTTCCCCAAATTTAGTTTTAACTCGAAAATGGGTACATGCCAACAAACCTTCAAAATAGTTGTTTAATGCAGTTTAAGGACGGTATTCTTTATGTTTAGAGCGGTATTATGTTTTTCGTGGGCAAGTCTATATTTTTGTCTTGAAAAAACTGAAAATACTGTGACGCACTGAAATGAATGACTCCCAAAATAAGATATACTTCCAAAATGAACAACTTCAGTTACCTCCTCCGTAACATTTGTAATCAATGATAAAATCTATATTTTGTTGGTATGTTCATACGTCCGAAAATTGCTACACAATTCTAAAAATCTCCTAATACAGTCACCCCAAAGTTACGATTAAACGCTTAAACAAGACCTTAAAACTTAACAACAACTATGCAGAAAATTGCTCGAAAAGCCGAAAGTTTTTATTATTTTTATACTTTCCAATATGTTCGACAATAAGTATACCAATGTAGTTAAATAATTCTCTGTAATACTTCCTCCAAATACTTTACATATTTCTTGAAAAATTTAAAACAGTTTAAAATTTTATTCAAAAATTAAAAAAATGTGTAACATAAGCTAATTTCTTATGGGAACAAGAATCATTTCGGGGGGGGCCCGGGCCCCCCGGGCCCCCCCCCTGGCTACGTCGGTGGTATAAAGTACCCATAATTTGAGAATTCCAATTGAATTTCGAATTATTTCATTTGTAATTTGAGAATCGAATTATTTGTTATTATTATTGTTATTTGAGTATTTCATTTGAAATTTGAATTATTTCATTTCTTATTTGAATTGTTTCATTTGTAATTTGAATGTTTTCATTTGAAATTCCAAATGAAAACCGCCAGCCAACTGCAGTCACCTTCAGTTGGTATACTGTTGTTTATTTACTTTACCGCTAGGGGTGGCGCTGATGTGGTAGTACCATAGTTGACATTAGAGGTCGTCGTTTGGCCGTTAATTTAAATTTGCAATTCACAATTTTGAATTCAAGTATTATTTTTTTTTTAATTTTCTGTACTCAAAAACGAGAGATCCGACTTTTTGGATCTTGACTTTTGAAGCGTTACAAGACCTCAAAATATTTCAAACTGAGGTCTCATTTTAGCTTCAAGGCTAATGTGGCTTTCTCAGAGTTTTCTAACCTTCTTTCTAACCTTTCATTTTATGGACCTTCCCACGTTCTCGGTTCCCCCTTTACATGGCAGCAACATAGGTAAATTTATTATACCCTCAGCATTTATGCTAACGAGGGTATATACACTTTCATACGGGCAAAATGTGTCTCATCGAAATAATGGTTTTAGACCTCAAGTATGTTTGGAAGAAATGTGTTTCAGACAATTTGTGTTGTTTTAGTCATGTCCGTCCGTTTGTCTGTTCGTCTGTCTAGCTGGCTGCAGCGCACGATAAGTCTCGAACGGATCAACCGATTCGGTCCAAACGTAGTTTAAGTTCGATGATGGGTTATATCACTCCACTTCTTCCGGTACCTTCCCCACAAAAGTTCCAAAATATTCGGAAAATTTGTGGACATGATAACTCTTAAAGGGAGTAACCGATTTGTATATGCTTTGCACATCGTGAAAATTTCTACCAGACTTAGATGAAGTTCCAATATGGACTCAATCGGCCCACTCCTTCGGGTACCTCCCACACAAAATTTCGCATAAGTTCAGTTTAGGACCTGCTCTCGAATCGCTTTGATTTTTATTGCAACAACTTGTATTCACTTCCGCCCATACGACGGTACAAGTTTCATCAGGGGCAAGTCCATACTTCCTGAGAAAATGGCCGGAAAGGTGCAAAAAGCCTCTATGACACGTTGCGCAGTGGTTGGAGCGCAAGATAACTCTCGAACGGATCTGTCGATTCGGTCTAAAATTTGGCCTTCGTAATATTTTATCAAAACATAGTTTTAATTCGAAGATGGGCTATATCGTCCACTCCTGCAGGTACCTCCCCCACAAAACTTCAAAAATATTCGGAAAATTTTTGGGCACGATAACTCTTGAAGGAAGTGACCGATGTAATCTATACTTTGCACATCCTAATATATCTACCAGATATATATAACGTTCGAATATGGACTATATTTGTCTACTCCTTCTGGTACCTCTCACACAAAATTTCGGATAAGTTCACTTTAAGACCTGCTCTCGAATCACTTTGATTTTTGTTGAAGCAATTTGCATTCGCTACCTCCAAGTCCAAATTTCTTCGGAAAACAGTCTGAAGGTGTAAAAAACCCCTATGTCACCATATGTGGCGGTCGGAGAACACGATAACTCTCGAACTGTCCAACCGTTTGGTCCAGCATTTGGTCTTCGTCATATTATATCCAAACTTAGTTTCATGGGCAATATCGGTCTACAACTTTCGGTACATCTCCCCAATATTTAAAAAATGTCACTAAAATGCTAGGACGATATCACTTGAATGGGGCAACCAATTTGGTCCAAACTTTGGATCTCCTAATATTTTATCAAAATTTAGTTTAACTTTTAAAATGGGCCATATCGGTCCTCCCTAAGGGTACCTGCCCTACAAAAGTTCAACATTTGTGTCTTAGTCCAGTTAATTCCTAATCCAAATGTTTGTCGGCAAGTTAAAATGTCCAAAAGGGCCACAAAATTCTGAAGAGACCTTAAATACATTCGATCTGTCAGAAGGTGAAAGTTTCGCTTCACATTGGCTGAGGGTATATATCTGTCGGCAAAGCCGACTGACACTTTTTTACTTGGTCCCAATTTACATTAGGCGAGTTTACTTGCGGCAATTGTCAGTTTGATGGAGAGAGAGGTGAGGCATATGGTAACCCTTGGCCTCTCAGCCCCCTCTCTCACCTACAAACTGACAATTAATTGCCTCAAGTAAACTCGCCTAATGTAAATTGGAACTTGTTTAATTTGAAATTCCAAATGAAAAACATCGATTTACAAATAGAAATATTCAAATTACAAATGAAATAATTAAAAATTCAAATGAAATTCTCAAAATATAAATGAAATAATGCGATTTTCTTCATTTTCAGTATAGCATGCAATTATGACGAATTCCATTGCCTTGATCTCATCTTTCACTTCACTTCTTTTGGGATGTGCGTTCTATCTTCTCACTGTGCAATTCGTATTGAAGTTCCTCCACTTATATGGCAATGACATGTCCTCAAACTGCATGTAAACGGTGACTCATAATCGATTCCTCTTACGGATTCCCGTTATTCTATATTTTGGAAAATATTTTGAGCCTCGATATCGTAGTCTACTGCCACTATGTAGTTCATTATCTATTTCATCATTGGCCGATCCTCGTTCCGTCAACAAATCTCGTCCGGTTTCAGTTGAACGTCGCCCGCTCTCTCTCTCTGAGATGCTAAATTTTTATTCAATTCCATTATTTTTAGTTTTATACCAGACATGAACGCTTCTTTAAGAAAACGGTGATCACAATTCATGCGAACACTTATGCTCAGTCGTTTATTTCCTTTTATATTTATTAACATTTTTGTTTTTAATTACAATTACAACTTTTAAAACATAGTTATTTATTTAAAATACCTTTTTGGACTTCTTCGTATTGATTTAACAACAACAAAAAAAAAAAAAACAAATAAAAACCGAAACTAAAAATATTTTATTTACTTACTTACTTAGCTGGCCCATTACAGAACATTTGTTCCATAGACCGAACTAAGAAAAGGTCTCCAATTCTCTCTGTTTAGTGCTTCGCATTCTGGAATACCGCGCCTTGTCATCTCTTCATCCACTTGTTTTCGCCATCTATTCTTTGGCCTGCCAATTCTGCATGCACCGCCATGTAGCTCGAATTTATACGCCTCCCTAGCGGGTTCATCATCGCTCATTCTTATTATATGGCCTAGCCAAGGCAATCGCTGCATCTCGATACGTTTAACTATATTGATGTCGTTGTATAGCAGATACAGCTCGTGGTTCATACGACGTCGATATTCACCGTCAACGCAGATTGGTCCGTAGATCTTTCGAAGAATTTTTCTCTCAAACACCCCAAGCACTGCCTTATCTGCTTGCGCAAGTACCCAGGCTTCGGAACCATACATCAGCACGGGTAGTATCAGTGTTTTGTAAAGCGTTATTTTTGTTTGACGAGTTGTGGCTTTTGTTTGAAGTGCTTACTTAAGCCAAAGTAGCATCTGTTGGCCAATACAATTCTTTTTATTTCACAACTGATGTCGTTAGTTGTGTTTACGGCGGTGCCGAGGTATACGAAGTCTTTTACTACCTCAAAATATAGGAACCAACTTCAACAGTTGGTCCGATCTCAATGGACGCATTGCGCGTCGACACCATCAACTTGGTCTTTTCACCGTTTACCGCCAGACCCACCTTAGCAGATTCTCCTTCGACCTTTATAAAGGTATCAGTTACTTCTTTTACTGATCGGCCCATGATGTCTATATCATCAGCATAAGCAAGTAACATGTGACTTCTTTTGACGTTTGCCTCTCGTATAACCTTTTCTAGCAGGATGTTGAAGAGGTCACACGAAAGGCTGTCTCCTTGTCTGAAACCTCTTTTGGTACCAAACTCTTCGGAGAGGTTCTTTCCTATTTTAACTGAGGACCTCGTGTCAGTTAAAGTCATTTTACAAAGCCGGATGAGCTTTGCGGGGATACCAAATTCAGACATGGCTTGGAATACCTTGGAACGCAGTGGGCTGTCGAAGGCTGCTTTATAATCGACAAAAAGGTGGTAGGTGTCGATCTGCATCTCTTGGGTCTTCTCCAGGATTTGCCGCAGGGTAAATATCTGGTCATTGGTGACTTGCCAGGTCTAAAGCCGCATTGGTATGGTCCAAATATTTCGTTGACCATGGGCTTTAGTCGTTCGCACAATATCCCCGACACTATCTTGTAGGCAATAGGGAGTAGACTTAAACCCCTATAGTTGGAGCATAAAGTCTTATTTCCTTTCTTATGGACGGGACACAGGATGCTCAGGTTCCAATCGTCGGGTACGCGTTCTTCCTGCCAGATGGAGCTAACTAGCTGATGCGAGTCGCCTCCGGTTTTAAACAGCTCGGCTGGTAGGCCATCAGCTCCTGCTGCCTTATTATTTTTCAGCCGGTTTATTGCTGTCTTTACCTCATCTTGGTCGGGTGGTATACATTCAATACCATCTTCTGGGATTGGATCTGTGGTATCTTCGTCGACTTCGCTACTATTGGATACCAACAGTTTGGGAAAATGCTCTTTCCCTATCCTTATCACACTATCTTTATCAGTTGCCAGATTACCTTGGTGGTCTCTACAGGAGGATGTGCCAGTTCCAAAGCCATCAGTTTGATGTTTCACTCTTTGGTAGAATTTTCGGACTTCATTCTGTCTCCTGTACATCTCGATTTGTTCACACTCCCACTTTTCCATCTCTCTGTTTTTCCTGTGGAAAAGACGTTTCGTGTCGCTCCTTTTCTCCCGATACCTCTCTCGTGCGCTACGCGTTGCTACTGATTGTAAAGTAACCCTATATGCCACATTTTTCTCTTCGGTAGCAGCACGACACTCCTGGTTATACCATGGATTCCTTGGTGCTGACTTTGCGACTGTTTGCATGGAGTGGGCAATGTTTTGCCATTGTCCTGATATGTTATCGGGACTAGGAGTGCTTTGATTAAGCAGTTGGGCCAGTTGAGTGGAATATGTTGTGGCTATCTGTTGTGATTGCAGCTTACCAATGCCCCACATCCGTGTTGTGTCTGTTCACACTTTGTTTGCTACGTTTAATCTGGTACGTACCTTTGATGCAACAAGATAGTGGTCCGAGTCTATGTCTGCAGCTCGGAACGATCGTACATTCAACACGCTTGATGCATGTCTTCCATCTATCACAACGTGATCAATTTGATTTTTTGTTCTTTGATCTGGCGACAGCCAGGTGCCCTTGTGAATATCGAGATGCTTAAATCTGGTACTGCTAACTACCATGTTTCTTGCAGCTGCAAAGTCTATCAGCCTCATACCATTGTCAGATGTTTGACTGTCGAGACTGAATTTCCCGACTGTTGGGCCAAAGATATTCTCCTTTCCAATTTTGGCATTAAAATCGCCTAGAATAATTTTAATGTCATGGGCAGGACAAAGGTCATATGTTTCTTCTAAGCGCTCATAAAATATATCTTTGGTCTGTTCGTCCTTGTCTTCAGTGGGAGCATGAGCGCAAATAAAGCTGATGTTGAAGAATTTTGCTTTTTATCGAATTGCAGCGAGTCTCTCATTCACTGGGGTGAAGCTGAAGACCAGATGTTTTAGTCTCCGACTAACTACAAATCCGCAACCAAACTCATGCTTTACGTCATGGCAGCTATAATACAGTGCGTCACCTTTAGGTGTTGTTGTGACGCCTTTCCCATTCCATCGTATTTCCTGTATTCCAGTTATGTCGGCCTTGTGCTTTTCAAGTACATCTGCCAATGCGTAAACTGCACCTTCTCTACAAAGAGTGCAAACATTCCAGGTGCAGATTCCCGGATCATGGTCCTTAAAACGTTTGTGGGGTTCATCAACTTTAGAGGGGTTTGTTTTTCTTTTCTTTCGTTTTTTTTCATAGTAGGCTGTTTTTTCTAGGGGAAGGTTACTAACCCGACGCCCAAACCCAAGTTTTTAACGTTCTTATGGGTGAACGCGTGGCACATGTTAGTTCACTACCTTTAACGGGGGTACCTCCCTCATAAAAGTTCAAAAATTTCGCTTAAACTTAGTTAAAGGACTGTTCAAGGATCGTTTTAAATTTTTTACCGAATATACTCCTTGTGGTCATGTTTACAGGAATACCATATATTTTTTTGTTATGCTCCCTAAAATTCGCTTGCGAACCCTGACTACCTACTTATTTTACAAGTGATAAATCATTGTAACATCATCAGTAATAAGTTTATGTTGTGTATTTATTCAACAATTATTTACATTTACTGTTCGAAAATGTTTACATACATATTAACTATGAAAAGCTATGCTGCTATGTATGCCGAACTCTTAAAAGTATTTACTTATACTATTTTAAATGTGCAAATTTGTGTTTCAATATTAGCAACAATGCAAGAGTGAGCTATTAACCCTTATGTCACGAAATGTCCGACCCAATTCCAAAGAGGGCAAACATATTTAACAAATAATTTCGCGAAAACTGAGAGTAAGCTAATTGGTCTATAACTACCGCATAACGTCGGATCCTGGTAAGGATTCAGGATTTTACCTATTCCACGAAACCAGAAAAAGTCCAGGTTTAGGCAGTGATTGAAGATAGTCAGCGGCACAATCGGTCCGCCTTAACACAATGTCAGAGATTCCATCTGACTCTGGACCATTATTGGGAGCTTTACAGAATTTATTTCGTAGCCGTATATTGTCCTCACCCTATGCAGAAAAGATTTTTGAATATGTCACCAGTGGGGACATATCATTATACTTCGACACATCATTTCAGGCAGCATTGCTGAGAGTTGAGGTGACATCAGTTTGTGCTTGAACCATATCTGCTAACATGATAGCCTTTAAGCTAGCCATAACTGCCATGCTCCCATTGTTTCCGATGAAATCTGGATTCATTCACTTTGATTTTACTGAAAAATGTCACCGTTTCAACTTACTCGTTTTCCGAAATCGAGCCTTTGATAATTCTATCGACGTTGCGAATTGTCGCCCAAACAGTTGCATATCTATCATTATATTGTGTACGGTGCTATCTTCTCCGCAGAACTTTCTGACAAAAGTCTAGAGACTTTTTACGCCCAGAATTTGTTCTAGGAATATCGGTGCCATCACGTTTCGGGAAACCTCGCTCTTGACCTCAACACATGCATCGATTTCATATTGAGTAACATTTAGACTGATAGGTACATGACAATCGTGCAGATCCTCTGCCTCTTTACTTACAGATAATATTTTGACCACTCTCTGTAGTCGAATAACGTCAAGTTAGGTCTATATTCAGCTTCGTCCCCGTAAATCTTCATGATAAACGCCCTTTGGTCGGAATTGAAATTTGAACCTTGAAGCAATCCACTTTTGAATAATTACACTTTCATGCCCTCTACATTTCAATAGTAACAGTTGTCATAGTTTTGTACCTTTATCTTTGTGAGTTTGTATATATTCCGATTTCCCATTGTGATTGGTTCATTGTATTTTAAAGTTAACTGACAGAATGCAACTATGTAAATAATTTATTCTACTACTCTTGTAAAACAACTCATTAATTACTACTTTCGATATACCATTTTACGCAACTGTAAACTATTACTAATATTTCTTCTCACGATTAGTACTTAAGCTAGAACAAAATTCAATAAAATCAAATAAAATAACCATCAGATAAGATCACAAGGGGTGATCTCCATTCTAACTCGTAATGTAACTATCAGATAAGATCGCAATGAGACAACTTGTCCATCCGGCAGTCTACAACAATCCTCACATGTGTTTTCCGGAACAATCGACACTAGATTGTTATAATCTTCAATTCCACGCCCCATAGGCATCTAAGTGGATGCCAGATGAAACTAAGCCAATGACAATAAAGGATTCAGATATGGTTGCCAATCTTTGGGCATAACATTTACATCAGAGACAGCAGTGAACTGAACCAAAACTCTACTCTATCTTAAACACGTTTGGTCTTCCTCCCAGATAAATCCCCAAGAGGCTCTACGCTAGAAGTGATATGATAACCTTATTGAAATGGTGGAATCTGAAGCCGAAATCCCTGACTCGAAATTCGACTATGGCCTAAAATAATTGACATTTCCATTTCTAACTACTACAAAGCCAACCAGAACTATGCTATCAACATTCAAGCGGTATCCTAACTCTTTTCGGAAAGAATTTCTGAGTTAAGAAGAACAATGACTGAAGCTAGGAAACGACATCTACATGTGAAATTGCAACACAGACTTTTAGCAAATACCCTAACCACAGTAAAAGTGTAGTCAGGTCATGGAAGAATAGCGTTCATCCTGAAATATTTACGGGAATATTTTCAAAGCCATGCCGTGTTTTAAAAAGATGAATTTTGTAATAATATTTTTAAGACCATGTGGAGCTCTATAAACGTGGATTTTTTAGGACTATTCTCAAGTCTATGCGTAGGTTTATAATCGTGAAATTTTCAGAATATTCTCAAGATCATTTGGAGCTCTATAAATGTGGAGTTTTTAAGAATTTTCCCAAGCCCATGAGGTGAGCATAAACTTGGATTTATCCTTGGTTCATTAAATGATTGGAAACGGCATCTACAGGTGAAGTGAAAGGGATGAAGTAATCAAAGCCACTCACCATACATGGCGGAGTCGTTACCAAGAGATCGTAGATGGCGTATCCTTACGAGAATTTTGCTCATATTTTCTTACAAATATTCTTATAAACGAACGATATGTGCAGTAAGGAATTTCTTAGGAGTTGTTGTTCTGATCAGTTGAATCTGATCCAAGTCTACAGGTAACTGAACAATGTGGTATCCTAACTCTTTTTGGAAAGAATTTCTGGGTTAAGAAGAACACTGATTGAAGATAGGAAACGACATTTACATGTGAAATTGCAACACAGATTTTTAGCAAATACCCTAACAACAGTATAAGTGTAGTCAGGTCATGGAAGAATAGCGTTCATCCTGAAATATTTACGAGAATATTTTCAAATCCATGCAGAGTTTTAAAAAGAAGAATTTTGTAAGAATATTTTTAAGACTATGTGGAGCTCTATAAACGTGGATTTCTTAGGAATATTCTCAAGTCTATGCGTAGTTTTATAAACGAGACATTTTCAGAATATTCTCAAGACCATGTAGAGCCCTATAAAAGTGGGGTTTTTAAGAATTTCCCCAAGCCCATGAGGTGAGCATAAACTTGGATTTATCCTTGGTTCATTAAATGATTGGAAACGACATCTACAGGTGAAGTGACAGCGATGAAGTCATCAAAGCCACTCACCATACATGGCGTAGTCGTTACCAAAAGATCATAGATGGTGCATCTATATGAGAATTTTGCTCATCTTTTTTGTGGTTATAGATATGGTGAATATTTTATTTGACATAATTGAAAAAATATTCTTAAAAAACATACATATATCTGAGTTTTGCTGTGATCAGTGGATTCTGATCCAACTCTGCAAATAACTAAACAAAGTGTCCAACTGCCCAGTGTAGTATGACATTACGGTTTTGTTACCGAAATACCAAATATGGTGCATCCTAATACATGTCTTGACAATATTTCAATGTGCTCAGACAGTTCTGATAAAACTCTGAAGAAAATCTGAACAACAAGTACAAAGTATGTCTCTTTTTAAATTTTGTCGAATGTAAAAATGATGGTTTTGTACAGTGGATATTATTCTAGAACCATGTTAAAGCCAGGGTGGCGTATGGGGATGAGAGATACCAAGGAACGGTCCTGACCGGCTTTAACATGGCAAAGACCAGGATTTATCTTGGTCACTCATCTCAAGTGGTCACTGACCTCCCCGTGGTGTCACCTGGGGAGCTGCCTTTAACACCCGTTAAAGGTAGTGAGCTAACATGAACGGCGCGTTCACCCATAAGAACGTTAAAAACTTGGGTTTGGGCGCCGGGTTAGTAACACTCCCCTAGAAAAAGCAGCCTACTATGAAAAAAACAAAAGAAAAACAAATCCCTCAAAAAGTTGACGACCCCCGCAAACGTTTTAAGGACCATGATCTGCGAATCTGCAACTGGAATGTTCGCACCCTTTATAGAGAAGGTGCAGTTTACGCATTGGCAGATGTGCTTGAAAAGTACAAGGCCGACATTACTGTCATACAGGAAATACGATGGAACTGGTGACACACTGTATTATAGCTGCCATGACATAAAGCATGGGTTTGATGGCCGATTTGTAGTTGGTCGGAGGTTAAAACACCTGGTCTCCAGCTTCACACCAGTGAATTAAAGCCTTGCTACAATTCGAATAAAAGCAAAATTCTTCAACATCAGCATTATTTGCGCTCATGCTCCCACTGAAGACAAGGACGAACAGACCAAAGACATATTTTATGAGCGCTTAGAAGAAACATATGACCTTTGTCCTGCCCATGACATTAAAATTATTCTAGGCGATTTTAATGCCAAAATTGTAAAGAAAAATATCTTTGGCCCAACAGTCGGAAAATTCAGTCTCCACAATGAAACATCTGACAATGGCATGAGGCTGATAGACTTCGCAGCGGCAAAAAAACATGGTAGTTAGCAGCACCAGATTTAAACATCTCGACATCCATAAGAGCTGTCTCCAGATCAAAAAACAAGAAATCAAATTGATCACGTTGTGATAGATGGAAGACATTCATCGATGGAGGAGCAAACATAGACTCGGACCACTACCTAGTTGCAGCAAAGGTACGCACCCGGTTAAACGTAGCAAACAAAGTACGAACAGACACAACACGAAAGTTGGACATCGGTAAGCTGCAATCACAACAGATAGCCACAGCATATTCCACTCAACTAGTCCTCATCCCGATAATATATCAGAGCAATGGTAAAGTATTGCCCACTCCATGCAAACAGCCGCAAAATCCATACTTGGATACCAGAGACCTCCACCAAGGAATCCATGGTATGATCAGGAGTGTCGTGCTGCTACCGACGAGAAAAATGCGGCATATAGGGCTACTTTACAATCCGTAGCGACGTGTACGAGAGAGATATCGGGAGAAAAGGAGAGAGGAGAAACGTCTTTTCCGCAAGAAAAAGAGAGAAATGGAAAAGCGGGAGTGTGAAAAAATCGAGATGTACAGGAGTCCCAAAATTCTACCAAAGAGTGAAACATCAAACAGATGGCTTTGGTACAGGCACATCCTCCTGTAGAGACCATCAAGGTAATCTGGTAACAGATACAGATAGCGTGCTCAGGATATGGAAGGAACATTTTTCTAATCTGCTGGTATCCAATAGTAGCGAAGACGATGATACCACAGATCCAATCCCAGAAGACAGCAATAAACCGGCTGAAGAATAATAAGGCAGCAGGAGCCGATGGCTTACCAGCCGAGCTGTTCAAAACCGGAGGCGACACGCTGATAAGGTGTATGCATCAGCTAGTTAGCACCATCTGGTAGGAAGAACGAGTACCCGACGATTGGGATCTGAGTATCCTGGGCCGCGTCCATAAGAAAGGAGACAAGACTGTATGCTCCAACTATAGGGGCATAAGTCTACTCCCGATTGCCGACAAGATCGTGTCGAGATATTGGTCGAACGACTAAAGCCTATGGTCAACGAGATAATTGGGACATACCAATGTGGCTTTAGACCTGGCGGTAAATCCTGGAGAAGACCCAAGAGATGCAGATCGACACCTACCACCTTTTTGTCGATTATAAAGCAGCCTTCGACAGCCCACTACGTTCGAAGGCGTTCCAAGCCATGTCTGAATTTGGTATCCCCGCAAAGCTCATTCGGCTTTGTAAAATGACTTTAACTGACACGATATCCTCAGTTAAAATAGGAAAGAACCTCACCGAAGAATTTTGTACCAAAAGAGGTTTCAGGCAAGGAGACATCCTCTCGGGTGATCTCTTCAACATCCTGCTGGAAAAGGTTATTCGAGAGGCAAACGTCAAAAAAAGTGGCACAATGTACACCAATAGCCACATGTTACTTGCTTATGCTGATGATATAGACATCATGGGACGATCAGTAAAAGAAGTTACTGATACCTTTATGAAGGTCGAAGGAGAATCTGCTAAAGTAGGTCTGGCGGTAAACGGCGGGAAGACTAAGTTGATGGTGTCGACGTGCAATGCGTCCATAGAGATCGGGCCAACTGTTGACTTTGGTTCCTATAATTTTGAGGTAGTAAAAGACTTCGTCTACCTCGGCACTGCCATAACACAACAAACAACATCAGTTGTGAAATAAAAAGAATTGTATTGGCTAACAGATGCTACTTTGGCTTAAGTAAGCAGTTTAAAAACAAAGCCACATCTCGTCAAACAAAAATAACGCTTTACAAAACACTGATGCTACCCGTGCTGATGTATGGTTCCGAAGCCTGGGTACTTGCGCAAGCATATAAGGCAGTGCTTGGCGTGTTTGAGAGAAAAATTCTTCGAAAGATCTACGGACCAATCTGCGTTGATGGTGAATATCGACGTCGCATGAACCACGAGCTGTATCTGCTATACAACGACATCAATATAGTTAAACGTATTGAGATGCACCGATTGCGTTGGCTAGGCCATATCATAAGAATGAGCGATGATGAACCCGCTAAAAAGGCGTATAAATATGAGCCGCTTGGCGGTGCACGCAGAATTGGCAGGCCAAAGAATAGATGGCGCAAACAAGTGGATGAAGAGATGACAAGGCGCGGTATTCCAGAAAGATAAGCACTAAGCAGAGAGAATTGGAGATCTTCTCTTAGTTCGGTGTATGGAACAAATGTTCTGTAATGGGCCAGCTTAGTAAGGAAGTAAGTATGTTAAAGCCAAGTATAGTTTATTTACAAAATATACCTGAGTATTGGGAAAAATGTCCCTGCAGGAACCCTTAGTATTCTTAGGTCTTTAAATGATTAGAAACATCAGTTTTTCAATAAAAATATTTTATTGCACTAATTTCGAAGCAAATACTTTTGGTTTCAGATATTTCTGGACAAACTCTGAAAGATTGCATCACCACAATGCTCAAAATTTTTATTGCGATCAGACATTTCTGAACTAATTCTGAAGAAAATCTTAACAGTGTGTCCAAAATGTTTACACTTCTCTCTAAATGGTTTTAAAAGTTATGATCTTCCGAAATGAACAAACTGCCTCCATTTCAACGATTTGGTCTATTTCAGCAAATGATTTAGGGGTTAATATTCATTCATTGATTGATTGATCGAAACATTGTGCCCAACAAGAATTGATGACACATTTCGGAAAAACACAACAATTATTTACTTCGTTTGACTAATGACAAGTATGGCATACTTACTCACCTTTGGTATTTATTGTTGTTGCTGTTGTTAATTTGCCTAAGAATAAGACAATGATGAAAATGATGATGCTGCTGCTGCTAAAGCTGCCAATGCAATTTACAATTTTCATTTTCTTTTATTGTCTTTGACCAAATATTGATTAGTTGAATATAAATCATTTGTATTGAGTATTTACATATGTATATAGATAGTTGTGTGTTCAGATATGTATTATACTTTGGAACGTAATTTAGATGGACACACGAACACGTATACACCTACACAATTATACACGTATTTTATTTACTTTGTAAAAGTTCATTTTCTGTCTATTTATTGAGAGATAAGTGAAGTCGTCAGTCATATGGGAGTCAACCTATCCGGACAATGCAGACAATAGAGTTAATTATCGTTTGGATAAACAATTGAATTGCATTTTCGATGCACAATCATCAATTGTTAGCAAAAATTTTCGGGGGCGAGGCGATTCATTCAAGTGGGTATTCAAACACCGAAACACATACATACATAGACTCAGGGCTGCTAAAACAAAGGTATTTGGTCTTATAATATATGTAAAGGTTCACTGTAGTGTTCTCTAAGAGAGGATTAGTTTGAGGAATATGTTGAAATTCGTTTTTAAACCTCCTCTAATGAAAATCCCTTCAGAAGCCCGTACTACCCTAAAGGCCTGCGTACATAAGCTGCCTTGCCTGATTGCCTTGCTTTCCTGCTTCATTTCTGACATAATAAAAGTAAAAGAATAAAGAGGGCCGAGCAAATTTCGAACTGGGTTGCCCTTTTCTTTTTTATTCTTTTATCAGAAGCAAGCAAGGTAAGCAGGCAAGGCAGCTTATGTACTCAACCCTTAAGGGGAGTACACACTAACAGTCAAAACTGACAGTCAACGTACTTTTAGGACAATTTTCCGGCAAATAACAACTTTTATTTAGCTAAAAACGATTGAAATACAATGTTTACGGTATTATTTAGAGACTACAAAAGAAAATTTTCATTTAGGCTTTGATATTCACGAAATAGACCTCGATGACTGTCAGTTTTGCTTGTCAATGTGTACCATACTTTAACTTCGTTGGTATAAAAGTCACATCAAAGCATGACAGCAATGTTGAGAGACTGAAGTTAGCAAAGATTCTCACCTAGTTTAACTACATGACGGAGTCCTTGCCGGTAGACCAAAGATGGGGCGATAAGTTTACAATTTTTATATTTAACTGCAAGTTCGACTATTTTAAGCAGTTTGTAGAAAATTCTTTCTGATTGCTTGTCTAGAAGTCTGATGGTTTTGCTTTCTTAAATTCTTCTGAAGAAATTCGGCAGAAAAATTACATTGAATCCAACGAAAGAAACGACATCTGTAGTGGAAGTATCGAGTTAGCAAAGACTTTCACCATATTATAACTATATGAGAGATTTGTTTGCAGTCAGGAGACCATAAGCACCTTTATTCTTTGACTAACTACGGGAGTACATAATACTGGCATTGAAGCCAAAAACCCAACATCTTATCCCGAAAAAGTTCTGAATTCAATCCTGTCATTAATATTTCTTTATTTCATTAGTTTGTTGCCAAGTTAGCAAAGACTATCACCATGGTAATTACTTGACAGATTTGTTACTAGAGAACCATAGATGGCTCTTCTTTACGAAAACAATTTTGATCAGACAAATCTTATATAAATCTGATGAAAATCTGAACAATATATCCAGATTGGTATATTTTTCATTAAGCTGGACGAAGAATACGGCCTATTGGGCTACACCGCATTTCACATGAAAAAGAGAGAAATGGAAAGTTGCGAAATTTTACCACAGTGTGAAGACATTTAAATGCCCTTGTAGCCGGATTCTTTTGAGTATTTCTAGATGTGGGTGTCTTGGCATCTATGGTTGATTGAGCTGTTACAAGAAAAAAGGGAAATGAGAATAGGAGACAGGGAAGCGAAGGGTGAGTTTAATCTTGATCCAACCATCAGCGACTGGGAGAGAGTCTGACTTCGAGTCCGACATCAACAGCAAAAACAAACATAACCGTTGTGGAGATCGTCAGTAAAGAGGATAATATGGCGAATTGAGCATTGCAAACTCACAACAGAACGGAGACAACACTCGGGAGTTCAGCAAAGAGGAATTTTAGAACCAAAATGAATAAGATGCTCCCAACAATACTGTATATAGTTCCTCTGAAAAGCATAAGATCTCCCGCGGATCAGAACACTAAGAAAAAAAGAGATTTTCTGCTTCAAATGCCCCTATTCAACCTAATAAAGACCCACGCATAGGAAACTTGCCCGACAATGTTTTGACAGAGGGTGGCACAGCAAGCTTTGACAGGAGTAAGGTGAATCTGATCATTAAATCTTTGGGAAAAACTTGGGTATTCCGAAAAGAAAAGAAAGATGGCCGCAGAGACAAATAAGGAACCGGTATCAACTTATTGCAAAAAGGCATTACAGGGATTGATTGATTGATTGTGGTGATCATCGCCAGTAGAGGGTCTGATATACTACATAAGGACCACCAGAAAACCGTTGAGATAATGGTCAACGACAAACTCTGGGACCACATCCTGCAAAAGCTTGGACCAATAGCAATCACAACGAGTCAACTTAAGCACGACTTAAACATTTACCACTTGGGCTCGCATGCGTTCTCTGCTGCTCCCAGAGAGAGATAGTTGCCAGTATTGCAACTCCTTGAGGAGGTGACAAATTAAAGGTGATGAGGAAGTATGAAATCCCCCACCCGACCAAAGCGGTGTACGTCAAGGCTGTAAACTCGAGACAAACAAACTTTGATTGTGAAGAAATGGGAGGTGAAGAATTGGCAATCTCTCACTTGCCAGCCTGACAAGAAAACCATGATGATAAACATAAGCAACCAAGAACCGCAAGTGTTTGTTTGAATTAGATTACGGGATGCAATCTAAGTTGTAGATGGAGTCTGGACACTAGTCCAAGATGGGAAAGAGACTTCTTGGTCTCATTAACTGGGCGATTGAAGGTATAATAAAGTCAGACGGAAGAATACCACGAAGAGACGTATAAGTACGTGGAAAGTCAGAGAACTGGAGCATCGAAACACTTAGCAGAAAATTAAATTAAAAACAATGGAATGCTTCAAATGTATGCTAAGATGATTGACTTACAGGGACCAGTAATACAAAGTAATACTAATCACTGGTACCATGAGGAGCACTCCACAAGCAGCCCTAAATGTGCTACTAGATCTACATGCACTAGTGCAGGAACTGGCAGCAATGTGTGCACTTCGTCTTAAGGAGCTAGGTTCATGGCGAAGTTCCGAGCACGGACGAACTGTAATCCTACGTCGATTCGGACTATCAACGGCCTCTGGGAACATTAGTGACTATATCACGAGGCAACGAAGGTGCACATACCCCAAAGGGATAACTGGACACACAGTAGCCCACCTCTAGACGGCATAGAGATCTATACTGACGGCTCTAAGATGGAAACAGGCACAGGAGCAGGTGTCTATAGCAATTCCCTTGATCTACGACTTTCATACAAGTTGAGCGAATATTGTAGTGTCTTCAAAGCAGAAATTTTTGCTATCAGAAAGGCCGCGGAACTGATAAACAACATGAGAGGGGACATAGTTGGACCGGTGACTATTTATGTTGATAGTCAAGCGACCCTAAAATCACTCAGGTCCCATTATATCAAGTCCGCGGTTGTTCTGGACTGCAAACACGCTTTGGAGCCACTAAAATCAATCGTCACCTTGTGTTGGCTCCCAGGGCACTGCAACATCGAGGGAAACGAGGCAGCCGACGAACTGGCACACTGCGAATCGGAGTCACAAAACATTGATATCGACAACTCCATGAAGCCACCACTGTGCCACTTCAGGAGAAAAATAGAAGAGAAATTTCGGGATAAATTCTGCCAACAATGGCAAAATACGTAAAGCTGCAGAACATCAAGGGCGATTTGGCCAATCCCGTCCAAGTCAAGAACCGCCTCACTGCTCACCATGAAGAAATCCGATCTGAAACTAGCAGTGATGATCATCACGGCTCATTGCAGAATAAGATCAATGACGTACAAATAGGAAGAAGACGATACGGCTGACTACTGTAGGCTGTGCGAGGATGAGGAAGAAATAGAGACGATCGAGCATCTACTATGTCGCTGTCCTATGCTCACTTCAAGAATACTGCGCATCGTGGGCGTACACACCACCCATTCTGCCAAACAGAGCCGTCAGATCTGCTACACCTTGCCAATAGCCTGAGATAGCTTCAACGAACCGAGAACACGACAAACGACACCTCTACACAAAACAACGTTCCTCAATCTTAAACTGGAAACCGTACTCTTCACATCAATAATCATCTCTACAACAACTGACGAACACTAACCCTTTTCTACATCAACTCTATAACTGTAACACAACCATCAAAACTATATCACACCAACAATCATTTCATCAATAGCAATCTGCAATAATCATCTCTTCAATCAACACAACCCCGAACAATCAGGATGATCACAATGGACCATAAGGTCTCCGAGTGGAGTGGCTGCCAGCATAGCAGCCGCGCATCCTAGAACCTAACCTAATACAAAGGAAATGAAAAAAATCCGATATAGCCATGTAATGGAAGAAAGGAGAACGTGGGAAGGCCTTTGAAAGAGAAACCCGGCAATTGAGCCCAAATTCTCGCTTTATGAAAATATGAAATGAAAACTTTTATAAAGGCAAAACATTTCAAATGAAAAGTTTTATGAAGAAAATATTTTTCATTTTAAATTTTCATAAAACAAGAATCCAGGACCAGGAGTAGGAAAAATCTGAGTAAGCGCTAAACTAAATAGCATGAATAAGACTCCTCAAGTTGTCCTGAAGAAAGCTTAAAATGTCTACATTAGGCTTGAAGCTTAAAGGATCGCTCAGCTTAAATTGATTCGAGACCTCCAGAGTAAGGATGTAGATTCCAAAGATAAACTAGGGATAGGTAATGGAAATCAATAATCGATTTTTCGACTTCTCGATTTTGGTCTAAAACTAAAAGTGCGATTTTTCGGTCTGGCGATTATTTCAGTTGTCTTAAAACTCGACTTTCGACTTTTTCAGAACCGCAGAAAATCGATTATAATCGAAAATTCGTAGATTTCCGAGTTCTCTTTTGAAACTGTAAAGCCCCCAACAGTCTATGGGCAAACACGAAAATCAATCACAAAATAATCGATTATGCGATTTTCCCTCCAGACAAAAGACGACTACGATTTTTCGACTTTCGGCTGCAAAAAGTCGATTAATCGAAAGGAGACTTACCTACCCCTGAAAGAAACTCCTTGGCATTAAGAAACAAGTAGAGGGACTTGTGAGAGGCTTGAGCTCAAAGGCATGATAGCTGCTATGAAGAAAATTAATGGCGAGATCAAGACAATGGCAATCGCGATTGTATACTAAAATGACTTCAAGCTGGCCACGAGTCTAAAGGAAAATGTCATGAACGTGTGGTTGACGAAGCCAAGGGAGAATTAGTAGCAACTAACCAAGAAGCAGACCGAGATGTCAAGGCAATGAGAGCACATATAATGGAATTAAATAAAGATTCGGATACCTCAGAGAGAAAGTGCGTCTTTCAACTGAGACCGAAGATGAATTTGAGAAGGCCCTTGAAAGAGAAACCCGGCATCGGGAGTTGGACGAATCTGATTCAGAATAAGACTCTTCCAATTGAGCTGAAGAAAGCTAAAGGTGCCGATATTACCTTTCAAGCTATAGTGGGCGCTTTGAAATAGTTCGAGACCTCTGGTGTAAGGATATAGAGTCCAAAAACGTGAATTTGAAAGCGAGAGGATGGAACGCAAAAATGAAATAGAAGATGACGTCAAGCTTGCCACAAATGTAAAAGAGCAAGTCAAGTATGGTCTCCGTGTGGTTAGGAAAACAAGAGAGCCAAGGAAAAGTAAGTAGAGGCAGAACGTGAGGTCAAGGGAATGACGGCAGAAATAATGGAACTAATTAAAGTTGTGGCTACTTCTGGGAGAGCGCGCGTCGTTCAACTGAGACCGAAGATGAACTTGAAAAAGGCCCTTGGAAGAGAAACCCGGCACCAGAAATTTAACGAATCTAAGCGACTATTTGCTAATCTAGATGTCATAATAAAACTCTTAATGTTCTAATTGGCCTGAAGAAGGCTAAAGATGCCAACAGTAGTCTTGAAGCTAAAGTGAGCGTTCATGTTTGAAGTTATTCGAGACCTCCAGAGTGAGGACGTAGACTCAAAAAAGGAACTATGTACATGGCATTGAAAAACAAGTGGAGGAACTTCAACGCGAACTGGACAATGAAAGGATGGAACATAAAGCCACGGCAGCGGCTATGAAGAACATGAAAGGCAAGGCAATGGAGGTGCATGTAGCTGAGGAAGCCAAGGAAGAATTACTAGCGGCTAAACAATAGGCGTGATGCGAGGCTATGAAGGCAGAAATAATGGGATTAAATAAACATTTGGTTGCCTCAGAGAGAGAGAGAGAGAGAGAGAGAGAGAGAGAGAGAGCGTCGTACAGCTAAACCGAACGAGATAAGTTGACGCCACAAAGAACTGGTGGTGGTAGACAACAATGACGGGAGAGTTAAGAGTCTTAAAATCTTTTCCAAAATCTCCAAAAAAGGCAATGAAGAAGATGAAAGATGAGACCAAGGCAATGGAAGTCACCATAATTAAGTACAAAAATCAAAAAGAAGATTACTTGAATCCGCCGTCAAGGCTATGAAGGCAGAAATAATGGAATTAAAATAAAGATTTGGTTACGTCAGGAAGAGCGCGTCGTTAAGTTGAAAGCTAACGAGATGAGTTGACGGCGCAAAGATCGGCCAATGAAGAAATATTAAACTGGTGGCGGTAGACAACAATGACGGGAGGTGAGATCAAGGCAATGGAAGTCGCCACGTTTGCATACAAAATGACAAAGATGATTTAAAACTTGCCACAAATCTGAAGGTTAAAGTCAGGAATGTTCTGCGTGTGTCTGAGAAAACCAAGGTAGCCAAGGAAGAATTACTAGCGGTTAAACAAGAGGCGTAACGCGAGTTCAATGCTATGAAGGCAGAAATAATGGAATTAAATAAAGATCAGGCAACCTCAGATAGAATCAGGCTCTACAAGTTGACCTAAAGAAAGGAGAAGATGTCTTCATTGGCATTGAAGCTATCAGTTTGAAATGATTCGAGACCTCCAGGGTAAGGTTGCAGAGTCAAAAAAGAAACTCCATGACATTGACAAACAAGTGAAGGAAGGTCAACTCGAATTCGACAGTGAGAGGATGAAACGCAAAGCCACGGTAGCGGCAATGAAGAAAATTAAAGGTGAGATCAAGGCAGTGGATGTCGCCATGATTGCATACAAAAATGGGAAAGAATATCAGTCTAATGGAGCAAGTCAAGAATGCTCTGCGTGTGATTGAGGATACCGAGTTAGCCAAGGAAGAATTTCTATCAGCTAAATAAGAGGCAGAACGCGAGGTCAAAGTAAAAAGGCAAAAATGGAATTACTTAAAGGTTTCGCTACCCCAGAGAGTGCGCTTGGTTCAGCTAAAACCGAATGAGATGAGTTGGCGAGATGATAGGTCAATGATGAAGTAGATAATAAACTAGTGGATGTAGACAACGATGACGGGATAGTTATGGAGGCTTAAAATCTGTTCCAAAGCCACGAAAAAGAGGCAATGAAGGAAATGAAAGGTCAGATCAAGACAATGGAAGTCACCATGATTACATAAAAAATCAAAAAGAAGATGACAAGTTTTTCGCGAATGTAAATGAACAAGTCAAGATTGCTCTCCGTGGGGCTGTGGAAACCTAGGTCACCAAGGGAGAATTAATAGCTTCTGACCATGAGACAGAATGCGAGGCCATGGCTATGAAGGCGGAAATGATGGAATTAAATAAAGATTTGGCAAACTCAGAAAGAATCAGACTTTTTAACCAGAAGAAAACTAAATATGTCATCATTAGTCTTGAAACTTAAGTGAGCTCTCAGTTGGAAATGAATCGACACCTCAAGGATAAGGATGCAGAGTCCAGCAAAAAAGTCCATGGCATTACAAAGAAGTGGAGGAAGGTATACGCGACATCCAGGCGAATGAAGTCGACATGGTTACACACAAAAAGATGACTTCAAATGCCAAGAATCTAATGGAGCCAGCCAAGCATGCTCTGCGTGGAGCTGATAAAATCAACGAATAATTACTAGCTGCTTACCAAAAGGCAGAACGAGAGGTCAAGGATATAAAGGCAAAAATAATGGAATTAAATACAATCAGATAAGGCAGTGCATGGTGTGTTTGTGAGGAAAATTCTTCGAAAGATCTACGAGTCGATTTGCGTTGACGGTGAATATCGACGTCGTATGAACCACGAGCTGTATCTGCTATACAACGACATCAATATTGTTCAACGTATCGAGATGCAACGATTGCGTTAGCTAGGCCATATAATAAGAATGAGCGATGATGAACCCGCTAAAAAGGCGTATAAATTCGAGCCACATGGCGGTGCACGCAGAATTAGCAGGCCAAAGAATAGATGGCGCAAACAAGTGGATGAAGAGATGACAAGGCGCGGTATTCCAGAAAGCGAGCGAAAAACAGAGAGAATTGGAGATCTTTTCTTAGTTCGGTCTATGGAACAAATGTTCTGTAATGGGCCTGCTAAGTATGTAAGTAAATACAGAGAGGGGGAGGGAGCGTCGTTCAGCTGAAACCGAACGAGATGAGCAATCAATTGCAAATGTGCAGAATTCGGAGTCACCGTTTACAAGCAGTTCACATAAAAGAGTTGTTTTAATACTCATTTAAAGTCTAGCTTCAGCTCCATAAAACATGGACGTTTTCAGACCCACCTCCAGATCAACAAACTTGGATTTTTAAAAACTATTGCCAAGCCCAGTGGGAGTGGATTTTTTAAAAATATTTTCCAGCCAACTGAACCTGGATTTTTTAAAATATTTTCAAGTCCACTTCCAGCTCTACAAACGTGGATTTTTTCAAAATATTTTGAAGTCCACTTCCAGCTCCATAAACGTCGATTTTTTAAGACTATTTTCTAAGCTTTCTTCAGCTCCAAAAACGTGGATTTTTTACAAATATTTTCAAGCCCACTTCCAGTTCCATAAACGTGGATTTTTTAAAAATATTTTCAAGCCCACTTCCAACTCCAAAAACGTGGATTTTTTTAAAATATTTTCAAGCCCACTTCCAGCTCCATAAACGTGGATTTTTTAATAATATTTTCAAGCCCACTTCCAGCTCCATAAACGTGGATTTCTAAAACATATTTTCAAGCCCACTTCTAGCTCCACAAACGTGGATTTTTTAAACATATTTTCAAGCCCACTTCTAGCTCCACAAACGTGGATTTTTTAAAAATATTTTCAAGCCAAATTCTAGCTCCACAAACGTGGATTTTTTAAACATATTTTCAAGCCCACTTCTAGCTCCACAAACGTGGATTTTTTAAACATATTTTCAAGCCCACTTCTAGCTCCACAAACGTGGATTTTTTAAACATATTTTCAAGCCCACTTCTAGCTCCACAAACGTGGATTTTTTAAACATATTTTCAAGCCCACTTCTAGCTCCACAAACGTGGATTTTTTAAACATATTTTCAAGCCCACTTCTAGCTCCACAAACGTGGATTTTTAAACATATTTTCAAGCCCACTTTTAGCTCCACAAACGTGGATTTTTTAAACATATTTTCAAGCCCACTTCTAGCTCCACAAACATGGATTTTTTAAAAATATTTCAAGCTTACTTTTAGCTCCACAAACGTGGATTTTTTAAAAATATTTCAAGCTTACTTTTAGCTCCACAAACGTGGATTTTTAAAAATATTTCAAGCTTACTTTTAGCTCCACAAACGTGGATTTTTTAAAAATATTTCAAGCTTACTTCTAGCTCCACAAACGTGGATTTTTTAAAAATATTTCAAGCCCACTTCCAGCTCCATAAACGTGGATTTTTTAAAAATATTTCAAGCCCACTTCCAGCTCCATAAACGTGGATTTTTTTAAAAATATTTTCAAGCCCACTTCCAACTCCATAAACGTGGATTTTTTAAAAATATTTCAAGCCCACTTCCAGCTCCATAAACGTGGATTTTTTAAAAATATTTTCAAGCCCACTTCCAACTCCATAAACGTGGATTTTTTAAAAATATTTCAAGCCCACTTCCAGCTCCATAAACGTGGATTTTTTAAAAATATTTTCAAGCCCACTTCCAACTCCATAAACGTGGATTTTTTAAAAATATTTCAAGCCCACTTCTAGCTACACAAACGTATATTTTTTAAAAATATTTTCAAGCCCACTTCTAGCTACACAAACGTATATTTTTTAAAAATATTTTCAAGCCCACTTTCAGAATATTTTCAAGCCCACTTCCAGCTCCACAAACGTGGATTTTTTAAAAATATTTTCAAGCTCACTTTCAGAATATTTTCAAGCCCGCTTCCAGCTCCATAAACGTGGATTTTTTAAGAATATTTTAAAGTCCACTTTCAGAAAATTTTTAAACCCACTTCCAACTTTATAAACCTGGATTTTTTGTGAATATTTTTGAGCCCACATTCAGAATATTTTTAAACCCACTTCCAGCTGCATAAACATGGATTTTTTTAAGAATATTTTTTCCAAGCACTCTAAACGTTCATTTTAAGGAATATTTTGAATCTCCATAAAATTGAATTTTTAAGAAAATTTTCATGTTCCTGCTCATCTCTTCTTGGCAGCAGCTTGTAATTGCAGCGATGACTTCAACCCCTCAACTAAAGATCACTTTTTAACTGATCCGCAAGATTATATTGTAAGACATATTTCAATTACTACACTTTATTATTGTAAATTGATTCAAGCTGACACTGTCACACACACATACTATGACTCACACACACGAACACAAATATGAGCCCATTGAAATATTCTCAAGCTATTGCTATGGACATTGAAGATTGCATCTTGTGGCCCAAGTACCAATGCCATTGTCATTGGCATTGTAATCAATAGCGCGACTCTTTAGATTAATTAATTCATTCATCGGCTATTGTGAGGGACAGATGGATGGATGCACTGCGGTCACCAAAACGCACAAACGAACGGATGCGGGTATAGGCTGGCTGGGGTACAAAACACCACAAGACATCGACAATAAACAACAAGTAAAAAATTGAATTAAATTACAGGGAATTACACTTGATATGACATTGAAATTGTATGGGATGCCAGTGGTCATACCGACAAGCAGACAGTCGATCAGTCTGTCACTAGTTCGTCACTCAGTTATACATGGCATTTAAATGCATTTTTTAAAGAAAATCAGAAAAAAAACACAACACGTTTCAAATTCCCGTTTATGTCACGTGCTTTCACAAATGCGCCCTCAACTTGTACGGAGCCACAACGGATCTGAATGGTTTGACGTGCCGGCATGTACTGATTGTAAACATGCGGATGGCATGCCATTGAAGCTGTTCAGTCAGCAGTCAGTCGGTAGTACTTTGGCAAAGGAATTTGCCACATAAATCACTCATCACAAACACCACACGGACGACAGAATTGAGTAAAAATTGTATTGCGCCGGTGCGGTCTATTGGAATTTATGAATGAAATGAATGTATGGATGGATTCCGAGCGAGCGAACAACCGACCTGCAGGCATTTGGAGTGAAATGTAAGGAGTGCAAAAAAAAAAAAACATAACAACAAGCAATCATTGGCATAGTAGTAGCTTGTAGTAAACGTTCGTCAGTCCGTCTGTCCGTCCGGTGTAATTACGTGTGATTAAGTTAATTCAGTTAATAGCTTGAGTATTCTTCTCATATCGGATAGCTCGATGGGTGGATGGATGGGTAGAGTGAATGGGTGTGTGAATGTCAACAGCAATGTTTTGTGACGTTGTTGTGGCCAGACTTAATTGTTTAACACTTCAACACAGTGAAAGAGGAGATTCCATCACATCACCACCGACAAACGATGCGTAAAAATGTCCTATGGCCAGACAATTGACGTAGTTGCTTCATCAGGAGGTTATGTGAGGTATTTTGGTGTGAAAGGAAAAAAATATGATTTATAAAATCAAATAAATATGATAAAAAAACTACATTTGTTGGTCCTTCGAAAAAAAATCTTTAAAAAATCCAGGTTTGTTGGCCCTTCGAAAAAAATATTATTTAACAAGTAAAAAAGTATCAGTCGGCTTTGCCAACAGAGATATACCGTCAGCCATGTGAAGTTAAACTTTCATTTACGGACAGATCAAGTGTATTTAGGGTCTTTTCAGAATTTTCTCGCCCTTTTTGGACATTTGAGTTTGCCGACAAAAATGTTGATTAGGATTAAAGTTCAAAAGTGTGGCGGAGGAGGTACTTAAAGGAATGGGCCGACTTGGTATATTATGTAAGTGGATTTTATTTTGAGAGTAATATCTTTGCGATAGATATCATGCGTATTTCAGTGAATCATCGTATATCTTTTGGAACAGTATGCCAGGAAGCATGGACTTGTCCACACATAATATGACTGTAAACAGGATCACAACGAACAACATCGGTATACATTTTCGAACAGACCCTAAACTGCTCTTATACACAAATGTTGAACATTTGTGAGGACGTACCTTTAGGAGAGGACCTATATACATGGGTCATTTTAGAAGTTAAATTAAATTTGGACAAAATATTAGGAGATCCAAACTTTGGACTAAATTGGTTGCACCGTTCAGGAGATATTGTGCATAACATTTTGGGGACATTTTTTTAAATATCTGGAGGAAGAACCGGAAGTTGTGGACCGTTATTGTCCATGATCGAACAGAAACTATGTTTAGACAACTACCACATTTGGTACCATAGGGGTTTGTTACATCTTTCGGGTTGTTTTCTCAAGAAGTATGGATTTGCCTCTTAAAAAATTGAGGCAGCGAACAAAAATCAAAATGATTCGAGAGCAGGTATTAAAGTGAACTTATCTGAAATGTTGTGTGGAAGATACCAGGAAGAGTGTAAAAGTATAGTCCATATTCGAACCTGACCTATATCACGTAGATATATTAGGATTTGCAAAATATGGACCACATCGGTTACTCCCTACAAGTGTTATCGTGCGCACACTTTGAACTTTTGTGAGAGAGGTACCTTAAGGAGTAGATCGATATGACCTATCTTCGAACTTAAACTAAGTTTGGACAAATTATTACGAAGGCCAAACTTTGGACAGAATAGGTAGATCCGTTCGAAAGTTATCTTGCACTTCAACCACTACACACGGTGTCATAGGGGGTTTTTTTTTGCAACTTTCAGGCTATTTTCCCAGGAAGTATGGGCTTGCCCTGATGGAACTTGTACAGTCGTATAGGGGACAGTGCATACAAGTTGTTACAACAAAAATAAAAGCGATCCGAGAGCAGGTCCTTAACTGAACTTTTCTAAAATTTTGTGTGTGGGGGGGGGGGGGGGTACCCGGTTGAGTCCATATTGGAACCTCATCTAAGTCTGGTAGAAATTTCCCGATGTGCAAAGTATGGACCAAATCGGTTACTCCCTTCAAGAGCCATCGTGCGTACAAAATTTCCGAGAATTTTCGAACTTTTGTGGGGGAGGTACCGAAAGGAGAGTACCGATATAACCCATCTTCAAACTTAAACTATGTTTGGACAAAATATTACGAAAGCCAAATTTTGGACCGAATCGGTTGATCCGTTTGAGAGTTATAGTGCGCTCCAGCTAGCCAGACAGACAGGCAGACGGACGGACATGGCTCAATCAACTCCAAATTGTCTGAAACGGATTGCGTCCAAACATATTTGAGGTCTAAAATGTGTATTTATATGAGGCACATTTTGCTCGTATGAATGTGTATATACTACCCTCGTTAGCATAAATGCTGAGGGTATAAAAACTCCACATTGGTCCTTCGAAAAAAATATTCTTTAGAAAATGTACTTTTGTTAGTCCTTCGAAAAAATATTTTTTAAAAAATCCACGTTTGTTGCTCATTCGAAAAAATATTTTTTAAAAAATCCCCGTTTGTTGCTCATTCGAAAAAATATTTTTTAAAAAATCCACGTTTGTTGCTCATTCCAAAAAATATTTTTTAAAAAATCCACGTTTGTTGGTCCTTCAAAAAACATTCTTTAAAAAATCCACGTTTGTTGCTCATTCGAAAAAATATTATTTACAAAATCCACGTTTGTTGGTCCTTCAAAAAAAAAACATTCTTTAAAAAAGCGGCGTTTGTTGTTGCTTCGAAAAAATATTCTTTAAAAAATCCACGTATGTTGTTGCTTCGAAAAAATATTCTTTAAAAAATCCACGTTTGTTGTTGCTTCGAAAAAATATTCTTTAAAAAATCCACGTTTGTTGCTGCTTCGAAAAAATATTCTTTAAAAAATCCACGTTTGTTGTTGCTTCGAAAAAATATTCTTTAAAAAATCCACGTTTGTTGTTGCTTCGAAAAAATATTCTTTAAAAAATCCATGTTTGTTGTTGCTTCGAAAAAATATTCTTTAAAAAATCCACGTTTGTTGTTGCTTCGAAAAAATATTCTTTAAAAAATCCACGTTTGTTGTTGCTTCGAAAAAATATTCTTTAACAAATCCACGTTTGTTGTTGCTTCGAAAAAATACTCTTTACAAAATCCACGTTTGTTGTTGCTTCGAAAAAATATTCTTTAAAAAATCCACGTTTGTTGTTGCTTCGAAAAAATATTCTTTAAAAAATCCACGTTTGTTGGTGCTCCATAAAAAATATTCTTTAAAAAATCCACGTTTGTTGTTGCTTCGAAAAATTATTCTTTAAAAAATCCACGCTTGTTGTTGCTTCGAAGAAATATTCTTTAAAAAATCCACGTTTGTTGTTGCTTCGAAAAAATATTCTTTAAAAAATCCACGTTTGTTGTTGCTTCGAAAAAATATTCTTTAAAAAATCCACGTTTGTTGTTGCTTCGAAAAAATATTCTTTAAAAAATCCACGTTTGTTGTTGCTTCGAAAAAATATTCTTTAAAAAATCCACGTTTGTTGTTGCTTCGAAAAAATATTCTTTAAAAAATCCACGTTTGTTGTTGCTTCGAAAAAATATTCTTTAAAAAATCCACGTTTGTTGTTGCTTCGAAAAAATATTCTTTAAAAAATCCACGTTTGTTGTTGCTTCGAAAAAATATTCTTTAAAAAATCCACGTTTGTTGGTGCTCCATAAAAAATATTCTTTAAAAAATCCACGTTTGTTGTTGCTTCGAAAAATTATTCTTTAAAAAATCCACGTTTGTTGGTGCTCCATAAAAAATATTCTTTAAAAAATCCACGTTTGTTGTTGCTTCGAAAAATTATTCTTTAAAAAATCCACGCTTGTTGTTGCTTCGAAGAAATATTCTTTAAAAAATCCACGTTTGTTGTTGCTTCGAAAAAATATTCTTTAAAAAATCCACGTTTGTTGTTGCTTCGAAAAAATATTCTTTAAAAAATCCACGTTTGTTGTTGCTTCGAAAAAATATTCTTTAAAAAAATCCACGTTTGTTGTTGCTTCGAAAAAATATTCTTTAAAAAATCCACGTTTGTTGTTGCTTCGAAAAAATACTCTTTACAAAATCCACGTTTGTTGTTGCTTCGAAAAAATATTCTTTAAAAAATCCACGTTTGTTGTTGCTTCGAAAAAATATTCTTTAAAAAATCCACGTTTGTTGGTGCTCCATAAAAAATATTCTTTAAAAAATCCACGTTTGTTGTTGCTTCGAAAAATTATTCTTTAAAAAATCCACGTTTGTTGGTGCTCCATAAAAAATATTCTTTAAAAAATCCACGTTTGTTGTTGCTTCGAAAAATTATTCTTTAAAAAATCCACGCTTGTTGTTGCTTCGAAGAAATATTCTTTAAAAAATCCACGTTTGTTGTTGCTTCGAAAAAATATTCTTTAAAAAATCCACGTTTGTTGTTGCTTCGAAAAAATATTCTTTAAAAAATCCACGTTTGTTGTTGCTTCGAAAAAATATTCTTTAAAAAATCCACGTTTGTTGTTGCTTCGAAAAAATACTCTTTACAAAATCCACGTTTGTTGTTGCTTCGAAAAAATATTCTTTAAAAAATCCACGTTTGTTGTTGCTTCGAAAAAATATTCTTTAAAAAATCCACGTTTGTTGGTGCTCCATAAAAAATATTCTTTAAAAAAATCCACGTTTGTTGTTGCTTCGAAAAAATATTCTTTAAAAAATCCACGTTTGTTGTTGCTTCGAAAAAATATTCTTTAAAAAATCCACGTTTGTTGTTGCTTCGAAAAAATATTCTTTAAAAAATCCACGTTTGTTGTTGCTTCGAAAAAATATTCTTTAAAAAATCCACGTTTGTTGTTGCTTCGAAAAAATATTCTTTAAAAAATCCACGTTTGTTGTTGCTTCGAAAAAATATTCTTTAAAAAATCCACGTTTGTTGTTGCTTCGAAAAAATATTCTTTAAAAAATCCACGTTTGTTGTTGCTTCGAAAAAATATTCTTTAAAAAATCCACGTTTGTTGTTGCTTCGAAAAAATATTCTTTAAAAAATCCACGTTTGTTGTTGCTTCGAAAAAATATTCTTTAAAAAATCCACGTTTGTTGTTGCTTCGAAAAAATATTCTTTAAAAAATCCACGTTTGTTGTTGCTTCGAAAAAATACTCTTTACAAAATCCACGTTTGTTGTTGCTTCGAAAAAATATTCTTTAAAAAATCCACGTTTGTTGTTGCTTCGAAAAAATATTCTTTAAAAAATCCACGTTTGTTGGTGCTCCATAAAAAATATTCTTTAAAAAATCCACGTTTGTTGTTGCTTCGAAAAAATATTCTTTAAAAAATCCACGTTTGTTGTTGCTTCGAAAAAATACTCTTTACAAAATCCACGTTTGTTGTTGCTTCGAAAAAATATTCTTTAAAAAATCCACGTTTGTTGTTGCTTCGAAAAAATATTCTTTAAAAAATCCACGTTTGTTGGTGCTCCATAAAAAATATTCTTTAAAAAATCCACGTTTGTTGGTGCTCCATAAAAAATATTCTTTAAAAAATCCACGTTTGTTGGTGCTCCATAAAAAATATTCTTTAAAAAATCCACGTTTGTTGTTGCTTCGAAAAAATATTCTTTAAAAAATCCACGTTTGTTGTTGCTTCGAAAAAATACTCTTTACAAAATCCACGTTTGTTGTTGCTTCGAAAAAATATTCTTTAAAAAATCCACGTTTGTTGTTGCTTCGAAAAAATATTCTTTAAAAAATCCACGTTTGTTGGTGCTCCATAAAAAATATTCTTTAAAAAAATCCACGTTTGTTGTTGCTTCGAAAAAATATTCTTTAAAAAATCCACGTTTGTTGTTGCTTCGAAAAAATATTCTTTAAAAAATCCACGTTTGTTGTTGCTTCGAAAAAATATTCTTTAAAAAATCCACGTTTGTTGTTGCTTCGAAAAAATATTCTTTAAAAAATCCACGTTTGTTGTTGCTTCGAAAAAATATTCTTTAAAAAATCCACGTTTGTTGTTGCTTCGAAAAAATATTCTTTAAAAAATCCACGTTTGTTGTTGCTTCGAAAAAATATTCTTTAAAAAATCCACGTTTGTTGTTGCTTCGAAAAAATATTCTTTAAAAAATCCACGTTTGTTGTTGCTTCGAAAAAATATTCTTTAAAAAATCCACGTTTGTTGTTGCTTCGAAAAAATATTCTTTAAAAAATCCACGTTTGTTGTTGCTTCGAAAAAATATTCTTTAAAAAATCCACGTTTGTTGTTGCTTCGAAAAAATATTCTTTAAAAAATCCACGTTTGTTGTTGCTTCGAAAAAATACTCTTTACAAAATCCACGTTTGTTGTTGCTTCGAAAAAATATTCTTTAAAAAATCCACGTTTGTTGTTGCTTCGAAAAAATATTCTTTAAAAAATCCACGTTTGTTGGTGCTCCATAAAAAATATTCTTTAAAAAATCCACGTTTGTTGTTGCTTCGAAAAAATATTCTTTAAAAAATCCACGTTTGTTGTTGCTTCGAAAAAATACTCTTTACAAAATCCACGTTTGTTGTTGCTTCGAAAAAATATTCTTTAAAAAATCCACGTTTGTTGTTGCTTCGAAAAAATATTCTTTAAAAAATCCACGTTTGTTGGTGCTCCATAAAAAATATTCTTTAAAAAATCCACGTTTGTTGGTGCTCCATAAAAAATATTCTTTAAAAAATCCACGTTTGTTGGTGCTCCATAAAAAATATTCTTTAAAAAATCCACGTTTGTTGTTGCTTCGAAAAAATATTCTTTAAAAAATCCACGTTTGTTGTTGCTTCGAAAAAATACTCTTTACAAAATCCACGTTTGTTGTTGCTTCGAAAAAATATTCTTTAAAAAATCCACGTTTGTTGTTGCTTCGAAAAAATATTCTTTAAAAAATCCACGTTTGTTGGTGCTCCATAAAAAATATTCTTTAAAAAAATCCACGTTTGTTGTTGCTTCGAAAAAATATTCTTTAAAAAATCCACGTTTGTTGTTGCTTCGAAAAAATATTCTTTAAAAAATCCACGTTTGTTGTTGCTTCGAAAAAATATTCTTTAAAAAATCCACGTTTGTTGTTGCTTCGAAAAAATATTCTTTAAAAAATCCACGTTTGTTGTTGCTTCGAAAAAATATTCTTTAAAAAATCCACGTTTGTTGTTGCTTCGAAAAAATATTCTTTAAAAAATCCACGTTTGTTGTTGCTTCGAAAAAATATTCTTTAAAAAATCCACGTTTGTTGTTGCTTCGAAAAAATATTCTTTAAAAAATCCACGTTTGTTGTTGCTTCGAAAAAATATTCTTTAAAAAATCCACGATTGTTGTTGCTTCGAAAAAATATTCTTTAAAAAATCCACGTTTGTTGTTGCTTCGAAAAAATATTCTTTAAAAAATCCATGTTTGTTGTTGCTTCGAAAAAATATTCTTTAAAAAATCCACGTTTGTTGTTGCTTCGAAAAAATATTCTTTAAAAAATCCACGTTTGTTGTTGCTTCGAAAAAATATTCTTTAAAAAATCCACGTTTGTTGTTGCTTCGAAAAAATACTCTTTACAAAATCCACGTTTGTTGTTGCTTCGAAAAAATATTCTTTAAAAAATCCACGTTTGTTGTTGCTTCGAAAAAATATTCTTTAAAAAATCCACGTTTGTTGGTGCTCCATAAAAAATATTCTTTAAAAAATCCACGTTTGTTGTTGCTTCGAAAAATTATTCTTTAAAAAATCCACGCTTGTTGTTGCTTCGAAGAAATATTCTTTAAAAAATCCACGTTTGTTGTTGCTTCGAAAAAATATTCTTTAAAAAATCCACGTTTGTTGTTGCTTCGAAAAAATATTCTTTAAAAAATCCACGTTTGTTGTTGCTTCGAAAAAATATTCTTTAAAAAATCCACGTTTGTTGTTGCTTCGAAAAAATATTCTTTAAAAAATCCACGTTTGTTGTTGCTTCGAAAAAATACTCTTTACAAAATCCACGATTGTTGTTGCTTCGAAAAAATATTCTTTAAAAAATCCACGTTTGTTGTTGCTTCGAAAAAATATTCTTTAAAAAATCCACGTTTGTTGGTGCTCCATAAAAAATATTCTTTAAAAAATCCACGTTTGTTGTTGCTTCGAAAAATTATTCTTTAACAAATCCACGTTTGTTGGTGCTCCATAAAAAATATTCTTTAAAAAATCCACGTTTGTTGTTGCTTCGAAAAATTATTCTTTAAAAAATCCACGCTTGTTGTTGCTTCGAAAAAATATTCTTTAAAAAATCCACGTTTGTTGTTGCTTCGAAAAAATATTCTTTAAAAAATCCACGTTTGTTGTTGCTTCGAAAAAATATTCTTTAAAAAATCCACGTTTGTTGTTGCTTCGAAAAAATATTCTTTAAAAAATCCACGTTTGTTGTTGCTTCGAAAAAATACTCTTTACAAAATCCACGTTTGTTGTTGCTTCGAAAAAATATTCTTTAAAAAATCCACGTTTGTTGTTGCTTCGAAAAAATATTCTTTAAAAAATCCACGTTTGTTGGTGCTCCATAAAAAATATTCTTTAAAAAATCCACGTTTGTTGTTGCTTCGAAAAATTATTCTTTAAAAAATCCACGTTTGTTGGTGCTCCATAAAAAATATTCTTTAAAAAATCCACGTTTGTTGTTGCTTCGAAAAATTATTCTTTAAAAAATCCACGCTTGTTGTTGCGTCGAAGAAATATTCTTTAAAAAATCCACGTTTGTTGTTGCTTCGAAAAAATATTCTTTAAAAAATCCACGTTTGTTGTTGCTTCGAAAAAATATTCTTTAAAAAATCCACGTTTGTTGTTGCTTCGAAAAAATATTCTTTAAAAAATCCACGTTTGTTGTTGCTTCGAAAAAATACTCTTTACAAAATCCACGTTTGTTGTTGCTTCGAAAAAATATTCTTTAAAAAATCCACGTTTGTTGTTGCTTCGAAAAAATATTCTTTAAAAAATCCACGTTTGTTGGTGCTCCATAAAAAATATTCTTTAAAAAATCCACGTTTGTTGTTGCTTCGAAAAATTATTCTTTAAAAAATCCACGCTTGTTGTTGCTTCGAAAAAATACTCTTTACAAAATCCACGTTTGTTGTTGCTTCGAAAAAATATTCTTTAAAAAATCCACGTTTGTTGTTGCTTCGAAAAAATATTCTTTAAAAAATCCACGTTTGTTGGTGCTCCATAAAAAATATTCTTTAAAAAATCCACGTTTGTTGTTGCTTCGAAAAATTATTCTTTAAAAAATCCACGCTTGTTGTTGCTTCGAAGAAATATTCTTTAAAAAATCCACGTTTGTTGTTGCTTCGAAAAAATATTCTTTAAAAAATCCACGTTTGTTGTTGCTTCGAAAAAATATTCTTTAAAAAATCCACGTTTGTTGTTGCTTCGAAAAAATATTCTTTAAAAAATCCACGTTTGTTGTTGCTTCGAAAAAATATTCTTTAAAAAATCCACGTTTGTTGTTGCTTCGAAAAAATACTCTTTACAAAATCCACGTTTGTTGTTGCTTCGAAAAAATATTCTTTAAAAAATCCACGTTTGTTGTTGCTTCGAAAAAATATTCTTTAAAAAATCCACGTTTGTTGGTGCTCCATAAAAAATATTCTTTAAAAAATCCACGTTTGTTGTTGCTTCGAAAAATTATTCTTTAACAAATCCACGTTTGTTGGTGCTCCATAAAAAATATTCTTTAAAAAATCCACGTTTGTTGTTGCTTCGAAAAATTATTCTTTAAAAAATCCACGCTTGTTGTTGCTTCGAAAAAATATTCTTTAAAAAATCCACGTTTGTTGTTGCTTCGAAAAAATATTCTTTAAAAAATCCACGTTTGTTGTTGCTTCGAAAAAATATTCTTTAAAAAATCCACGTTTGTTGTTGCTTCGAAAAAATATTCTTTAAAAAATCCACGTTTGTTGTTGCTTCGAAAAAATACTCTTTACAAAATCCACGTTTGTTGTTGCTTCGAAAAAATATTCTTTAAAAAATCCACGTTTGTTGTTGCTTCGAAAAAATATTCTTTAAAAAATCCACGTTTGTTGGTGCTCCATAAAAAATATTCTTTAAAAAATCCACGTTTGTTGTTGCTTCGAAAAATTATTCTTTAAAAAATCCACGTTTGTTGGTGCTCCATAAAAAATATTCTTTAAAAAATCCACGTTTGTTGTTGCTTCGAAAAATTATTCTTTAAAAAATCCACGCTTGTTGTTGCTTCGAAGAAATATTCTTTAAAAAATCCACGTTTGTTGTTGCTTCGAAAAAATATTCTTTAAAAAATCCACGTTTGTTGTTGCTTCGAAAAAATATTCTTTAAAAAATCCACGTTTGTTGTTGCTTCGAAAAAATATTCTTTAAAAAATCCACGTTTGTTGTTGCTTTGAAAAAATATTCTTAAAAAAATCCACGTTTGTTGTTGCTTAGAAAAAACATTCTTTAAAAAATCCGCGTTAGTTGTTGCTTTGAAAAAATATTCTTTAAAAAATCCACGTTTGTTGTTGCTTTGAAAAAATATTCTTAAAAAAATCCACGTTTGTTGTTGCTTCGAAAAAATATTCTTTAAAAAATCCACGTTTGTTGTTGCTTTGAAAAAATATTCTTAAAAAAATCCACGTTTGTTGTTGCTTCGAAAAAAACATTCTTTAAAAAATCCGCGTTAGTTGTTGCTTTGAAAAAATATTCTTTAAAAAATCCACGTTTGTTGTTGCTTCGAAAAAATATTCTTAAAAAAATCCACGTTTGTTGTTGCTTCGAAAAAATATTCTTTAAAAAATCCACTTTTGTTGTTGCTTCGAAAAAATATTCTTTAAAAAATCCATGTTTGTTGTTGCTCCATAAAAAATATTCTTTAAAAAATCCACGTTTGTTGTTGCTTCGAAAAAATATTCTTAAAAAAATCCACGTTTGTTGTTGCTTCGAAAAAATATTCTTTAAAAAATCCACGTTTGTTGTTGCTTTGAAAAAATATTCTTAAAAAAATCCACGTTTGTTGTTGCTTCGAAAAGATATTCTTTAAAAAATCCACGTTTGTTGTTGCTTCGAAAAAATATTCTTAAAAAAATCCACGTTTGTTGTTGCTTCGAAAAAATATTCTTAAAAAAATCCACGTTTGTTGTTGCTTCGAAAAGATATTCTTTAAAAAATCCACGTTAGTTTATCCTTCGAAGAACACCTTTTCCTCTTGGATTATTTAGCAGTGTTATTTTTTCACCTCTTCCGAGGAAGTGGTAGGGTAGCATCCTGCCGTTTTCTTTTTAGCCGTGCCTTGTCCTTCTTGTACTTTTATCGTTGAATCGGTGACAACTGCTTCTCTACTTAATATACTAATTTGTGGCCATTCTCTTCTCTCTAATGGGGTTTTCTTCGTAACGGTGGTATTTGTTTTGCTTTTGTTGCAGTCAGTGTTGCTATCAGTCTCTGATGGTTAAGTTTAGATTATACTCTCTTCAAGCTCTATTGTCTCCTTCTTCCTTTTTCATTCGGTTATGTGCTTCTAGCCGTACCTTCGACCACGATCTCTTCATGACGACGAGGTGTGATTCCAAGACCTGCAGTCTATGTACTTCGGGCTGCCGCCCGTTAAAAGAGATAGTGGTAGAGTGAGTGCCTCTGGTAAACCCATCCGCTTTGTACGTCCATTTCCAGGCTAACAGAACATGTTAAAAGGTGACACAATACCTCTCAACGTAATGTAATGGTGTTGTAAGGCACATAGTTTGGATCAGCGATGAATCTCATATCATTAAACGAATATGAATCGGGGAGCACTCATTGATATGAGAGAAGTTTCTTATATGCATGACAGGTATGTATGTGTCGTATACGTATTGACGCCACTAATACGCTCTATTGAACTGACATCTACGAAAACAATTCACATTCCGATATTTTTGCTAATTGTTGTAATTAAATGATGTAGCCAAATTATTTTGAAAAATGTTTGTTGTCTAAGCAATTGGTCCAAGATGCGACGTGCAAGAAGACTGACCAATTTCCCTATTAGTATTCTACTCTTAGAACAACTCAACTGGAAACTGGACCACATGGTACTTTGGTAAGCGAAGTTCAGAGGTCTGATGATAATTCTCTAAGCCCACGTTCATACTGAAAAAATTGAGCCTTTATAACCTTCTAGGACTTAGAACCAAAGCCTATGATTGGCTTCGAAATGTTCAAGTTTCGATTTGAGTCAGGAATGAAACCGTCTGCCATTCTTTTAAGAAATTAATATTTCACATGTGGCGTATAAGTTCTATCGTTAGTTACACGCTCTGTGAACCAATAGGATTTTAAAAAACTAATTGAATAATCTCGTTTTCCAGGAACAAGAATTTGTCCAATACATTAAAATTTGACAGAAGCTAAAGATTGAAGCATCTATTTTTTTCAAGAAAACATTTTTTTTTTTGGAATATAAAATTCTAAAATTCCATTCGTAAACAATAACCAACATAATTTTCACATAAACAGAATTAACTAAGTTTACAACTACATATATTCTGTGAGATAGTTCCCTATGTAATTGGCATATTCATTCTATAATATGCAAAAACAGAAGGTATATAAAAGATCCGCAAATTACTCAAGAACGTTATATATGACATATGTATGTGGCGTTTACGTTTTGTCATTAGTTATACGCTCTATATTGTCTACAATTGTAATCGTGATGACTTCCCGGGTAGTTGCGATTCGAGTTTCTAGAATTTTCTCTTAATTATGGAGCCTTATACCCTTTCTATACCTAAACCTATTTCTATACTTTTAAAAGAACCGTAGTGGACTATATCTTTTCTAGAAAATTATCGCAATAAACTATTATTCCCAGTTCAAACCCGATTTCATCTCCACTATAATTAATTCCCCCCATCCCATTGCCTTTCTAACCGAATCCTGAGATTTTGTGTTTAGACAAATTATACATTTGCTTACTTTTATCTTAGATCTTTGTGGAAAAACCTCCTCTAAGTAGACGGTGTACCACATTTTTATTAAGCACCTGTGATTAATGATAATTGTGATTGTATTAAGTTGTTTAAATACTGGTCAACACGGCCACACGTTGGCACGCACGAACAGTACCAATCACGCCCACTACCATGTTACGGTGTGGATGAATGTTCAATAACACAACAAAACTAATTCGAAAATGGTACTTAACCTTATCGAATGGGGGTATCGTTCTAATGTTATTGGACAACAACAATAGATGGATCGATAAGAAATTCTCACAAGGAGTTTCGACAAAGGCCAGCCAAACCAATTTATGGCAATAACAATTTATTTTAACTGTTATTTTTGTTATTGTAGGTGGGCAAATAATGGGGAATAAGAGAAATTAACAGCAACACAAAGAACAAAGGATACCTTTTCAAGGACCAATAAATGTGGATTTTTTAAAGCATATTTATTTCGAAGGACCAACAAACGTGGATTTTTTTAACGAACATTTTTTCAAGCAACAACAAACCTGGATTTTTTAAACAGTATTTTTTCAAAGCAACAACAAACGTGGATTTTTTAAAGAATGTTCTTTTCGAAGCACCAACAATCGTGGATTTTTTAAAGAATATTTTTTTCGAAGCACCAACAATCGTGGATTTTTTAAAGAATATTTTTTATGGAGCACCAACAAACGTGGATTTTTTAAAGAATATTTTTTATGGAGCACCAACAAACGTGGATTTTTTAAAGAATATTTTTTATGGAGCACCAACAAACGTGGATTTTTTAAAGAATATTTTTTATGGAGCACCAACAAACGTGGATTTTTTAAAGAATATTTTTTATGGAGCACCAACAAACGTGGATTTTTTAAAGAATATTTTTTATGGAGCACCAACAAACGTGGATTTTTTAAAGAATATTTTTTATGGAGCACCAACAAACGTGGATTTTTTAAAGAATATTTTTTCGAAGCAACAACAAACGTGGATATTTTAAAGAATATTTTTTCGAAGCAACAACAAACGTGGATTTTTTAAAGAATATTTTTTTCGAAGCAACAACAAACGTGGATTTTTTAAAGAATATTTTTTTCGAAGCAACAACTAACGTGGATTTTTTAAGAATATTTTTTTCGAAGCAATAACAAACGTGGATTTTTTAAAAAATATTTTTTCGAAGCAATATCAAACGTGGATTTTTTAAAAAATATTTTTTCGAAGCACCAACAATCGTGGATTTTTTAAAGAATATTTTTTTCGAAGCACCAACAATCGTGGATTTTTTAAAGAATATTTTTTTCGAAGCACCAACAATCGTGGATTTTTTAAAGAATATTTTTTTCGAAGCACCAACAATCGTGGATTTTTTAAAGAATATTTTTTTCGAAGCACCAACAATCGTGGATTTTTTAAAGAATATTTTTTTCGAAGCACCAACAATCGTGGATTTTTTAAAGAATATTTTTTTCGAAGCACCAACAATCGTGGATTTTTTAAAGAATATTTTTTTCGAAGCACCAACAATCGTGGATTTTTTAAAGAATATTTTTTTCGAAGCACCAACAATCGTGGATTTTTTAAAGAATATTTTTTTCGAAGCACCAACAATCGTGGATTTTTTAAAGAATATTTTTTATGGAGCACCAACAAACGTGGATTTTTTAAAGAATATTTTTTATGGAGCACCAACAAACGTGGATTTTTTAAAGAATATTTTTTATGGAGCACCAACAAACGTGGATTTTTTAAAGAATATTTTTTATGGAGCACCAACAAACGTGGATTTTTTAAAGAATATTTTTTATGGAGCACCAACAAACGTGGATTTTTTAAAGAATATTTTTTATGGAGCACCAACAAACGTGGATTTTTTAAAGAATATTTTTTATGGAGCACCAACAAACGTGGATTTTTTAAAGAATATTTTTTATGGAGCACCAACAAACGTGGATTTTTTAAAGAATATTTTTTATGGAGCACCAACAAACGTGGATTTTTTAAAGAATATTTTTTATGGAGCACCAACAAACGTGGATTTTTTAAAGAATATTTTTTAAGAATGTTTTCTCGATGGACCAACAATCATGGTATTATGAGGTGACTTGAGTCTATTTGTACTTTTGTATGTATCCACCCTAATACACAAAATATGTAATAACCACTCAAGTAGCACTTAGAACAATGAGCAGAGACTTTAGTAGAATAGCATGTGATGAATATCTAGCCCATAATGACTACCTTAATCTGATGATGAACTTTTATGTTAACCCCAAAGACAAGGTGAGAAAAAAGTTTGTATTTGTATGTATGTAAACGTTGTTTTTGTTAAGCTGTCTTTATTTTCATTTCGGATTTCTCTTTTCGTGTTTTTCTGAAAAAAAGAAGAATTCCACAAAAAGTTTACAAATCTAATCATGTAATGAGTTCCTGTTGTATTACCTTCCGTCGTTTGGTTTGTTAGTTAGGTCTGCATGTGAAGTATGATGAACGGGTTGTAGTTGTTAATTGTTCCAAGCTGTACCCCCTTTACGCCATGAACGTGGAGTGTTTACTTAAAGTTTGTTGTGTGCAAAATGCAAATTTGCTTGGTCTTTAGCAGGTGTTCCCTCTATGTATGAGTGTGTGTCTGTGTTTGCATGAAATGGAATAAAGGACCTCAAAAAATATGTCGGTATTTACATTTCTAGCTTCCAAGCGATAGGGAGAGTAAGTCGCAAATTGTATTCTTCGTCTTGTTATTTTTACAGGCAAACGGTTTTGTCATTACATGAAATTAAATTAAATACGAAAGAGGTGGTTGTGGCTGCAGTACTTCTTGTGCTGAATTGTTGGTTTCTTTTTCCACTGGCTTTTAATTAAAAATATTCCTCTTTAGATTTTCTAGATAACAAGTCCTTTCAGATTTGAAGATTATTCTCAAACAGGACGAACCTTTAGCTATACACACACGCTGTTGAATATCTGCAGTTGTGTGTTAACTCTTTGCACTGAAGTATTTATTTTTTTTTAAGAATATATTTATGCATTTGTGTGTGTGTAATTAAAAGGATTCTTTGTTAGTATAACCACTGCAGTGAAATCTTCATCTAATTAGATGGCTTCCGATGCATGCAGAACCCAACACTTTGCCACTTTCCATTTGCCATATTTACTTTGTTATTTATTTTATTTTATTTTGTATTTCGAATCGTTGCTGGTGTTGTATATAGGCCCTCCTAAATCTAATTGCAAGACAACTGCATTAAATGTGTTACACATGATTCCTTTAGGCTGTGATGATGGGGTCCTTGTCTCATAGGGGTTGTGAAAAGAGCTACATAAATATTTTATTTTAAATAATAAACAGCAATTAAAATAAAATTTTAAACAAGTTAATATGGTTTAAAATGCAAAGATAAAGATGAGACTAGGTTTGGAACGTATGTAATAATCCTTAATGTGATGCGCTACTTTCTTGAAGATTGTATGTGAAGATGGATTAAGCTAAATAAATGAAGTGAATGCCTCAGTACATAAGCAGCGTGGCATTCTTGCCAAGTCAATTTTAATAAAGCTGTAAAGAACGGCCTAGCCAAATCGAACTAGGTTGCCCTTTAGGCTTTTACCTGTAATGGCTTAACCAATAAATAAGTTTAATGCCATGCTGCCTAGTAATCGAGGCCTTAAAAATTCTTCATAGATGTGAATTCAATGTAACTTTAACGAAAGTTGGTGCGCCGACGTAGCTAAAGTAGAGGATGGGGGTGTCCAGGTGTTCTGTCTCCGGCCTTCCTTACTAGAGAAGACCTTACAAGGTCTTCTGTCCATTATAAAAGTCTTTAAAAGTTCTTCTGTGCACCAAAGAAGACCATAGGAAGCTTTCTGTCAAATATAGAGTACCTTACCTTGTTTACTACAGAATACCTTGAAGGGTCTTCTGTCTACTACAGAAGACATTGAAAAGTTCTTTTGTTTACTACAAAATACCTTAAAGGACCTCCTGTCTACTATAAAAGACCTAAAAAGGTCTTCGGTCCGCTATAAAAGGTCTCAAAAAGATCTTTTTCGGGAGGTCTTCTGTCTACTAGAAAAGACTTTACAATGTGTTGTGTTGTTTTTTTTTGGACGGGGAAAAAATCATCGAAAGACTCTGGCTACCTGACTTCGCCAGGTGTGCGAGACTTTAACACGCTAGAATAACTCCTTCACTCTGATCCACTATCCCTGCGGTACCGCCGTACAAGCATTTCGTCGCAGGGGGAATGTTCTAAAGAACACTGCTATTTATTATTCGCCTTCGAATATCATCTGGTCTAAGTTCCAATATGATTGTCCTTAGGTTCTCGCACACATATTCCCAATTTTCGGGAGACACCAACATTATTTCTATTACGTTTTCTACACGCAGTTCACTATTAACTTTCTGCTCTAAGTTTGTCCTATCTACAGTGAATCGAGGACACAAAAAGAATACATGGTATGGGTCTTCTACATGTTCTACACAGCAAGGACAATTAGGGGAGCAGTCAATTGCAAAACGATGTAAGTAGGACCGGAAGCAACCATGTCCGGAGAGGAATTGGGCAAGATACAAATTTAAATATCCATGTCGTCTATTTGACCAAGTGTCCACATTTCGTATCAGCGAATACGTCCATCTACCTTTTGTAGCTCCTGATAATCTATTTTGCCATTCGACAATGCTTCGTCTTCTTGCGTCATCGGGTTCATTTCCGGGTTCCTGTGAGTTCCTTCAATTGAATATAAATTCAGATTCTCTAGATAGGATATCGATGTCAGCGATAACACAGGCTGCATCGTCAGACACTGTCTTATATGCACAGCATACACGAAGCACTGCAAGTCTATATACTGACCCAATCTTTGCATTATAAGTAGCGTACTTCATGGGTGCCACCGTGGTACAATGGTATGCACACATAATGTCGTGTGTTCGATTCCCCGGCCAGGCAACATCAAAACACTTTTCAACGGTGACAAAATACCCCTCAGTAATGTTGGCGACATTTCCTGAGTATTTCAGCCTTGTAAAACTTCTCTACAAAAGTGGTGTCTTAGACACGCCGTTCGCACTCGGGGTGCACTCTTTGATATGGGAGAAATCTCCCTTGTCCCTTATGGGATGTTTGTGGAACAATTATTATTATACTTCAAGGATTGAGCCCATATTGGTGCTGCGTAGAGAATAATATTTTTGATAACTCCTGCCAAAATTTTTCTCCATTAGTATCTTAGTCCCCTTGTGTTTGGCATAATACGGCACAACGCTTTACACGTGTTTTCGGCTTTTGCCTAAATGGCAAAATGGTCTTTAAAAGACAGGCGATTGTCTATGATAACACCGAGATATTTCAGGCTTTCCGCTGTTGTTATTGTGCATTCTCCAATTTGAATATTTATTCCTTCCACCACTCTACGACTTGTAATTAAGACTTCTTCCATTTTTTGGTCGGCTAATGCCAGGCCTTGTGAAAACAACCATGATCTAACCAACTGTATGCTGGCCCCTGTTAATGTTCTTGCTTCTTCGGTTGTTTTTGCAACAATGACTAGCGCGATGTCATGCGCAAACCGAAAAATATTAGCTTTCTCTGGAAGTTTTAACCATAAAATACCATCATACATCACGTTCCTTGTGGTACTCCTCCTGTTATTTGGTATATATCAGGATTCTGTTGCGGAAGTAGTCCTGGATTATAGCAACAAGATATGTCGGGACATTTAACCGTCGCAGAGCCCTTAAAATATTCTCCCAATTAGCTGTTTTGAAAGCATTTTTAACATCTAGTGTTACGACCATACAATTTTCTTTCGTCCCTTGTTTCCAGCTTTGAACACGTACTGCTGCCTTTGCAATGTCGATTACCATTTTTGCTGCATCAATGGTAGATCTCTTTTTTCTGAAGCCAAATTGGTATTCGGATAAGCCTTCTGCACGTTCGATGCACACTTCCAATCTATCGCGGATAATGCTTTCAAGGAGCTTTCCGCATGTATCTATCATGCATAGTGGGCGATATGACGAGAGATTTCCCAGAGGCTTGCAATTTTTAGGCAGTATCACTAACCTTTGCCTTTTCCATATTGATGGAAAAGATCCAAATTCCAAGCATGTGTTAAATAATTTAAGCAACTGTCCACAACAGCATTTCACAATCTCTGTTAGGACATAATTTGGAATTCCATCTAGGCCTGGCGCATTAGAATCATCGAATTTCGAGATGGCAATATTTATCTCCGCTGATGTGACAGGGGGTAAACAAATTGTCCACCGGGGTCATATGTTGCCAAGTTGCTACCTTTTAATGAGGAAAGAGGTGATTCACAATAATACTTAATAATAGCGTCTGTAGGTGTACTTGAGCTAAAGCACTTCAGTTTTTTAGTCACAATCTTGTAGGCTAATCCAAACTGGTTTTCTACATCATCACAAATTGTTAGGAAACATGCTTTTTTTGATTATAGAATACCTTTAAAGGTCTTCTCTCTACCAGTGTAATCCTTAAAAGGGCTTATGTGTACTAAAGAAGACCTTAAAAGGTCTTTTGTTTACTACAGAATACCTTAAGGGGTCTTCTACAAAAGACCTTAAAATGTCTTCTGTCTATTATAGGAGACCTTACGAGATTTTCTGTCTAATATAGAGTACCTAAGAAGTTATTCTGTCTACTAGGGAAGACTTATGTACTAAAGAAGACCATCAAAGGCCTTTTGTTCACTAGAGATTATCTTAACGGGTCTTTTGTCTACTATAGAAGACCTTAAAAGGTTTTCTATCTACCTGTGAATATCTTAAAAGGTCTTCTGTCTGCTATAAAATACCTTTAAAAGTCTTCTGTCTACTTTAGAAGACCTTAAGTACCTTAAGACCCTTTCTACTAGAGAAGGCCTTGAAAGGTCTTCTGTGTACAAGTGAAGACCTTAAAAGGTCTTTTATTTACAAAAGAACGCCTTAAAAAGTCTTCTGTCTTCTATAAAAGACCTTTAAAAGTCTTCTGTCTACTAGAAAAGAACTTAAAAGGTATTCTGTCTAGTAGAGAATACCTTAAGAGGTCTTCTGTTCACTAGAAAATACCTTAAAAGGTCTTCAGTCTATTATGTATATGTATATATTATGGAAGACCTTAGAAAGTTTTCTGTCTACTATAGAAGACATTCAAAGGTCTTCAATCCCACGTCAGCGGGTTCTCTGTACCGGATTGACCCGGGACCACACAACATCAGCGTTCCGGACAGCGGCTGCCACCTCACTGTACATGTGTTTGTATTTGTTTCGTTTTTCTGCGCTGTGAGCGGCAAATCCCGGAATGTCTGCTACGGATTCTTTTGGTCCATGCCGGAGGACGGAGGAAAACCCAGGCCCAATATATTTGTGCTAGGTTTGTCACATCTGCATCTTTACCTATATCCAATATTCGGTGAGATGCAATAGAAGTCAGGAGTGGGTGGATTTAAGGGGTTGCTCTGGACTTGCCCACGCGAGGGACTACGATAGGGCCATGTTGTTGCATGCTGCGCGAACACAGACCCCAGTGTGACGTCGTCGTCAGATTACGAAACCCCTTCGTCGTAGGATTACCTCCCCCGTAGTCCCCCCAACAGCAGCCGCACGGGCTGCATTTAACTCCAGCCGTTGTTGTTCCAATCCCAGAAAATGCATCCTTTTTCCAATTTAATTGCAATGGGCTCCGAGGTAAGATCGATGAAATAGTGGACTTTATGAATCGGAAGAAGATCAAGGTCGCGGCCGCGCAGGAAACCATGCTGAACGACCACAGCTCAGTACGTTGTGATGGTTACAACGTAATAAGGAAGGATCGCACCAGATATGGAGGTGGGGGATCAGCTTTCCTTTTGCACAAGTCTGTTCAATAAAGACCTATCTCGCTTGAGCCTGCCTCTAACGACCCGTACATGGAATGTATGGGGGTAGCAGTCAGGTGTGGAACTGCCGAGATAGAGTTGCTGAACGTATACATCCCGCCGAGAAATAGCTGTATCCCTGATTATAGGCCTGACATTGGCCCGCTCTTGCAAGGTCATAATCGTCTGGTCCTGGGGGATTTTAATGAGCATCATGAGATGTGGCATTCGGCCCTCGGAAAGGACCAGAGAGGTACAGCGCTGGCTGAGCAGATTGATAGCTCTAAGTTTTGCATGGTCAATGAGGACGCCCCTACCAGAATTAGAGGAGAGTGTCACAGTTCGCCTGACATAACCATCGTGTCACCTGGTCTGACAAATGACGTTACTTGGCAACCCGTCATTTCCCTTAGATCAGACCATCTCCCCATAATTGTCTCCATTAGCAGACCACCCGACTTCATCACCTCTGAACGCCGCACGTTCGTCAATCATAAAAAAGCTGATTGGCCGAGTTTCAGAGAGTTCACGAATCACCGCTTCAGAGAATTGCCCAATCCTTCTGATGTTCGGGTAGCGGAAAGGACGTTCCGGGACATCATCACTGCTGCAGCCGCTCGCCATATCCTTGCTGGTCAAATACCCGAAGTAAGACCAAATTTCCCAGCAGAGGCGACGGGATTAGCAAATGAGCGCGATGAGCTTCGTCGTATCATCCCCAATGACCCCAGAGTCAGGGAGCTGACACTGGAAGTTAACAGGCTGGTCGGCGAGCATAAGCGGAACAAATGGTTAAATCATCTGAAGAGCTGCAACAATGGAGCCGGTATAGGTGAATTGTGGGCAACGGTTAAGTCACTCTCGAACCCTGGAAGAAGGGAAGATAGGACCTCAGTCACGTTTGGCGTCGTTACGTTGACTGACCCGAAGAGGTGCGCAAGTAATTTCAATCGACAGTTTGTCGAGCATCCCGAGAGTGACAGGGCGAAGAGAAGAGTATTACGTCGCATCAGATCTCTTCCTGCCGAGGATGAACCACCACAATTTACAATGGATGATGTTGCCAATGCCATCACGAACGCTAAATCATCCAAATCGTTGGGCCCTGATGGAATCTCCATGGTAATGTCGAAGCAGCTGGATGAGCCGGGAGTCGAGTATCTCACCAAAGTCTTCAACTTGTCGCTAGCCACCCTCGTTGTTCCCGAAGTCTGGAAAATGGGCAGGGTGGTCCCACTACGGAAGCCAGGCAAGGATGCCAGCAAAAGTGAATCGTACAGACCGATTTCGCTTTTGTCGCCCGTAGCAAAGACACTTGAGGCCTTCCTACTCCCCAGTATCAGAAATAGCTATCAAGTTGCCGATCATCAGCATGGATTCCGTAAGCAGCACAGCACGACAACAGCGCTGCACGCCATTACCACACATATTTGTCAAGAACTCAACCAGAGACGGCCGTGTGATAGAACAATGATGGTGGCGCTTGACTTATCAAAAGCCTTTGATACAGTCAGTCACTCCACGCTGTTTGAGGACATTGCGCAAACAACCCTCCTGCCAAGCTTGAAACGTTGGATAGTCAATTATATGAGTGGACGCCAGTCGTACGTGGAATTCAGGAACAAGAAGTCCAAACCCCGTAGAGTGAAACAGGGAGTTTCCCAAGGTGGGGTGATATCTCCGGAACTGTTTAACATCTACCTCTCCTGTATTCCGCCCCTCCAGAAGGCATTGAGATCGTAACGTATGCGGATGATTGTATGATCCTGGCGTCAGGTACCTACTCTGATGACATCTGTGAGAGACTGAACTCCTATTTAACCGATCTTACCACCTTTTTCCACGCGAGGAATATGCAGATTTCCTCACAAAATCAACAGCCACTCTGTTCACCACATGGACAGCGCAGTTTGGAAGAGAATTGAATGTCGTGGTCGACGGTAGCAGAATTCTGACCACAAACTGCCCCAAATTTTAGGGGTCTCATTCGACACTACTTTCATGTCGTGCGCGCACGCCACAGCTATCTGCGACAAACTGAAATGTAGGAACAAGGTCCTCAAGTCCCTAGCCGGCAGCACTTGGGGTGCAGATAAAGAAACGTTGTTGACCACATATAACGCGATAGGTCGATCTGTGGTAAGCTATGCGGCGCCAGTCTGGTCCCCGAGATTATTTGATACGAATTGGAAAAAGATTCAAACTTGCCAGAATGCCGCCCTGAGAACAGCAACAGGGTGCCTCCTCAAATCTTCAGTGGGCCATCTACATGAGGAGGCAAAGATTCTTCCAGTAAAGCAACACAATGAGATGCTTTCGTTGCAGTACCTGCTTGGATGTTACCGTGTGAGCCATCCCAATCACCAGCCCGACACATTCAGGCAGATCGGGAAGGATATCCATGCTCTAGAGGGAGAGGTCCAACGATACAGGAGAGAACCCCTAGATCAACAAGCATATCAAGCAGGTTTAAATAGTATTTACACGGATGCAGTTGCCAAGGCCTTAAGCACTTATAGTGTGAATAAAGTCCTCGAAATACATACCCCATATATTGCAGCTAAGGAGCGTCAGCTGCCACGACAAACTAGAGTAGTTTTGGCTCAACTACGCTGAGGATATTGCAGTCGCCTAAATTCTTATTGGGCGGAAAACGACCGCGCCGTGCAAGACATCTGCCCAGTATGTGGCATGGGCCCGCACGACACAAAACACCACCTTTTCAACTGCCCAGCCAAACCTATTCATCTAACTCCAGTGGATCTGTGGTTACATCCCATCGAAGCAGCCACTTTCCTGGAACTGGAGATAGACCCAGAGCCAGATTGAACAGAAGAACGAACATACAAACATAATAACAAACACTGTTACAACAACAACAACCAATTATTGTCCCAAATTGCGGGGCCGTGAGAATTTTGATGTCTGGAAAAAAAAAGCAAAATCGTTTTTGGAAAGTTGTATCTGATGCTATGCCGAATACAGAATTAAATGAAAAAGCCTTGACAGAAATCATATTAATGATAGATCCGAACAATTATGGCCACATTACTGCTGCTACAACAACGAAAGAAGCATGGACTGCTTTAATTTATGCCTATGGGGATACAGGACTTACTCGAAAAGTGGAACTATTGAAGCAATTAGTCAACATCAAGATGCAGAATTACAAAACCATTCAGGAGTATGTGAATGATTTGCTCACTGTAGCATTGAAGGTAAAGAATGCAGGATTGAATATTGATGACGAACTGACTGGTAGCTGGACTGAGCGACGATTTCAAGCCATTAGTTATGGCTGTTGAAAATTCCAAACAGAAGCTATCTGTGGATATGGTAAAAAAATTATTGCTACAAAAGTTCGATAAAGTTAATGGTAATGAATCCGCATTTCAAGCAACATTTTTGAAGAAGAACAGGAAGCAAATCACGTGCTGCAACTGCAAGAACATTGGACATATATCCAAGAATTGCCCAAACAGGAAAAATGCTAGTAGCAATGGACAAGGAAGAAATGTCAAAAATTCGTAAGCTCTATATGCGACAAATGGTGAAATTTCTTACGCAAAAGCCACATGCGACATTCGTTCAAATTCAAACACGTGGTACATCGATAGTGGCGCAAGCAACCATATGACAAATGATGATGGTAAGATGTTCAATAAACGGCTTGTGGCAAACAAGAAAGTCATCGTTGCAAATAAGGAAGAACTTCAAGTTGAATGCATCGGTAATATAGAGTTGAATGTTCTGGGTAAGCATGGCGTGAAAAATTTAACCGTCAAGGACGTGGAATATGTTCCAAGCCTATGCAGGAATTTGTTGTTCGTAAGACAAGTGACAAAAGCAAACAAATCAGTGGTATTTGGAGGAGATTTTTGCAAAATTCAAAACAAGCAAAGGGAAAATTGTAGCATCGGCAAAGGTGTGCAATGCTTTATACAGATTAGAATGTGAATCTGATGACGCAAAAGACAGAGTGTTTTCAGTCTCAAGTAACTTGAATATGTGGCACCGAAGAATGCGACACATTTGTAACTCAAAGCTCAAGCAGGTAAAAGATGCTAACTTTGGATTGCATTTTTCAGAAAAGGAGGATGACGGAAACAATCCCGAAGACCTAATAAAGAAGAAGATACCCGAGCCACAGAACTTTTGCAAATAATACACACTGATGTCGTTGGACCCATGAACACATGTTCGTTTTCTGCAACACGTTTCCTGGTCACTTTCGTTGATGATTTCTCAAGGAAAGTTTTCGCTTATCCTATCAAAAACAAGCCTGAGGTGTTCTCAAAATTCGCTTCATTTAAAAATATGGCTGAAACTCAGACGGGAGAGAAAGTGAAGATTCTCTGATCTTGAATTGAATGGATTGAATTTTTCATAGAAGGAGGATGACGCTTGTACAATATGCCTAAAAGGAAAACAATCCCGAAGACCTCATAAAGAAGAAGGTACACGAGCCACAGAACTCTTGCCAATAATACACGCTGATGTCGTTGGACCCATGAACACACGTTCGTTTTCTGGAACACGTTTCCTGGTCACTTTCGTTGATGATTTCTCAAGGAAATTTTACGCTTATCCAATCAAAAGCAAGTCTGAGGTGTTCTCAAAATTCGTTGAAATTAAAAATATGGCTGAAACTCAGACGGGAAAGAAAGTGAAGATTTTCCGATCTTATAAAGGTGGAGAATACGTAAGCGGACAATTTTTAAAGTTATGTAAAGAAACGGCATTATAAATCAGAAGACGTGTGCATATACACCAGAACAATATGGTGTGGCGGAGCGGATGAACGGCACAATTATTGAAAGAGTTCGATGTATGCTCATTGATAGTGGTCTTGATAATCGTTTCTGGGCAGAGGCCGCAGTTAGGGCAGCGTTCCTTATCAACCGAGTACCCAGTCGAGCACAAAAGAAATGTCCACAGGAAATATGGAGTGGTCGACGACCCAATTTAAAGTTCTTAAGTGTGTTTGGATGTTCTGCATTTGCCCACGTGCCGTGAGAGAAATGATCCAAGTTAGATCCGAAGTCAAAGGAATGCATTATGGTGGGATATAATGCCGAAAGTAAAGCTTACAGACTGTTTGATCCCAAAGATGGTAAAACAATATGTCGTGATGTAGTATTTTTGGAAAATGGCAAAATCAACAGAACTGATCAAAAAATGTACGACTTATATTATTCAGAATTATTACAAGGTGAAGATTCAGGGGAGAGAGAACATCTTGCCCCAGAAAACATTAGTGAATCAACACCTTCAGCAATAGTCAATGAAGATATCAGTGTGGAAGATATCAGTGTGGAAGTCTGAAGAAACTCTAACTCCGAATGAAATTCTTGCAGAAGAATCTGATACCGATAGTGAGTATTTAGATACCGAAATCCGAATATATGGAAAGCAAGATTGGTTGCCAAAGGTTTTACTCAAGGAGAAGGTATTGACTACAATGAAACGTTTTCGCCAGTAGTGAGATATGACTCCATAAGATACTTAGTTTCACTAGCCGCAAAATAGGGTATGGAAATTCATCAAATGAATGCCGTAAGTGCGTATTTTCACGGAAATCTTAAGGAGGTTTTTTATATGGAGCAACCTGAAGGATTCTCCGATGAACGAAAAGAATCTGCAAACTGGAAAAGTCAATATACGGTCCCAGGCAATCTGGAAGAGTCTGGAACGAGACCATAAATTCAGATGTCATCAAATTGAGACTTGTTCGCAGTGAAGTCGATCATTGTATATATCACAACTTGGTCAATGGGTATAAACTTTATGTTGCAATATACGTTGATGACGTCCACATATTCTGCAATTATAAAAAAATTGTAAGGAACATAAAGAAGAAGCTTTCCAAAATATTTAAAACGAAAGATATGGGAGAAGTCTTTACGACACTAGGAATGCGAATAAGCCGAAATCGTGACAGTATAAAATAAAAATAGACCAAACAAAATATTTCAAGGATGTTTTAAATAGATTTGCAATGAACGACTGCAGTCCAGTTTCAACGCCGGTTGATACAAATCAGAAGTTATCAATTTCAATGTGCCCAAAGAATGAAAAGGAAAGACAAGAAATGTCTAAGGTTCCCTATGTGCAAGCGATTGGGTGCTTATTATTTGCAGCGCTGGTGTCACGTCCTGACATTTCATATGCCGTTTAAATGCTAAGTCGATACAGTACCAATCCAGAGAGAGCTCATTGGGAAGCGGTGAAGCGAGTTATGCGATTCCTCAAAGGGATGATAGACAAAGGTCTAGTATATAAGTCAATTTCCGAAAATTCAATTACTGGTTATTGCGACGCCGACTGGGCTGGAAATATAGATGACCGCCAGTCAACAACTGGATATTTATTGTATATCACTCCGCGGCAATATCTTGGTCAACTAAGAAGCAAAAGGCAGTAGCGTTGTCATCTACCGAAGCAATGTAATATAAAACATAGTATGCCTTGGAATTTTTATTCGTATGCTTTGTAATTTTGAATAAACTCTTTTCAGTCTTTCAATAAACATTAAAAGAATAATAAAAAGGTCTTCTGTCTACCAGAGAGTACCTTACAAGGTATTCACAATGATAGATTAGACATGTGCCTTATCGAAAAAATGGTCTTGGACCTCAAGTATGCTTGTATGAAATCTTTTTTAGACACTTTGGGGCGATTTAGCTCTGTCTTGCCGATGCACAACATTCTACAGTAACCAAATAAAATGGCTGGTGGACGCGTGCAATTAGGGAAGTGGGTGCTTGCTAAGAGATCTAGAGTGTGTCTTTGTGCCATCTTCACGTTTGAATCTGCCGATGGATATTGGATCCTTTGAAAGTAAGCTACCGAATCTGCAATATCATTAACTCTTTCAATCGACTCCCTAAATCAGATCCAAGATTTACGTTTAGACTTCTTGATATCGCTGTTGTACTTGTTGAAAGACACTTTATAGTTCTTCCAATCAGTGGATAACTTCGATGTGTTGGCTTTGTTGTATAGCATACTGCTGATCTTCCTTAGATAATACCTATCCTTTGAACACCAAACAGGCTGACATTTCTTACCTGGGTGAGTTAGTGGGCAGGAGGGCTTACAGTGGATAGAATTTTTGTCACATGCTTCGCTGCGCTATCAACCTCGAAGGCTGCTGTAAGGTAATGTGATTTTTACTAGTTCAGTGAATTTTTCCAATAGATTTTCCGCTGATTTTGGAAGGGTGTCATTCTGTAATCCGAAAGGAGCACTCTTCGGAGTCCATAATGTGAAATATGTATTTGTTAATGAGGGTTATAGCAATAACCTCCCCCTGGTTCTCATTGCCTTAAGATTATACTTTTAATCTTATAATTATGTATCAATATAAACCAGAATGCGTACTCACCTCTGGAATTTGTGTCGCTGCTACCAAATGGTGAGAATTCCTAGAATTATGTAGCTTGTTTTCCCCATGTGTTTAACGAGCCTCTCTGCATCTTGGCCGGGAGGGTCAGGGCTTTCATAAGGCATCTAGACGGACGAGAAGATTGTGACTCTGTGTGAGCTATCTTCTATCCTTGTCGCCGTAATATTTCTTCCGCTGAAATTACAGAGGTATATTTGATTAGGATTCTTTTTGGCAACTATACAAGTTCTTTCCTTACCTTAGTTGTATGTGGCGAATGTGGTATAGCTGTCATCGCTTAACCAAATAACCCTATTTTTGTATAAATAAGGCTTCTGGACTAAAACGATTTTAATCTTAGACATGACCCACTGTGGGCGAAATCCAAATCTAGCGGGGAAAAATTAATAACTTCTAAACTAATTGAGGTAAGCGGCTATAATTTGGTACAGATGTTACTTATTTGTATAGGTATGATTACACTGAGTATGGCGAATATAGCTCACCGTTAATGCATATCGTCCTCGCAACGGTACCTCCGCATATAAAGTATTTTGGGTATGTGGACCACATTTCACTGTTAATTTTGCTGTATTTTGGTATTTAGGATCTTCAGGGGGTATATAACATTAGTTCCAATGATGGGGGTCTTAGGTCCACATTTTGGCCTATCCCCGAACTTTTCGTTATTTTGAATGTATTCTTCATATTTTCCAATCAAATTGGCTGCACTTTGGTATTTCGGGTTCTAAGTACACACAAAACCTCTGTACCAAAAATGTTCGACCTAGATCAACGTTTTAATATAGTGCCCATATATAGGTATCTCCCGATATTCAGAATTAAGAAGGTTTTAGCAACATTTTTCAACGAAAATGGCTGCAAATTTTGCTTTCGTGTTTTTAATAGACAAAACATCTACACACCAAACATTATTCACTTAGGTTCACGTTTTGGTATACCCCCCTTGCAAATGTCCTACTTTATATTACGTATTTTCATGTAAAAATGGGTTTATAAAATTGTTGAAAACATGAAAAAAGGCAGACGAAATTTTGGGAGTAGATACCTCGGAGTATGTAATTTAATATTAAAAAAAGTCCTGTAGTGTTTCCGTGTGTTTCCCATAGGTTGCACTTTACTCAAAATGCTCTAAATAGTAAAAAGCTCATATAAATGTTTAAAGAGTTTTTCAGAATATTTACAACATCAAATAACGCTACAATTACTTTTTTAATAAATACTACTTCCAAACTATTTGAAAAAATTAAATTACGGTCGTATTTGTTTTCATTTGTCCCTATTACTTGTCAATATACAAGCCATCAAAAAAAGTCGATTTTATCACTTGCAAAAAAACTCCTAGTAAATGTACCGTTATAACGGCCAATAACCATTAAATGCAATACTGATTGTTATTTTTAGGTTTACCAGTATGTTTGGAAGAATACTGCATTAATGATTTTTACTTAGCTCTTGGTCAGTTTTCGGACTTTTTCCCCGCTAGATTTGAATTTCGCCCACAGTGTGACCGTCTGAAACCATTTGCACATTGCAGATTGCACATTAATCTTCATGGTACGAAGTCGTTGCTATCAGCGATATTCAACTGCCTTGGTGTTAAGCGGATTCTTATCCAACCAAGTCCTTAGATATTCTTGTCTTCGAGTGTGTATTGACACCCTGAAGATAAGACTCCCATTCTCCGGATTGTGGCTAACCAGTTTGCATGTGCTGGTCTGGCTCTAGATCTAAGACGATGTAAACTTCAGACTTCGTAAGGGCTAGAAGATGTTCAGCAGCCGCCGGTTTGCAGTGATTCAGATTGATTTGCCTGGTACGAAGTGGTTGCTGCCTGCGATCTTCTATAGACTTGGATACATATCCAATCAAGTCCAAAGTGGTTTTTGCCTTCGCGGGTCCTTAGGTGTGGTGGAAACCTAACTAGTTTCCATGTGGTGGTCTTGATATTGAGATTCTGCCTACCGTGTATTGTCAGTGTGTGTGCAGGGTTCATAAGGCACCGTGACACCCTTTTTCCCTTCTACAGGGAATCTGCTTTATAAGTACGATCGCTAGTTTGCGTTCGCCAAGGCCAACTACTGAGCCAAAAAAGAAATTCAAGTTTGCCTTTGTTCTCACAGCAGACAACCTTGACTCTCATATAGGGGGCGCCACTGGTGAATTGAATAGGTTTGGAAGGATCCCCATCGCCCTCAAACGCAATATCTCGGAAACGATCTTCGTTACTCAGCCGTCGATAGTTATTGGTTTTACCTACCATCAATATCAGCTCTATCCATGACCGCAACTCGAAGTTCGTCTGAAACCATCCTTCGTTTCGTCCTCTTTCTAGCACTGACACCCATGAGAAGAGATCTGGAAGATACCTGGTAGCTTTGGTTAACTTGTGAGGCTACCTTGGCAGTGTTATCTTTCGATTGCTAGTCTTTGGAGAGGGCTTGGAGTCCAAACACGGTTTGGATCTCATAGCGTTCGGGTGTGGCTCCTCAATTGATCTACCTCCCTTCACTTTGTTCATTAGGGGAGAAGGGTTTGTTTTGTTAAAACCAAATGCCTAGGTATAGACTCTATACTATAGAGTCCGGTGCTAAGTCAGTCCCAGCCCTTTACATTCTGGATTTGTCTTTGACTTCGCAACCTTAAACTTTATGGTGTGTCCTGCCGGTGTGGTAACAGAACTTGCCTTTCACAATGTGTTGTGTTCAAAGTAGATTAAACACATATCGGAAATTGAAATGAGTTAACATCGCTCCCGATGTGGACTTTAGTAGCGGTCGATGTTGACGTGGGGCTCAACTTGGTCTCTGCGAACATTGGGATTATATAGAACTTGTTGAGATCAATTTGGATTCTGGATACTAAAGAGGTCCACCATGACATAGCCCTCCTCTACCATGGTATGGGATTGACATTTAGTCTTTACTGCATTGAGGTGCATAGATATCAAATCCAAGTTTAATGTTGCTTCGAAAAAAGGATTCGTTGTTGCGTCAAAAAAAGATTCTTTAAAAAATCTAAGTTTGTTCTTGCTTCGAAAAAAAAAAAATATTCTTTAAAAAATCCGCGTTTGTTCTTGCTTCGAAAAAAAAAAATCTTTACGAAATACACGTTTGTTCTTGCTTCGAAAAAAAATATTCTTTAAAAAATCTAAGTTTGTTCTTGCTTCGAAAAAAAAAAATATTCTTTAAAAAATCCGCGTTTGTTCTTGCTTCGAAAAAAAAAAAATCTTTACGAAATACACGTTTGTTCTTGCTTCGAAAAAAAATATTCTTTAAAAAATCCGCGTTTGTTCTTGCTTCGAAAAAAAAATTCTTTACGAAATACACGTTTGTTCTTGCTTCGAAAAAAATATTCTTTAAAAAATCCGCGTTTGTTCTTGCTTCGAAAAAAAAAATTCTTTACGAAATACACGTTTGTTCTTGCTTCGAAAAAAAAATATTCTTTAAAAAATCCGCGTTTGTTGTTGCTTCGAAAAAATATTCTTTAAAAAATCCACGTTTGTTGTTGCTTCGAAAAAATATTCTTTAAAAAATCCACGTCTGTTGTTGCTTCGAAAAAAATATACTTTAAAAAATCCACGTCTGTTGTTGCTTCAAAAAATTATTCTTTAAAAAATCCACGTCTGTTGTTGCTTCAAAAAATTATTCTTTAAAAAATCCTCGTTTGTTCATGCTTCGAAAAATATATTCTTTAAAAAATCCACGTTTGTTGTTGCTTGGAAAAAATATTCTTTAAAAAATCCACGTTTGTTGTTGCTTGGAAAAAATATTCTTTAAAAAATCCACGTTTGTTGTTGCTTGGAAAAAATATTCTTTAAAAAATCCACGTTTGTTGTTGCTTGGAAAAAATATTCTTTAAAAAATCCACGTTTGTTGTTGCTTGGAAAAAATATTCTTTAAAAAATCCACGTTTGTTGTTGCTTGGAAAAAATATTCTTTAAAAAATCCACGTTTGTTGTTGCTTGGAAAAAATATTCTTTAAAAAATCCACGTTTGTTGTTGCTTGGAAAAAATATTCTTTAAAAAATCCACGTTTGTTGTTGCTTAGAAAAAATATTCTTTAAAAAATCCACGTTTGTTGTTGCTTGGAAAAAATATTCTTTAAAAAATCCACGTTTGTTGTTGCTTGGAAAAAATATTCTTTAAAAAATCCACGTTTGTTGTTGCTTGGAAAAAATATTCTTTAAAAAATCCACGTTTGTTGTTGCTTGGAAAAAATATTCTTTAAAAAATCCACGTTTGTTGTTGCTTGGAAAAAATATTCTTTAAAAAATCCACGTTTGTTGTTGCTTGGAAAAAATATTCTTTAAAAAATCCACGTTTGTTGTTGCTTGGAAAAAATATTCTTTAAAAAATCCACGTTTGTTGTTGCTTGGAAAAAATATTCTTTAAAAAATCCACGTTTGTTGTTGCTTGGAAAAAATATTCTTTAAAAAATCCACGTTTGTTGTTGCTTGGAAAAAATATTCTTTAAAAAATCCACGTTTGTTGTTGCTTGGAAAAAATATTCTTTAAAAAATCCACGTTTGTTGTTGCTTGGAAAAAATATTCTTTAAAAAATCCACGCTTGTTGTTGCTTGGAAAAAATATTCTTTAAAAAATCCAAGTTTGTTGTTGCTTGGAAAAAATATTCTTTAAAAAATCCACGTTTGTTGTTGCTTGGAAAAAATATTCTTTAAAAAATCCACGTTTGTTGTTGCTTGGAAAAAATATTCTTTAAAAAATCCACGTTTGTTGTTGCTTGGAAAAAATATTCTTTAAAAAATCCACGTTTGTTGTTGCTTGGAAAAATATTCTTTAAAAAATGAACGTTTGTTGTTGCTTGGAAAAAATATTCTTTAAAAAATCCACGTTTGTTGTTGCTTGGAAAAAATATTCTTTAAAAAATCCACGTTTGTTGTTGCTTGGAAAAAATATTCTTTAAAAAATCCACGTTTGTTGTTGCTTGGAAAAATATTCTTTAAAAAATGAACGTTTGTTGTTGCTTTGAAAAAAATATTCTATAAAATATCCACGTTTGCTGTTGCATTGAAAAAATATTCTTTAAAAAATCCACGTTTGTTGTTGCTTGGAAAAAATATTCTTTAAAAAATCCACGTTTGCTGTTGCATTGAAAAAATATTCTTTAAAAAATCCACGTTTGTTGTTGCTTGGAAAAAATATTCTTTAAAAAATCCACGTTTGTTGTTGCTTGGAAAAATATTCTTTAAAAAATGAACGTTTGTTGTTGCTTTGAAAAAAATATTCTATAAAATATCCACGTCTGCTGTTGCATTGAAAAAATATTCTTTAAAAAATCCACGTTTGTTGTTGCTTCGAAAAAAATATTCTTTAAAAAATCCACGTTTGTTGTTGCTTCGAAAAAATATTCTTTAAAAAATCCACGTTTGTTGTTGCTTGGAAAAAATATTCTTTAAAAAATCCACGTTTGTTGTTGCTTGGAAAAAATATTCTTTAAAAAATCCACGTTTGTTGTTGCTTGGAAAAAATATTCTTTAAAAAATCCACGTTTGTTGTTGCTTGGAAAAATATTCTTTAAAAAATGAACGTTTGTTGTTGCTTTGAAAAAAATATTCTATAAAATATCCACGTTTGCTGTTGCATTGAAAAAATATTCTTTAAAAAATCCACGTTTGTTGTTGCTTGGAAAAAATATTCTTTAAAAAATCCACGTTTGTTGTTGCTTGGAAAAAATATTCTTTAAAAAATCCACGTTTGTTGTTGCTTGGAAAAAATATTCTTTAAAAAATCCACGTTTGTTGTTGCTTGGAAAAATATTCTTTAAAAAATGAACGTTTGTTGTTGCTTTGAAAAAAATATTCTATAAAATATCCACGTTTGCTGTTGCATTGAAAAAATATTCTTTAAAAAATCCACGTTTGTTGTTGCTTGGAAAAAATATTCTTTAAAAAATCCACGTTTGTTGTTGCTTGGAAAAAATATTCTTTAAAAAATCCACGTTTGTTGTTGCTTGGAAAAAATATTCTTTAAAAAATCCACGTTTGTTGTTGCTTGGAAAAATATTCTTTAAAAAATGAACGTTTGTTGTTGCTTTGAAAAAAATATTCTATAAAATATCCACGTTTGCTGTTGCATTGAAAAAATATTCTTTAAAAAATCCACGTTTGTTGTTGCTTGGAAAAAATATTCTTTAAAAAATCCACGTTTGTTGTTGCTTGGAAAAAATATTCTTTAAAAAATCCACGTTTGTTGTTGCTTGGAAAAATATTCTTTAAAAAATGAACGTTTGTTGTTGCTTTGAAAAAAATATTCTATAAAATATCCACGTTTGCTGTTGCATTGAAAAAATATTCTTTAAAAAATCCACGTTTGTTGTTGCTTGGAAAAAATATTCTTTAAAAAATCCACGTTTGTTGTTGCTTGGAAAAAATATTCTTTAAAAAATCCACGTTTGTTGTTGCTTGGAAAAATATTCTTTAAAAAATTAACGTTTGTTGTTGCTTTGAAAAAAATATTCTATAAAATATCCACGTTTGCTGTTGCATTGAAAAAATATTCTTTAAAAAATCCACGTTTGTTGTTGCTTGGAAAAAATATTCTTTAAAAAATCCACGTTTGTTGTTGCTTGGAAAAATATTCTTTAAAAAATGAACGTTTGTTGTTGCTTTGAAAAAAATATTCTATAAAATATCCACGTTTGCTGTTGCATTGAAAAAATATTCTTTAAAAAATCCACGTTTGTTGTTGCTTGGAAAAAATATTCTTTAAAAAATCCACGTTTGTTGTTGCTTGAAAAAAATATTCTTTAAAAAATCCACGTTTGTTGTTGCTTGGAAAAATATTCTTTAAAAAATGAACGTTTGTTGTTGCTTTGAAAAAAATATTCTATAAAATATCCACGTTTGCTGTTGCATTGAAAAAATATTCTTTAAAAAATCCACGTTTGTTGTTGCTTGGAAAAAATATTCTTTAAAAAATCCACGTTTGTTGTTGCTTGGAAAAAATATTCTTTAACAAATCCACGTTTGTTGTTGCTTGGAAAAAATATTCTTTAAAAAATCCACGTTTGTTGTTGCTTGGAAAAATATTCTTTAAAAAATGAACGTTTGTTGTTGCTTTGAAAAAAATATTCTATAAAATATCCACGTTTGCTGTTGCATTGAAAAAATATTCTTTAAAAAATCCACGTTTGTTGTTGCTTGGAAAAAATATTCTTTAAAAAATCCACGTTTGTTGTTGCTTGGAAAAAATATTCTTTAAAAAATCCACGTTTGTTGTTGCTTGGAAAAAATATTCTTTAAAAAATCCACGTTTGCTGTTGCATTGAAAAAATATTCTTTAAAAAATGAACGTTTGTTGTTGCTTTGAAAAAAATATTCTATAAAATATCCACGTTTGCTGTTGCATTGAAAAAATATTCTTTAAAAAATCCACGTTTGTTGTTGCTTCGAAAAATATTCTTTAAAAAATCCACGTTTGTTGTTGCTGCGAAAAAAATATTCTTTAAAAAATCCACGTTTGTTGTTGCTTCGAAAAAATATTCTTTAAAAAATCCACGTTTGTTGTTGCTTGGAAAAAATATTCTTTAAAAAATCCACGTTTGTTGTTGCTTGGAAAAAATATTCTTTAAAAAATCCACGTTTGTTGTTGCTTGGAAAAAATATTCTTTAAAAAATCCACGTTTGTTGTTGCTTGGAAAAAATATTCTTTAAAAAATCCACGTTTGTTGTTGCTTGGAAAAATATTCTTTAAAAAATGAACGTTTGTTGTTGCTTTGAAAAAAATATTCTATAAAATATCCACGTTTGCTGTTGCATTGAAAAAATATTCTTTAAAAAATCCACGTTTGTTGTTGCTTGGAAAAAATATTCTTTAAAAAATCCACGTTTGTTGTTGCTTGGAAAAAATATTCTTTAAAAAATCCACGTTTGTTGTTGCTTGGAAAAATATTCTTTAAAAAATGAACGTTTGTTGTTGCTTTGAAAAAAATATTCTATAAAATATCCACGTTTGCTGTTGCATTGAAAAAATATTCTTTAAAAAATCCACGTTTGTTGTTGCTTGGAAAAAATATTCTTTAAAAAATCCACGTTTGTTGTTGCTTGGAAAAAATATTCTTTAAAAAATCCACGTTTGTTGTTGCTTGGAAAAAATATTCTTTAAAAAATCCACGTTTGTTGTTGCTTGGAAAAATATTCTTTAAAAAATGAACGTTTGTTGTTGCTTTGAAAAAAATATTCTATAAAATATCCACGTTTGCTGTTACATTGAAAAAATATTCTTTAAAAAATCCACGTTTGTTGTTGCTTGGAAAAAATATTCTTTAAAAAATCCACGTTTGTTGTTGCTTGGAAAAAATATTCTTTAAAAAATCCACGTTTGTTGTTGCTTGGAAAAAATATTCTTTAAAAAATCCACGTTTGCTGTTGCATTGAAAAAATATTCTTTAAAAAATGAACGTTTGTTGTTGCTTTGAAAAAAATATTCTATAAAATATCCACGTTTGCTGTTGCATTGAAAAAATATTCTTTAAAAAATCCACGTTTGTTGTTGCTTCGAAAAATATTCTTTAAAAAATCCACGTTTGTTGTTGCTGCGAAAAAAATATTCTTTAAAAAATCCACGTTTGTTGTTGCTTCGAAAAAATATTCTTTAAAAAATCCACGTTTGTTGTTGCTTGGAAAAAATATTCTTTAAAAAATCCACGTTTGTTGTTGCTTGGAAAAAATATTCTTTAAAAAATCCACGTTTGTTGTTGCTTGGAAAAAATATTCTTTAAAAAATCCACGTTTGTTGTTGCTTGGAAAAATATTCTTTAAAAAATGAACGTTTGTTGTTGCTTTGAAAAAAATATTCTATAAAATATCCACGTTTGCTGTTGCATTGAAAAAATATTCTTTAAAAAATCCACGTTTGTTGTTGCTTGGAAAAAATATTCTTTAAAAAATCCACGTTTGTTGTTGCTTGGAAAAAATATTCTTTAAAAAATCCACGTTTGTTGTTGCTTCGATAAAAATATTCTTTAAAAAATCCACGTTTGTTGTTGCTTCGAAAAAAATATTCTTTAAAAAATCCACGTTTGTTGTTGCTTTGAAAAAATATTCTTTAAAAAATCCACGTTTGTGTTGCTTCGAAAAAAATATTCTTTAAAAAATCCACGTTTGTTGTTGCTTGGAAAAAATATTCTTTAAAAATCCACGTTTGTTGTTGCTTCGAAAAAAATATTCTTTAAAAATTCCACGTTTGTTCTTGCTTCGAAAAAAATATTCTTTAAAAAATCCACGTTTGTTGCTGCTTCGAAAAAAAAATTCTTTTCAAAATCCACGTTTGCTGCTGCTTCGAAAAAAAATATTATTTGAAAAATCCACGTTTGTTGTTGCTTCGAAAAAAAATATTATTTGAAAAATCCACGTTTGTTGTTGCTTCGAAAAAAATATTCTTTGAAAAATCCACGTTTGTTCTTGCTTTAAAACATATTCTTTGAAAAATCCACGTTTGTTGTTGCTTCAAAACATATTCTTTGAAAAATCCACGTTTGTTGTTGCTTCAAAAAAACATTCTTTAAAAAATCCACGTTTGTTGCCGCTTCGAAAAAAATATTCCTTAAAAATCCACGTTTGCTGCTGCTTCGAAAAAAATTCTTTACAAAATCCACGTTTGTTGCTGCTTCGAAAAAAAATATTCTTTAAAAAATCCACGTTTTTGCTGCTTCGAAAAAAATATTCTTTAAAAAGTCCACGTTTATTGCAGGTTCGAAAAAATATTCTTTAAAAAGTCCACGTTTATTGCAGGTTCAAAAAAATATTCTTTAAAAAAATCCACGTTTGTTGTTGCTTCAAAAAAAATATTCTTTAAAAAAATTCACGTTTGTTGTTGCTTCAAAAAAATATTCTTTAAAAAAATCCACGTTTGTTGTTGCTTCAAAAAATATTCTTTAAAAAATCCACGTTTGTTGTTGCTTTAAAAAAAAAAAAAAATTCCTTAAAAAATCCACGTTTGTTCATGCTTCGAAAAAAATATTCTTTAAAAAATCCACGTTTGTTCATGCTTCGAAAAAAATATTCTTTAAAAAATCCACGTTTGTTCATGCTTCGAAAGAAATATTCTTTAAAAAATCCACGTTTGTTCATGCTTCGAAAAAAATATTCTTTAAAAAATCCACGTTTGTTCATGCTTCGAAAAAAATATTCTTTAAAAAAACACGTTTGTTCATGCTTCGAAAAAAATATTCTTTAAAAAATCCACGTTTGTTCATGCTTCGAAAAAAATATTCTTTAAAAAATACACGTTTCTTGTGACTTGCAAAAATATTCTTTAAAAAATCCACTCTTGTTGGTCCGTAATAGGGATGCTAGTGAAGCTACACCTGCTGGAGAAAATAACAGCAAACTAAACCAGCAATGACTTTCACCCTGGCATTGCGACAGGGAAACGGCTTCGCTATTCGATGGTAGGTGGTACTATCAATATGGTGGCATTAATATGGCCGATAACTAGGTGAGGCTGTGGCATTTTCTCAACCCGATGTTTAACATTTTTATTTCCTTCAACCCGATCTAACCATAACTATGTGATCTAAGCACAGCGTGTGCCTTTTGAAATCCCCCTTAAACCCCCCTGTACTGCGCGAATCTCATTTCTTACACAAATAAATACCGCCATTGGCTTAGCATCTAATTTGTTGGGTTATGAGACAAAAATCAGGCTTTGTCACAGGCAATAATCATTAGTCTCAGCATTGTGCTGCGTCGTTTGCAACTAAGTTTTCGTTAAATACAAGTTTGTTATGCAGCCGAGCTCATATCTCATACTGGATGCGTAACGCTTAGTTTATATCCTTACTCCTTAACGCTCCAGTAACTGCGTTCATTGCTCTAACAAGTAGAGGGGGGTTTTAACAACCTGCAGTACAGCTTCACCTGCACCACCGACTGTTGTGGTTCATGGTGGAGAAGTTGTCACTAGCCACGCATTGTTGTTCCAGATGCAATACCGAGGACTGTTAACGTTTTTGCGCCAAAGTCATCAACACAGTGTGCATGGTGCAGGTTGTTGGTGTTGTTTGTGTTGTTGTTGCTGCTCTCATTAACCGCCAAATCAACTTTGCTATGACTTACGAATATGCGAATGCAAATTCATATGGATGTGCGTAAGAGATCTTCAGGTTTGAATGTTTGTTTGGTTGGAATCCATATTCCCATCTTCACACACACACAGCTCAACTCGTAGTCATTTACACTCCGGATATGATAACCGAAAAAAGTCAGAAACTGGTACAACTGTGTCCCAACAAAAGTCGAAATCAAACAAAACCAAAGCACCACAGAAATCCAACAAAAAAATATCTCAAGAAAAGGAAATTGAAAACGTTAAAACCCCATCGCCACCACCACGACGACGACGACAACGACAATCCACACTAAATGAAGAAAACATTAAAAACAAAAGATCACTTCTTAATGCTTTGTTTTTATAGTCAAACATGGCCACTGCCGCCGCCAAAAATAGCTACATTGTCTTTGATTCGATCCGAGCGAGCGAACAAACACTCAGGACTGAGTTTTGGATGGATGGATGTGTCTAGTGGAAGGAAAACAAACTACGACAACAAAAACAGAACATCCACCATCATCTACGGTTGTTTCTTCTTCATCTTCAGTAAAAGAAGACGACATGAGAAAATATCGCAAAAATCTTCTCAGATTCTGGGACAGGAAATCTATAGCAGCAGAGCGTGTTTTACGAAATCCTCAAAAGATGCTCACTCCCAGCATAGAGACAATTCAAACCAAACCACACCACACATCATCAACAGCAGCAGCAGCAGCATAAACGCGCTCCGGCACACACTTTCACACCCCGCACGAAAGCCCAAACACAACAACAAATGGCAAAGGAATCATCATCCAATACGCTCAGCTATTGCTTTAATTATCAAAGTGTTCCAAGTGAATGGTAATAAATTTAAAATAAACATAATTATGTATTTATATCGCGACAGTGGGTACAGGGTAGTGAGGTTCAAGGTAGCGATAGGTAATGGAATGCAATAATCGATTTTTCGATTTTGGTCTAAAATTAAACATTTTTATTTTTTTCAAAGCACCGACAGCCGGGAATTTTTTAAGGATATTTTTTCGAAGGAACAACAAACGTGGATTTTTTAAAGAATATTTTTTCGAAGCAACAACAAACGTGGATTTTTTAAAGAATATTTTTTCGAAGCAACAACAAACGTGGATTTTTTAAAGAATATTTTTTCGAAGCAACAACAAACGTGGATTTTTTAAAGAATATTTTTTCGAAGCAACAACAAACGTGGATTTTTTAAAGAATATTTTTTCGAAGCAACAACAAACGTGGATTTTTTAAAGAGTATTTTTTCGAAGCAACAACAAACGTGGATTTTTTAAAGAATATTTGTTTCGAAGCAACAACAAACGTGGATTTTTTAAAGAATATTTTTTTCGAAGCAACAACAAACGTGGATTTTTTAAAGAATATTTGTTTCGAAGCAACAACAAACGTGGATTTTTTAAAGAATATTTGTTTCGAAGCAACAACAAACGTGGATTTTTTAAAGAATATTTTTTTCGAAGCAACAACAAACGTGGATTTTTTAAAGAATATTTTTTTTGTAGCAACAACAAACGTGGATTTTTTAAAGAATATTTTTTCGAAGCAACAACGAACGTGGATTTTTTTAAGAATATTTTTTCAAAGCAACAACAAACGTGGATTTTTTAAAGAATATTTTTTCGAAGCAGCAACAATCGTAGATTTTTTAAAGAATATTTTTTTTGTAGCAACAACAAACGTGGATTTTTTAAAGAATATTTTTTCGAAGCAACAACAAACGTGGATTTTTTAAAGAATATTTTTTCGGAGCAACAACAAACGTGGATTTTTTAAAAAATATTTTTTCGAAGCAACAACAAACGTGGATTTTTTAAAGAATATTTTTTCGAAGAAACAACAAACGTGGATTTTTAAAGAATATTTTTTGCGAAGCAACAACAAACGTGGTTTTTTTAAAGAATATTTTTTCGAAGCAACAACAAACGTGGATTTTTTAAAGAATATTTTTTCGAAGCAACAACAAACGTGGATTTTTTAAAGAATATTTTTTCGAAGCAACAACAAACGTGGATTTTTTAAAGAATATTTTTTCGAAGCAACAACAAACGTGGATTTTTTAAAGAATATTTTTTTCGAAGCAACAATAAAAGTGGATTTTTTAAAGAATATTTTTTTCGAAGCAACAATAAAAGTGGATTTTTTAAAGAATATTTTTTTCGAAGCAACAACAAACGTGGATTTTTTAAAGAATATTTTTTCGAAGCAACAACAAACGTGGATTTTTTAAAGAATATTTTTTTCGAAGCAACAACAAACGTGGATTTTTTAAAGAATATTTTTTTCGAAGCAACAACAAACGTGGATTTTTTAAAGAATATTTTTTTCGAAGCAACGTCTTCTCATAGAGGACCAGAAGGTCCTCTTAGAAGACTAGAACGTCCTCTTAGAAGATAGTAGGTCTTCTCATATAAACCAGAAGGACTTCTCAAAGAAGACCAGAAGATATTTTCATAGAAGAGTAGAAGATCTCTGATAGAATATCGATTGTCCTTTACAGAAGCTCAGAAAGTCTTACCATAGAAGACAAGAAAGTTTTCTTAGAAGATAAAAAGATTGCATTAGAAGACTAGAGAATGCTTTTAAAATACCAAAAATTCTTCTCTTAGAAAACGAGAACGTTTTCTCAAAGAAAACTAGAATGTCTTCACAAAGACCAGAATGTCTTCTGATAGAGGACCAGAATGTCCTCTTAAAAGACAAGTAGGCCCTCTTAGAAGAACAGAAAGACTTCATAGAGGATTAGAATATCTTCCCAAAGATTTCATAACAGACCAAAAGGTTTCTCATACGCCATAACTTCTCCATTATCGAAGGTACCCACTGTCCTGCTTGCAACAGAAAACCGTTTCACCAACAAAACAAGTGCAAACACAAATCTAGTTATGTGAAGCTGTAAAGCCTTTTTATGCTGTTGTTGTTATTATTGTTATTCTTTTTATTGTCTGTCCTCCATTTGGACGATTGTAGTTGGGACGAATGTATGCTGGCTGAATGGTTGTTCGGATGGATGTATGCAAATGTCGAAACTCACAGAGAAGACAAAACAAAACCAAAACAAAAAACAACTTCAAGAGATAACAGATGAGACCAGTGATGCTGATGGTGATGATGATGTAGATGACGACGTCGATGATGTTGCTGTTGCCGTTGATGCTGCATCGATGATGGTGCTCTGTTGTTGACGATGGTGGAGATGCCGGTATTGACGCTGACTGGTATTAGGTGATGCCTAAGTTCACTATCCTCCCAAGAAACCGGCAAACAAAACAAAACCAGCCAGCTAAGGCAAAAGGAGAATAAAAAGCCATGCTGGGTGTGCGAAATCAAATCAAATGGCAAAGACGCGTCTATGTTGATGCTGCTGCTGGTGTCGTGGCTGCTGTTGCTGCAGCAAAACAAATGGAACCTGTGGTAGGAAATCATCGACATCGGAATGACAAAATGAAGCTTAGGCACGAGTCTACGCACAATACGAAGGAGACGTCAGACCGGGGAAAACCAGCACTAGCTCTCGCACCAAGCACCGGCACCAGCAACAACATTGTCTTGGAACATCGATGGGATCACTACACACGTCCATACACTAAATTAACGACAGACCGACATGTGGACTGTTAGGAGGATGGCGACAGTACCGGGATCTTGGAATTGTGGAAGTGTGGGTAGAAAGAATATGTCGAATGTGATGGATAACTAGGGATAGTTTTATCAAACGATGTGGATAATTTTATCCACTAATTTGAATAATTTTATCCAGCAAAGGGGATAATTTTATCCAGGAAAGGGATAATTTTATCCACAAATGTGGATAATGTTCCCCACCATTTTAGGTAATTTTGTTCAATATTGCCGAAAGGGTCTATATAAGCACCCCTTCTTTCAGGAAGGGTCTATAGAAGCACCCCTTCTTTCAGGAAGGGTCTATAGAAGCACCCCTTCTTTCAGGAAGGGTCTATAGAAGCACCCCTTCTTTCAGGAAGGGTCTATAGAAGCACCCCTTCTTTCAGGAAGGGTCTATAGAAGCACCCTTTCTTTCAGGAAGGGTCTATAGAAGCACCCTTTCTTTCAGGAAGGGTCTATAGAAGCACCCTTTCTTTCAGGAAGGGTCTATAGAAGCACCCTTTCTTTCAGGAAGGGTCTGTAGAAGCACCCTTTCTTTCATGAAGGGTCTATAGAAGCACCCTTTCTTTCAGGAAGGATCTATAGAAGCACTCTTTCTTTCAGGAGGGGTCTATAGAAGCACCCTTTCTTTCAGGAAGGGTCTATAGAAGCACCCTTTCTTTCAGGAAGGGTCTATAGAAGCACCATTTCATTCAGGAAGGGTCTATAGAAGCACCCTTTCTTTCAGGAAGGGCCTATAGAAGCACCCTTTCTTTCAGGAAGGGTCTATAGAAGCACCCTTTCTTTCAGGAAGGGTCTATAGAAGCACCCTTTCTTTCAGGAAGGGTCTATAGAACCACCCTTTCTTTCAGGAGGGGTCTACAGAAGCACCCTTTCTTTCAGGAAGGGTCCAAAGAAGCACCCTTTCTTTCAGGAAGGGTCCATAGAACCACCCTTTCTTTCAGGAAGGGTCTATAGAAGCACCCTTTCTTTCAGGAAGGGTCTATAGAAGCACCCTTTCTTTCAGGAAGGGTCTATAGAAGCACACTTTCTTTCAGGAAGGGTCTATAGAAGCACCCTTTCTTTCAGGAAGGGTCTATAGAAGCACCCTTTCTTTCAGGAAGGGTCTATAGAAGCACCCTTTCTTTCAGGAAGGGTCTATAGGAAAACCATTTTATTCAGGAAGGGTCTATAGAAACAACCTTTTATTTAGAAAGGGTCTATAGAAGCACCCTTTTATTTAGGAAGGGTCTAAAGAAGCAACCTTTTATTCAGGAAGGGTCTTTAGAAGCACCATTTTATTGAGGAAGAGTCTATAGAAGTACTCTTTTATTCAAGAAGGGTCTATAGAAGCACCATTTTATTCAGGAAGGGTCTATAGAAGCACCCTTTTATTTAGGAAGTGTCTAAAGAAGCACCCTTTTATTCAGGAAGGGTCTATAGAAGCACCCTTTTATTCAGGAAGGGTCTATAGAATCACCCTTTTATTCAAGAAGGGCCTATAGAAGCACCCCTTTATTCAGGAAGTGTCTATAGAAGCACCCTTTTATTCAGGAAGGGTCTATAAAAGCACCCTTTTATTCAGGAAGGGTCTATAGAAGCACCCTTTTATTCAGGAAGGGTCTATAGAAGCACCCTTTTATTCAGGAAGGGTCTATAGAAGTACCCTTTTATTCAGAAAGGGTCTATAGAAGCACCCTTTTATTCAGGAAGGGTCTATAGAAGCACCCTTTTATTCAGGAAGGGTCTATAGAAGTACCCTTTTATTCAGAAAGGGTCTATAGAAGCACCCTTTTATTCAGAAAGGGTCTTTAGAAGCACCCTTTTATTCAGGAAGGGCCTATAGAAACACCCTTTTATTCAGGAAGGGTCTATAGAAGCACTCTTTTATTCAGGAAGGGTCTATAGAAGCGCCCTTTCTTCAGGAAAGGTCTATAGAAGCTCCCTTTTATTCAGGAAGGACCTATAGAAGCTCCCTTTTATTTAGGAAGGACCTATAGAAGCACCCTTTTGTTCAGGAAGGGTCTATGGAAGCACCCTTTTGTTCAGGAAGGGTCTATAGAAGCACCCTTTTGTTCAGGAAGGGTCTATAGGAGCACCCTTTTATCCAGGAAGGGTCTATAGAAGCACCCTTTTATTCAGGAAGGGTCTATAGAAGCACCCTTTTGTTCAGGAAGGGTCTATAGGAGCACCCTTTCATTCAGGAAGGGTCTATAGAAGCACCCTTTTATTCAGGAAGGGTCTATAGAAGCACCCTTTTATTAAGGAAGGGTCTATAGAAGCACCCTTTTATTCAGGAAGGGTCTATAGAACACCATTTTATTCAGGAAGGGTCTATAGAAGCACCCTTTTATTCAGAAAGGGTCAATAGAAGCACCCTTTTATTCAAGAAGGGTGTATAGAAGTACCCTTTTATTCAGGAAGTGTCTATAGAAGCACCCTTTTATTCAGGAAAGGTCTATAGAAGCACCCTTTTATTCAGGAAGGGTCTATAGAAGCACCCTTTTATTCAGGAAGGGTCTATAGAAGCACCCTTTTAATCAGGAAGGGTCTATAGAAGCACCCTTTTATTCAGGAAGGGTCTATAGAAGTACCCTTTTATTCAAGAAGGGTCTATAGAAGCACCCTTTGATTCAGGAAGTGTCTATAGAAGCACCCTTTTATTCAGGAAGGGTCTATAGAAGCACCATTTTTTTCAGGAAGGGTCTATAGAAGCACCCTTTTGTTCAGGAAGGGTCTATAGAAGCACCGTTTCTTTCAGGAAGGGTCTATAGAAGCACCCTTTCTTTCAAGAAGGGTCTATAGAAGCACTCTTTCTTTCAGGAAGGGTCTATAGAAGCACCCTTTCTTTCAGGAAGGGTCTATAGAAGCACCCTTTCTTTCAGGAAGGGTCTATAGAAGCACCCTTTCTTTCAGGAAGGGTCTATAGAAGCACCTTTTCTTTGAGAAAGGGTCTATAGAAGCACCTTTTCTGTCAGGAAGGGTCTATAGAAGCACCCTTTTATTCAGGAAGGGTCTATAGAAGCACTCTTTTATTCAGGAAGGGTCTATGAAGCACCCTTTTATTCAGAAAGGGTCTATAGAAGCACCCTTTTATTCAGGAAGGGTCTATAGAAGCACCCTTTTATTCAGGAAGGGTCTATAGAAGCACCCTTTCTTTCAGTAAGGGTCTATAGAAGCACTCTTTCGTTCAGGAAGGATCTATAGAAGCACCCTTTCTTTCAGGAAGGGTCTATAGAAGCACCCTTTCTTTCAGGAAGGGTCTATAGAAGCACCCTTTCTTTCAGGAAGGGTCTATAGAAGCACCCTTTCTTTCAGGAAGGGTCTATAGAAGCACCCTTTCTTTCAGGAAGGGTCTATAGAAGCACCCTTTCTTTCAGAAAGGGTCTATAGAAGCACCCTTTCTTTCAGAAAGGGTCTATAGAAGGACCCTTTCTTTCAGGAAGGGTCTATAGAAGCACCTTTTTTTTGGAAGGGTCTATAAAAGCACCCTTTCTTTCAGGAAGGGTCTATAGAAGAACCCTTTTATTCAGGAACGGTCTATAGAAGCACCCTTTTATTCAGGAAGGGTCTATAGAGGCACCCTTTTATTCAGGAAGGGTCTATAGAAGCACCCTTCTATTCAGGAAGGGTCTAGAGAGGCACCCTTTTATTCAGGAAGGGTCTATAGAAGCACCCTTTCTTTAAGGAAGGGTCCATAGAAGCAACCTTTTATTCAGGAAGGGTCTACAGAAGCACCCTTTTATTCGGGAAGGGTCTGTAGAAGCACCCTTTTATGCAGGAAGGGTCTATAGAAGCACCCTTTTATTCAGGAAGGGTCTATAGAAGCACCCTTTTATTCAGGAAGGGTCTATAGAAACACCCTTTTATTCAGGAAGGGTCTATAGAAGCACCCTTTTATTCAGGAAGGGTCTGTAGAAGCACCCTTTTATTCAGGAAGGGTCTATAGAAGCACCCTTTTATTGAGGAAGGGTCTATAGAAGCACCCTTTTATTCAGGAAGGGTATATAGAAGCACCCTTTTATTCAGGAAGGGTCTATAGAAGCACCCTTTCTTTCAGGAAGGGTCTATAGAAGCACCCTTTCTTTCAGGAAGGGTCTATAGAAGCACCCTTTCTTTCAGGAAGGGTCTATAGAAGCACCCTTTCTTTCAGGAAGGGTCTATAGAAGGACCCTTTTATTCAGGAAGGGTAATTAGAAGCACCCTTTCTTTCAGGAAGGGTCTAAAGAAGCACCCTTTTATTCAGGAAGGGTCTATAGCACCCTTTTATTCAGGAAGGGTCTATAGAAGCACCCTTTTATTCAGGAAGGGTCTATAGAAGCACCCTTTTATTCAGGAAGGGTCTATTGAAGCACCCTTTCTTTCAGGAAGGGTATATAGAAGCACATTTTTATTCAGTTAGGGGCTATAGAAGCACCCTTTTGTTAGGAAGGGTCAATAGAAGCACCCTTTCTTTCAGGAAGGGTCTAAAGAAGCACCCTTTCTTTCAGGAAGGGTCTAAAGAAGAACTCTTTTTTCAGGAAGGTTCAAAAGAATTACTCTTTTATTCAAGAAGGGTCTATAGAAGCACCATTTTATTCAGGAAGGGTCTATAGAAGCACCCTTTTATTTAGGAAGGGTCTATAGAAGCACCCTTTCTGTGAGGAAGGGTCTAAAAGTGCAACCTTTCTTTGAGAAAATGTCCATAGAAGCACCCTTTTTTGAGAAAGAGTCTGTGGAAGTAAATTTCGATATTGTTATCCACCATTGTATTGATTTTATAGTCCCTTAATTTCACGGCGCTTCACTGTAAACTCGAAAACAAGTGGAGAGAGACACACAATCGAAATGCAAGCACACAACACAACATAGTGCAAAGACAAAAAGAACAAAAACAAAAAAATATCAACTCGCATATAACTGGAAGAGCCCACTACTACTGATCTGATGCAACATGTGCGACAAATATGAATAAAAGGGGGCCACGCCACCACCAGCACTAATTTCACCACAGTGTGATTTTAACCGCGATCGCGTCAAGAGAGCCATTGTTAGCGCGATTCGTTGTTTTTTCATTCATTCATCAGCAACGTTTGGCGCAAACATTATCCGATCCGATCGATTTGTGCATTGTTTCGCAAAAGAAAAACAAACAAAATTTGTTGTTTGGTGGTGTTTCGTTGTTGACAACATCGTGTTTTTTTGGTTCTGTGCACATTTCTCTCTCCAAAGGAAGGAAGAAGATTTGTAATTGTTATTCTGTGTTTTCAATGCGAAAGAGCTGCTGAATATGCAGGGTTAGTGTGAAATTATATTGACATATTTGTTGTTGGTTTTATGTTTGAAAACATGCCGCAGCCCTGACTGCGGAGAAATTATGAAACCGTTAATGCAAAATGACAAGTGTATTTGAAATTTGAAGTGAATGCAGAATTGCGGCATCATCATCAGGGCAGTGCAGTGCACGTGCAATGTGTGAATTACTTTTCGCTGCCGAAGAATCGAAAAAGGCGGAATGAATGCATCTTTTTAACGGATACCAATGCAGAAAATCTTCTGGTGCTATGCCGACCAACACAGCTAAGCCATATTTAGTTATATTTTATGTTTGAATAATATTTATTTGAAAGATTATTTAATGGTTCTGCAAAAATAATTATAATTATGCAGATTATAATTCAGACAACTTAAAAATAAAAAACTTCGAAATTAGATAACGCAGAATTACCCTATACAAACATAAAAACACCGGTTACATTAGTGTGAGAAATTGGGTGATCTTTTATGTTGTTGGCTGTTTGATTCACCGTCGGCATTTCAAAAATTAAAATGTATGTGCATAACAGTGGCTTACAGGTGATGCCTAGAAGAAGTAAGGCTCGTATAAGTTATCGGTAGTAAATTAATAAAGAGCAAGGACGACTTAAATCATATGTGATTCAGTCCTAGACACTTGAACAGCATTGGGATATTGACATAAGTCATGGGCTGTTAATTAATAAAGGCAACTACGATCTTATTCAAAAGTGGTTATAACTGTTTTTTATTACTTTGCAATAAGTACCTTAAGCTAGAATGGCCATGCTGCCTATATGTCTCCACCTTAAGTCCAATAAATAATTGCACTGCTCCAGAACCTGCAAGAATCTAATATTTTGTATTTTTTTGACAAATCAGTCAAAATTTCAAAAATAGTTGGTTCTAGCAGGTTCTGGAACAGAGGGATAAGTACTTCATTGTGAAATATTTTGTAACATTGCATAGTAACACAAAATGAAGGTGAAAATCTGGGGAAGAGATAATTCCTTTTGGGGATGAAAGCCCTTGGTGAGTATATTAAGAATCCCGAAGGACAGATCCGCTGTGAGTCGAACTTCCGAGTAATGGATTGGTGAAATTTTTGTCAATGAGAGTCGTACCTAAAATTTTCTGTGCGACATTTTTGCAGAACATTTTGAAGCTGATAAATGTCATCTTGTGGTACTTTTATAGCGGTTCTTAAAATAAGGGTCGAAAAGGACATTAAAGGAAGCGAGTTAGAAGGTCGAAATTCCCTGCGAAAATAATCCTCCTTCGATTTGACTGAAGACATGTCATCTCATAAATAAGCTAAAACAACACGCAATAAAGATATAACGCTAATTTCAGATGCCTTACATGGTCTTCAGGAGAAACTTCATCACACCATAACTCGGATCTGTCCTTCGGGATTCTTTATATACTCACCAAGGGCTTTCATACCCAAAAGGATTTATCTCTGCCCCAAAATTTCGGTTCACAGTGTGGACCACAAGGAGGGAATAGATACGGACATCTACATCGTCAGTCCCTACTTCTTCCATTCACATCTGGAAAACACAGGTCGGACTAAATTCTGACCATTTCGATCCTGGCCATTGTAGAGAAATCCTGCGATGTCGTTGAGCGCACATTCGTGAATTTTGATGAAGCCAAATGGCATGGAATCACAATTTTTTGACGACTCCTTACGTCACTTACCGCCGCACAATGGTGCCTCAGTGGAAAAAATCGAAATATGTGTTGTCGACTTTTTTATAATTTTATGGTTTTATTTTATAGAAAACACTTCAAATAGGACAATCGTGAAAGAATTTTGTCGATATATAGTGTAACTATAATGTTATAGCTCCTCAAACATATAACATTTTTCGTAGTTAGCTTATATTGAAATTTATACAAAAAAGTACCATATGTTCATGGAACTGTATTTAAACAAGTTATTAGAAATGTTAAAACTTTTGAATTGGGAATAAACGAGTGGCCAATAGCCTTCCTTTTTGTGAACAAAAAAGTTTACATATAATGTTTATACATAAAGTACTGTTATGTTGATTGAAGCAATAAGATGTTCTACATTACTCACGAATTTCGCTACTTTCACGGAGTGTATCTAAAAATTGCAGCAAATTGCAGCTTCGGGCATTTGGTACATGAAACACACATCCCTTTCGAATAAAATTATGCAAAAATTACATCCAACAAAATCCGATTCTTTGAGACACAACCACATTTTCATAAACAGTGTGTACGAAAAATCTAAGTTTGGTTAGTAAAAATATGACTATAGTTTCAATTAATTTTATTTCAAATTTAAACCAACTATGTGGCAACTTCAGTCAGGTTGTTAAAGAGGGAATATTAAAAACAAAAGTACCATTATATACAGGGACTTCATCCAAATCTGAAAAATCGGTAAAATTGAAGCAAAAAATCGCAAATTAAATTTGAATGCTATTAAATTAAAATTGACTGAGTTATAGCAAAATCGGACAATGATATATAGGGACTATATCGAAATCTGAAATAACCACCACCAGCGACAACGCATTTAATATCAAAAACAAAACCTTAAAATATGTAGACAATTTTTGCTACCTCGGCGTTACTATGTCATCAGAAAATGGTGTAGAAGAGGATGTTGACAATAGACTTAAGAAAGCTAGATCCACATTCGGAAGACTCAGCAAAACTTGGCGATCAAACCAAATATCGTATAAAACAAAACTGCGTTTGTTTAATGCATGTGTGAAATCCACATTGCTTTACGGAAGCGAAACTTGACCCGTAACAAACGCCAACAAATGCCTCCGGATAATAAGCAAAATATTTTGGCCCAACAAAATCTCAAAACCTGCACACCAGATGGCAAATGAAGAACCAATCGCCCGGCAGATTGCAAGGAGAAAATGGAAATGGATAGGCCATACGTTGCGAAAACCACACAATAGCATTTCCAGGATGGCTTTGGAATGGAACCCTTAAGGAAGCAGACGCCCTGGCCGCCCAAAAATTACATGGCGCAGAACCATACTCAATGAGCTGAAGAAAGCAAACACAACTTTAGATGATATCAAAATATTATGTAACGATAGAATAAGTTGGAACAATCTTGTAGAAGCCCTATGTTCCCAAGTGGAATAAGAAAGGAAAAAAAATATCGAAATCTGAACCGATTTTTGTCAAAATCAATAAAACTGCTCAATGGCCTATGAAAACATGGAATATGCGATCTGATCAGTTTTACCGATTTTGATAAAAATCGCTTCAGATTTGCAAAAAATCAGTCAATTTTAATTGAATAAAATTGACTGATTTTTTGCAAATCTGAAGCCATTTTTATCAAAATCGGTAAAACTGATTAGGGGCCTAAGATAATATCAGATATTTAATTTATAGGCTATTCTCCTAAAATTGACCGAGTAATAGCAATATCGGGGAAAGATATATATGGGGGCTATATCCAAATCTGAACCGATATGGACCAAAGTTGGTATTTTTCATTTCTATGCACTCATAAGTAATTGTACAAAAATGCATCATCCTAGGTCAACTCCTTCTATTTTTGTCCACGTTTACAAGGAAGCGGCACCACTATGCGCCGCACTCATGTGGCAGAAGATATTTAGAGAAGTAATCCTCAAGGGGGCAAAGCGGTACATTCTAGCTGTGGGCAGGATTCCTCTCATGAGATCTAATTATCCATCCAGGCCTTCATGTTTGGAACAACAGCGTGACCAAATACGCGCCAATAACCCAGCTGACTACAACATCTCGATAACTGCACAATAAACATTTTATCTGCTTCCAATAAGAATAAAATCTCTCTGCTATAGATTTTAATGGTGCACACTTTTTGGAATCTGAATGGAGATGCCAAAAAGAGTGCATCGCAGTGCTGACGCTAATTTATTGTGCATCCATTCTTGCAGAACAGGTTCAGGCGAACTGTTGTTCATTTGTCCCAAACAGAATATCCATTGCAATGTCAAAGTAGTTGGTAGAAGTACGTTTGAGCTACTGCATAAAGGACTTGGAACTATAAATTTCTAAATCGATAATTCATTCTAAACTCAGACATAGAAAAATGGCCTCTCTAACATATGTCTCAAACATATTTTGCAGCAAGCATATATTTGTTTGAAAGCAGTCCCAAACATAACATATGTTTGGGTCCTGCAAACAAATATATGTTTGGGTGCAAACAAATACAAACCCAAAAGCCGCAAAAAAACAAACACATGCACCAGTGGGAGCTTTCTGAGAGCAAGGGAGCGTAAATGTCAATGTGAAACACATTGAAATGTATGCTCACTTGCTCTTAGCAAGCGCTCACTGGATATTTCTAACATACATATGTATGCAATACACATTTATAAATGGTGGTGTTTTTTATTGAAGGCCATAGAAAACAAGTAAAAAAGTATCAGTCGGCTTTGCCGACAGAGATATACCCTCAGACTGTGTGGATAGAAATACTTTTTTCCCAAAAAAAAAAAAAAAAACTTATGTATGAACCGACAAAAGTATGGATAGGATTAAAGCTCAAAAAATTTCCGGTGATAACGATGGAAAGGGCTTTTTATCACACTAGCTTACGAACAACATAATATCGCTGCAAACAAATGTCCAATGAATCCTCGAACAGACCCTTAACGGCACAAAAATGTTGAACATTTATGTGACCCAAATTTGAACATAAACTAAGTTTCGACAATATTTATAGATCCTAATCGGTTGCTAAGTCTATGAGAAATCGCGCGTACCATTTTAGGGAATGTTTTCAAACTTTTGTGGGGGAGGTACCGGAAGGAGTGGACCTATAAGCACAGGCTTCGAATTTCATCTAATATTCGAAGAAATATTATAATATCCAAAGTGTGGACAAACGTAGTATTCGGTTCGAGCTCTCCAGTCACTACATATGGGCTGTTTTCTCAAGAAGTATGGACGTGCCCCTAAAAAAAACTTTTACCATCGTAATTGAGGCAGCGAATGCAAGTTGCTTCAACAAAAATCAAAGTGATTCGATATCAGGTCTTAAAGTGAACTTATCCGAAATTTTGTGTGGGAGGTACCGGATGGAGTGGACAAATATAGTTCATATTTGAACCTGATCTATATCTGGTAGATATATTAGGATGTGTAAAGTATAGACCAATTCGGTCACTTCCTTCAAGAGTTACCGTACGAACCATTTTTCCGAATATTTTTGAACTTTTGTGGGGGAGGTACCTGAAGGAGTGGACCGATACACAGTGTCACGACCGTGGCCAAAAATGGTAAAATCTAAATACTTCGTTGAACAAATTTATTGATGGGGAGTGGTAGAAAACATATTAATTAAGAAGAATCTGAATTTTGGTACTGATACGTGAAGTAGTTTTTGCTATATGAGGATTTAAATCCGACAATTTTAGTTAATACGTATTTTTGTGTGTTTTTTTCTAAAATTAATAAATTATATTATGCGTTAATATTTAAAATTTAAAAGTAACGGTCGCTGCAAAAATGATTCCTATGTTCTCTTGGGATGTAATAAACTTGGCTACACCTTTGTTTGCATGTAAATATTAATCATATGGTGTTTACATTTACCCAAACATGTATTACTAAGTTTATTAATTTTCTGAAGCAAATTTTAAATTGAGTATAAAAGTGTATATCGATATTTTTTGCTGTATGAGTAGTAAAAAGTGAGTACTTCAAATATATAAAGGTCCCAGCTGCAGAGGTTTGCAGACGAATGTGTCACTTCTCTTTTTCAGCGACCACCTCACTGAGAGGATACCCCCTTTTTTAACAAATCGTTTTGCGGTGTTGGCTATAGCCCGAAAACGAATGAACCGATCATCATATATTTTTGTGGGGTTATTAAGTACCTAATAGTCTTGCTTTAAAACGAGAGAATTTTTAAAAATATCAATTTTTAAAAAAATTGTGAACAGCGAAAATCAAAATTCGATTTTTTACAAAAAATTTACCGTTTTTTGACCACTAATCGGTAAAAAAATTGTTTAAAGGAAATTTCTCATATATAAAGACAAGAGTTTGATATATTCAATATGTTCACAAACAATATGAAGACTAAACACCAAATTTCAGTCATATCGGGTGGATATTGAGGCCACAACACTCAAAATACCGAAAATGAGGAGGCACGGTTCTATGGGGGCTATAGGAAGACGAGGACCTATACCGACATATTTCTGGTGGAAGGTTATAAGTCCCCCAACGGAGACTTAATACCAAATTTCAGCAATTTCGGGGTAATAATGAGGCTAAAATCTTCAAAATACCGATAATCGGGAGGTACCGTTATATGGGAGCTATATCAAAACGTGGACCTAAGCCCACAATTCTCTGTTGTAATGTTTGATACCTCTGCCGAAGACTAACCACAAAATTTGAATACTTTCAGTTGGTCATTGTGTCTTAAGCATTCAAAATACCGAAAATCGGGAGGTACGGTTCTATGGGGGCTATATCAAAACGTGGACCGACCAACCCAATTTTTTGTCCTGAAGATTGCAAGTCAATAATAGGTACGTGTACCAAAATTGATGCACCTACGACAACTCCTTCTATTTTTGGCCACAGTTAATATGAACTCGCGACATAGTGCGATATGGCTTATCTTCAAACTTAAACTATGTTTGGACAAAATATTGCTAAGGCTAAATTTTGGAGCGAATTGGCAGATCCGTTCGAGAGTTATCTTGCACTCCAACCACCTCACACGTTGTCATAGGGGTTTTATTTGCAACTTTCAGGCTATTTTTTCAGGAAGTATGGACTTGCCCCTGATGAAACTTTTGCCGTCGTATGGCGGACAGTGAATAGAAGTTGTTGCAACAAAAATCAAAGCGATTCGAGAGCAGGTCCTTAACTGAACTTTTCCGAAATTTTGTGTGGGAGGTACCCGAAGGAGTGGAACCTCATCTAAGTCTGGTAGAAATTTCATGATAAACAACCCGAATGAGTGGACCGATTCAGTTCATATTGAAACCTTATTTAAGTCTGGTACACATTTTACGATGGGCAAATTATGGGCCAAATCGGTAACTCCCTTTAAGAATTATCGTGCGCACAATTTTTCCGAACATTTTCGAACTTTTGTGGGGGAGGTACCGGAAGGAGTGGACCGATATAGCCCATCTTCGAACTTAAACTAAGTTTGGGTAAAATATTACGAAAGCCAAAATTTGAACCGAATCGGTTTATCCGTTCGAGAGTTATCGTGAGCTCCAGCCAGCCAGACATACAGACGGACGGACATTGCTCACATGTGTTTTACGCATACACATCGCAAAACTTCTGCGTCTCTATTACACCATGCACATAGCTCTTTATTATAAACCAGCATTCAGCTGCTGCGAGAGCCCTGTTGTTACACTCTTTGACAAAAATCCTCTCCACCCATAAAAAATATGTTGGTACCCAAACATTTAACATTGAGATATGTTACAAAATGTTGCAAACATATATTTGTTTGGACACAAACATATTTCTAACATATATTTTTCTGCGTGTAGAGATGAAGAGTCGAATGAAATGTTTGAGAAAGATGATGCTGGAGGGAGAGCAAGAGGATGATGAGGGCGTTTATGATGATGTATCCATGGGGGTACTCTGTCCCTTCCGCCGCAGGGTAATCGGGTAACACTTCCACTCAAACATCACCTTTTCGTAGGTGCATCTTCTTGTTCGCGTCTGTCCGTAGAGGCCCACGACGGCTACTGACTTTATATGGTTCAGGATAACAACAGCTCTTGATTTTCACAGGAAGGTTTCGTTTAAAACACTTTTACCTAAGTTCGGGCCAGCGACGCCTCTTGAATGCCAAAGGTAAAGGGAACTGGAATGATGATATATAACTCTATTTGATTATAATAGCCCAGGGCTGAGTCTCTTCACATATGAAAATTTGCCGCATCTGACCTTGGCCTCAGTTTCCTTTTTCGCCCATTGGGGGTACTTCGGGCTCGGTGCATGTTTTGCCTTCGTACGACTGTAGAGATGAAGAATTGAATGAAATGTTTGAGGAAGGTGATGGTGGAGGGGCTACGGCCGATGTTGGATCTGGAGATGTTGACAACCAGTAGGATGATGAGGACGTGTAAGATGATGTGTCCATGAAGATGAACTAATGTAATGTATGTAGATGTAATGGTTGATTGCGTCGGTGGGGGGTAACACTTCCACTCAAACATCACATTTTCGTAGGTACATCCTCTTTTTTGCGTCTATCCGCTAACTTCGAAATGTCTGGGGTAGTGTAACTAGCTGCCGATCATCTCTTCTGAGGTGGTGTTATCAACACTTCATCCGTTCTGGATATTTCCACCGCATCATCCTCCGAGCTCAGTTTAGTAACCTCCTCATAAGATAGTGGAGACGTGATGGGGAAGTTTCGGGTTTTCAAAACCACACATCATGTCAAGTTTATTGTCAACGATGCAACCGTACCCAGCAACGACGGTTCCTACTTTCGAAGGAGCCATCACATCGAGCCGCACGCGAGGTACGTGACACTCGAATTGCTGGTACAACTCCTTATACCAGGTCGAACCACAGAATTGTGATGATAGCAAGGGACCATGCCTAATGCATTCAGTCATACGTGGAATTCAGAAACATGAAGTACAAACTCCGTAGAGTTAAATAGGGAGTGATATCTCTGGTACTGCTTAACCTCTACCGTTCGCCAATTCCATGCCCTTCCAACGACATTGATCCAATCATGCTCAGCGTATTATGCTAATACACTTATGACATCCGGTCTCATTTTTGTTAGGCTAAATCCTTATATCATTGATATTGTTGAGTTCTTTCACGCTAGGAACATGAAAATATCTACCACTAAGTCAACAACCACGCAACCACATGGACTGTGGAGCCGAAGTTCCCACAGAATGTGCAGGTCGGTGGGTCACTACAAAGTTCTGAGGTGACATTTGATAGCTCATGCCACAACCATCTGGAATAAGATGAGAAGTAGAAAAAAATGTTCCGAAGTCGCTAGCCGAGAGTACTTGGGAAGCAGATAAAGATAAACGCAATATGTTGGTCTGTGGTAAGCCATGCGGTGCCAGAGTCTGATTTGTCAACGTAGAATAAAAGAACTTACAAACTTGCCAGAATGCGGCAGGGTGTTTCTGCAAGTCTTCGCTGGATCACTTACACGAGAAAGCCAAGATCTTGCCCATTCGTCATCATCCACGTCACCCACCATTTAGTGGATAGACAAACACGTTAAAATGGTAATCATACTGATGCAGTCCCGGGGGCTATAAGGGCCTATCGTATGTATACCATCCTCGGAGGTCACCCACCATTGTTGGCAGAGGAAGAATAATAGGTGCCTAGACGGAATAACAGTAGTCAAAATCAACTGCGAATTTTCTGAAATTGATTTAATTTAAACCCATGTGGCTTCTAAAATCTGTATAAGAGTTTAAGCACAAGGATGAGGGTCTTTGAATCGGTTGACACAAGAGATACGCGAATGGATACAACTAGACCAATTTAAAAAGTTTGGTCCTGTGAGAAGCCCTTCCAGAATGTGAAATACAGCTAAAAAAGCTCGAAATAAGCCAAATTGACATCAATGTGACTACTTTGTTACTTTGTTGTTACTGTAGCCAAAAGTTCTTTACCCTAAGGATGTTCGTATGTAGCTATGTTTTGGTTTGATGATTTCAAATTGACATTTCAAATGTTCGCCGTTCCAGCAGCGCATTGGTCATTATTGTAGATCAATGCTATTTAAGGGACAAAATTTCTTTTGTTACTATTTTGGATGCCGACATAAATTCGCATAAACGAACTAGAGAGTCATGCTAACATGTGTTATTTGTGTATGATGGTATGTATGTGTGTGTGGTGATATGTACATATGTATGTACGTACATGCATACATATGTTTTATGAATGCTACTGTAGTTTCTTTTTTTGAATCTGTGGAAAAGAGTACAAAACAAGCCGCCACATAAAAAAAAGTGTAGCGGTGGATCAAACGATTTTATGGAACTTCACACACACACACACACCGAGACACACTTTTATAGATTATATGGGTGTCTCTATAACACACATATTTATGTGTCCTATGTTATTGTTTGTAAATATAAATCGCATCATTGAATGATCACAGGGATATTAAGGTGAGTCCTACGAAAAAAAGTATTCTTTAAAAAAAACACGTTTGTTGGTAATTCGAAAAAAATATTTTTAAAAAATCACGTTTGTTTGTAATTCGAAAAAAAAATATTTTTTAAAAAATCCACGTTTGTTGGTCTTTCGAAAAAATATTCTTTAAAAAATCCACGTTTGTTGGTCTTTCGAAAAAATATTCTTTAAAAAATCCACGGTTGTTGGTCCTTCAAAAAAAATATTCTTTAAAAAATCCACGTTTGTTGGCCCTTTGAAAAAAATATTCTTTAAAAAATCCACTTTAATTGGCCCTTTGAAAAACATATTCTTTAAAAAAATCCACGTTTGTTGGTCATTCGAAAAAAATATTCTCTAAAAAATCCACGTTTGTTGGCCCTTTGAAAAAAATATTCTTTAAAAAATCCACCTTAATTGGCCCTTTGAAAAAAATATTCTTTAAAAAATCCACGTTTGTTGGCCCTTTGAAAAAAATATTCTTTAAAAAATCCACGTTTGTTTGTCCTTCGAAACAATATTCTTTAAAAAATCCACGTTTGTTTGTCCTTCGAAACAATATTCTTTAAAAAATCCACGTTTGTTTGTCCTTCGAAACAATATTCTTTAAAAAATCCACGTTTGTTGGTCCTTCGAAAAAAATATTGTTTAAAAAATCCATTTGAAAAAATATTCATCGAACATAGTCTTTAAAAAATCCACGCTTTTTGGTCCTTCAAAAAATATTCTTTAAAAAATCCATGTTTGTTGGTCCTTTGAAAAAATATTCTTCGAACATATTCTTTAAAAAATCCACGCTTTTTGGTCCTTCAAAAAAATATAGATAAAAAAATCCACGTTTGTTGGTCCTTCAAAAAAATTCCTTCGAAAAAAATATTTTTTAAAAATCCTTCGAAAAAAATATTCATAAAACTTCAGGTGTGTTGGCCCTTCGAAAAAATATTCTTTAAAAAATCCATGTTTGTTGGTCCTTCGAAAAAATGTTCTTAAAAAAATCTACGTTTGTTGGTCCTTCGAAAAATATTGTTTAAAAAATACGCGTTTGTTGGACCTACGAATAAATATTCTTTAAAAAATCCAAGTTTATTGGCCCTTAAAAAAAATTCTTTAAAAAACCCACGTTTGTTTGTCTTTCGAAAAAAATATTCTTTAAAAAAATCCACGTTTTTTGGTCCTTCGAAAAAATATTCTTAAAAAAAAATCCACGTTTTTTGGTCCTTCGAAAAAATATTCTTAAAAAAAAATCCACGTTTTTTGGTCCTTCGAAAAAATATTCTTTAAAAAGTCCACGTTTGTTGGTCCTTTGAAAAAAAAATGTTCTTTAAAAAATCCACGTTTGTTGGTCCTTTGAAAAAATATTCTTTAAAAAATCCACTTTTGTTGGTCCTTTGAAAAAATATTCTTTTAAAAAGTCCACGTTTGTTGGTCCTTTGAAAAAAAAAATGTTCTTTAAAAAATCCACGTTTGTTGGTCCTTTGAAAAAATATTCTTTAAAAATCCACTTTTGTTGGTCCTTTGAAAAAATATTCTTTTAAAAATCCACGTTTGTTGGTCCTTTAAAAAATATTCTTTAAAAAATCCACGTTTGTTGGTCCTTTGAAAAAATATTCTTTAAAAATCCACTTTTGTTGGTCCTTTGAAAAAATATTCTTTTAAAAATCCACGTTTGTTGGTCCTTTAAAAAATATTCTTTAAAAAATCCACGTTTGTTGGTCCTTTCAAAAAATATTTTTTAAAAAATCCACGTTCGTTGGTCCTTTGAAAAAATATTTTTTAAAAAATCCACGTTCGTTGGTCCTTTGAAAAAATATTTTTTAAAAAATCCACGTTCGTTGGTCCTTTGAAAAAATATTCTTTAAAAAATCCACGTTTGTTGGTCCTTCGAAAAAATATTCTTTAAAAAATCCACGTTTGTTGGTCCTTCGAAAAAATATTCTTTAAAAAATCCACGTTTGTTGGTCCTTTGAAAAAATATTCTTTAAAATATCCACGTTTGTTGGTCTTTAAAAAAATATTCTTTAAAAAATCCACGTTTGTTGGTCCTTTGAAAAAATATTCTTTAAAAAATCCACGTTTGTTGGTCCTTTAAAAAAATATTCTTTAAAAAATCCACGTTTGTTGGTCCTTTGAAAAAATATTCTTTAAAAAATCCAAGTATGTTGGTCCTTTCAAAAAATATTCTTTAAAAAATCCACGTTTGTTGGTCCTTTGAAAAAATATTCTTTAAAAAATCCAAGTTTGTTGGTCCTTTCAAAAATATTCTTTAAAAAATCCACGTTCGTTGGTCCTTTGAAAAAATATTCTTTAAAAAATTCACGTTTGTTGGTCCTTTGAAAAAATATTCTTTAAAAAATCCACGTTTGTTGGTCCTTTGAAAAAATATTCTTTAAAAAATTCACGTTTGTTGGTCCTTCGAAAAAATAATCGTTAAAAAATCCACGTTTGTTGGTCCTTCGAAAAAATAGTCGTTAAAAAATCCACGTTTATTGGTCCTTCGAAAAAATATTCTTTAAAAAATCCACGTTTATTGGTCCTTCGAAAAAAAAATTCTTTAAAAAATCCACGTTTATTGGTCCTTCGAAAAAATATTCTTTAAAAAATCCACGTTTATTGGTCCTTCGAAAAAATATTCTTTAAAAAATCCACGTTTATTGGTCCTTCGAAAAAATATTCTTTAAAAAAATCCACGTTTATTGGTCCTTCGAATAAATATTCTTTAAAAAATCCACGCTTATTGGTCCTTCGAAAAAATATTCTTTAAAAAATCCACGCTTATTGGTCCTTCGAAAAAATATTCTTTAAAAAAATCCACGTTTATTGGTCCTTCGAATAAATATTCTTTAAAAAAATCCACGTTTGTTGGTCCCTTGAAAAAATGTTCTTTAAAAAAATCGACGTTTGTTGGTCACTTGAAATAATATTCTTTAAAAAAATCCACGTTTGTTGGTCCCTTGAAAAAATATTCTTTAAAAAATCCACGTTTGTTGGTCCCTTGAAAAAATATTCTTTAAAAAAATCCACGTTTGTTGGTCCCTTGAAAAAATATTCTTTAAAAAATCCACGTTTGTTGGTCCCTTGAAAAAATATTCTTTAAAAAATCCACGTTTGTTGGTCTCTTGAAAAAATATTCTTTAAAAAAATCCACGTTTGTTGGTCCTTTGAAAAAATATTCTTTAAAAAAATCCACGTTTGTTGGTCCTTTGAAAAAATATTCTTTAAAAAATCCACGTTTGAAGGTCCCTTGAAAAAATATTCTTTAAAAAATCCACGTTTGTTGGTCCTTTGAAAAAATATTCTTTAAAAAATCCACTTTGTTGGTTTTTCGAAAAAATATTCTATAAAAAATCCACGTTTGTTGGTCCTTCAAAAAAAAAAATATTCTTTAAAAAATCTACGTTTGTTGGTCCTTCGAAAAAATATTCTTTAAAAAATCCACGTGTGTTGGTCCTTCGAAAAAATATACTTTAAAAAATCCTCGTGTGTTGGTCCTTCGAAAGAAATGTTCTTTAAAAAATCCACGTTTTTTAGTCCTTATTTCCCAAGAGAAAGTTTCACATCAGTATTTTGCGAAACGTCTTTGCGTTACAGCCACCGACCTCCTTTATGATAGTTCCACCCCATTAAACACATGCCGTTTTACTACCCATACTCACATACGTACACATGTCCTCCGTCTGTCGCTCATGTCGTTGTCGTCGTATTTTTTGCCGCTTCTAAACAATAAACAAAACCTCCAGCTACTCACTAGACAGTCGCGTATTTATTCGTCACATGTGATTGTTGTCGTTTATTGTTGTTCTTGTTGTGTTTTTTCCGCCAAAACTACAATTACCCGGCTTTGATACCATTTTTTATAGTCAGAATTTCACTTTGTAGATTATTAGGAAGAAGAAATAACAAAGAATTGGGTGTTGAGAGGACAAGAAATTTGCATTGTCTTTTATGTTAAAGATGTAATAGAGAAAAAACTGAAATAGATATGGGCCAATAAAATATTTGATTGGTTATACATGTCTGGGAACGGAAGGCTCCAAAGGCGCTATACATATTTTTCAGTAGTGCGATTCTCTAACTCATTTTTTTGAGTTACCGACAAAAATCGGTAAAATTAAAACGAAAAATTATGAATGAAATGTTCAAATAAAAGTTGACAACACTGTTGCTATCGGTACCCAGCAAAATAAATTGGAAGCAGTGCAATGTAGACTACTTCTATCACGACATGTTTTGATGCAGTTCAAACGGAGTCATGAAAAAGGCACTCCATTCCTCACATTTTAACCGCTTTTGGATGCAATCCAAAGAATCACATCCATTTGCAGTTAAAATGCAGTGCCAAGGGTCAGTTAAAATGCAGTGCCAAAGGGTTAGTTAAAGTGCAGTGCTATGGAGTGCATCTTTCAGTAGTCACTCTCTTGTAAAAATCATGAGTGAAAATGCATAATTGGATGCACTTCCAGATTACTTGTACATATAATTTAACTGCATCTTTGGAGGCAAACATTTTGCTGGGTATAACTTTGCGACTACTTTCTATTGGTCGCTAACTTACCGAATAATATCGTTAATTATCGAATCGATTAGAGAATCGCACTACAGTTATTTTTTTATTATTATTTTAAAAGAGGAACTGTTTCTCAAAAATATTTAGAGTGTAAAAATCAAGCCAATGCGCCGGTTACAGCTTTGTGCTGCTGCGAAGAGTGTTTTAAGAAACCACGAGCGTAACATTCTCCCCATTTTCCCCTCTGGAGGAGGTATGCGGTAAGAATTGTTTTATGCTGTTAATACAAAATGACATGAATAAAGCTCCCGATTATCTTATGATGCCAAAATAGGCTTGGGGAAACAAACCAATCTCCAAAACAACATAAAATCCAACCAATTTAGCGGATTAAAAAAAATCAAAATTTTTGTCTGAAAATTGGTAAAATGTTTAATATAGATCTTACAGCGTTCTTCCTGGAAGGCACGCCAGCGTAAGACAAATTTGGAAGAAGATTTCTTCATGTTGCCACTGATACCAATTATGTTAATGTACGTGGTCAGATAACAGAGTTATACGCTAATACATCCATAGAAACCCTATTCTAGGGCAGCTTTAGTCAGCGGCCCACCATTTATAGTCTGGCACTAGATGGCAGCTGACTTTAATACTAAATAATCTTAAACCCATGAAATACTTTGGAAAGTTATTCCCGAGGCGGGCACTGGTTGGCATCATGACTAAAACCTTAGGTCAAGTTTAAGTATATGATCGAATTGACATTACAAAATACACTAAGAAAATATGCAGCTAAATAAAATTCCACAACACGCTAAAACACTATTTTTTAATGAAAATTAAGCTCTTACCTCCTCCTTCAAAATCCACTGTAATATTTTTTTGATATACGTATTAGTTTCGCGATATTTTGAATATATTTACTTCACTTACAATATAGGTTGTACTCACAACAAAAAATATTGGTCAAATGTTCCGACATTTGAAGCTATTCTTAAGAAGATCGCGTTCGAATAAAACAAATTCTTCAGGCCATGTTAGCTCGATTAATTCAAATAATTAATTAAAAAGTTTCATAAATATTGGCCTTCGTCCTAAAAAAACAATAATAAATAAAAATTCACAGCAGAGCCTGGCTGCCCCGGCTGAGTTTTGAACCTGGGTCCTCTCCAACAAACAGACAATATTGTCGAGGTCTTAACGTTCTAAGCCACTGCTAACTTATCATATCAACACTTCTTGATATGATATCAACAAAAACTTCCGAAATGGAGGGCATTACAATTCATGAAGGAAACCCCCCTTCGATTGTACATGTGTATGTATTGAGCAAATGATTCCTAGACAGGACACCAGGGTGACTTGATATAGAAAAAAAGACTTCAAAACATACTTCATATCTACAAATTTGTAAAAATGGTTTTATAAATAGAAATTATCAAAATCAGCCTTTGTCTTCTAGCCATTTACATTCAAAATATGCCTGATGAGCTGGCTTAAACCACCAGCGATCGTAGCATAGTGGTTGAGTGTGTGATACTTCGATAGAATTCATTTTTCAATACAAATTCCTTAGGCCATATTAGATCGATTAATTCAAATATAAAACTAATATATTTTTAAAAAGGTCCATGTCATAGCTGTCAGAGTTGCCAGATGTTGTACCAAAATTTTGACATTCATTTTTTATTTTTGGCCAATCGGTGGATCCAGATAGCCAGATAGCAGAAGTGGAGAATTCCTAATGGGCCTGGATATGGACCTCAATTTGAAGTAATTATTCAACATTACGCACAGATACAAAAAAAAAAAAAAACTTCCAGATGTACTAACGTATCTTACTAAAATCGTAGGAATTAACCCAGCAAAATGTTCGATGCCAAAGATGACATTCAATCATGGGTGCAAGTGATCTAGCATGTCATCTTTTTAGCATCTTCATCGATGAATTTTATATGAGCGTGGACCCCAAAAGATGACGTTCTTTTCTGGATCCTAAGCATGTCATTTTAACCAATGCGTTGACATGTCATTTCCACCAATGCTTTGGCATGTCATTTCCACCAATGATTTGACATGTCATTTTCACCAATGCTTTGACACGTCATTTTCACCCATGCTTTGACATGTCATTTTAACCAATGCTTTGGCATGTCATTTTCACCAAACCCTTGGCATGAAATTTTCATGTCTTGTTTGGAAAATGGAAATGCTGTATTGAAATATGGTTTTCATGAAAAACAAAACTCTTTATTAATTCAAACGAATTCATGAAATAACTACAATGAATTTATCAGTTTATTTTTTCAAAAGTTTACATCCAAAATTGCAATGTAATCACCACCGCTGCAACGCAAAAGATTACTTCCTCCGTTCTCCGCAACTGATATTCTTTCATTTTACAAAAGGTTTTTGCAATTATCTTCCCATCACCAGTTCAGATTTCAACATGGACTCCAAATGCACTCCTTTAAGTATTTTTATTTCGTAAATTACTTTTATTTTATAATTTTGTTATTTTATAACAACATTTTGGTAATTTATACTCTTTTGTTTAGTGACGGAAATATGTAGGGATCTACAACCCGGCTTGCTTTAGGGATCTCTAAGAACAAAATGTAACGAACGGGGAGGAGAGACTTTTTATGGAAAATACCATTTATGCTTAATTCATTTATTTTTAGTTGTTTCTTTCCAAAAGTAGTTTCTTCTTTATTTTCAGATTCTTGTTCCTTTTCGTTTCGTTTCAAATTCCAAGAAGCGAGATTTGATTGATTTCATTCTATGTCAGATTTAGAACAGACAAGGGAACTTTTAAAATAGCAATGTGTGCAGTCCGATTCTATTTTTAGCTCGATGGTTGGGACTTCATATAATACCAATTGTTTAGAAGTTTTAGTTGTTTGATATGCAGGAAATGTAAGACAACATCACGACGACAGTTCTAACAACTTTGGTCTGTTCCAGAAACTGCAAGAATCTACTTATTTTTACTACGATAACAATTTTTCCTTTATGTTATCGGAAAAAATAGTAAAAATTAGTAGATTTTTGCAGTACTGGAACATACCAAAATGAAAATAAACAGGTGTGTAATAAAAACACAAACATCATCTCTATTGGAGCGATGGAATGGGTACAAATGCTGATGAAAAGATCGGATCTTTCACGACTTCCTTTGCATTGGTTCAAATCCTAATGAAAAGATCGGATCTTTCACGACTTCCTTTGAACCAATGCAAAAGATGACATGAAATCACGTCATCGCAAAGAACCCATTCCGTCAAATTTTGCTGGGTAATGAATAGTTGTCTATAATAGGAAGTGATCCCAAATTGTTGAATGACATATAAATATTACGAATTTCACAGTTTGGATCAAATAGGGCACTCAATGCGAATGAATAGTACAGAGGTCCAACACCTCTGAAAATACTGAAATAAAATTAAAGTTGCGCTTTGAAATCGTATAGCTTTCCAACTTTTGACAAATTATAGACTTCTTCATACTCGGAGACTGCAGAGTTTTTGGAAAATTTTCTCAAAATAAATCAAAATAAAACATGGGCCTCTGTCAACAAAATTTACAACATATTTGTTTTTATCTTTCGTTCCTTGGCGCCTTAATAACTTTTTCCACCGGTTACTAGTCTAGAAATCCTCTAGAAAAAGATGGTTATTGTATTCCAAAAGTGGATTTGGTGGTGAAGACCAGCGGTAGATATACATTGATCACTACTAAAGCGGACAGAAATCGGCTGATCCGTTCGAGAGTCATCGTGCGCTCCAGCCACTCACTACACATGGTGACATAGAGGTTTTTTACAGTTTTCGGGCTATTTTCTCAGGAGACAGCGAATACAAGTTGCTACAACATTTTTCCGGGATTTTGTTTGGGTCGTACCCGAAGGAATTGACGTATACTGTCCATATCCGAACCTGATATATGTCTCGTAGAAATATTACGATGTACAAAGTATGGACCAAATCCATTATTGCTTTCGAGAGTTATCGTGCGCACCATTTTAGTGAACAATTTTCAATTTTTGTGGGGAAGGTACCTAAAGGAGTGGACAAAAATGGCTCATCTTCAAACTTAAAATAAGTTCGGACAAAATATGACGATGACCAAATTTTAGGCCAAATCAGTTCGAGAGTTATCGTGCGCTCCAGCCAACCAGTCAGAGGGACGGGCGGACATTGCAAAAATATGCAGCGTATCGTGCAGTCCCAGTTAACATGCGTTGGGTTTCTTTCTGCCAATTCGGGCCCAATACGAATTGAGGCAGTTGCACCGTACGGATAATCATTAATCTAAAACCACTCGTATTTGCCTTGGTAGCTAATGTTCTTTAGCTGCAATGAATGGATATGTTCTCCTGTACAACGGCATCGGTGTTAATGCAATCCAAGCCTGCCTGATAGGCTCCATAATCTAGAGGTTTCAACGTGTACCTTTGGATCTCTCTCTAGATCATAAAAATCTCTCCTTACCTGCCTGAGTTGATCAAGCCTGTCCACAAGATTTTGACAGGGATGTTCACGGCGATAACATCCAAGCAGATACTTTATCGAAAACATCTTATATTGTTGCACCAGGAAACTACTTATTGCATTCGCGGAATCCTGGTAGGTTTGGATATTCTTCCATTGCGTAGTTCGTACGTTTGTATATCACACTGGTGCCGCACAGTGGTTCAGAATCGTTTTTTCCTGGTCAAAATTCTGTAACTTTTGAACGGATAGAGATATTTTCACAATTCTTTTTTTGTTATCTTCCTATGTATTAAAGATGGTCAAACACCAACAAATAAATAAAATAATTACAAAAAAAAAAAAAACTAAAAAAAAAATCGAAAAAATGTCGAAAAAATGTTTTTCAAAAATTTGTAAAAAAATTTTACAAAAAAAAATTAATTTTTTTCAAAAACTAAAAAAATTCTCCTTAGGTTTTAATAAAACTGATATAACTCGTATAAAAACTCCTATACTCAAAAAAGTTGTAATTTGTGTCAAAAAACTGTAATTCATATGGAAACAGTATAGAAAAACACACATTTTTACCCATGTAATTTCAATAAATTGAAAAAAGTGTTAAACGGACGGAACGGGACGGGTACAAAAGTATATATGGGCTGAAGCAGGAGACTCACGGGCATCTTTCCGTGAAAACAGAACTTTGTTCCATGTTGTTCCACAAAAGTTCTAGTCCACTAAATTTGGAATTTCATAAAATTTAGTACCCGAGGAAAAATTAAATAGATCATGTTGTGTAAACGCTACGGTAATTTATTAAAACTATTTTTAAAGGCCACAATCCTACCTATCTTACAAAAAAACAATGAATACAATAACTGTTATAGTTTCAGAGAATTAGCTTCGTCTTTCTCCAGAAATTTGCAAAAATTACGTATTTCCCAAAAATGGGGAAAATGCTCGTCTTTAGGGGCACGCCACGTCCACACCTTCCAATATTTGGGCCTAATTTTTTGGTTTCCTTAGTTTCATTATGTTTACTATCAAATCCCATATAGAAATTAAATATCTTTGACAAAACAAAATTTAGATTTTTGGCCAGGAAAATTGATTCCTGAACCATTGTGTGCCGTAAGCTAAGGCCGGCCTATGCTCTGTAAGAGGTCAACAAGGTTTCTTTGTCAGCACCCTATATACAGCCAGTCAGAGACTTGAGAACCTCGTTCTACCTCTGATCTTGCCCCAATATCATGGGATAGTTAGTGGTCGGAATGAGTACACCATCCACCAATATGTTCAGTGGGAGCCTCATTGCAGCCGCCTAAGTGATGAACAGTGTGGCAATGGATTTACGGGTGGATATTTTATATTCCTCAGGTGGTAGAACAGTACTAAGTCAGCTATGTAGATATTTAAGTTACCCCATATGTCATCGACGATAGGACCCGACACCTAGATCGCACAATCATCCGCATATAATACTATCTCTATGCCATCTGGTGGTGTTGAATTTCTGAAAGGTAGAGGATAAACAGTTCCGGAGATATCACGCCGCCGTGGGGAACTCCCTGTTTCACACTACAGGTCTTCGTATTCGAATCTTATTTCGACTGGCGTCCACATATATTTTAGAAGTCTCGTATATGTCCTCGAACAGCTTTGCATGGTTTACGGTATCGAGTATTCGCTAACAAAGCCTGTTTTGGTTCGACTTATATCTGTGGCTATGTCGTACAATGCTGTTGTGGTACTGTGCACTTTCTGGAATCCATGCTCATGTTGGGCAACTTGGAAACAGCTTCTCATGGTGGAAATCGGCCTGTGCGATTCGACTCAGTTGACATCCTAGCCTTGCCTGACTTCAGTAGCTAGACCAATCTCTCTGATACAATGCACATCTCCAGATTTATCCATTTGCTTAAACATTATCATTGATGTTACGTGTGGGGCGAACGTTTTGCATAGTTTCGCGTTTCAGATGATATCTGCAACATCGCTCATCATAAAATACGGTGGTACCTTCTCGACTGAGAGCGTTCTTATACGACGTATCACACTCCTGCCGGTTAAAATAACATTCAGATCTGTCATGTCATGTCGTTGAAAGTAACAGTCTTTCTAACATTTTTCTTTGCCGGATTCGTGAGTGATTTAACCGTTGCCCACAATATACTGAACCCTTTATCAATATTGCATTGCTTCAGTTATTCTAGCCACTTTTCCCGCTTATGTTCGCCTACTAGACTTTTGGATTCAAGAGAAAGTTTCCTAACTTCCTGCATTTTCAATGTTCCTAAGAAGAATCTCATAACGCTCATTTGCTGTTCCCATTGCCTCTGCTGGGAACTTTGGTCTAATTTCAGATGTTCGACATGCATGTGTGTAGTGAGCGGCTGCAACTGTGATGATACCCCGGAAAATTCTTTTAGCTACTCTAGAATTTGAGGGAAAGGGAAGTTTTCTGATGCGGTTATGGGTAAATTCCCTTGAACCCTGGCCAAAAAGCTTTTCCATGGTTTACAAATATGGAGGTCCGAGGTTATAAGGTCGGGTAGTTAACGGAGACGATGAAAAGGAAGTGGTCTGAACCAAGAAAAATTACGTGTTGCCAGGATACATGATTTATCAGACCAAGTTACCGGAGTGGTGATGTCTGGGGGGTGTTACATTTTCCTCATATCCTCGTAGGAGCGTTCTTATTCAACATGCAAAATTTATAGCTATCAATTTGCTCTGCCAGCGCTGAGTCCTAGTTTTCCTACAAAAGCGAACTATTATCAGATGCAGGGCCCAGATATTCATCGGTGATAAGTTAACATTTAGCTGCCCCATTCAATTCATGTATAGGTCACTGAATTTAAGCTAAAGCGACTGGAAACACTGATGTATAAGGATGGCAAGTCATTCTCTTCCGCAAAACTGTGTAAAAATAGCATCGTTATTGTTTGAAGTTACAAGTGTCACCCTCTCTTGGTTTCCGGATCGCCGCGACCATGATGTTTCTCCCATAAAGTAATAAAGATTAAAATTTCACTGACTTTGAAGACGAAGTGGGAGACACGCTGGAGATGTTCTGGCGCAACATTACAACTCACCGATGTTGACATGTGTTGGATGCCGATCTGACATATTAATGTCTCGAGGTTCTTCTCCATCCCGGTACGGACCAACTGAGCTCGGACCAGGCATTGTGAGATATATTGCCTTTCCCATGTCGAAACGATACACGAACACAAACAGACAATTGTTGAGGTGCGTTTTGCTGATGGCGGCACCGAAATAGATAAAATGAAAGTCAAAGTTTTCAGCTTCTTATATTTACCACTTCCTTCCTTCTATTTATCTATACTTCCTTCACACTATACCATCTATACTATTTTGTATGTGATTGCGGAAGGCTTTGAAAAAACTTTGAAGGAGACGTGTGGCTTATTTTTAATAATTCATTATTAAATATAAGCCACACGTCTCCGATAAAGATGTAATTAGTTTAACATTTATTTTCAGACATACATACATCCACACCAAGTTGCGGATTTTCCTCTTGAAGAAGAAGGCCGCTACTTCTTAGTTTCCTTTAAAATTTATAATAAAATTAAAAGCACTTTGACCTCCACCCAGCATGGCTGCGTATGTTGTATTTCATTCCATTACAATTGATGTGAATAATAAAACGAGGGTAGCTGTTTGTGATCCCGGTAGTAAAGACACGCGTCTCTACTCATAATAACTGCTATTATTTATTTGCAACATAGGTCCCCCTCAACTCACCGCCAAAAAAAAAAAAACAAGGAAGTTGAACAAAAAAGTCGGTTAATAATTCACACAAAAACTACAATGGCAAACAAAAGAAAGGGTGCCGCTAGAACCCAAAAAAAAAAACAATAACAAACAAATAAATAATCAAATTTGATGTAGAAAACCACAATGGGATTTTTTGGCCATAACAAAGGTCACCCCACCATACATACAACGCAACTTGCATCCACAGCCATACATCCCACTTGCCTGCTTACATTGTAAGACTGAGAGCAAACAACTTCATCACAGCTTTGGCACACACATCAATAACCTGTAAGACATATGAATGTACGTACGTACCATCGACCCATCCATCCATCGGCAACAACAATAGCCTAGCCTATCCAGGCTAGTCCTTTTAGCTGCCAGCGAAAGTTCGTTATTAGCGGCGGCGGAGACGGTTTAGTTTTTGTTTCTTTTGGGCGGCAATGATTGTTTTTATTGCTTTGAGAGTTGGCTTGTCTATTGCAATTGTGCGACTGCGCAATATGCGACAACTTGACGCATTCGTGCCGCAGCAGCCGCAACATGTTTGACGGGTTTAGCTTCCCCCCGCCAAAAAAAAAAACAATAACAACACCAAACAACAGCACACATTTTGGTATGTTTACAGCCGAAAACGAAACAAAACAACAGATTGTTGTGCCCCGATCGATCGATCGTCCGACCGTTCGTCAGTCCGTCCGTCGGCCGGTCGTGTGTGCGTTCAGGTTCAGACCAGTTTGACATGACATTAACGAATGAATGGTTTATGTTATGGCTGTCGGGTTGGTTAGGAGGCTAGTTGGTTGGCTGGATGGCTTGCTGGTTGGACTGGGCGCGTTTGCCAATTTAAGTATTTTCCCACTGCATCTGTTTGGGGAGTTTTATTGTTGCGTTACAGCAATTAGCAATTGTCTAGGATAACAATGGGAGTTTGGTTAGGAGGTTTTTTGGTTTTGCTGATTTCTTGGGAGGAGAGTGGATAATGGTTAATATACATGTATTGGGAAATACTTGGGATTATGATTTCATTTGAGGGGGGAATATTTATATTTCTTGATAAACAGGTTGCATATGTAAAATCCAGGTCTCTGGCAGAAGGTTTTTTAAAATCGCATTGTTAAAAAAAAAACAGCTAATAAAAAAATTGGAATCCATGTTTCTTTTTTTGGATCATTGATATTCCTATTATTGCTTACCATGTGACGTATACATATTGACGACGATTATACGCCTCACTTATGGTCTCATTCACAGAAGCAAAAGGAGGAACACCTTATTGGACCCTTCGTGTTTCTGATTCCTGGGATTGTACTAAGCAAACAAGTCATATCTTTTCGGTGAAAATCGTGCCTCCCGATTTTGACTTGAAGTTTTTTATCCGCAAGGCCGAAACTGCCTAAAGGAGCGTTTCAATGCTTTTGCAATGTACTAGCGAGTTCTTAATTATTGTCTTGGCTACAATTTTTGTCTTAGTGCTAGATCGAAAATCTCAATGGTTAGGCTGTTATATGCCAAAATATCCAAAAAACGTGAATAACAAAAAACTTCAAAATCGGGGGGGCTCGATTTTCAACATAGACATGTGGTCTAGTGGACTTTTTTGCCCAGTATAATCACAGGAATCAGAAACACGAAGGACCCAGTAAGGTGATTTTCATTCTATACAAATCGCTCCGGCCTAATATATGTACAATCAGTGTTTATAACGCTCATTTGCTGGTCCCATTGCCTCTGCTGGGAACTTTGGTCTAATTTCTGATACACGGCCTGCATGTGTGAGGTGAGCGGCTGCAACTGTGATGATATCCAGGAAAATTATTTTTACTACTCTAGGATTTGAGGGAGTGTGAAGCTTTCTGATGGGTAAATTTCCCGAACCCTTGCCAAAAAGCTTTTTCATGGTTTACAAATCCGGTGGTCAGAGGTTATAAGGTCGGATAGTTAACGGAGACGATGAAGTGGAAGTTGTCTGAGCCAAGGGAAATTACGGGTTGCCAGAGTACATGATTTATCAGACCAAGTTGCCGTCCCGGCCTAATAAAAAATAGTGTTTCAAAGAACCAAAGCGTACACAAATGAAGGCTTGCGTGTAGAAATAGTTCTCTAAATTTTATTTTGTTGTTAAATGGTGATCCAAACAGTTGTTGTTGTAACAATTTTTTTATTCTATGTTTGTGTGTTCGTTCTTTTGCTCAATCTGGCTCTGGGTCTATCTCCAGTTCCAGGAATGTGGCTGCTTCGATGGGATGTAGCCACAGATCCACTGGAGTTAGATGAGTAGGTTTGGTGGGGCAGTTGGAATGGTGCATTGCGTCGTGCGGGCATATGTCTTGCAAGGTGATTAGGAGCGGAGCCTATCTAAACTCGTGCCTTTCTATGGGTCAGGCACACGGTTGATATGCAACTTCGCATTCGAGCCGAAACTCTACCCGCGATTTGGGTCCAAACCACAGCCACCGCGATGCTCCCACAAGGGGGCCAACACCAACTACCAGGCCAGATCCGAGGATCTGGGGCCACCTGGCACCCGTGGTACCAGAATATAGCCTCCGGTCAGGCTTCGTGGCCAATGACCACTACCAGTTGGACTCCAAACAGTCCCGAACTGGTGACCTCCTCCATATAATCCAGCGGAACAAACATACAAGACAGGACCACAAACAATTAACATGCTGCCCTCAACGACTGCAAAATGGGCCCACAGGGACCGCGGCAAATAACAAAAAAAAAAAAAAAACGACGTCGCACCGACACCAACTCCTCCAACTCTCCTCAAACACCAACACGCCCAATTTGTAGAGATGACTATATGGAGGAATTACCTCCACTTAGTCTTGTCCTTCTCCTAACAGCAAACCTACTTAAACAACTAAAAGTCCGTGTGTCTTCAAGTGCCCTACTGAAATCCCACCCCGCTCCTCCATACGTGATACCCATATTGACTAAATCTCTAATGTCATCATAGTACCGGCATTCCGTCAGTATATTGCGCCAGTCTTCAGTCATCCCACACCAACATAAATCTGTCCCGGACAGGCCTCTTGCATATAAAAATGCATTTAGAGAGCCATGCCCCGTCAGTAAGAATCCCAGACTCATGCTAAAGCGGATGTCTAAGCAGTCCAGTACGAACGTTGCGTCACGAATAAATTCGTCCGCCACCCTCCCTTTGTCACTGCCCGTCCACCTAGTTCGCCAACTAACAGCTGTACTATCCCGAAGGATTGCACTGTGCCGCCCAACATCCCCATCCACCAGATCAGAAGGCCCGAGCCAATCACACGGTGAGCACGGAACGCCTGCTCGAACCCCAGTCGGTCCGCAAGACCCTTCTAACCATACCAGCTACAGCAGTTAACTTGTCCTTCAAACGATCAAAGTGCAGCAGGAAATTCATTCTCTCGGCCATAGTTATTCCAAGGTACTTGACTTGCTTCGATATCCGCACAATAAGAATTTAGGTGACTGCAATATCCCGAGCGTAGTTGAGCCAAAACTACTTTGGTTTGTCGTGGCAGCTGACGCTCCTCAGCTGCGTTAGATGGACTTTATTATACCCTCAGCATTTATGCTAACGAGGGTATTTACACTTTCATAGGGCAAAATGTGTCTCATTGAAATAATGGTTTTAGACCCAAAGTATGTTTGAACGAAATCCGTTTCAAGTAATTTGGAGTCGATTTAGCAATGTCCGTCCGTCGGTCTGTGTGTCTGGCTTTTTGGTGTGCACTATAACTCTCGAACGGATGAACAGATTGGGTTCAAAATTTGGCATTTTTAATATTTTGTCCAAACTATGTTTAAGTTCGAAGATGTGCCATATCGGCCCACTTCTTCAGGTACCTCCCCACAAAAGTTTGAAAATGTTCGGGAAATTTGTGAGAACGATAACTCTTGAAGGGAGTAACCGATTTGGGCCACACTTTATACATCGTGAAAGTTCTACCAGACTTAGATGAAGTTTAAATATGTACTCAATCGGTCCACTCTTTCGAGTACCTCCCACACAAAATTTCGGAAAAGTTCAGTTTAGGACCTGTTCACGAATCGCTTTGATTTTTGTTGCAACAACTTGTATTCACCAAGCCCCCATAACAGTATAATTTTCGTCAGGGGCAAGTCTACACCTTCTGAGAAGTTCTAAAAAATCGCCTATAGCACCAAGTGTAGTAGTTGGAACGCACGACAACTCTCAAACGGATCTGCAGATTAGGTCCAACATTTAGCCATCGTAATACCATATCGGTAATGCCATATCGGTCCACTTTTTAAGGTACCTGCCCAATAAAAGTTCAAAACTTTTCACTAAAATGGTGCTCATGATAACTCTCGAAGGTAGTAAACGATTTGGTCCATACTTTGTACATCGTTATATTTCTACGAGACATAGATCATCATCATCCATCAGGTACCTCCTACACAATATTTCGGAAAACGCAGTTTAAGGCCTGCTATCGAATCGCTTTGTTCTTTCTTTTAACAACTTTTATTCAGAGCTTCGAATACTCGCTCGAATTCCACTCGCGAGTGAAACTCTTTTCGAATTCGAGCAAGTTGAGGGAGATAACTTGCCCCGTCCCCACCGCCAAACAAAAACTTACCCCAACCCCAAATATACTAGCCTCACTCCCACCAAAAAAATCGGACCCACAAAAAACTATCACCTCCCCCCAAATATTCACTCGCGAGCAAATCGGCTCTGCTTTTATTCGCTGCCATTACAACAGTACAAGTTTTTTCCTGAGCAAGCGCATACTTAATGAGAAAATAGCCCTAAAGCTGTAAAACCCTCGATATTAAGTTTTTCATGGGTAAGTCCATGCTTTCAGACCAACTGAAATGACTTGCGGACACAACATCTATCAAAAGGAATGACTCTCAAAATAAGATACACTTCCAAAATGGACTACGTCGGTCTATTCCTTAAAGTACATCCTCCGCAACACTTTTGAGCTTCAAACCAAATATATTTTTTGTCGGCAGATTCCAAAAAGTGCCACAGAATCCGTAATCCGTAGATTCGAGATTGTCAATAGATGGGCATTTTAATTCACATAGGCAGAGGGTATGCCTCTGTCGGCAAAGCAGACTGATACTTTTTTACTTGTCCACACTATATTTGCTTGTGGCCTTAGCAACTGCGTCCGTGTGAATGCTATTTAAACCTGCTAGATATGCCTGTTGATCTAGTGGTTCTCTCCTGTATTGTTGGACCCTTCCCTCTAACCATCCTTCCTGATGCGCCTGAATGCGTCGGGCCTACCCACCAGATGGTGATTGAGATGGCTTCCACGGTAATACCCGAGAAAGTAGTGTAACGAAAGCATCTCACTGTGTTGCTGTACTGGAAGCATCTTTGCCTCTGAGGTAGATAGTCCACTGAAGACTTGATGAGGCACCCTTTTGCTGTTCTCAGGGTGGCATCCTGACAAGTTTGAATTTTTTCCAATTTGTACCACATAATCCCGTGGACCAAACTGGAGCCGCATAGCTTACCACAGACCGACCAATCGCGTTGTATGTGTTCAACAAGGTTTCTTTATATGGACCCCAAGTGGGACTTGGGATTTGAGGACTTTGTTCCTACTTTTGAGTTTGTCGCAGATAGCTGTGGATAGCAGAACTTGAACGTAGTATTAAAAGCGACCCCTAGAATTTTGGGGAAGTTTGTGTTCGGAATTCTGCAACCGTCGACCAAGACATTCAACTCTCTTCCAAACTGCACCGTTCATGTAGTGAACATAGTCATCAGGTAGGATCCTGCAATCATCCTCATACGTTACGATTTCGATTCCGTCTGGAGGGGGTGAAATACAGGAGAGGTAGTGTTTATGAGTTCCGGTGATATTACCCCACCTTGGGAACTCCCTGTTTCACTCCACTTGACTTCTTGTTCCTGAATTCCACATACTATTGGAGTCCACGCATGTAATTATTTTATATAATTGATTATCCAACGTTTAAGCTTGGTCGGATGGTAGTCTTCTCGATGTCCTCAAACAGCGTGGAGTGCTTGACAGTATCAAAGACTTTAGACAAGTCAAGCGCTACCATCACTGTTCTATTACACGGCTGCTCCTGGTTGAGTCCTCGACAAATATGTGTGGAGATGGCGTGCAGCGCTGTTGTCGTGCAGTGCTGATTCCGGAATCCATTCCGATGATAGGCATCTTGATAGCTATGTTAATGCTGGGGAGGACTAAGGCCTCCAGGGTCTTCGCTACAGGTGACAAAAAAGCGTAATCGGCCTGTACCATTCACGTTTGCTGGCATCCTGTCCTGGCTTCAGTAGCGTTACCATCCTGTCCATTTTCCAGACATCGGGAAAAATAAGGGTGGCTAGCAACAGGTTGAGAACTTTAGTGAGATACTCCACTCCCGGCTCACCCAGATGTTTCAACATTACATGAAAATTCCGTCAGGGCCCAACGCTTTGGATGATTTAGCGTTCCTGATGGCATTCGGAACATCATCCATTGTAAACTGTGGTCGTTCATCCTCGGCAGGAAGAGATCTAATGCGACGTAACACTCTTCTCTTCGCCCTGTCACTCTTGGGGTGCTCGACAAACTGTTGATTGATGTAACTTGCACACCTCTTCGGGTCAGTCAACGTAACGTCGCCAAATCCCTCCTTAACCGTTGCCCACAATTTACTTATACCGGCTCCAATGTTGCAACTCTTCAGATGATTTAACCACTTGTTCCGCTTATGTTCGCCGACCAGCTTGTTAATTTTCAGACATAAACAGACCACCAGACTTCAAAACCTCTGAACGCCGCACTTTCATTAATCATGGAAAAGCGGATTGGCAAGGTTTCACAGAGTTCACTAATCAACGGTTCAGAGAACTGTCCAGTCCCTCTGATGTTCGGGTAGCAGAGAGGAAGTTCCGAGACATCATCACTGCTGCAGCCGCTCGCTTTATCCCTGCTGGTCGAATACCTGAAATAAGACCAAATTTCCCAGCAGAGGCGACGGGATTAGCTAATGAGCGTGATGAGCTTCGCCGTACGAACCCTAACGACCCCAGAGTCAGGGAACTGACAATGGAAGTCAATAGATTAGTCAGTGAACACAAGCGGAAAAAGTGGCTAGAACATCTGAAGTGCTGAAACATTGGAGCCGGCCGTAATAAATTGTGGACAACGGTTAAGGCGCTATCGAACCCTGGTAGGAGAGACGATCGGACATCTGTCACGTTTAACGGCGTGGCTGTGACAGATCCGAAGATGCCTGGAAGATGGGCAGGGTGGTCCCGCTGCTGAAACCTGGCAAAGATGCCAGTAAAGGTGAGTCGTACAGGCCGATTTCACTTCTATCACCAGTAGCAAAGATACTCGAGGCATTACTCCTCCCCAGTATCAGAACGTGTTATCCAGTTGCAGATCATCAACACGGGTTCCGGAAGCAGCACAGTACCACAACAGCACTGCACGCCATTTCCACATATATTGGACGAGGGCTCAACCAGGACAAACCATGTCACAGAACAGTGACCGGACTCTTTATCATCTTTTGATTGATGTCGCTGGAGTGCGAAGAGAAGTGAAGGAATTTGCGATGATTATACCAAGGATTTTTATGAATAGAGGGGATACACCTATCATCGGCGAAAATATAAAGGTGTGTGTTGACTTCTCTGCTCCAGGCAGTTAATATGGACATTATAGACTTTGTGATAGTGCAAACTAGTTGGAAATTTTGGCACTTACATCGTCGATGTGGACACCAGAAATATCAGCAGTTGGATGTGGAAAATTTGCGAGATTTTTTTGTTTTTCTCCCCTTGGGAGTGTAAAGCTTCCACAAAGCATCGTCTTACACGATAGTTACATCTTCCCATGTAAGGTTGTTTTGTCTTAGTTCAAAGGCTATTATTCTTCGTCAGGTGGTTCTTCGTCGACCTCGATTTCATGATCCTTAGGAATTCCAATCAATTGTCATCCTGCTGATGCTATGAACATATTTTTCCTAAGGTGTTGCCAATGCATTTCCATTTCCAATGTTTAATCTGATTTGATGACGGTGGGCTAGAATATCCTGCAAATGATCCTGAGGCATTTGTTTATTAATTCCTGTAATTTTTGTGGGATGGTTTCTGAATATTTTAAGCTTGAATTTCCAGGGTATATGTAGGCATAGTAGACGTCCATACGCCTAGTAGTTGTGCTCAACGAAATCGCTTGATTTCTCCATCAGGATCAGAACTGTCAGACTTAAATGTGAGCTGTGTTTACCAACAAGTTAATGGAAGGAGCGAGGGACTGGCTATAAAACTGGTGGAAAAATCCTCATTGATGGAGGCGAAGTCGCAATAAGAACATTGAGTCGATGGCTCGAAAGCTGGCAGTGTCATATCTTGTGATTAGCATTGAAATCGCATTGAGAAGATGTTGGGGTCTTCTATAGCAGAGGTGCTCACATTGAAGATATGTTTCTCCGTTGCAGGCCAAACAACGACTGATGTTTATTCTCAATTTACGCTACCGTGAAGAAATGAGCAGCCCTATTCTATAGAATCACTTGCGGTCTTTTATAAGTAGACCCTGTTGCCCCCATTAGAAGACCTTATGATCTTCTTGGGAAGACCTTGTGATTCCATATAAGAAGACCGTGTGATCGTCCATGAAAACCTTGTGGTCTTCTTTAGAAGACGTTATAGTCTTCTATAAAAAAACATTGTGGTCACCTATGAGAACACCTTGTGCTCTTCTTGAGAAGACATTGTGCACTTCTATGGAAGACCATTTGATCTTTATGAGAAGGCCTTTTGACCCACTATGAGAAGACCTTGTGGCCCTCTATAATAAGACATTGTGATCTATTAGCCCGTGGTGCAGGTGGATTATGCTAAGATGGTAACTTGCCCAAACCTAGTTGTTGACAACGAAATGTACAATTCGGTTGGCGATGTAGACGATATGGATGTGACGTAATCGCTGGGAACTAAAAGCACGCAATTTCGCTGCCTATGGTTCATAATAACTCTGATAAGTTAGGCAATTATGGGCATCAATTGCATCCGAATGTTGATCGGTTTGGGATGCGACAGAGGCCCATTGTATACATTTTTTTTTATAAACGGCGCCTACCGTTTTGCATATCCGACATTAAGAAGTCTCCTAACTATAATTTTCATAAATAACTTAATTTTTAAATCCCTGTAGGACTTTATCTCTTTTTATACGGAAAACTCATTGAATTCATTACCTTAATTCGAATCTAGAACTCATTATAATTTATTTGTCACATCAACAATAGCAAGAACCAGTAAATTAAGTGGTTGGATGGAGCCTAACTCACTCTTTCTCCCCTATACCTTCTCATTACTGAACCATTCAAAAGACTCCCGAATTACCTGTTAACCACCACAATGCAAAACTATTTCCATTAATTAAAGCATAAGAAGAAAATATGGCTAATCGCTTTCAAATTGGCCTAAAGGTATAACAACAACAGCAGTTACACCAAACAACAACAAACACTAAATTTGCATATGATTTTCTTTCTTCATTTGCCAATATATTTTTGTTCGTTCGTTCGCGAAGCGTAGCAGTATTTATTTTGTGACGACTGCAGCAGCTTCTGCCTTTATTGTTGTTATTGTTTGTTGTTGTTGCTGCTGTCCCGAGCTGGTATTTTAGTGTGTTTTTTTGGGGGGAATTGATGCTGCAACAAAAGCTGTTGTTGTTAATAAATCCAGCCGGTTTTCCGCTGCATGATTTGACAATCAGTGTTGTCCGAATGAACAACAACACATCGACTACAAGAGTCCATCCACTTCGTCCAGCAACTGGCAACAAAAATGACAATAACAACAACAGCAGCATAACACAACAATATAACAATTGCCATCCCGTCGCGAAAACCAAACGCTCTCTCAAGACAGTAGATGAACAACGGGCCAAAAGGAATAAATATTTGTTATTGTTGTTATTGTACTTACATAAAAATATTTTGTTGCTGTTCAGGGGGGAACAATGGGGGAGGATTCTTTGAAAGATCTGCGGAAATTTTTAAGGGTAATTAGGAAATGAGAAGACCTTGTGGTATTCTTCTATGAGAATACCTTGTGATCTTTTTTTATGAGAAGACGTTGTGGTCTTCTTACATGGGAAGACCTTGTGGTCTTCTTCTATGGGGAGACCTTGTGTTCTTCTTCTGTGAGAGGACCTCGTTGTCTGCTTCTTTGAGAAGACCTTGTGTTCTTCTCTATGGGAAGACCTTGTGGTCTTCTTCCATGAGAGGATCTTGTGGTCTTCTTCTAAGAGAAGACCTGGTGATCTCCTTCTATGATAGGACCTTGTGGTCTTCTTCTATGAGAAAACCTTTTTCTCTTCTTCAATGAGTAGACCTTCTGGTCTTCTTCTAAGAGAAGACCTGGTGATCTTCTTCTATGAGGAGACCTTGTGGTCTTCTTCTATGAGAAGACCTTGTTCTCTTCTTCAATGAGTAGACCTTCTGATCTTCTTCTATGAGAAGGCCATGTGGTCTTCTATGAGAAGACCTTGGGGTCTTCTATGAGAAGACCATGTGGTCATCTATGAGAAGGCCTTGTGCTCTTTTATGAGAAGACTTTGTGGTCTTCTATGAGAAGACCTTGTGGTCTTCTATGAGAAGACCTTGTGGTCTTTTATGGTCTTCTTTGAGAAGACCTTGTGGTCTTCTATGAGATGACCTTGTGGTCTTCTATGAAAAGACCTTATGGTCTTCTGTGAGAAGACCTTGTGGTCTTCTATGAGAAGACCTTGTGGTCTTCTATGAGAAGACCTTGTGGTCTTCTATGAGAAGACCTTGTGGTCTTCTATGAGAAGACCTTGTGGTCTTCTATGAGAAGACCTTGTGGTCTTCTATGAGAAGACCTTGTGGTCTTCTATGAGAAGACCTTGTGGTCTTCTATTAGAAGACCTTGTGGTCTTCTATAAGAAGACCTTGTGGTCCTCTATGAGAAGACCTTGTGGTCTTCTATGAGAAGACCTTGTGGTCTTCTTTGAGAAGACCTTGTGGTCTTCTTTGAGAAGACCTTGTGGTCTTCTATAAGAAGTCCTTGTGGTCTTCTATGAGAAGTCCTTGTGGTCTTCTATGAGAAGACCTTGTGGTCTTCTATGAGAAGACCTTGTGGTCTTCTACGAGAAGACCTTGTGGTCTTCTACGAGAAGACCTTGTGGTCTTCTATGAGAATACCTTGTGGTCTTCTATGAGAAGACCTTGTGGTCTTCTATGAGAAGAATTTGTGGTTTTCTATGAAAAGACCTTGTGGTCTTCTATGAGAAGACCTTGTGGTCTTCCATGAGAAGACCTTGTGATCTTCTATGAGAAGACCTTGTGGTCTTCTATGAGAAGGCCTTGTAATCTTCTATGAGAAGACCTTGTGGTCTTCTATGAGAAGAACTTGTGATCTTCTATGAGAAGAACTTGTGGTCTTCTATGAGAAGACATTGTGGTCTTCTATGAGAAGACCTTGTGGTCTTCTATGAGAAGACCTTGTGGTCTTCTATGAGAAGACCTTGTGGTCTTCTATGAGAAGAACTTGTGGTCTTCTATGAGAAGAACTTGTGGTCTTCCATGAGAAGACATTGTGGTCTTCTATGAGAAGACCTTGTGGTCTTCTTTGAGAAGACCTTGTGGTATGGGAAGACCTTGTGGTCTGCTATGAGAAGACCTTGTGGTCTTCTATGAGAAGACCTTGTGGTCCTCTATGAGAAAACCTTGTGGTCTTCTATGAGAAGACCTTGTGGCCTTCTATGGGAGGACCTTGTGGTCTTCTATGAGAAGACATTGTGGTCTTCTATGAGAAGACCTTGTGGTCTTCTATAAGAAGACCTTGTGGTCTTCTATGAGAAGACCTTGTGTTCTTCTATGAGAAGACCTTGTGGTCGTCTATGAAAAGACCTTGTGGTCTTCTATGAGAAGGCCTTGTGGTCTTCTATGAGAAGACCATGTGGTCTTCTGTGAGAAGGCCTTGTGGTGTTCTATGAGAAGACCATGTGGTCTTCTATGAGAAGTCCTTGTGGTCTTCTATGAGAAGACCTTGTGGACTTCAATGAGAAGACCTTGTGGTCTTCTATGAGAAGTCCTTGTGGTCTTCTATGAGAAGACCTTGTGGTCTTCTATGAGAATACCTTGTGGTCTTCTATGAGAAGACCTTGTGGTCTTCTATGAGAAGACCATGTGGTCTTCTATGAGAAGACCTTGTGGTCTTCTATGAGAAGACCTTGTGGTCTTCTATGAGAAGACCGTGTGGTCTTCTATGAGAAGACCTTGTGGTATTCTATGAGAAGACCTTGTTGTCTTCTATGAGAAGTCCATGTGGTCTTCTATGAGAAGACCTTGTGGTCTTCTATGAGAAGACCTTGTGGTCTTCTATGAGAAGACCTTGTGGCCTTCTATGAGAAGACCTTGTGGTCTTCTGTGAGAAGACCTTTTTGTTTTCTATGAAAAGACCTTGTTGTCTTCTATGAGAAGACCTTGTGGTCTTCAATGAGAAGACCTTGTGGTCTTCTATGAGAAGATCTTGTGGTATTCTATGAGAAGACCTTGTGGTCTTCTATGAGAAGACCTTGTGGTCTTCTATGAGAAGACCTTGTGGTCTTCTATGCGAAGACCTTTTTGTTTTCTATGAAAAGACCTTGTTGTCTTCTATGAGAAGACCTTGTGGTCTTCAATGAGAAGACCTTGTGGTCTTCTATGAGAAGATCTTGTGGTATTCTATGAGAAGACCTTGTGGTCATCTATGAGAAGACCTTGTGGTCTTCTATGAGAAGACCTTGTGGTCTTCTTTTATATGAAGAACTCGTGGTCTTCTTCTATGAGACGACATTGTGATCTTCTATGAGAAGACCTTGTGGTCTCCTATAAGAAGACCATGTGGTCTTCTATAAGAAGACCTTGTGGTCTTCTATGAGAAGACCTTGTGGTCTTCTATGAGAAGACCTTGTGGTCTTCTATGAGAAGACCGTGTGGTCTTCTATGAGAAGACCGTGTGGTCTTCTATGAGAAGACCTTGTGGTCTTCTTTTATGTGAAGAACTCGTGGTCTTCTTCTATGAGACGACATTGTGATCTTCTATGAGAAGACCTTGTGGTCTCCTATAAGAAGACCATGTGGTCTTCTATGAGAAGACCTTGTGGTCTTCTATGAGAAGACCTTGTGGTCTTCTATGAGAAGACCTTGTGGTCTTCTATGAGAAGACCTTGTGGTCTTCTATGAGAAGACCTTGTGGTCTTCTATGAGAAGACCTTGTGGTCTTCTATGAGAAGACTTTGTGGTCTTCTATGAGAAAACCTTGGGGTCTTCTATGAGAAGACTTTGTGGTCTTCTATGAGAAGACCTTGTGGTCTTCTATGAGAAGACCTTGTGGTCGTCTATGAGAAGACCTTGTGGTCTTCTATGAGAAGACCTTGTGGTCTTATATGAGAACACCTTGTGGTCTTCTATGGGAAGACCTTGTGGTCTTCTATGAGAAGACCTTGTGGTCTTCTATGAGAAGACCTTGTGGTCTTCTACGAGAAGACCTTGTGGTCTTGTACGAGAAGACCTTGTGGTCTTCTACGAGAAGACCTTGTGGTCTTCTACGAGAAGACCTTGTGGTCTTCCATGAGAAGACCTTGTGGTCTTCTATGAGAAGACCTTGTGGTCTTCTATGAGAAGACCTTGTGGTCTTCCATGAGAAGGCCTTGTGGTCTTCTATGAGAAGGCCTTGTGGTTTTCTATGAGAAGACCTTGTGGTCTTCTATGAGAAGACCTTGTGGTCTTCTATGAGAAGACCTTGTGGTCTTCTATGAGAAGACCCTGTGGTCTTCTATGAGAAGACCCTGTGGTCTTCTATGAGAAGACCTTGTGGTCTTCTATGAGAAGACCTTGTGGTCTTCTATGAGAAGACCTTGTGGTCTTCTATGAGAAGACCTTGTGGTCTTTTATGAGAAGACCTTGTGGTCTTCTATGAGAAGACCTTGTGGTCTTCTATGAGAAGACCTTGTGGTCTTCTATGAGAAGACCTTGTGGTCCTCTATGAGAAGACCTTGTGGTCTTCTATGAGAAGACCTTGTGGTCTTCTATGAGAAGACCTTGTGGTCTTTTATGAGAAGACCTTGTGGTCTTCTATGAGAAGACCTTGTGGTCTTCTATGAGAAGACCTTGTGGTCTTCTATGAGAAGACCTTGTGGTCTTCTATGAGAAGACCTTGTGGTCCTCTATGAGAAGACCTTGTGGTCTTCTATGAGAAGACCTTGTGGTCTTCTATGAGAAGACCTTGTGGTCTTTTATGAGAAGACCTTGTGGTCTTCTATGAGAAGACCTTGTGGTCTTCTATGAGAAGACCTTGTGGTCCTCTATGAGAAGACCTTGTGGTCCTCTATGAGAAGACCTTGTGGTCTTCTATGAGAAGACCTTGTGGTCTTCTATGAGAAGACCTTGTGGTCTTCTATGAGAAGACCCTGTGGTCTTCTATGAGAAGACCCTGTGGTCTTTTATGAGAAGACCTTGTGGTCTTCTATGAGAAGACCTTGTGGTCTTCTATGAGAAGACCTTGTGGTCTTCTATGAGAAGACCTTGTGGTCCTCTATGAGAAGACCTTGTGGTCCTCTATGAGAAGACCTTGTGGTCTTCTATGAGAAGACCTTGTGGTCTTCTATGAGAAGACCTTGTGGTCTTTTATGAGAAGACCTTGTGGTCTTCTATGAGAAGACCTTGTGGTCTTCTATGAGAAGACCTTGTGGTCTTCTATGAGAAGACCTTGTGGTCTTCTATGAGAAGACCTTGTGGTCCTCTATGAGAAGACCTTGTGGTCTTCTATGAGAAGACCTTGTGGTCTTCTATGAGAAGACCTTGTGGTCTTTTATGAGAAGACCTTGTGGTCTTCTATGAGAAGACCTTGTGGTCTTCTATGAGAAGACCTTGTGGTCCTCTATGAGAAGACCTTGTGGTCCTCTATGAGAAGACCTTGTGGTCTTCTATGAGAAGACCTTGTGGTCTTCTATGAGAAGACCTTGTGGTCTTCTATGAGAAGACCCTGTGGTCTTCTATGAGAAGACCCTGTGGTCTTCTATGAGAAGACCTTGTGGTCTTCTATGAGAAGACCTTGTGGTCTTCTATGAGAAGACCTTGTGGTCTTCTATGAGAAGACCTTGTGGTCTTTTATGAGAAGACCTTGTGGTCTTCTATGAGAAGACCTTGTGGTCTTCTATGAGAAGACCTTGTGGTCTTCTATGAGAAGACCTTGTGGTCCTCTATGAGAAGACCTTGTGGTCTTCTATGAGAAGACCTTGTGGTCTTCTATGAGAAGACCTTGTGGTCTTTTATGAGAAGACCTTGTGGTCTTCTATGAGAAGACCTTGTGGTCTTCTATGAGAAGACCTTGTGGTCCTCTATGAGAAGACCTTGTGGTCTTCTATGAGAAGACCTTGTGGTCTTCTATGAGAAGACCTTGTGGTCTTCTATGAGAAGACCTTGTGGTCTTCTATGAGAAGACCCTGTGGTCTTCTATGAGAAGACCTTGTGGTCTTCTATGAGAAGACCCTGTGGTCTTCTATGAGAAGACCCTGTGGTCTTCTATGAGAAGACCTTGTGGTCTTCTATGAGAAGACCTTGTGGTCTTCTATGAGAAGACCTTGTGGTCTTCTATGAGAAGACCTTGTGGTCTTTTATGAGAAGACCTTGTGGTCTTCTATGAGAAGACCTTGTGGTCTTCTATGAGAAGACCTTGTGGTCTTCTATGAGAAGACCTTGTGGTCTTCTATGAGAAGACCTTGTGGTCCTCTATGAGAAGACCTTGTGGTCTTCTATGAGAAGACCTTGTGGTCTTCTATGAGAAGACATTGTGGTCTTCTATGAGGAGGCATTGTGGTCTTCTATGAGAAGACATTGTGGTCTTCTATGTGAAGACCTTGTGGTCTTCTATGTGAAGACCTTGTGGTCTTCTATGAGAAGACCTTGTGGTCTATGAGAAGACCTTCAGCTCTTCTATGAGAAGACCTTCAGCTCTTCTATGAGAAGACCTTCAGCTCTTCTATGAGAAGACCTTGTGGTCTTCTATGAGAGGACCTTGTGGTCTTCCATGAGAAGACCTTGTGGTCTTCTATGAGAGGACCTTGTGGTCTTCTATGAGAAGACCTTGTGGTCTTCTATAAGAAGACCTTGTGGTCTTCTATGAGAAGACCTTGTGGTCTTCTATGAGAAGACCTTGTGGTCTTCTATGAGAAGACCTTGTTGTCTTATATGAGAAGACCTTGTGGTCTTCTATGAGAAGATCTTGTGGTATTCTATGAGAAGACCTTGTGGTCTTCTATGAGAAGTCCTTGTGGTCTTCTATGAGAAGACCTTGTGGTATTCTATGAGAAGACCTTGTGGTCTTCTTTGAGAGACCTTGTGGTCTTCTACGAGAAGACCGTGTGGTCTTCTCTGAGTAGACCGTGTGGTCTTCTATGACAAGACCTTGTGGTCTTCTATGAGAAGATTATGTGGTCTTGTGGTCGTCAGCTCTTCTATGAGAAGCCTTTCAGCTTTTCTATGAGAAGACTTAAAACTCTTCTAAGAGAGGACCTTCAGCTCTTCTATGAGAAGACTTTCCGGACATTCTATGAGAAGACCTTCTGCTTTTCTAAAAATCCACGTTTGTGGCTCAGAAGGTCCTTCGAAAAAATATTCTTTAAAAATCCACGTTTGTGGCTCAGATGGTTCTTCGAAAAAATATTCTTTAAAAATCCACGTTTGTGGCTCAGATGGTCCTTCGAAAAAATATTCTTTAAAAATCCACGATTGTGGCTCAAATTGTCCTTCGAAAAAATATTCTTTAAAAATCCACTTTTGTGGCTCAGATGGTCCTTCGAAAAAATATTCTTTAAAAATCCACGTTTGTGGCTCAGATGGTCCTCCGAAAAAATATTCTTTAAAAATCCACGTTTGTGGCTCAGATGGTCCTCCGGAAAAATATTCTTTAAAAATCGACGTTTGTGGCTCAGATGGTCCTTCAAAAAAATATTCTTTAAAAATCCAGGTTTCTGGCTCAGATGGTTCATCGAAGATGTGGCTCATCGAATTAATATTTTTTAATGAGGAGACCTTGTGGTCTTTTACAAGAGGACCTTGTAGCCTTCTTCTATGCGATTTCCTTGTGGTCTTCTATAAGAAAACCTTGTGGCCCACTATTTGAAACCCTTTGCTAGCATTAACTATTTTTTTAGTTTCACTTTCCACCCACTGTGCCAAGTCATTGGAACAGGTACAAAAATCATTTTCATACGCATGAGAAAACTAAAAATAATCCTAAACACCTAGCCAACAACAATAACAACCACAAAAAAACGTTAAATAAAAACAAATATACACGCACACCATAGTAAACGTGTTTGAAACAGACAGACATACGGACAAACAAACTGACCGTTGGACAAGCAGACAACAAGCTATCCAGTCATCCAGTGGTGGACGGACAAAATTACCTTACCTTACATACCGAAAAAAACCACAACAACAACACCACACATCTTTCTGTTGTTTTCGCAAGATTTGTGTATTTCTAGTTCGACTGAATGACTGACCGGCTGACTGGTTGGCTGACTAAGTGTTGGCCAAGTGAGCCTACCTACCTTGTTCCGCGGTGGGTAAAAGTGGGTATTTTTGCGAAATGAATCACAAGCGAAAATTAATTTCGTTTTTTGGAGTGGAGGGCGTAAACAATGGCTCCTCATTTGCTCTGCGCTGCAACATTCAATTGTTTGGCTGGCTGTTAGTTGCTGTCTGTCTCCCATTGTACCTGTTGTCGAGTGACAAGTGCATGATAGTAACCATAACCACTGGCGACATCTATTGGGGAATAGTGACAGTTAAAACTTTGCTAAACGGGTAGGTGTGTTGAATATGTTGGTGTTGGCGTTATTTTCGTTATTTGTTGCTGACCCAAACAACGAGAAACAGGATGACAAAAAGAATTTCACCAAATATTGTTGCGTTGTGGCTTTGTGTGTATTCGTGAAAGTGTGTGTGTGTGCGCGCTTTATACAGTCAAGGACCAGTAATTAAAACACGCACTACAAATTAGGTTTCAAACCGTCTTGATTTAAAATTCATTCACATGCAGCTTGGAACAAGTTCTCCTCCATTCAGGATTATATTTTTAGTTAGATCTATCTCTAGCTATGGACAACATTGATACATGACCATTTCGCATTTGATTTACGCAGTTTAGTTTTTGTTGCTTGCTTTAGCCGCTTTACATTTGCACACATCTTTGTAATTTCCTGCTCTCCATTATGCCTGTCTCCCTGTCTGTCAGTCAGTCCACCTCGATGTCGATAATCAGATAATGAAAATGGACCCATTACTATGTAACACAATGTACTCTAATCTGTTTTGCTCATTCGAAACTCTAGGAAGACTTGTTTTTGTTACCGACTAGGAGCCACGAGATGAATGTTTGGCATAAATTATAAATGAAATTTAAATTAACTGTACTGCGTACGAACCTGATGCTGGTTGGTGGATATATTATTCATTCAGCAATTCTCATTAGAAGTGACTTCAGGTTTTTCGTAATGAGAAAATTAAAAACTAATAATTTAGCTCCCATAAAATGAACATTTTTTTCTGTGGAGAATGTGTTATTTTACATTGTTGCATCTCCAACAAGAAATGTTTACACTCAACTTATAGAGAAAAAAAAAACAGTTGGTGAAACCAACATTTACTTTAATTTTGCCTGTCTTAGAAATCATCTTCAGCTTGTCATTCACAGGCAATAACACTTTTGCCCTCATATCATATCCTCATTATCGGTGGATTGCACGATGGGGCCAATGGCAGGTTTTTGAGGCAAAAAGTCATTTTTTCAAGTCAGCGATTGAAATCAAATAATGACGGAATTATATTCTTAACACTTTCAAACCTCCAAAACCAAAAAATTACAATCTGGCAACTACCCACGGCGACATGCCAAGCTGTCAAAGATGTCATAATTATCATTCCGTTTATTTCTGACATTCAGTTGTAATTAAACAATTTAAGTATTTTGGCGCCAAAACCTGATCTGTTGATATTATCTATTTTTTAAAAATGGAAAATACGGGTAATGGTTTGTAAATTAAGATTATTATTAAAAGTGTAAATGTAATATTAGATGTGGTCAATAATTCGTTGTGTCAGAAAGTGATGGTTTTTGATGTAGTCTGTGGTATCGTCCATGTGTTCTTTGGAGTAGAACTTTCGGCTTCAGGGTGCATTCTCGTAAAAATATGTATCTGGTGAAAGGTGACAATGTCGGCTAACAGATTTTGAAAAGAATTTTTGCGTATACTTGCGAATAAAAAAATTATCAATTTCCAGATTTCGTAAAACTTAAAAATTTGGATATTTTTAATTTTTGGTTGGAAAATCAGCGAAAACCTAAACACCTTATAGAATGGATTTCTGCAAAATTTAATCGAGGTGTCAAAGACAACTTCATGACGGAAGTTAAAAAGCAAATTTATAATATTTGTGCACGCCTTAACCAAAAATGGATAAAAAATTGGAGGTCAAAAAGTCGTGTATTACAATTTGAAAGCTTATGGTTAGCTAGCGACACAGTATTTACGCTAGAACAAGGTAATGATACAAAGAACAGAGGGCGCCCTAATGTGGATTATAGTGAAGGAAGAAAACTTGCTTCGGATTCCTGCACGAAATACCTAAAATCGGGTGAAAATATATATGGGAGCTATATCCAAATCTGAACCGATTTCGATATAATTTAGCATACTTTTTTTTCTAGACGTAATTTCGTCACACATTTTAAATTTCATCGAAATTGGACAGAATTTGCGTGTTTGTTGCACCAAATACCTAAAATCGGGCGAAAATATATAAGGGAGCTATATCCAAATCTGAACCGATTTCAATATAGTTTAGCAAACATATTTCTAGACCAAATCCAGTCACACGTTTCAAATTTCTTCGAAATTTGACAGAAATTGCGTGTTTGTTGCACGAAATACCTCAAATCGGGCGAAAATATATAAGGGAGCTATATCCAAATCTGAACCGATTTCAAAATAACTTGGCAAACTTATTTCCAGTCCGAATTCCGCCACATACTCCAAATATCATCATAATTGGACCGAATTTTCGTGTTTGGTCCATCAATTACTCGAAATCGGGCGAACATATATATGAGAGCTATATCTATATATGAACGATATCAACCAAATTTGGCAGATTAGTTTCTAGGCCGATTATAAACATTTTGAAGGTCTAGCTTGCCCCTGTGATTTTTTGCCCCATCGTGGATTGGTTGAAAAAAAGAAGAACTAAAAAGGTTTAAGTTAAGGTTTATACCCTCTACCATAAAATATTCTGAACTAAATTGGAATAGTTTTCTTTCATGTCCACAATTCTTGGTAGAGATATTTTGTTCCCACATATACCCTAAATATTTAGGCACTAACAGAAAATGTATTGAAAAATATCTACAATCGGGCGGCACCTTTACACGGGGGCTATACCTAAATGTGGTCCTATCTTGACAATTTTTGTGGATATGTTTTGTCGCCACTGGGAACCTCAAATGTCAAATTACAGGTAGTTCGGTAAAAAATTTATATAAAATCTTCAAGATATCGAAAATCGGGAGGTACTGTTATATGGGGGTTATTCCAAACTGTGGACATATTGACAATTGTTTGTGGCCACTCTAGTGCAAGAATATCGTGTTCTAGGTCAATTATTTCGGACGTTAGAGTTATTAAATGAGACGGACATAGTTACATCGACTCAGAATTTTATTCTGATCAATAATATATATACTTATAGGGTTGTAAATTTACATATATACGTTACGTATATACACTTCCATGCGGGCAAAATGTGCCTAATCGAAATAATGGTTTTAGACCCCAAGTATGTTTGGACGAAATCCCTTTTATGCAATTTCTCGAACGGATGAACCAATTTGGTTCAAAATTTTTCCTTCGTAACATTTTGTCCGAACTTAGTTTAAGTTCGAAGATGGGCCATATCGGTCCACTTCTTCCGGTACCTCCTCCACAAAAGTTCGGAAATTTTCAGTTTAGGACCTCCTCTCGAATCGCTTTGATTTTTGTTGTAGCAACTTGTATTAGCTGCCCCCCATACGACGGTACAAGTTTCATTAGGGGCAAGTCCATACTTCCTGAGAAAAAAGCCTGAAAGATGCAAAAAAAACATGTGACCAGAGCTCTGATTTACTCGCGAGTGAAAATTTGTGGGGAGGTTGCAAGTTTTTTTTTTGGTGCAATTTTTTTGGTGGGGGTGGGACAAGTTTGTTTGAGGGTGCGGTAAGTTTTTGTTTCGGTGGGGGAACGGGAAAATTTGCCCCCCCCTTAACTTGCTCAAATTCAAGAAGAGTTTCACTCGCGAGTGGAATTCGAGCGAATTAGAGCGAGTATTCGGAGCTCTGCCTGTGACACCGGTTGATATGCCAATTCGGTCCAAAATTTGGCCTTCGTAATATTTTGTCAGAACTTAGTTTAATTTCGAAGATAAGCCATATCGGTTCACTCCTTCAGGTACCTCCCCCACAAAAGTTCAAAAATGTTCGGAAAAATAGTGCGTACGATAACTCTTGAAGGGAGTTACCGATTGCCCCATACTTTACAAATCCTAATATATCTACCAAATATAGATAAGGTTCGAACATTACTATATTTGTCCACTCCTTCGGTTACTTCCTACATAAAATATTGGATAAGTTCACTTTAAGTAGCAGTCACAGCAATTACGACGGTAAATGTTTTTTTTCGGGGGCAAGTCCATACTTCTTGAGAAAACTGCCTGAAAGGTTTAAAAACCCCTTATGGCACCATATGTAGTGCCTGGAGCGCACGATAAATCTATAACTGATCAACCGATTTGGTCCACCATATCTCTTGAACGGGTCAACCAATTTGGTCCAAACTTTGGATTAAAAATTCCATTCCTTTAAGTGCCTCCTTCGCAACACTTTTGAACTTTAATCCATCCACATTTTTATCGGCCAGTCAAATGTCCAAAAAGGGCCATACAATTCTGAAAAGACCCTAAATACATTCGATCTGTCCGTAGATGAAAGTTTCAATTCACATAGGCTGAGGGTATATCTCTGTCGGCAAAGTCGACTGATACTTTTTTACTTGTTATATCGTCGCTCCAGATTATCAAACGCAATTGTCAGTTAGCTTCGCCGCTCCCCACCAGCATGGAACTGGATCATTAACGTTGCTTGTCAATAACAAATATTGTATGCCCTGAAACACCAATCAACATCGTCATTACCGTCTAATCATCCTTATCACCGGCCCTGATCGATGCATCCCCAAGCCTATCATCCTATCACGTTTCATTGAAATATAACGTCTTAGAATTTAGGTCAATAAACAAATGATTTAATCCCTAAAAGAGAGAAAACAAGTGAGAAAAGGCTATAGTCGGTACTAAGCCGACTATGTGATACCCTATACCACTACCTCTGTGCATAATCTTTTCACTCGAAAACATTTCTTTTAGGGAGATACGAAAGTTTTCACCTATCTGGTTTTTATACCAAATGACTTAAGGCGAACTGAACCAAAATAATTAACATTTAATTTTATATTTCACTACTATCGACATCACCAACATCAACAGGCTTTTATCTCTGTGAGAAAATATCGTGATGATCCGATCAAAATTCCGACCTGTAGTGTGATTGCAGAAAAAGTGAAAAAGGGATCGCCAACCTACTTTGCATAATTTTAAAGATGGGATTTTCTACTTTCTTAGTCAGGCTTTGCTTTTAGAAGGTCCTCAACCAAAGGTGTGATATCCGTCATTATTATTAAAATAGCAAAAATGAAAAGTTGGTTTCTATTAGCGACTATTGCGATATCTTCGTTGTAAAAGCGATATTTTCTACTTTCATTGCCAGGTTTTGCTTTTCGTATACCTTTATAGACGCTGAGATATTTGCTTTGGAATAAAATGTTGACATTTTCTCCAAACAAATTGTTTGCTCATTCCGACCCCTAAATATTATCCGACCACCACCAAAATCAATAGGCTTCTTCATCTGTGAGCCCCCATTAGCGTGATTTCAAAAAAAAAAAAAAAAGAAAAAATGGAAAAATGGGTTGCATTGCCGACTATTGCGATATCTCCGTTATTTGGTCACCTACGCCGACATAGTTCGAATCATTGTACAGATGGGATCTTCTGCTTTCATAGTCACGCTTTGCTTTTGGAAAGTCCCCAACCAAAGCTGTGATATTCGTCATTATAATTAAAATCGCAAAAATGAAAATTTGAGTTTTATTTGCGACTATTGTGATATCTTCGTTGTTTGATCACGTACTTTACATCATTAAAAAGGTGATATTTTCTACTTTCATGGTCAGGTTTTGCTTTTGGTATACCCAATATAGAAGCTGAGATCTTCGCTTTGGAAAAAACGTAGTCTTTTTATCCAAATAAGTGTTTTTGCCCATTACGACCTAAATATTATCCGACCATCAAAATAAATAGGCTTCTTCATTAGTGAGACCCCCATCAACCCTCAAAATCTCGTGACGATCCGATCAAAATTGCGACCTGTAGCGTGATTACAAGGTTTAGATGGACAGACGGACGGACACACATAGCCAGATCGAATCAGCTCGTCGAGACATTCATTCTGGTATATATGTATAAGTGTGGGTCTACGACCATTATTTCGATGCGTTACAAACTTTTTGGCCAAAACCAACTTATAATATCCTCCCCACATAGTGCTGTAGGGCATAACTATTATTTAATTTCGTAAGGTTTGATTGGTCCTCATGGAGGCCCTATACGGGAATAGATTTACCTCAGATGACGAGAAAACCACGTTACAGAAGTTCTAATTCAAATCCATCCAAAACTGGTGGTTTTCTGACAGGGAAGTTTGGGTTTCCTGGTGAATAGTACGAGTTCCGTTTTCTCCAGGTTCACTCCAAGACCATTGTCATGGACCCAGCTTACCTTAATACCTCTTATCAGAACTACTACATTACACCGTACAACAAAATTTAACTTTTCTTAAAATTACAAGAAACCCTGCACAGGTTATGAAAGAAGACCGAAAAAGAGAAGGCACGTGTAGTGGCGTTTTGAAAGTTTACGTCGGGAAGTAACCTAAATAGGCGTGGCAAGTTCCGCCCATTTCTACAGGTTTTGAAATATTCGACATCAGATTCCTTGGAATCCTTGCATTTTAGGTATAAAGTGTCTTTAGCAATATTGCTGACAACAATGCGGGGGTATCTTTTTATGAAAAAATTAACCTTCATGCGAGTCACTAAACGGGTCTTTTTGGTCTCTTTTTTAAAAAATGTTTAAAAACTCCTCTAAAATATGATCGTATCAGATCAAAATATTCTATAAAATAATTTGTCGTACAATTTTACTGTAGGTCCCCGAATACACCAAAATTCTAAATCGTACCTTAACGCCAGGAATCTGCCAAAAGTAAAATCACGTTTTAGGGTTAATGTTGTACTTTATCTGAGTTTATTAAGTTTTGCCCCACAAAACTTCATTCTAGATAGAAGACGTCAAAGACAAAAATATTCTCCATCAAATTTCAATATAAGTCGCCGAATAAATGAAATATGTATTTACAATATATATAATGAAAATATATACATCAAATTTGCCAACAAAACACCCAAATACTTTTTGAATAAATTTGTTTTGTTCTTTTATCGAGTTGATGCATGAAAGTAACATCAAATCTAGTATTAGACGAAAGGCGTTAAAAGAAGAAATATTTTACTCAAATTTTCACTGTAAGTCCCAGAACAAACTAGATATCTAAATAAAATACTTCATTAAGAAAATAGCGTTACAAAATTAGATATTATAGATAGAAATTATTTGTTAAACTTTTAGACTCTTAATTAAAATTTATTCCATACTGAGTCAAAATAACGCCTGGCGACACTGCGTGTTGCCTAGGCCAGAAGGTTTTTTAGTGCCCCTCGTATGTGTATTTTGCCATCGTTGAAAATTTCGTGTTGCATGACCTGGGAATCAAGGTTGGTTTGCTTACCATTGCACCACGGTGGCACCTATCGATGCTCTTTGTCCATGTCAAGCGATGGTCCAGGATTCTACCGAGGTATTTAGCTTCAGGAGAATGTTCTTATGCAACTCCATCCAAAACTGGTGGCAGGAAATTGAGAAGTTTGCACCTTGTATAAGATCAGACAAGGTTGGTAAAAATTTATGACTTATCAGTATAACTGCATTAGCATAACCCATCACCTTAGTCTAAAGCTAGTCGAAATATACGAGAAGCCAGAGTAGATATGTTCTCTCATCTATCCTGTTAACAGTTTTCCTCATGAAACTCTTCCCTATGCGTGAATTAATGATCCTGCGTTTCTGATCAATCCATTACACCAGGATGGACGAAATTCCTGTGTTGTTGAGAGCGTTAGACCCGTATGTAAGGTCGTCATCAACATCCGCTCATACGAGGAAGTGAACACCTGATAGTAGATCCATAGTCCCCTAGTCCGGAGTTTCCGGAGCTTGGGAAACTTGACCGCTTCGTTTACACCCTCTACAGACTCGCTAAAGCTGACCCCAGACTTTCGCTTAACTTTCATGCTTTGCCTAGAGAAGCCAAATAATACCCGATATGCCTGACTTGCTGTTCTACTAACAACGAAACCATACTTATTATCACAAAGTCTACCATCATAGAACATTTCAAAACAATCCTCGGACAGCTAGACCTAAACAAAAGCCATTTTAGCGATTTTTTCCAAATTTTGTAGGGGAAGTACCCGCTGTAGTGAACCGCGCTTTATCTAAGTTTAGGCAAATTATTATGTTAATTTAATTATTGATTGATTATCTAAAGTTTCAAATATGGCTGAGTTCTCGACTAATATGTTTGGAGATGGCGAACAGCGTTGATAGAGTGCTTTGCGGAATCCACGTTGATGATCGGCAGCTGGATCACTTTTTCAGACTTTGAGGAGGCGTAAAGCTTCAATAGTCTTTGCTACAGGCCAAAAAAACGGAATTAGGTCTGTACAATTCACTTATGCCCGGGGCGCTCGACAATCTGTCGAAAAACATAACTTTCTCAACTCTCCGTATCATTCCGTATCTTCTTTCTTTCCAGAGTTCGAGAGCGACTTAACCGTTGTCGGCAATTGACTTATTCCAGCTCCAATGTTGCAACTCTTCAGATGATTTAGCTAACTAATATCAAATTGCAAAACTGACGGTGAACATTAAAATCCAAAATCCAAAATCGGTCTAATATTGGTCTAATTAACCCTCGTTAAATGTATCATTAACCTGTTAGTCTTTGTCTTCGATCGATTATGAGATATTGTAGCTAATCCTTCATACAACGATGTGAGGAGTATCTGGAGAAGAAATGTTTTAGCCGTTGCACTTCGTGTAAGACGTTATATCGGCCCTGTACGAAGTTTGAAATTTCTAGTGGAGGATTGAACATTTATTTTCGCTACAGTAAACCTGGCTAAGAACTATGGTGCAGCGGTAGACACGTCCTTGTATCCAGAAGGTCCCTTAGGGTAATATCGGCTTCCATTTCCTGAGTATTTCAGCCATGTAAAACTTATCTACAAGTGGTGTCGTAAAGCACGTCGTTCGGACTCGGCTATAAAAAAACAGGTCCCATATTACATTACATATTATTATGTAAACCTGGCGAATTTTCCTATTCCTCCGAAAATCAATAGTCAAAGTCGGATATGGTTATCTTGTTGAACCTGGTTTCCTCCGCTAGAGTAATTTAGAAGCCTTTTAGCTTTATCAGTTAAAAATTCTGATAATTTGCCATGGTATGAGGATTAGCGATGTTTACGACTTAGCATGAAAAACCATACGAAGCTTCCCCTTCCTAACACAGACACTGTTTAGAGCGCTGGTGCTCAAAATATTATGTGCATTAGTCTCTCTGAGCGAGCCATTCCTTTGCTAAACCACGACAGATGAGAAAAAAAGGAGAAAATATGTTGTTGTTGTAGTCACGTTAACGTATATGGGTGATCTTGGCTGGTTTAGAGTATCCTGGTGCTCTAGTTTGTCATTACCTGAAACTTAAAACAATATTTACCATCACTGACTGATATGTGTGTCCTTATGCTTTATTATGTGTTGTGTTCTGTTGTTTCTTTGCTTTTGTTTTTGTAAACAAAAACAATTGCTTTGTAATGATGAAACGAACGAACAACAGCAGCAACAACAACGAGAACAACAAACATTACGAAATGAGAACATTGTTCAAGCGACTGTTATGATAGAATTCTAGATTAAAACAACAGCAACAAAACAAACAACACAGGGGAAAAGGATACCTTTAGTTAGACAGCATGATGATGATAAAAGTCCTTCGGCCTGGCCCTCGTGCAAGTAGTCGTCGTCACCCACTATAATGATGATGTTGTGTGCAAGCTTATTGGTGCAAAGCGGCAAGTGATTTTCCATTGGGTGTTCGCAGATAGACGTCGTGATGCAGCTCATTTGCATTCGAGAGAAGGGCGACGGACAAACGAACATCCCTTATAAAGGACAATGGGTTACCGCATATTGGGCATATGAAATGCCATATTTTAGACATTCGTTTATTGTTTGCTTACCAATCTGGCGAGCGATGAATGTGCAATGCTAAGGGTGGTGGAGGAAGAATAAATTCATGGCAAACAAAAAAAGGATTGGGTGACACAATTGCTGTCGCATCTATGGTTAGAGATTGTTAGTGGAGATACAATTTGTTGCTTTCCCCGGCTACCAAAGAGCCAGACGTCGTTGCATATTTGTTTTATCGACCAGGATTAATCTAAAGTAGTTGGCCCCAGAGCATTGGGCGATGCGTTTTGGGATGAGCACCGGGACATCTGTGTTTAGATAAGAAGATGAAGAAAAACAACAACAACAACATTTTGATGGATTTCATTTGACAAATATTGAACAAACAAATTTTGAATGAAGACAAAACATGGAAATCAGTAGCTATGCATGTCCTTGGGAAATCACTTCGAAGGATAATGAAATGAGATGGTGGTTGTTCTTGATTTTGCTGCTAAATTATAAACTGGAAAATCCTAAACTAATTTATTTACATATGTATGTATTTACGTTCACTCTAAACTTTCAATCTGCAGCACGACAAAACCCATAAAGCAGGATAATGATATTGTTCTCATTAATGTCATTTCATTGTCACAATAATAACAACAACAGCAACAAATTTATTACGGCTACACCCATAAAATTAAAATAACATAACAACAGATTTAACCCCCACCCTCTAATTTCGTTTCATCTCCCTCCCCACCACCCTTGGGTATCTCTACATTGCCTCATTAACAAATAATGCAGACAATAGCTAACGTCTGTCTGCCTGTTGTTTTGCCATTCGTTTCTTCAGTCATTCATTCGCAAAACAAAGGCTTAAGGTTTGAATATTCGTTCGTTCGTAGTCCTCAGTTCACTGTTTTGTTTTTATTTCTTATTTGACATATGGTGAAGAGGCCACCATATGGAGCTTCCTACTGCTTTCCGACAACAAAATAAAATGACAAACTGCACTACGCATGATCATCTTTACTCGAAGCTTTCTCTTAGGGAACAATGTTCACCTTTGTCTCCAGTGGTGAATTTTTATCACAGATTCCAATTTTGTATTGCGATTTTGGGGGAACGGACACACACCATGTGTTCGGCTCGGGATATGAATGACAAAAAAAGGGTTACAATAACACGATAATCTGTAATTGTATGAAAAATATTTATGGAATATGAAATTAGACATAAGTTGTTGCAAAACTATTGAAAAACGAGGTTGGGGTTGGAAGTTGAAGTAAAAGAGTTTTGCTAGAGGTTGTGGGATATGGTAGATAGAAAGGAAATGCCGGCAAAGTCCGGAATTTATATTGGTTCTTATATGATCTCAAGCTGGAACACATGCTCACATGAAGTCAACTTAGATTGATGGGCCTGCCTATCGTTGCAAAAATGTCTTTCTATAAAAAACAAATAAAAAGAGTTTTACTAGGGGGAGCTCTAATATTCAGCATCTTCGAAAAGTGTTGTCCATTTCATGCAATTAGGTCCAATAACCATACTTTGGTACCAGAAGCCTTCACAAGGAATCCATTGGTACAACCAGAATCGTTCTTCTACAAATTATAGGAATGCGATATGTTAGGCTACTTTGCAGTCAGTAGGAAAAAATAGGACGAAGAAAAATTAAGAAATAAAAAAAAAACAAGTAAAAAAGTATCAGTCGGCTTTGCCGACAGAGATATACCCTCAACCAGTATATATTGAAACAAATTTTTCCCAAAAAACATATGTATTTAGGAGTTTTTAAAAATGTTGGGCATTTGAGCCGACAAAAATGTTCATGGAAAAGGAATGGATCTACATCGACCATTATGGGAGTGGATCTCCAGCCACTACATATGGTGCCATAGGGGGTTTTTACACCCTTCGGGATGATTGCTCAAGAAGTATGAACTTGCCCTAAAACAACTTTTACCATCGTAATTGAGGCAGCGAATGCAAGTTGCATCAACAAAAATCAAAATGATTCGATATCAGGTCTTAAAGTGAACTTATCCGAAATTTTGTGTGGGAGGTAACGGATGCAGTGGACAAATATAGTCCATATTTGAACCTGATCTATATCTGGGAGATATATTAGGATGTGTAAAGTGTAGACCAATTCGGCCACTCCCTTCAAGAGTTACCGTACGAAAAATTTTTCCGAACATTTTTGAACTTTTGTGGGGGAGGTACCTGAAGGAGTGGATCGATATGGCTTATCTTCGAATTTAAACAATGTTTGGAAAAAATATTAGGAAGGCCAAATTTTGGACCGAATCGGCAGATCCGTTCGAGAGTTATCTTGCGCTCCATCCACTACACACGGTGTTATAGGGAATTTTTGCACCTTTCAGTCTATTTTCTTAGGAAGTATGGGTTTGCCCGGATGAAACTTGTACCGTCGTAAGGGGGGCAGTGAATACAAGTTGTTGCAACAAAAATCAAAGCGATTCGAGAGTAGGTCCTAAACTGAACTTTTCCGAAATTTTGTGTGGGAGGTACCCGAAGGCGTGGACCGATTGAGTCCATATTGGAACCTCATCTAAGTTTGGTAGAAATATCACGATGTGCAAAGTATGAACCAAGTCAGTTATTCCCTTCAAGAGTTATCGTGCGCACAAATTTTCCGAACATTTTCTAACTTTTGTGGGGAGGCACCGGAAGGAGTGGACCGATATAACCCATCTTCGAACTTAAACTAAGTTTGTACAAAATATTACGAAAGCCAAATTTTGGACCGAATCGGTTTATCCGTTCGAGAGTTATCGTGCGCTCCAGCCAGCCAGACAGACGGACATTGTTCAATCGACTCCAAATTTTCTGAAACACATTTCGTCCAAACATACTTGGTGTCTAAAACCATTATTCCGATGAGGCACATTTTACCCGTATGAAAGTGTATATGCCCTTGTTAGCATAAATAATGAGGGTAAACAAAGATTCGAAAGTATGTTCACGTCGCCCGCACATGCCACGCCTATCTGCGACAAGGAATAAGGTACTCAAGTCCCTAGCCGGCAGCACTTGGGGTGCGCCACTGTGCTTCGTGAACATAATGTAGGGTAGGGCTGGACTTGAAGTTCCTTCCTGCATGACAACAGATAAACAAATATGGTGTGAATGCGGTCCTCGGAGAACATCCCCCCAACTATCGCAGCTAAGTAGCATCAGTTGCCACTTCAAACCAGAATAGTTTTGGCTCAACTACGCTCGGCCAAGGATCGATGGCATCGTGAAAAACATCTGTCCAGCTTGCGACAAACCTACTCAACTAACTGCAGTAGCTTTGTTGTTACATCCCATCGAAACAGCCACATTCCTTGAACTAGGCCCAGAGCCAGATTAAGCAGAAAAACGAACATACAAACATATCCTATCACTGTTCACGGTGCTCTTGAATCAAATTTAAATGGAAGGTGCTTACGCCTGTGAAGTTTTTGCGGATTCTGAAACTACAATGTTCATGGATGAGAAAAATCAAAAAACAAAAAAGAAAAAAAAATCGCCGGAGCGCTTTTTAAACAAATCGCGTTTCAAGTTGACATTTTTAGGGGTTGTTTAGGTTTTCACGATTTTGCTTAGAAACCGCAAGTCCTATTAAAATGAGACTGAAGAAAATGTTGTAGCTATGAAAATTCTCTTCAAGATTGAGAATTCGTAGGTTTTACAATTTTTGAGATATTGAAGTTGAAATTGGGACAATTCACATTCAATTCAATTCGGTATCGTCTCCTTATAAAACAATGTCATGACTGCAATTTCTTAACTTTAACTTATATATCTAAAATATGGTACAACCTAGGAAAAGTTACATAAGCCAGTCTTGTAGAGAATTTCCACAGTTTTAAGATTTTCTCAGGTCCCATATCGATAAGACTTGCCGCATTCAAGCAAAATCGCGAAACTCTAACAAAAAAAAAAAAGCCTAAAAATGTAGCTTGAGCTTCTTTATCTCAAAAATGGTATAACCTGGGATCAAATCATAAAGGTCATTCCCCTAGAGAATTTTCACAGCTAAAACATTACCTTTAGCACCATTTCGATTGGACTTGAGGTTTCCAAACAAAATCGTAAAAACCTAAAAAACACATAAAAATGTGAATTTTGACCGCGATATATCTAAAAATCCCTATGGCGATTTTTTCTTGTTTTTGGATTTTTCTCATCTATGAACATTGCTGTTTCAGAATTCACAAAAACTTCCCCTGTGTAAGCGGTTTTCATTAAAAGTTAGTTAAGGCGCAGCCTTCATGACATTGTTTTATAAGGGGACGATACAGTCAGTGCATTGTCCCAATTTGAACTTCAATATCTCAAAAATGGTAAAACCTAGGAAAATACAGTAAAGGTCAATCTTGTAGAGAATTTTCATAGCTACAACTTCAGTCTCATTTTGATAGGACTTGCGGTTTCTAAGCAAAATCGTGAAAACCTAAACAACCCCTAAAAATGTCAACTTGAATCACGATTTATTTAAAAAGCGCTCCGGCGATTTTTTTTTTTTTTGATTTTTTTCATCTATGAACATTGTAGTTTCAGAATCCGCAAAAACTTCCCAGGTGTAAGCACTTTCCATTAAAATTTGATTCAAGAGCACCGTGTGTTAAAACAACAACAGCTGTTCCGTCTCAGGGCCTGTTCTGGTTTAGTCCACAACTTAATCGAGAATCCATTCTGATATTGGTCATCTGTGAGATAGCTTCTCATCATGGAGAGGAGTAGTGCCTCTAAAATCTTTCCTACTAACAGTAGAAAGGAAATCGGCCTGTACGATTCACCTCTCCTGGCATTCCCTGCCAACTTTCCAGGCTAACGACAAATTGTCAAATACTCTACTCTGGGTTCATTCACGCGGGAAGAGTTCGTAGAACTCGAATGTGGTACCATTCTCTACCGGCTGTCTGCGCCATAAAAAGACAGGAGTTTTAGAAAGTGCTACGCGCCAAACCAAGGTGGTGAACAGGGCCAAACACCTGAACGCAATTGGTACCTCACTGCGGTGCAAGTCCAGTGTTGTGAGAACACCGAGAGGTAAGGCTGAAATGCAGGGACCCACGAAAATCACACCACATTTCTGGGTTCATTCAGTTGCTAAAGCATTACCATTCACTAATCTTCGTGATTAAACTGCCGATTAAAGTAACAAGCGCATTTTTTCGGACCTGTCACGCCTTTGGAAGTAACAATCATCATATCACCTTTTTTTGGACTCCAGAGTGATTTAACCGTTGCCGACAATTTACTTAATCCTGTACCAATGTTCCATTTCTGCAGTTGATTTAGTAACCGCTTATGCTCGCCTACTGGCCTGTTTGAACGGCGAGCCTCATATCGCTCATTTGATACTCTAATCGCGCCTGTTCAGAAATTTGGTCTGATTTCGGGTATTCTACCACCAGGTAAGAAGTGAGCGGCTGCCGCTTTGATGAGGTCCCGGGAAATTCTCTCAGTTACCCGAAGCGGTGATGGGTAAGTCTCTGAACCTTACCAATCAGCTTTTCCACGGTTTACAAAAGTTCGGCGGTTTGAGGTTATGAAGTCGGGTGGTCTGTTTGCGGAGACAGTGATAGGAGGATGGTCAAAGTCAAGGAAAGTGGCGAGCATGCAATATTTCGGGTTGTGGGTACTTTCCTCACAAAATGTAAGTTAAATTAAATTATATTGACAGTTTTTGATTGTCTTCGTTCCACCTTGTTCGATTTTTTTTTCGAGGCCAGCCTATATAATATTCTAAAAACCCTAAAATTATTAAAGAGCCCCCTAACTCGAGAATTGGGTATACGATGTGACCGAATCTTTGTACATCGCAGAATTTCTTTCAAACATAAATCATGTTCCGAGAAGCTTGATATCGAACAACACTTCCGGGTACCTCCCTTACAAAAGTTCAAAATTTTCTCTTTAGGGATGTTCTAGAATAGTTTTAAATTTCTTACTGAAGATACTCCTGATCCTGTTTGCAGGTGTATTATGTCTCTTTCGTGGACACATCGTAAATTTTCTCAAGTTCGAAGACGGATAACTGATTTCGGTAATTCTCTCACACAAAAATTTTCGCTTAAGGGCAGTTTATGGGCTGTTCTATGCTTATTTTGAAAATTTCTTCTTAGGTTCGCCTTGTAATTCTGATTACAACGATATAATTATACCCTTAGCCTTTAGGCAATTTTGAGTCTTTTTAGCCATGTCCGCAGGTCCGTCTGGCTGGTGCATATGGTAATATTACTTCCAGGCATATATCGGGTTCGAACATTGACTCCTTCCGGTACCTCCCCCACAAAATTTAAAATCATAGATATCTTCTCGGATCGTTTTAAAATTTGTTGCGACCCCCTTTACGACGGTAAAGTGGAAATTCTGCACGATAATTCTCGCAGGGATTTTCTGATTGGTCCAAACTTTGCACGTCGTGTTATTTCATCTAGTAATGTATCCGGTTGGAATATGGACTATTCGTCCGTTCCTTCCCTTCTCGGATCGTTTTGATTTTTTTTGCAAAAAGTTCTTCTTGCTGGACCTGTTACGACGGCGCATTTTTTTCGTGGGCAAGTCCATACTTCCTGAGACAATAGTCCGAAATCTCCAAAAGAGCCTGCCGACACCAACTAAACTGGGTAGTACGTTAGATAACCCTCGAAGGAAGAGACCGACTTGGTCCAAATGTTGTACACCGTATTATTTCTTACAGCCTCAAAATATGTCCGAACACTGACTACATCGGACCACCCTATCGGGTACCTCCCACACAAAGTTTGGAAAGAGTGCAGTGTAAGGATTTGTCTGGGATCGTTATGAAATTGTTGGAAAATTTTTGTGTATTCGGCCGTAGATAAGACTGTACAATTTTTTTTCGGGGACAAATCCACACTTCCTGAGCAATTAGCAAAAAAAACTCAAAAATCCCTATAGACGGCAGAAGCATTGTGTTTGCTTCTTTTCTTTAGGTCCGAAGCTGAGGGTATATCTCTGTCGGCACAACTGACTGATACTTTTTTACTTGTCTTGGTTCATCATAGTTTTCCTTGGCCCCTTGGAACACTATGTAGCTGTCAAACTACTTATCATCAAGGTTCATCGTGCCCAGACATGGACAAAATGCGGGTGATAAAAATTACAATAAAGTAAGAAGGCCAAACTTACGGAGATTGGCTAAAGTGTAAGAACATTTTTCGAAATATGATCCGAGTTGCCCACAGAAAAGAGTGGCGCCTGTAAGTGTACCCCGACGTCGTTTGCAAGAACATACTATCTGTTGTAACCACCTACGTCATCTCGTGCCTTACCTTGGACAGCATATAATCCCTATGCTCTTAACGGATATTTCTGTATTATCGTTGTTATTAGTTTCCAAAAATCATTTTCAATTATTGTATTTCCCGGCATTGTTTCGGTTTCAGTCATGAATGTAAATCCCTTCGTTAATTTATTAATCAGATGTTTTAGTTTTAAGTAAAATTTTCGAATACTATACGGACACATTGGAAACGGTTAGAGTCGAAGTAACGACAAACACAGCCACATAACTTATATCTATACAATAGTGACATCTACCTTTTCCTAGCAACAATGTGACTAAGTATGTTTTATTGGATGTGGTCTTTGCTAAGTCAGTTTCTCCTACAGATGTCGTATCTGATATTATCGATTTTATAAAGTTCGTTAGTGCTGATTTTGTTGCGATTGGCTGTGCGATTTCTGGTGGAAATAGCTACAAAACACACTTCAAAAAACACAAAAAAGGTTTTCTTAAATATTTCTTAGACAAACTTTTTTAACTGGGTTTCGAACAATGCCTATGTTTACAGGTTTACAGATGGCCTTTGAGCCCATCTATCCAACGATAGATGGCCTTTGAGCCCATCTATCCAACGATAGATGGCCTTTGAGCCCATCTATCCAACGATAGATGGCCTTTGAGCCCATCTATCCAACGATAGATGGCCTTTGAGCCCATCTATCCAACGATAGATGGCCTTTGAGCCCATCTATCCAACGATAGATGGCCTTTGAGCCCATCTATCCAACGATAGATGGCCTTTGAGCCCATCTATCCAACGATAGATGGCCTTTGAGCCCATCTATCCAACGATAGATGGCCTTTGAGCCCATCTATCCAACGATAGATGGCCTTTGAGCCCATCTATCCAACGATAGATGGCCTTTGAGCCCATCTATCCAACGATAGATGGCCTTTGAGCCCATCTATCCAACGATAGATGGCCTTTGAGCCCATCTATCCAACGATAGATGGCCTTTGAGCCCATCTATCCAACGATAGATGGCCTTTGAGCCCATCTATCCAACGATAGATGGCCTTTGAGCCCATCTATCCAACGATAGATGGCCTTTGAGCCCATCTATCCAACGATAGATGGCCTTTGAGCCCATCTATCCAACGATAGATGGCCTTTGAGCCCATCTATCCAACAATAGATGGCCTTTGAGCCCATATATCCAACGATAGATGGCAGTGTTCTGTGTGTGCGGTGTGTGTAGGAGAAAAGGCCGAACGAACAAAACAAAAACAAAACGAGGTACTTGCAAACGATAGATGGCCTTTGATCTCTTATTCTTATTACCTAATACAGAGGGCATTTGAAATAAAGTAGGACCACAACACTTAGGTGGAATATTTTACAGGAGAAATAATCAGAACGGAATGGCTTAATCGGCTATACAAGTTTTTCTCTTGCACGGTGGCTCCAACAGCAGCCTTGACTTAATTTTTAAAATCGTTTAATTTTTTCAGTTCTTTTTAAATTAACTAGTTCAATCTTTCAGTTCATAAGTTTACTCCCTCATCATTTTAGTATGGCTCTGACTCAGGAACTCAGTTAATCTCTCTCGGTTAAGGGAAGTCCTTTGTATAGTCTATTTCTGAATTTAACACCCATAGACTTTATCCTGATGTTCTTTAATTCCTTCCAAATGGAAACTACAAAACCTGCCCTCACATTTGACGTTCACCGTAAACCAAATATCATTGATGACCGAGCGAGAGAAAGAGAGAAAGTAAAGAGCAGTGCATCACTTATTTAAGTAGATGTGAAAACAATCATTTTGTGGACTTGATATGCAAATAAACGCGAAGGTGTAAACTACCGAATGCATTCGGGCCTGTAACTGTGTCAGTGCATGTGACCAGAAAAAAAATACGGAACACACAAACAGCAGCAGGCAGGCAACCCATCCATCGCAATCCAACCAACCATCCATACATCCCATCTATCCATCCATCCACCCATTCATTCTTTCCACAGATTCATTCATTTACTTGTTTTTACTTGTTGTACTCGTGAACATTGGATGGAGTGGTGGTGCTGCTGCTGACGATGATGATGTTGATGTACTTTTAGTCTCCTCGTTTCCAATCCGCAAAAATATACGAAGCACCGAAGAACATTGTTCTTTTTACACAATCGGCAGTGCTCTGTGTGTGCGGTGTGTGTAGGAGAAAAGGCCGAACGAACAAAACAAAAACAAAACGAGGTACTTGCAAACCAATCGAATGCCATTTCGATGCTGATTGGGGTGGAATACTACAATTACATCTGGTCGGTCCATGATTATAGTTGTTGTAGGGAGATGGGGAGCAAGCGAGGGTTAGATAGGTGGGTAACTTGTTGTGTGTTTTGTGGAAGAAACAAAAGGCAGCGCCAGTTCATTTTTAAATGCATTTTTCATTCATTCACATGTTGTTCCTCTGGTTGCTGTTGCTGCTGCAGCTTGTAAAACAAAAAAAGATGTTCTTTCGAATTTTGTCATAGCGTGTTGCTTTGCTTCTCTTCTTTTCGGCTTTGGCTGTCGCTGACAATGATTGACTGAAGTTAAGAATGCTAAAATTATGATCGCGATGAACTTTGAATTTGTCATCGTATTAAGATTATTCAAATCAGCGAACTTCCTGTGTGCAAATCTATTATTGGATATTGTTTTTTGTGGTTGCGTTACATTGCAACTTTTTTGGAGGGGAATACTTCTTGGAATACAGTTGGCACTAAGCAAATGCGTGAAGTAGCTCAGGGAATTTGATGGGTAAAAACTTATTTATTTGATTTATTTGAATGCGAAAGCTTCCCCTTAGCGTGTACCTTTAAGAGGAATTCTTTTTGAAAAATAGCTTTATGAGACCTTCTATCTGCAGCCTGTACAGGTGCTAAGCCAAAAACTTACGGCATTATTACAAGGTCGAATAGCCAAGCAGTAGGAGAGGCAACTGGAACCGGACCAGGTACAGAATCGGGTATTTCTGCTAGTGCCGATGGTAATGATCCGCCGACATCGAACGATACTGAAAATCCATCTACTCCAGCACAATTACCCTGCGTTTACAAATGACAGGACAGTTGACTTCATGTATTGGTTGTCAAAATCCCAAAACTTGCCTTTGTGACGTAGGCGTCCAGACAACTGCAAAAACAGTTGTAAAATTATGAATGAAAATCATCGAAATCCTTTTGTTTTCCGTTCACATATTTTGTTTTTGTTCATGTTCTTTTGTTTTCAACACATTTCAATTATTATCTCACACATTTTTACAAAAAATGTCAAAATTTTGTTAACCCTGCTGTCTGTGAAAGAATGATGGACAGCTGGTAGCCAAACGACAAATGTATGTATGTGTTAGTAAATCAGAGTTGTATTTGAAGACAAACTGTCTAGTGTAAACGCCTAGTTAGGTGAGCAACCTAGCACCATTACTAGGCCTTCGTTTAGCCCCTTGACGATTCGAGGAAATGATGATGAACAAATGGAAAGGCTTAGTAGCACAGGAGTTCTTGAGGTAGTTCAGTCCGCCTTAGAGGCCACTCAAGCATCAATGGTTGAAACCTTGAAAAGGGAAATGCAGAAAACGGTTGCTGCTGCAGTTAAAGTTGCTGTTCTCAATCTTCAGTTCCTCCAGTTAATCCGATCGACAGACAAGAACCATCTTCTCAAAACATTGATTGGCCTCATGATTTGCCAACACTACAAATTGATACAAGACATGCAGGTTCGGGTAGTCGCAACCAGGAAGTTCCATTTCGAAATAGGGAAGATTTGGTTGATGAATTTCATCATTTGTTGGAAGGCCGTCCCCGTCAATGGTACTTGGGTCTGATTCGTCAATATCCAAATTTGAACTGGGAGAGTTTAAAGCTATGCATAGTTCGGGAATTTCAGCGATTTCAATCTAATCTTGATGTGATGCGGCAGATTATGGACAGGAAGCAATCTGCTACTAAATATATAGATGCCATAAATAGTCTGCGTACTCAGTTGAGGGAACCTTTGAAAGATTTTGAAGTTATTGACATCCTCAAAGCTGGATTGAAGCCCCGACTTGCCCATTTAACGTTTAGTGGCACTTTTTATTCTGTTGAACAATACCGAAATGAAGTTAGAAAAGCTGAAGAATTTCTAGAGAGGTAATCGTCGTTGAAATTCGGGACCCGCCAGCCCACTCCAATGATTTTGATGATTTAGTCCATGATGTTGAAGAGCTGAGGCTTCGGCCGAAGGCAACTGGTGTTTCCAAGAATGAGCCTTTACGCTGTTGGAATTGCGGCAGCGATGGCCACATTTTTAAGAATTGCTCTGTGGATCACCTGGGGTCACCACTCCACAATGCAATAATTGCAAACAAATTAGTCGTCTGTCTAATGCCTCTAAGTTCGAATCCATAGCTACTCAGACTGTGGACTGACTAAGCTCATCTGATGTTTGCACATCTACAGATCCAGTTTTTTCTAACCAATTCAATATATTACCCAGACTTTCCAATAATTAGCCAAAACCAAACCAGATTTGACTTTTCCTTTTCATATCCGCATGGCAAATTACATGAAGACTAGAGAGCGTATCTTTAACTCCGAAATTTCTTGCAAATCTGATGTTTTTGTTTCCAAACGAATCCTTAAAACTCGTGAACGTTATAAATCGAGACGTCTTAAGAGAATTTATGTTTCTTCTGCCACATTTTCTGATTTTAAATCAAAAGACCCTCGTCCTTTTCGAGTAGTCTTAGTGAATGTTATGTCTGTATTAGCATTGTTTGATAGTGGAGCAACAGTGACGTGCTTGGGCAAAGAGTTTATCCTTTGTTGACAAATTAAATTTGAAGATTATTCCGGTTTTTAAGTGCAGCGTTGGTACTGCTAGTGGACAGCGTGTATCGTGTGTAGGGAAAGTTAGAGTTCAGCTTACTTTCGATAATCTGACCAAATCCATGGACGTTTACCTCATTCCAGGTCTGAAGAATTCAATGTATTGTGGCATCGACTTTTGGAGAGAATTCAGCATAGCACCCAAACTCATCAGCAGTTTTGAGATCATAAGAAAAACTTATATACAGAAACATGAGAGTTTTCTCTTCCAGATCCACCAGGCAAGTGATTTGTTTTTAATTGTTACAACACCAAATATACGCTGGGTTGTGGGTGGGTTGGAAGTTATTATGAGACAAACTAAAAATAAACAAAACATTTTTAAGAACACATTTCAATTTCTGTCCCAGATTATCCTAGGCTTTTCTCGTAGAAAATTGTAAAGAAGTAGTTTGTGTCCGAAAATTCTAGTCTGTCGGCAAAAAAAATTGCTACGAATTATTACGTTTTCAGGGAAAGTTTAATCATAAGAGCATACACCTTTCTGTCCCTGAAAGTCCAGGTCTACGCCGAAAAAATATTCTACCATGTCGCCGAAATTTCTTAGCTGCCCTCGAAAAATGTTACTAAAATATTTCTTTCCTCAAAAATTTCTACCCAGTCCCCGAAATTTCCTAACAACGTTTGTTGCAGTGTTCCAGAAAATTCTTGACAAAAATAATTTTAAATACCTGTCACCGAAAAAAATAAAAATAAGACTGCCCAGCAAAAATAGTCCTCCCAAAATAAAGGGTTGTTATAGTACTTTTTGGTAGTCGTAACTACTTACAAAACCCCCTACTAACCCATTATTTTAACAAGGGCATGTCGCACTGAGTCACTATTTATTCTATGACCAATATAACCACTAGAATAACCAGTTATTTTATGACCACTGGAAGTTGAAAAATAAGCTATAAGTTAAAAAAAAACAAGTAAAAAAGTACCAGTCGGCTTTGCCGACAGAGATATAGCCTCAGCCTGTATATATTGAAACAATTTTTTTCCCAAAATACGTATGTATTTAGGGGTTTTTAAAATTTTTGGGCGTTTGAAACGACAAAATTGTTGATTAGGATTAAAGATCAAAAGTTTTGCGGAGGCAAAACATCGTAATTGAGGCAGCGAATGCAAGTTGCTTCAACAAAAATCAAAGTGAACTTATCCGAAATTATGTGTGGGAGGTACCGGATGAAGTGGACAAATATAGTCCATATTTGAACCTGATCTATATCTGGTAGATATATAATAGGATGTGTAAAGTATAGACCAATTCAGCCACTACTTTCAAGAGTTACCGTACGAACAATTTTCCGAACATTTTTTATCTTTTGTGGGGGAGGTACCTGAAGGAGTGGACCGATATGGCTTATCTTCAAACTTAAACTATGTTTGGACAAAATACTTACTTACTTACATAGCTGGCCCATTACAGAACATTTGTTCCATAGGCCGAACGAAGAAGAGATCTCCATTCCTCTCTATTTGTTGCTTCGCATTCAGGAATACCGCGCCTTTTCATCTCATCATCCACTTGTTTGCGCCATCTATTCCTTGGCCTGCCAATTCTGCGTGCACAGCCAAGCGGTCCGTATTTATACGCTTTTTTAGCGAGTTCATCATCGCCTATGGCCTAGCCAAGGCAATCGCTGCATCTCGATACGTTTAACAATATTGATGTCGTTGTATAGCAGATACAGCTCGTTGTTCATGCGACGTCGATATTCACCGTCAACGCAGATTGGTCCGTAGATCTTTCGAAGAATTTTTCTCTCAAACACACCAAGCACTGCCATGTCTGCTAGCGCAAGTACCCAGTCTTCGGAGCCATACATCAGCACGGGTAGTATCAGTGTTTTGTAGAGCGTTATTTTTGTTTGACGAGATGTGACTTTGTTTTTAAACTGCTTACTTAAACCAAAGTAGCATCTGTTGGCCAATACAATTCTTCTTTTTATCTCACAACTGATGTCGTTTGTTGAGTTTACGGATGTGCCGAGGTAGACGAAGTCTTTTACTACCTCAATATTATAGGAACCAACTTCCACAGTCGGTCCGAGTTCAATGGACGCATTGCGCGTCGACACCATCAACTTGGTCTTCTCACCGTTTACCGCCAGACCCACTTTAGCAGATTCTCCTTCGACCTTTATAAAGGTATCAGTTACTTCTTTTACTGATCGACCCATGATGTCTATATCATCAGCATAAGCAAGTAACATGTGACTATTGGTGTAGATTGTGCCACTTCTTTTGACGTTTGCCTCTCGTATAACCTTTTCTAGCAGGATGTTGAAGAGATCACACGAAAGGCTGTCTCCTTGTCTGAAACCTCTTATGGTACCAAACTCTTCGGAGAGGTTCTTTTCTATTTTAACTGAGGACCTCGTGTCCATGGGCGTAGCCAGGAGTAGCTAGAGGGGGGCAGCTGCCCCTCCCTAGATCCTTCAAAAATGTTCATTTGTATGGAAAAAATATAAATATTTCGAAGAAACATGCATTTGCCCCCTCTAGAACGAAAAAACAAGCATTTGCCCCCCTCTAGATGCAATCCTGGCTACGCCCATGCTCGTGTCAGTTAAAGTCATTTTACAAAGCCGGACGAGCTTTGCTGGGATACCAAATTCAGACATGGCTTGGAATACCTGTGAACGCAGCGGGCTGTCGAAGGCTGCTTTATAATCGACAAAAAGGTGGTAGGTGTCGATCTGCATCTCTTGGATCTTCTCAAGGATTTGCCGCAGGGTAAATATCTGGTCAATGGTAGACTTATGCCCCTATAGTTAGATCATACAGTCTTATCTCCCTTCTTGTGGACGGGGCACAGGATACTCAGGTTCCAATCGTCGGGTACTCGTTCTTCCTGCCAGGTGGTGCTAACTAGCTGATGAACACACCTTATCAGCGTGTCGCCTCCGGCTGGTAAGCCATCGGCCCCTGCTGCCTTATTATTCTTCAGCCGATTTATTGCTGTTCTTACCTCATCTTACCATCTTCTGGGATTGAGACTGTGGTATCTTCGTCGTCTTCGCTGCTATTGGATACCAACAGATTTGAAAAATGTTCTTTCCATATCCTGAGTACACTATCTGGACAAAATATTACTAAGGCCAAATTTTAGACCGAATCGACAGATCCGTTCGAGAGTTATCTTGCGCTCCAACCACCTCACACGGTGTCTTAGAGGTTTCTTTTGCAACTTTCAGGCTATTTTCTCATGAAGTATGGACTTGCCCCTGGTGAAACTTGTACCGTCGTATGGAGGGCAGTGAATACAAGTTGCTAAAACAAAAATCAAAGCGATTCGAGAGATGGCCCAAACTGAACTTTTGTGTGTGGGAGGTACCCGAAGGAGTTGACCGATTGAGTCCATATTGGAACCTCATCTAAGTCTGGTTTCACGATGTACAAAGTATGCCCCAAATCGGTTACTCTTTTCAAGAGTTATCGTGCGCACAAATTTTCCGAACATTTCCGAACTTTTGTGGGGGAGGTACCGAAAGGAGTGGACCGATATAACTCATCTTCGAACTTAAACTAAGTTTGGACAACATATTGCGAAGTGCAAAATTTGGTTCTAATCGGTTGATCCGTTCGAGAGTTATCGTGCGCACCAGCCAGCCCGACAGACAGACAGACAGACAGATGGACGCACATAGCTCAATCGACTGTCTGAAACACATTTCGTCCAAACATACTTGGGGTCTAAAAGCATTATTTCGATGAGGCCCGTATGAAAGTGTATATACCCTCGTTAGCATAAATGCTGAGGGTATAAATATTTCGCAAGACCTGGCGAAGACTAAATTCCAAATATCAGCTACATCGGTTGTTTAATGTGGCTTAAACCTTGAAAATACCGAAAATCGGGCGATACCGTTCTATTGGAGCTGTATAAAAACGTGGACCTATGTACATAGTTTTTATCAAAAATGTTTTTTGGTCCATTGGGAACCCTCAATGCAAAATTTCGGCGTATTTGGGCGTGAAACATATGTAAAATCTTCAAAATTTCGAAAATCGGGAGGTACCGTTGGTCCATAATTTTTATCGGATTTTTTTGTTGTAAAGTGGAAACCCCGCATCTCAAAATTCAACCAATTTGGTTGATAAGTTTAGCTAAAATATTCGAAATACCGAAACATTAAGAAGTACCGTTGCATGGGGACTATCCCAAAACGTGGACCGACCTTCCTAATTTTTTGCTCTCGACATTGTCAGTGAACTATAAGTATTTATACCGAAATTCATCTGCCAACGCCAACTTCTTTTATATTTGGCCACCGTTTATTTGAACTCGCGACATAGTGTAGCGTTTTTTTGAGGTTATGCGCCATTATCTCGGGAACTGTGGACTTGCGCTCGAAAAAAATTACAATGACGTAACGGGGGCCGCACGAACATCCTGTTACAAAATATTTCATAACGATTCGTGAGGTGTCACTAAACTGCACTTATTTCAAACATTTGAACCGAATCGATTGATCCGTTCGAGAGTTATCGTGCGCACCAGCCAGCCAGACAGACGGACGGACATTGCTAGATTTGTTTTGTTTTTTTTTTTTTTACAACAACAATGGGGATTTTCCCATTTATTTGTGCTTCCATGACAAACGCTTAGCGCTGCATTTGAAAGTAAAGAGTTTGGCTCTGAACGCTAACATGCCGTGACAAAACTTTTTTCTGTGGGTTCAAACCCAAGCCTGGCTCAGCTGATTTTATTTGTTTAAAAATTTTGCCTTTTTTTAGGCAAAGATAATTTTTAGTATTAATTTTTAATTAATTTCTCGTCTCGAGCTTAATGATCAATAATGCATCTGAAAAAAGAAAGCCGACGATTCGAACCCACACACCCACAAAGGCTCCTTTTCGGTCCCTGAGAAACACTGTCTGCCTCAAAAAATATTCTTTAATTGTTCCTTGTCAGTTATGAATGCCTGCAACAAATTGTTTTCAAGAATACCTCCAAGAATGAGAGACGAACGAGTGCTAACTGTAGCTGCAAAGTCATAACTCCTTGATCGTTCATTGTATCTGCTCATCACCACCATTGTGTGGATAGGAGATTTGTTTTTTTTTTAAGTTGTTGTTAATAAAAATAGAAATGTCTTTTGTGTATTGAACGGAAAATAATATTTTCTATATTTTTTATTTGAAATGCATATTTACTCAGTACACCTTCAATGGGAATGGTTGAATAAGTTTTGTAATTAATGCAGGGGTATATGGCTAAAGTTTTTAGATAACAAGTAAGAAAGTATCAGTCAGCTGTGCTGACGGAGATATACCCTCCGCCACTTACAATAAAACATAACCAAAACACAATAATTATATATTGATTTTGAATCACGAGTTTGCTTTCAAATCTGTATGCACCGTAATGTGGGGCTATATCCAATCATTGACATATACCAAACATTTTTAGTAACCAAACTTCTTCATAAAGGACTCGAAATATTAAATTACGTTAAACCAAGTTTAAAAGAAAATTTTGAAAAAGTTTTAGAGTTATCTCACTCAATAGCCATTTTAGTATGTGCCAGGAAGCTTTTGGTGCTTGGACCATTATCTCAGGAAGCATTGACTTACTCCGGAAAAAATTGTACCCTTGAAAATGTAGCCGCTAGAACAACCTACTGAAAAAAGAATCAAAACGATGCGAGAGGTTCTCTTAAACTTCACTTTTTTCGAATTTTGTGTGGTGGGTACCCGAAGGACTGGACCGATATAGCCCATATTCCCACCTGATACATGACTGGATGGAATAATATGATGTGCAAAGTCTGCACCAATAAGAAACTCCCTGCGAGAAATACTTGCGGATTTGCCATTTTGGTTGGTGCCGTCAGGATTTCTTGGAACCTTTAATACAATATCTCAGGAAGTATGGACTTGCTCAAGAAAAAAATTGTACCGTGGTAAAGGGAGTCGCAAGGAAAACTTACTGAAACAAATTTCAAAACGATCCGAGAGAAGCTCTTAAACCTTCACTTTTTTCGAATTTTGTGTGGGATGTACCCGAAGGAGTGGACCGATATAGCCCATATTCCCACCTGATACATGACTTGATAAAATAATATGATGTGCAAAGTCTGCACCAAACAGAAACTCCCTGCGAGAATTACTTGCGGATTTGCCATTTTGGTTGGTGCCGTCAGGGTTTCATGGAACCTTTAAGACAACATCTCAGGAAGTATGGACTTGCGCAAGAAAAAAATAGTACCGTCGTTAAGGGAGCCGCAAGGAAAACTTACTAAAACAAATTTCAAAACGATTCGAGAGGAGCTCTTAATCTTCACTTTCTTACTTGCTTAGCTGGCCCATTACAGAACATTTGTTCCATAGACCGAACTAAGAAAAGATCTCCAATTCTCTTTGTTTAGTGCTTCGCTTTGTGGAATACCGCGCCATGTGGCTCGTAGTTATTCGCTTTTTTAGCGGGTTCATCATCGCTCATTCTATATATATGGCCTAGCCACCGCAACACTACATCTCGATACGTTTGTATATACTCGTGGTTCATACGACGTCGATATTCACCGTCAACGCAAATCGGTCTGTAGATCTTTCGAAGAATTTTTCTCTCAAACACGCCAAGCACTTCCTTCTGTGCTTGAGCAAGTACCCAGGCTTCGGGACCATACATCAGCACGGGTAGAATCAGTGTTTTGAAAAGCGTTATTTTTGTTTGACGAGTTGTGGCTTTGTTTTTGAAATGCTTACTTAAGCCAAAGTAGTCTCTGTTGGCCAATACAATTTTTCTTTTTATTTCACAACTGAAGTCGTTTGTTGTGTTTACGGCGGTGCCGAAGTATACGAAGTCTTTTACTACCTCAAAATTATAGGAAGCAACTTCAACAGTTGGTCCGATCTCAATGGACGCATTGCGCTTCGACACCATCAACTTGGTCACTTTAGCAGATTCTCCTTCGACCTTCATAAAGGCATCGGTTACTTCTTTTACTGATCGTCCCATGATGTCTATATCATCAGCATAAGCAAGTAACATGTGGCTATTGGTGTAGATTGTGCCACTTCTTTTGACGTTTGCCTCTCGTGTAATCTTTTCTAGCAGGATGTTGAAAAGATCACACTCGAGGTTGCCTGAACCCTGTTTTGGTACAAAACTCTTCGGAGAGGTTCTTTCCTATTTTAACTGAAGATCTTGTGTCAGTTAGAGTAATTTTACAAAGCCGAATTAGCTTTGCGGGGATACCAAATTCACACATGGCCTGTCGAAGACTGCTTTATAATCGACAAAAAGGTGGTAGGTGTCGATCTGCATCTCTTGGGTCTTCTCCAGGATTTGCCGCAGGGTAAATATCTGGTCAATGGTGGACTTGCCAGGTCTTAAGCCGCATTGGTATGGTCCAATTATTTCGTTGACTATGGGCTTTAGTCGTTCCCACAATATCCCTGACACTATCTTGTAGGCGATAGGGAGAAGACTTACGCCCCTATAGTTGGAGCATAAAGTCTTATCTCCTTTCTTAAGGACGGGACAGAGGATGCTTTGGTTCCAATCGTAGGGTTCGCGTTATCTGATGGAGCTAACTAGCTGATGCATACACCTTATCAGCGTGTCGCCTCCGGTTTTACACAGCTCGGCTGGTAGGCCATCCGCTCCTGTTGTCTTTATTATCCTTCAGCCGGTTTATTGCTGCCTTTACCTTATCGTGGCCGGGTGGTATACATTCAATACCATCTTCTGGGATTGGATCTGTGGTAGCTTCGTCGACTTCGCTACTATTGGATACCAACAGTTTGGAAAAATGCTCTTTCCATATCCTTAGCACACTATCTGTATCAGTTACCAGATTACCTTGCTGGTCTCTACAGAAGGATGTGCCAGTTCCAAAGAAATCAGTTTGATGTTTCACTCTTTGGTAGAATTTTCTGACTTCGTTCTGTCTCCTGTACATCTAGATTTGTTCACACTCCCGCTTTCCATCTCTCTCTTTTTCCTGCGAAAAAAGACGTTTTCCTTCTCTCCTTTTCTCCCGATAGCTCTCTCGTGCGCTACGCGTTGCTACTGATTGTAAAGTAGCCCTATATGCCGCATTTTTCTCTTCGGTTGCAGCACGACACTCCTGGTCATACCATGGATTCCTTGGTGGAGGTCTCTGATATCCAAGTACTGAATGTTCAATGTTTTGCCATTGTCCTGATATGTGATCGGGACGAGGAGTGCTTTGATTAAGCAGTCGGTCCAGTTGAGTGGAATATGCTGTGGCTATATGTTGTGATTGCATCTTACCGATGTCCAACTTCCGTGTTGTGTCTGTTCGCACTTTGTTTGCTACGTTTAATCTGGTACGTACCTTTCCTGCAACAAGGTACTGGTCCGAGTCTATGGTTGCACCTCCGAATGAACGTACATCCAACACGCTGGATGAATGTCTTCCATCAATCACAACGTGATCAGTTTGATTTCTTGTTCTTTGATCTGGCGACAGCCAGGTGCCCTTAAGAATATCGAGATGCTTAAATCTGGTACTGCTAACTACCATGTTTCTTGAAGCTGCAAAGTCTATCAGCCTCATACCATTGTCAGATGTTTCACTGTGGAGACTGAATTTCCCGTCTGTTGGACCAAAGATATTCTCCTTTCCAATTTTGGCATTAAAATCGCCTAGTATAATTTTAATGTAATGGGTAGGGCAACGGCCATAAGTTTCTTCTAAGCGCTCGTAAAATATATCTTTGGTCTGTTCGTCCTTGTCTTCAGTGGGAGCATGAGCGCAAAAAAAACTGATGTTAAAGAATTTTGCTTTTACTCGAATTGCAGCTCTTAAACTTCACTTTAACCGAATTTTGTGTGGGAGGTACCCGAAGAAGTGGACAAATATACTCCATATTCGAACCCGATCTATATCAAGAACAAAACGATGTGCAAAGTTTGGACCAAATCGATTGCTCCCTTCGATAGTTATCGTTCACCATTCGCAGACAAATTTTGAACTTTTGTGGGGAAGGTACCCGAAGGAGTGGACCGATATGGTCCATCTTTGAACTTAAACTAAGTTTGGACAAAATTTTACGATACCCAAAATTTGGTTCGAATCAGTTGATCCGTTCGAGAGTTATCGTGCGCACCAGCCAGACAGACGAACGGACATGGCTAAATCGACTCCAAATTGTCTGAAACGAATTTCGTCCAAACATACATGGAGTCTAAAACCCTTACTTCGATGAGGCACATTTTTTGTCGTATCAAAGTGTATATACCCTTTCTAGCCTAAAGGCTGAGGGCCTAATTATAAATATGGAACAAGTAAAAAAGTATCAGTCAGTTTTGTCGATAGAGATATACCCTCAGCCTGTGTGAAGGTACCCTAAAGAGATGATTGATATGGACCATTTTGGAAGTTAAACTACATTTGGATAAAATATTAGGAGATCTTTGGATCCCCTTGGACCAAATCGGCATGCCCGATTTAGAGATATAGTGCGTACCATTTTAGTGAAATTTTTTAAACTTTTGTGATTGAGGTACCCGAAGGAGTGGACCGATATGGCTCACCTTCGAACTTAAACCAAGTTTGGACAAAATATTACGAAGGCCACACTTTGGACCGAATCGGCTAATCCGTTCGAAACTTACCGTCCACTCCATCTACTGATGTCGCAGAGGTTTTACATCATTCGGGTCATTTTCTCAGGAACTATAGACTTGCACCTGAAAAAACCTGTTCCCTTGTAATGGGGGACAACGAATACAAATTGCTACAACAGAAATCTAAGGGATTCGAGAGCAGCTATTAAACTGGACTTTTCGGGAATTTTGTGTGGGAGGTACCTGAAGGAGTTGACACATATAGTCCATATTCGAACCTAATCTATGTCTCGTAGAAATATTACGATGTGCACAGTATGGACCAACTCGGTTACTACCTTCGAGACTTACCGTGCACACCATTTTAGCGAAAAGCTTAGAACTTTTGTGAGGGAGGTACCAGAAGGAGTGGACCGATTTTCTCAGGAAGTATTGACTTGCCCCTGATGAAACATGTACCGTCGTATAGCGGACAGTGAATACAAGTTGTTACAACAAAAATCAAAGCGATTCGAGAGTAGGCCCTAAACTGAACTTTTTCGAAATTTTGTGTGGGAGGTACCCGAAGAAGTGGACCGATTGAGTCGATATTGGAACCTCATTTAAGTCTGGTAGAATTTTCATGATATGCAAAGTATGGACCAAATCGGTTACTTCCTTTAAAAGTTATCGTGCGCACAAAATTTCCGAACAATTTCGAACTCTGTACAACTTGTTCTTCTTACCATGTTTTTACTTACCATAAAATTGTTTTACAGTTGGAGAATGCATCTCACTTCCATGCAAATATTCTTCTAATGCCAATAACTGTTTAACCAAATACTTATCGAACCATATCACAATTATTCTTAACCAATTAAACAGAGTGTCCAATCATTGTAAAATATATGGACTTCCCCATTCCGTGAGACTCATTCATTAAGACATTTCTCATATCCTCAACGCTTACGAATATATGTCTCATTACGTTTGTAAGCTATATGCGACAATCCTCAAAACTTTAGAGCATTTCTTTACAATTGCAATTATTTCCCCATTAAAAAATTACTGCTAAGAATGACCGTTATTAAAATGTAAAAATCTATTAATGGAGATGTTTGCTGTTGTTGTTTTCTATTAAGATTTCAATCTTACGATTATGGCGCGCAAACCTCTTGCCACTCACGTTGCAATAACGTCGTCATATCGTTTTAATAGAAATTAGTTTCTTTTTAAGTGATCTACAAAACAAACCAAACAAATTTATGGATTTTTGTGTAATTTGAATTTGAAGACTAACTAAACAAGATTTTGGACTTGTTAGTTAGTTAGTATGGTTGGACGGTCCATTGGTCAATTGTCTGGTTGTGAATATCTTAAATGTTGGTTGTATGTATTTACGTGTGTGTTTGCGAGTGCTTAAATCATGTTTAGTTATTTTTTTATTGACAAAATTATTTCCAAATATAAAAAATTGCAAATAAAAAGAAAAGACAACATAATGTAGGCGACATTTTCTGATTATTTAGCCATGTAAAACTTCTCTACAAATGCCTTGGGCTAAGCCGTTCGAACTCGGAGGTAAAAAGAAGGTCCCGTATCATTGAACTAACAGGGGTTATTTTGAAGTAAACCTCCCTTAGTTTTGTCTCTCTGCCGCTTCAATTTACATTTTTTTCGGAATATATAATGCAGGACATTGACTAATATTATGGGCCCATATACTATGCGTAGATGGCCTTTGAGCCTATCTACTATGCCGTAGATGGCCTTTGAGCCCATCTACTCTGCCGTAGATGGCCTTTGAGCCCATCTACTCTGCCGTAGATGGCCTTTGAGCCCATTACTCTGCCGTAGATGGCCTTTGAGCCCATCTACTCTGCCGTAGATGGCCTTTGAGCCCATCTACTCTGCCGTAGGTGGCCTTTGAGCCCATCTACTCTGCCGTGGATGGCCTGTGAGCCCATCTACTCTGCCGAAGATGCCCATCAGTCCTTTAAAAATAGTCTTAATTGCCAGATCTCAGAAAATCATCATAAGACTGATCTGTCCCCGAATGCCCCAGTATATTCTTGAAAATAATATTCTTAACAAATTCCGAAGTTACTTCCCCTCTCCCCAAAATTTCAAGTCAGACCTCGAAAAATATAACTAACAATATCCACGCCAACTGGCCTGTCCCGAAAAATGTGATTACTAACACCCTCTATCTGTCCCTGAAATTCAAAAACTGTCCTCGAAAAATAATCATAAAGTAGGACTGTCTACCCTGTCCCCGTAAAAATATCATTTAGTGTATACAGTCTATCAGAGAAAATTATTCTTTAGGGCATCCACTGTTACTGCTCTGTCCACGAAATTTGTAGCCTGTCCTCGAAAAAATGTCCAAATCCACGTTTACTGGTCTGTCCTTGAAAAAAGTGCTTAAGCACTGGAAACAGTCATAGGTCTGATCTGTCCCGAAAAGTTAAGTGTGTAATCGAAGAAAAAAAAAACAAATAATCATGAGAATTAACTGTCCCCGAATAGTCTAGTCTGCCCTCGTAAAAATATTCCTTGGTAGATCTTGGCATGTATGTTCCAATATTCACATTTACTGGTCTGTGTCCGTACAAATAATCATAAGGCAGGTCTGTTCACAAAAATATTATCAATACTTATCCTGGTCCCTCTTTCATCTCAAGTGGACACTTACCTCCCCGTGGTGTCACCTGGGGAACTGTCTTTAACACCCGTTAAAGGTAGTGAGCTAACATGTGCCACGCGTTTACCCATAATAACGTTAAAAACTTGGGTTTGGACGTCGGGTTAGTAACCCTCCCCTCGAAAAAACAGCCTACAATGAAAAAACGAAAGAAAAGAAAAACAAACCCCTCTAAAGGCGACGAGCCTAAAGGTGACGCACTGTATTATAGCTGCCATGATTTGCAGTTGGTTGCAGATTTGTAGTTGGTCGGGGGTTAAAACATCTGGTCTCCAGCTTCACCCCAGTGAATGGAAGACTCGCTGCAATTCGATTAAAAGCAAAATTCTTCAACTCTTTTCTTCAGCTTTATTTGCGCTCATGCTCCCACTGAAGACAAGGATGAACAGACCAAAGATATATTTTACGAGCGCTTAGAAGAAACCTATGACCGTTGCCCTGCCCATGACATTAAAATTATACTAGGCGATTTGAATGCCAAAATTGGAAAGGAGAATATCTTTGGCCCAACTGTCGGGAAATTCAGTCTCCACAATGAAACATCTGACAATGGTATGAGGCTGATAGACTTCGCAGCGGCAAATAACATGGTAGTTAGCAGCACCAGATTTCAACATCTCGACATCCATAAGGACACCTGGCTTTCTCCAGATCAAAAAACAAGAAATCAAATTGATCACGTTGTGATAGATGGAAGACAATCATCGAGCGTGTTGGATGTGCGTTCGTTCTGAGGAGCAAACATAGACTCGGACCACTACCTTGTTGCAGCAAAGGTACGCACCCGCTTAAACGTAGCAATCAAAGTACGAACAGACACAACACGAAAGTTAGACATCGGTAAGCTGTAATCACAACAGATAGCCACAGCATATTCTCTCACTCAACTAGCCCAACTGCTTAATCAAAGCGCTCCTCATACCGATAACATATCAGCGCAATGGCAAATTATTGCCCACTCCATGCAAACAGCCGCAAAATCATAACTTGGATACCAGAGATCTCCACCAAGGAATCCATGGCATGATCAGGAGTGTCGTGCTGCTACCGAAGAGAAAGATGCGGCATATAGGGCTATTTTACAATCCGTAGCAACGCGTAGCGCACGAGAGAGATATAGGAAGAAAAGGAGAGAGGAGAAGCGTCTTTTCCGCAGAAAAAAGAGGGAGATGGAAAAGCGGGAGTGTGAAAAAATTGAGATGTACAGGAACCAGAATGAAGTCTGAAAATTCTACCAAAGAGTCAAGCATCAAACTGATGGCTTTGGTACAGGCACATCCTCCTGTAGAGACCAGCAAGGTAATTTGGTAACTGATACAGATAGTGTGCTCAGGATATGGAAAAAATTTTTAAAACTGTTGGTATCCAATAGCAGCGAAGACGACGAAAATACCACAGACCCAATCCCAGAAGATGGTACTGAATGTATACCGCCCAGCCAAGATGAGGTAAAGACAGCAATAAATCGGCTAAAGAATAATAAGGCAGCAGGAGCCGATGGCTTACCAGCCGAGCTGTTCAAAACCGGAGGTGACACGCCGATAAGGCGTATTCATGTGGCAGGAAGAACGCGTAACCGACGATTGGAACCTGAGCATCCTGTGTCCCGTCCACAAGAAAGGTGATAAGACTTTATGCTCCAACTATAGGGGCATAAGTCTTCTCCCTATCGCCTACAAGATAGTGTCAGGGATATTGTGCAAACGACTAAAGCCCATGGTCAACGAAATAATTGGACCATACCAATGCGGCTTTAGGCCTGGCAAGTCCACCATTGACCAGATATTTACCCTGCGGCAAATCCTGGAGAAGACCCAAGAGATGCAGATCGACACCTACCACCTTTTTGTCGATTTTAAAGCAGCCTTCGACAGCCCGCTACGTTCAAAGGTATTCCAAGCAATGTCTGAATTTAGTATCCTCGCAAAGCTCATTCGGCTTTGTAAAATGACTCTAACTGACACAAGATCTTCAGTTAAAACAGGAAAGAACCTCTCCGAAGAGTTTTGTACCAAAAGTGGTTTCAGGCAAGGAGACAGCATTTTGTGTGATCTTTTCAACATCCTGCTAGAAAAGGTTATACGAGAGGCAATCGTCAAAAGAATAGCCACATGTTACTTGCTTATGCTGATGATATAGACATCACGGGACGATCAGTAAAAGAGGTAACCGATACCTTTATGAAGGTCGAATGAGAGTCTGCTAAAGTGTGTCTGGCGGTTAACAGCGAGAAGACCAAGTTGATGGTGTCGACGCGCAATGCGTCCATTGAGATCGGACCAACTGTTGAAGTTGGTTCCCATAATTTTGAGATAGTAAAATACTTCGTATACCTCGGCACCGCAGTAAACACAACAAACGACATCAGTTGTGAAATAAAAAGAAGAATTGTATTGGCCAACAGATGCTACTTTGGCTTAAGTAAGCACTTTAAAAACAAAGCCACTACTCGTCAAACAAAAATAACGCTTTACAAAACACTGCTACTACCCGTGCTGAAGTATGGTTCCGAAGCCTGGGTACTTGCGCAAGCACAGAAGGCAGTGCTTGGCGTGTTTGAGAGAAAAATTCTTCGAAAGATCTACGGACCGACCGCATGAACCACGAGCTGTATCTGCTATACAACGACATCAATATTGTTATACGTATCGAGATGCAGCGATTGCGTTGGCTAGGACATATACTAAGAATGAGCGATGATGAACCCGCTAAAAAGGCGTATAAATACGAGCCACACGGAGGTGCACGCAGAATTGGCAGGCCACAGAATAGATGGCGCAAACAAGTGGATGATGCGATGAAAAGGCGCGGTATTCCAAAAAGCGATGCAACAAATTGAGAGAAATGGAGATCTTTTCTTAGTTCGGCCTATGGAACAAATGTTCTGTAATGGGCCAGCTAAGTAAGTAAGTAAGGAGGTTGTTATGAAATCAAATGTATGTGCTAAATCTGAAAGTCTGTTCTGGAAAAATTATCGCTTAGATTCTCAGGGTATTCCGTTGGAACCTTTCATAGGTGTTTCGTAGAAGTTTTTTGTGGACGATTGGCTAGTATACGAAGAATAAATACCAATTTTCAGCCATTTTGGTGTGATAATGAGGCTAAAACTTCCAAAATACAAAAATCGGAAGGTACCATGCCATGGGGGCAATATGAAGGAGTGGACCTATACCGACAAATTTCAAGGTGAAAGTTTTATACCCTCAACGAAGACTAAATACCAAATTTCAGCAATTTCGGTGTAATAATGAGGCTAAAAGCTTCAAAATACCGATAATCGGTACCGTTCTATGGGGGCTACATCAAAACGTGAACCTACACCCACAATTCTCTGTTGGAATGTTTCGTACCTCTGCCGAAGACTAACCACTAAATTTTAGTAGTTTGGGTTGGTTATAGTGACTAAAACTTTCAAAATACTGAGAATCAGGAGGTACGGTTCTATGGGGGCTATATCAAAACGTGGACCGACCATCCCAGATCTTTGTCCTGGAGATTGTATGTCAATAATAAGAACGTGTACCAAAATTGATGCACCTACGATAACTCCTTCTATTTTTGGCCACAGTTAATATGAACTCGCGACATAGTCTTCATTTTCTGTCAAAATTTTTTGCCCGAAATATCCACAAAAGTTAGAAAAAAACTGTTAAATATTGTTCGCGAAGCTTAAATAAAGATATTGTACACAGATATTCTTTACAGAAGAGAAATATTTGTTATTTATTTTTGACTAAAAAAATGTTTTGACAGGAAATGGAGGCATCAGTTTGTATTATTGGATCACCTTGTTTCTTGCACCATAGTATGTAGACTTCACCACAAGGTGCACGACACGAGTTTCAAATTTTACATCGAGAGTTCGAATGAGAACCACTTTTTATAGACTAGTCATCCTAATGTATTAGCGTTGTACTGTACCTGCTCTGCAATCAATATCAATAAAAGAAAACACCAACAACCGGCTTACAAACAAACATCCACTTCATATACACATACATACATTTGTATATTTGTTTCATACCGGTCGTTTCATTTCGTTACATTTCCTTGTCATTCCAATTGTCTGCAGATTAGTTTTTGTTTTAAAATCCGCTCGGCGTTCAAACATCCTAACCGTTACAAATCAACACTGCACGAATAAAAAAAACCGGTACCGTAAATGATCCGTGCAATTGATAATGGAATGGCAGTTTTTCTTTTCTTTTGAGATTGATGCACTGTGCACCATGATACATATGATGCAATGCGATGCCCAGTAGTGGTTAACAAATAATCGAACAACAATTTTATGTAAATCAAAAGCCCAATATTTGAACATTTTGTGTTCATTCTAAGGCATTGTGTGTTCGTTTGAATGTGTTTGGAACGGTTGGTTGGACGACTTTAAATGCAACTAGGGGAGACCCAAAAAAATACGCAAAAAACCAACAACAAGTGGTCTATCGATCGCCTGGTCTCTATTCATGTCCACTAACTGGTGGTGGTGGGATTGAATAACAATTTTGCACAATGCACAACTTAGTAGATAAGCTCCTCATTCACGCTGCCCGGCTGGCATGCTGATTGCCTGGCTCGTACATTAGGGTTAGTTAGTCGAAGCAAAAAAAAAAAACTGGCTAAGCTTTTAGTGCATAAAATTAAGTGCGTGTAATATTGCGTAATTATATTTTGTGATTACAGAGTTTTTCTTGTCGTTGTTGGTTTTGTTGTTGTTGCTGCTGTGACAATAAAGCAGTCGCAATAAGTAGTCAATATGACAATCGATTTGACTAAACAACTATATTGGATTTTATAATCAAACTTATTTGCTTGCTCTGCTGCTGCTAAGTGGAATTGGTTACAACCTGTTTGGTTGGATGGCCAAATGATAATGTTTTTATTTTTGATGTCCTTTTTTTTTCTTACGAAACACCTTAATAGTGATTACACTACAAACGATTTAAGGACAATGAACTGTGAATCTGAGCCTGGAATTTTAGCATGGCTATGGTGTCAATTGTTGGATGTATTTAATAACTACAAAAGCAAATATATCGGCATTGTTCAGAGTTCGGCTTAGGTTTTCGTAAAATTTTTCCTTCATTAGAAGAATTCAAGCCGTGGGTACATAAGCTGCCTCGCCTGCTTGGCTTGCTTGCTTCTGATAAAAGAATAAAAAAGAAAGGGGCGACCTAGTTCGAAATTGGCTTGACCTTCTTTATTCTTTTATTTTTGTTATGTCAGAAATGTAGCAGGTATGCAAGGCAAGCAGGCGAGGCAGGTTATGTACTCAGGCCTTCAAGCCTCGGAACATATCTTTGACCGACTCAGTTAGCGTTTTAAAGGTCTTTAGCTGCCACCAAAGACCGCAATAAAGGTGGATTTTTTTTTAAAGATTTTTAGCAGCAATCAAAGACCACAATAAACGTGGATTTTTTTAAAGATTTTTAGGATTGCATTGGATTTTTAGCAGTAATCAAAGACCACAATAAACGTAGATTTTTTAAAGATTTTTAGTAACAATCCAGGACCCCAATAAACGTGGATTTTTTAAAGATTTTTAGCAGCAAGCAAAGACCACAATAAACTTGGACTTTTTAAAGATGGATTTTTTAAAGATATTAGCAGCAAAGTCCACAATAAACGTAGATTTTTTAAACACTTTTAGCAGCACTCAATGACCACAAAAAACGTGAAATTTTTAAACATTTTAAGCAGCAATCAAAGACCATAAAAAACTTGGAATTTTTAAAGTTTTTTTAGCAGCACTCAAAGACCACAATAATGTGGATTTTTTAAGGATTTTTCGCAAACAATCAAAGTCCTCAATAAACGTGGATTTTTTTTAAAGATTTGTAGCAGCAATCAAAGACCTCAATAAACGGGGATTTTTTATCTCTGGATGAAATATCCTATCCTATATCCTTTTTCTGGAGGATATAACGTCGGGTTTTCCCCTTGTACTCGAGTAAGCTCGCGGGGCCAAGTTTCGTACAGAAATTTATATTGTATAGAGACAGAAAGAGAGAGGCAGGTGTGATTTTGGTTGAATATTTCAAGTTCCTTTATTGACTAAGATATTATATATATAATAATGCTTTTGGCAAGAGACTAGTATCTATATGAGTAGGATGTCTGTCTGTAACAACCGTGGTATATTCGCTCAGTTTTCGAGTGTTCCTCCGAGAATAGGATAAATACTAGGGCTGGGTGACAGGATACGGAACCGTGGGCTTGTGAGACCTGGATAAGTACTCTTGTCTACGTGGGAGAGACCTGGATAAGTACTCTTAACTACGTGGGAGAGACCTCGATAAGTACTCTTAACAAAGTGGGAGAGACCTGTATAAGTACTCCACGTCACATCTACTGAGACCTGATGGAAGGAGGGATAATGCTACTATTAACTACGATTACGGCAAGAGACCTTAATAAGTACTCAAGCAAGGATACTAGTATTCTGCATGAGACCTTAGTAAGTACTCAAGCAAGGATACTGGAGGATACTACTGCCAGAGACCTTAGTAAGTACTCAAGCAAGGATACTAGGGAATACTACTGCGAGAGACCTTATTAAGTACTCAAGCTAAGATACTAGGGAATACTACTGCGAGAGACCTTAGTAAGTACTCAAGCAAGGATACCAGGGAATACTACTGCGAGTAGTACTCAAGCAAGATTACTAGGGAATACTACTGCGAGAGACCTTGTTAAGTACTCAAGCAAGGATACGGGAGAATTCAAGGATCGAAGGATATTCCAAGGATACTCCGGAGTCTTAAGGATACTTTAAGGATATCCCAAGGATCAAGGATTACCCGAATGATATTTCTAGGATCGAAGGATATCCCAAGGTTCGAAGGATATTCCAAGCATACCTCGAAGTCTTAAGGATACTTCAAGGATATCCCATGGATAAAGGATTACCCGAAGGATACACTCAAGGATAATATACGAATGTTATGACTTACCTGGATGCCTACAGGACACTAGAAACTTTTATTACACTTCGACTAAGTTGCCGCGGGTTGATGTTCATGTACCGAAGGTCTCGCACTGGCTGACCCAATTTGAAAATCGTCCGCCTTTTATATGGTCGTAGACCACGTGTTTTCCATAGGAATAACGGGATCTTGTTTTGATCTAATTTGGCTCTCTCTCTCAGCAACTCCCCTTATGGGAGTTGTTGTTTATCTCAACCAATGGCTGAGTCAAACTCACGTGAGCCTAACGGGATATTGACAGAGACTGATGGGTTTCGTTTAAAATTAAAATAAATCCCTTTATTCATTGGAAAACATAAACAAAACTAACAAAATTCAAATAAGCAAGGGTGGTGGCAAAATTGAGGGGCTCCGATTTTTGCCGTTACAAGGACACATTTCGGCGATTAATATTTTTATGGAAGTGGATCAATTGAACATTTCATTGGTGTCAATTACGTCCATGTATGCGGTCAGACAATAAAGATATAGACTCGAGAGTGTTGAGCGATAATGACTTTTTTTAAACCTAGTGTAAATTTGGGAGAAAAATTGCGATTTAAACAATTTCCGTCAAATCGCATTCTCATTATGTATGTTTACAGTGTTTGGGCCACTTTTTTTCTTTTTTTTTTAAATGCAAAATAGTTTATTGTTCATTATTTCAGGAAGTATCGATCCAATTTTCAACGGTGACAAAAATGACTTTTAGCGTAAAGTAAGTGAAATTTCCAGAATATTTCAGCTAGATAAAACTTCTCAACAATTGGCGTTCAAACTTTTTGATTTGAAATTATGAGCGACGGTATATTCATGTCTGATTATACTTACCCATATATTACCATTAAAATGTGAAATTAAACGCGTTTTTTTTTTTGTTTTATATTGATTTTTCTTTTATTAACGTATTAAAAATAGAATACAAATAATCTTTACATTTTTAATTCATTATGTTTCATTTATTTTTATAATTATTGTTGATAATTACATAGAAAAGAAATAAAAATGTCCAGTTTCAAAAAATTACGTTAATAGTTTAAATAATAGGGCTATAAAATAACCGATTTCAGTATTAAACATGTGAAAAAGTATCAGTCGGTTTTGCACACAGAGATATACCCTCAGCCTGTGTGGATTGAAATACTTTTTTCCCAAAAAAAATTATGTACTTATGTTTTCAAAATTTTGGGCGTACGAACCGACAAAAATATGGATAGGATTAAAGCTCAAAAATTTGCTGGGGATATCGACAGATAGGACTTTTTTACCATTATATCGCTGTAATTAGGACCACTAGGACATTTTTCGGTAAAAATGTCCAAAGGATCCTCGAACAGACCCTTAACCACACAAAAATGTTGAACATTTGTGTGGGTGGTACCCCAAGGATTGGACAGATAGGGTCCAAATTTGAATATAAACTAAGTTTCGACAATATTTAGAGATCCAAAGTTTGGACAAAATCGGTTGCTACGGACCAAATCGGTCGTACTATTTTAGCGAATATTTTCGAACTTTTGTGGGGGAAGTACCGGAACGAGTGGACCTATAAGCACCGCCTTCGAATTACATCTAATATTCGAAGAAATATTACAATATCCAAAGTGTGGACGAACGCAGTATTCGGTTCGAGCTCTCCAGCCACTACATATGGTGCCATAGGGGGTTTTTACAACTTTCGGGCTTTTTTCTTAAGAAGTATGGACTTGCCCCTGAAAAAACTTGTACTGTCGTAATTGAAGCAGCAATTACAAGTTGCTTCAATAAAAATCATTGTAATCGGAACATGATGTATGTTTAGAAGAAATATTACTAAGTACAAAGATTGGACCAAATCAGTTGCTCCTTTCGACATTCTATAATAGATCGGCTCTTAGCGTTATTTCAATGAGAAACAGGTTTACATACGCTCTGCAGCCATAAGACTGAAGCTGACAACACATCCAACATTTGAGTAAAGTTTTGTGTTGGGCGTTGAGAAAAAACAACAACAACAACAACAGGGCGACGCCGACACCAAAGTCCAGCGTTGATCTGTTTGCCGGCATATACAGTCGGACCTCGATTATCCGTAATGGTCGGGACCGAAGGCATTACGGATAATCGATTTTCCCGGATAATGGAGGCAATGCTTTTATGCAGTTTTTGAACATATTTTTAAATAATAATGGCATAATATTGTACAATAATATGAAAATCTGCAATTTTTATTAAATTTGAAAAAGAATACATAATATCATCATCAGGTTCATCAGAATTGACTTTGTCCCATGATTTTTGTGATACCATAAATACACAAATTGAGTTATATGGGAGAATATCCAGTTTTCGTTTGTTTACCTTTTGTTTGCTTAATTGGAAAGTCTGTTTTTACTCCCGGGCAATGAAGTTTACAACGAAAAATAGAAGAATTGGAAAAAAGTCCAACATTTCTTTTCTATCACGGATAATGGAGGCTCCCGGATAATCGATTCACGGATAATCGAGGTTCAACTGTATTTCAAATGAATTCGAATTTTTCGGCATCATGTCCAACAGTGTAAAAACGGCCAAAACGACGCTAAACTTTACCCAAACGTTGGATGGGTTTTCAGCTTGATTGTGCATAAAATACGTTTGAAGTTTGGAAAAGTTTTTTCTTGCACACATAATTCGTTACAATTGGAATTGGATTTAATTCATTTATATGTAGTTCGAATTTGTCCATTTGTAATCCAAATTATTCAATTTTAAATTCGAAAAAAAAAAAAATTAAAACTTTTTTACCTTCACGCCTTATGGCTACAGAGATTATTTATGGGGGTTTCTCAGTGAAATCGGACATTTTTTAAATATTTTTCAAAATCTGTTAAAACTAAGTGCAAAGAAATACTCATAACTTCTTTAATATTGGTCGAAATAGAAAAATCTTCTATTGTATTTTTTGTATTGTTATCAGCTATCTAATAAAAAGTACTCTTCGATTTTCTTGATTTTTTGTATTAAACTACGATTAATTACAAAAATTTTAAGACCTATTTGTTAGTGGGATTTTTCTTAAATGTTTAAAATTTGTCAATACAATTTTTGCTTTATACCAGTGTGAAATATTTGTAATTTTAACAAAAAAATTAATACTTTCATTTATAAAGATATGTTTTGATGTTTATACCCTCAGCATTTAGGTTAACGAGGGTATATACACTTTCATACGGGCAAAATGTGCCTCATCGAAATAATGGTCTCGAATCGCTTTGATTTTTGCTCTAGCAACTTGTATTGTATAGGGTGCCACCGTGGTGCAATGGTATGCACACCCGCCTTGCACGCTAAAGGTCGTGGGTTCGATTCCCCGGCCAGTCAACATCAAAACACTTTTCAACGGTGGCAAAATACCCCTCAGTAATGTTGGCGACATTTTCTGAGTATTTCAGCCTTGTACAACTTCTCTACAAGTGGTGTCTTAGACACGCCGTTCGGACTCGGCGATAAACAGTAGGTCCCATATCATTGAGCTAATATGAATCGGGGTGCACTCATTGATATGAGAGAAGTCTCCCCTGTCCCGCCTGGGATGTTTGTGGAACAATTATATACTTGTATTCACTGTCTCCCATACGACGGTACAAGTTTCATCAGGGGCAAGTTCATACCTAATGAGAAAAAAGCCTGAAAGGTTCAAAAAAACCCTTTGACACCGTGTGTAGTGGTTGGAGCGCAAGATAAATCTCGAATGGATCTGTCAATTCGGTCCAAAATTTGGCCTTCGTAATATTTTGTCCAAACATAGTTTGAGTTCGAAGATAAACCATATCGGTCCACTCCTTCAGGTACCTCCCTCACAAAAGTTCAAAAATGTTAGGAAAAATTGTGCGCTCGATAACTCTTGAAGGGAGTGACCGATGTAATCCATACTCTGCAAGTCCTGATATATCTACCAGATATAGATGAAGTTCGAATATGCACTATATTTGTCTACTCCTTCTAGTACCTCCCACACAAAATTTCGGATAAGTTCACTTTAAGACCTGCTCTCGAATCAATTTGATTTTTGTTGAAGCGATTTGCATTCGCTACCTCCATTACCACGGTAAAAGTTTTTTCAGGAGCAAGTCCATATTTCTTGGGAAAACAGCCCGGAATGTGTAAAAGCCCTTATGTCACCATATGTAGCGGCCACGATAACTCTCGAACTGTTCTACCGTTTTGGTCCAACATTTGGTCTTCGTCATATTTTATCCAAACTTAGATTCATGGGGCAATACCGGTCCACAACTTCCGGTACTTTTCCCCAATATTTAAAAATGTCACTAAAATGCTAGGACGATATCACTTGAATGCGACAAGCAATTTAGTCCAAACTTCGGATCTCCTAATATCTTGTCAACATTTAGTTTAACTTCTAAAATGTCCCATATCAGTTCTCCCTAAGGGTACCTCCCCCCACAAAAGTTCAACTTTTGTGTCTTTGTGCAGTTAATTCCTAATCCACATTTTTGTCGGCAAGTTTAAAAAGGGCCACACAATTCTGAAGAGACCCTAAATACATTCGATCTGTCCGTAGATGAAAGTTTCACTTCACATTCGCTGAGGGTATATCTCTGTCGGCAAATCCGACTGACACTTTTTTACTTGTTTATTTACGATTTTATCTTAAACATCTTAAAAACCTCTTCATCTTGCGTCTTAAAGGCTGATTTAGCAATTTGTGTACCAGCATTAGTGCGTAGGTTTAGCCATTTAATATCTCAAATTCAAATCCTCTTTCGTATTTAAATAATCATCTTCTGGTGAAAATATCACTTAAATATTTGGTAGATTATTTGGCTTGACGTAGGGGATGGAAGATACCAAGGAACGGTCCTGACCGGTTTTAATATGGCAAAGCCCAGGATTTATCTTGGTCCCTCTTTCATCTCAAGTGGACACTGACCTCCCCGTGGTGTCACCTGGGGAACTGCCTTTAACACCCGTTAAAGGTAGTGAGCTAACATGTGCCGCGCGTTCACCCATAAGAACATTAAAAACTTGGGTTTGGGCGTCGGGTTAGTAACACTCCCCTAGAAAAAACAGCCTATTATGAAAAAACGAAAGAAAAGAAAAAACAAACCCCTCTAAAGTTGACGAACCCCGCAAACGTTTTAAGGACCATGATCTGCGAATCTGCGCCTGGAATGTTCGCACTCTCTATAGAGAAGGTGCAGTCTTCGCATTGGCAGACGTACTTGAAAAGTAAAAGGCCGATATTACTGCCATATAGGAAATACGATGGATTGGGAAAGGAGTCACAACAATACCTAAAGGTGTCGCACTGTATTATAGCTGCCATGACGTAAAGCATGAGTTTGGTTGCGGATTTGTAGTTAGTCGGAGACTAAAACATCTGGTATCCAGCTTCACCCCAGTGAATGAAAGACTTGCTGCAATTCGAATAAAAGCTAAATTCTTCAACATCAGCTTTATTTGCGCTCATGCTCCCACTGAAGAAAAGGACGAACAGACCAAAGATATATTTTACGAGCGCTTAGAAGAAACATATGACCGTTGCCCTGCCCATGACATTAAAATCATTCTAGGCGATTTTAATGCCAAAATTGGAGAGGAGAATATCTTTGGCCCAACAGTCGGGAAATTCAGTCTCCACAGTGAAACATCTGACAATGGTATGAGGCTGATAGACTTTGCAGCTGCAAAAAACATGGTAGTTAGCAGTACCAGATTTAATCATCTCGATATTCATAAGGGCACCTGGCTGTCTCCAGATCAAAGAACAAGTAATCAAATTGATCATGTTGTGATAGATGGAAGACATTCATCCAGCGTGTTGGATGTACGATCGTTCCGAGACGCAAACATTGATTCGGACCACTACCTTGTTGCAGCAAAGGTACGTACCCGTCTAAACGTTGCAAATAAAGCACGAACAGACACAACGCGGAAGTTGGACATCGATAGGCTGCAAACACAACAGATAGCCGCAGCATATTCCACTCAACTAGCACAATTGCTTAACGCGAGCACTCCTTGTCCCAATAACATAACAACACAATGGCAAAATATTGCCCACTTCATGCAAACAGCCGCAAAATACATACTTGGATTCCAGAGACCTCCACAAAGGAATTCATGGTATGACCAGGAGTGTCGTGCTGCTACCGAAGAAAAAAATGCGGCATATAGAGCTACTTTACAATCAGTAGCAACGCGTAGCGCTCGAGAGAGATATCGGGAGAAAAGGAGAGAAGAGAAACGTCTTTTCCACAAGAAAAAGAGAGAAATGGAAAAGCGGGAAAATTCTTCGAAAGATCTACGGGCCGATTTGCGTTGACGGTGAATATAAGCTATACAAAGACATGAATATAGTTAAACGTATCGAGATGCAACGATTGCGTTGGCTAGGCCATATCATGAGAATGAGCTATGATGAAGCCGATAAAAAGGCGTATGAATACATGCCACATGGCGGTGCACGCAGAATCGGCAGGCCTAAGCTTCGATGGAGCATACAAGTGGATGAAGAAATGAAAAGGCGCGGTATTCCAAAAAGTCAAGCGAAAAACAGAGAGGAATGGAGATCTTTTCTTAGTTCGGTCTATGGAACAAATGTTCTGTAATGGGTCAACTAAGTAAGTAAAGTATTTGGCTTGGATGCCCAGTCATATAATTCCCGAGCTGTATTTATTTGATTATCAATTTAGCTAGTTTATTGTTTAAGATAAATTCCTAAATAAAAGTAAAAAACAAAATTTGAAAAATTTAATTTTTTATTTTTTTGGTAAAATAATAATAGCCTGTTTCTCTAAAACGATTCGAATTCAAATTCGTTTGAACTACTACCAAACTTCTATTTTTGAAAAATATTTGAATTGTTTTAATTTTCAATCTAGCAAGCATTTCCTACAACAAAAGGAGCTTGGTAGTAATTCGAACGAATTTGAATTCGAATCGTTTTAGAGAAACAGACCATAAATGTTTCACACTGGTATAAAGGAAAAATTGTATTGACAAATTTTAAAAATTTAAGAAAAAATAGTAAACATACGAATCCCAAACAGGTCTTAACATTTTTGTAATTATTCGTAGTTTAATACAAAAAAAATTCAAGAAAATCGAAGAATCGCGAAAATTCCATCCAAGCCCACTGTGCAAAATTTTTTTATAGTTTTTATTAGACAGCTGATAAAAAGACAAAAAATACAATGGACGATTTTTTATATTTGGACCAATATTAAAGAAGTTATGAATATTACTTTACACACAGTTTTCACAGAATTTAACATTTTCAAGGCGCAAATCTCTGGAACCATTAGTCAAAAAAATTCTGAAAATATACTAAAATGTTTTGTGGATGAGAAGCATTACCACAGCAAAAAATAAAGGAAATCAAAAACCTCATTTTGAAAAAGTGTCCGATTTCACTCAGAAATCCTCATATACTTCATCCGGATGAGAATAATATAAATGCATATTCTGCATAGAACTGTACCTACCGATTTTAGTATTTTGAAGGTTTTAGTCTCTTAGTTGAGGCAAAAAAACTTTCTTCCAGATATTTTCGGTATAGGTCTACGATTTGATACAGCCTTCATAGAAAGGTATCGCCCGATTTTCTGTATTTTCAAGGTTTTAGCCACATTAAACAACCAATGTAGCTGATATTTGGTATTTAGTCTTCGCCAGGTCTTGCGAAATATTTTTACAGAGAATTGTTGGTATTGGTTCACGTTTTGATATAACCCCCGTGGAACGGTACCGACCAATTTTCGAATTGTTTTAAGGTTTTAGCCACATTATCCACCCAAAATTACAGAAATTTGGTGTTCAATCTTCATATATTTTTGTGGGTTCATTGAATACATCAAAATTTTGTTTTTTTTTTCAAGGGCGAGTCCATATTTCTTGGGAAAACAGCCCGAAAGGTGTAAAAACCCCCTATGTCACCATATGTGGCGGTCGGGGAGAACGATAACTCTCGAACTGTTCAACCGATTTGGTCCAACATTTGGTCTTCGTCATATTATCATAGTTTCATGGGGAAATACCGGTCCACAACTTCTGGTACTTCTCCCCAATATTTTAAAAATGTCACTAAAATGCTAGGACGATATCACTTGAATGGGGCAACCAATTTGGTCCAACTTTGGATCTCTTAACATTTTGTCAAAATTTAGTTTTACTTCTAAAATGGCCATTATCGGTCCTCCCTAAGGGTACCTCCCTCACAAAAGTTCAACGTTTGTGTCTTAGTGCAGTTAGCTCCTAATCCACATTTTTGTCGGCAAGTTCAAACGTCCAAAAAGGGCCACAAAATTCAGAAGAGACCTTAAATACATTCGATCTGTCCGGAGGTGAAAGTTTCGCTTCACATTGGCTGAGGGTATATATCTGTCGGCAAAGCCGACTGACACTTTTTTACTTGTTATTTTATTTTTTGCGAATAAAAGTCTCAAGTTAAGACCATTACTTCATACACTTTCCGCACAAAAATGCAGTAATGTCCGGGTTTTTACTGCAGATAATCTTGTGGTTTCTATTGCAGTAATGGGCCAAAAGTTTGAAAACCCCGCCCAAGTGGTGTTCTGGTAATGCAGGAAAGGTTATATAATTTATTCGTGTAGGCCATGTTAATTACCTCTGTCATTGGAATAAGTAGACATACCCATTGATAGCTAATATACGCCTAAATATTTACTCTGGAAACTTCCGGAGCTGAGTTTTTCTTTGTTTTTGCATTTGGTTTTTCAAATTAAAAATTAAGTGCTTCAAATTACAAGAATAATTACGGATTTCAAATTTAATCATTTGAATTACAGATGGAAAAATTTGATCGGATTCATTCAAGCCTCAATAGCAAAAGTTCAACAATATTTGTTTCGCTTCGATCATCAAAAGGCGACATTGTCACAAAAATATGCAGATGAAAAAATTCGTTCGGATTCATTCAAGCCTCAATGGAAAAAGTTCAACAATATTTGTTTCGCATCGATCATCAAAAGGCGACATTGTCACAAAAATATGCAAATATAAGTCAACCACGCACACACACCAATTCACAGTCAAATGAAAAAAAAAATCGGCAATTTTGTAATTTTATTCAGTTAATTTTATTTCAACAGATTTCATATTTGTTTTCATTTTCACATTTTTGTTCGTTACAAATTAGCAGAAGAAGAAAAAACATTGAATAATTATTTATTCATCGATATGTAATAACGAATAATTTGGACTGATTGACAATTATATGGATGGAATCTCCTTATGTCAAGTACCACCACACATTGCCCATTTTGTTGTTGGCATTACACCTTCTTCACACATCCATCAAAAGTGTTTTCCCCAAACAAACACACACACGCAAAATACTCACGCTCCTCCCGGCCGGCGGCAATGAAAGACAAACGACAACTGTGAACAGCGGCGGATGATGGCAATGGCGATGGTGATGATGATGCTGATGATGGTATTACCCCGAGTGGTTGGTTACCCAGAAGGCAATGCGTTGACGTTAAGCTCTTTTGCCAAACTCACCATATTTTAGCATCGGAAATTGTTCCATTTCACCCAAATTCCCCTCGCACACCAACAAATGCCAGAAGGCAGGAAGACAAGCAGGCAGGCAAGGCAGCCTGGCTGGCACACACAAACACAGCCAACCAACCCAACCAACCAAGTAGCCGTCCATGTTCATGTTCACGTTCATGTCAATTGTGAATTACTTTGTAATCATTTCTTCCACTCGACACTCAGTCATCAGAAGCAAATCGAACAACATCGAAAGCAAGGACCTTGCATTTTGAAAACAATAACCCAAACAAAAACCGAAACGAAACGAACAAAAAAGTGCTTAACAAAAAAAGAAATACTAACGGATATTTCAGTTTCAAAATCAAATAATATTTTTAAAAAATAAAACAATAATAAAAAAAAATTAATTAAGAAATTGTGGTAAAATATCAACAATAAAATATTACAACAACAAGTCACAACGTGACTCCTGAAAGAAAAATCAAAACGGAATTTTGGTGTGTGTGATCCTTTGAAAGTTAGTTTCATTTATCATGCCGAAGGAGTTTTACGTCTTGCGGGTCATTGAGGTAGGTCGTCAACGCTACCACAAAAAGTGTCTAAATCTATAAAAATGGTGACAATGTGAAAGTGAGTGAGTTGGTGAGTGATGACTGTGACGACGAAGAAGTGAACAAGTGAGTGTGTGTGTTGCGGATACTGATGATGTTGCTGTCGTCGTTAATGCGGATTTGTGGTAGTCAAAAATTGGTCTGTCATTCCAACGCATTAATGGCTTTGGAAAGTGTTCGAGTTTGTGTGTGTGTGTGCTTTGGTATTTATGTGCGTGTTATTAGCCACCAATCAAGGGTGGAGAAGGAGTGTGAAGAGGAAACCCTAAATGATATTTATCCCTTACAAGTGGATTTCCTACTATTTCCGGTTGAAATTAAAATATCACAGCAATGGTCCCTCATTTTTACAGTGTCAAAGAACTAAAAGCAAACGAGAAAGAGAGTGAGAGGGAGCGTATACTTAATGAAGTGCTACTTGGCATTGAAACATTTTTGGGTATTTAGTAACAGATCAGCTTAATTAACATAATTGACTATGAAAATAATATTAAATCAACAACAACAAGAACAACATCAAGAAATTTTTTGTGCCTTGTCATTCTTCAAAGAAAGAAAACTTTTTTAATTTTATTATCAAAGGTCCATGCCGTTTTTTTGGCTTGACTTTTGTTTCAGAAAAAAAACTCCCCCTCCAACCTTTCATTGATGGATGCTATGATGCCGTGTGTTATCTGTGTTACCATTGTTCAGTGTTTCAATGCATTAATATAATATACATTTGTATGTGTGTATGTCTGTTTATGTGCCCATTGGGGGTGTGTCTTGTTCAACGACTATTGCCAATACATTAGGCAAGAACAACAACAACAGCTAACGATATGTGGCCAAATGATAGCCATAAATTTAAAAACCACCTTAAAAACGGCTACCTTTTTATTTCGTTTGTTTTTATTGTTATTTTAATATTTAATAAGTTTCGGTTTATGCGAAGAGCCACTTGCGGTCGTTTGATCGGTCGTCTGGCCAAAAAGGGTAATTTCAATATCTTCTGTTCCATTTTGAAAATTAAAATGCACAACAATATCGAAATTTATTTGAAACACATTCTTAGATGCTTTTGTCGGAATTACATTTTTGGGGGAATATAGATTATTGTTATCAAAAATCATCAATAATCATATATTTATGGTCTGTTTCACTAAGACGTTTCGAATTTAAATTCGTTCGAATTACTACCAAACTCCTGTTATTTCAATAAATGTTTGTTTTATTGAAAACAAAAATCCATGATATATTTTTTAAAAGACATAAGTTTGGTAGTTGTTCGAACGAATTTGAATTCGAATCGTCTTAGTGAAACAGGCCATAACTGATTTTATTTTATGTTATTTTCCATAAGAAAATGTCAGAAAAATTTTATATTGTTCTAAGATCAAATTTTTTTTTTGGAAACTGATTTATCTGTATATCCTATACTAATACCTGGTGACGTTATAATTCTCACTTATTATATGTTCAACAAATTATAATTATTTTAATGCTGCGTAGATCTAGCCCTCTCCATAGAAACGTTGCAATAACCCACAAATTTGATCGGATTTTAAGGAGCATATACATACATACATCTTTATAACCCAGAAGTAATTCTGCTGTCGATTGCGTGAAAGTGATTTCTAATATTCTTTATTTTTAAAGCTTGTCCGCAGGCATGTCCATTTTTTTGGGTATTGCTGGTGCGTATTAAAAGAAGAGCTCTTCCAAACTATGACCAACTATATCGATCCACTCCTGTTAATATGTCCTCCACAAAAGTTCAAAATGTCAGTGCTTAAATCCAATTTAGAGTCCATTTCCTGATCGTATTGAAGCTTTTATATCTGTCCGTGAGATTCTGATTGCAATGGTAAAATTATATTCTGAAATTATCTATAAGGGCTGCAAAGTTTCCAAAAAAAATCCTACAGTTACTGACCAAAGTTATGTTTCTTTGTTGCCCCCGTATCTGAAGTAGTCAGGATTGTCAGCCATACGAGTCATATTTAAAATCAACAATTAAATGAGTATCAGTCGCCTTTGCCGACAGAGATATACCTTGAGCCTGATACATAATGAAAAGAAGCAAACGTAGTATGGGTTTTTTTCCAAAATCAGTACTACGAGAACTATCCGAAATAAAGTTTAAAATATGTGTATCAGCGAACAGGTCTCAACTCTCCTTGAGGCTAAATGTTTGAATTTTTGTGAGGGAGGTACCGGCATAAGTGGATCGGTATAGTCCATCTTCAAATTTGATATAAGTTTAGAAGAATGATTATGATGTGCTGTGATTGGACCTTATTATTTATTTATTTCAAATATTTATTATAATAAAAAATTACAATAAAATTATATAAAAAATAGCACTAGCATCTAGACCTAATCGAAGGCCCCCTTCAATGTTGCCTACGGCCGCCAATTTGCAACTTAAGGGTAATTATCTCATTCAGTATGGCCCAATAAAGAATTATACTGTCATATATCAGAACGATCCTAGACATAGGCGTGCTTGATTTAGGTGCGAGAGGGACATGAGCACAAAGGTGGGACCAATGTCAATCACTCCTTTCTATAGTTATCGTGCCCATGAGACAATTTAGTTGGTTACCGTGGGGTTTTTGCAACCATTATCTCAGGAATGATGGATTAACCCACGAAAAATATTATGTCGCTGTAAACAGGACCACAAGGTAAAAAAATACAAAACTGCACTTAAGCAAAAATGTTAAACTTTTGTAAGGGACGAAGACGTTTTCCAACTTTCCTTCGTGACACTTGATGTACATTAGGACGATTTTTATACCCTCAGCATTTATGCTAACGAGGGTATATACATTTTCATACGGGCAAAATGTGCCTCATCGAAATAATGGTTTTAGACCCCAAGTATGGTTGGACGAATCGAAAATGTCCGTCCGTCTGTCTGTCTGGCTGGTGCGCACGATAACTCTCGAATGGATCAACCGATTTGATCCAAAATTTGGCTTTCGTAATATTTTAAAACTTTAAACTTAGTTTAAGTCCCAAGATGGGCTATATCGGTTTACTCCTTCCGGCACCTCTCCCACAAAAGTTCCAAAATGTTCGGAAAACTTGTGGGCATGATAACTCTTGAAGGGAGTAACCGATTTGATTCATAATTTGAAATTTCTACCAGACTTAGATGAGGTACCAATATCCACTCAATCGGCCCACTCCTTCGGGTACCTCCCACACAAAATTTATGATAAGTTCAGTTTAGGACCTGCTCTCGAATCGCTTTGATTTTTCTTGCAACAACTTGCATTCACTTCCCCCCAAACGACGGTACAAGTTTCATCAGGGGCAAGTCCATACTTCTTGAGAATATGGCCGGAAAGGTGCAAAAAGCCCCTATGACACCGTGTGTAGTGGTTGGAGCTCGAGATAACTCTCGAAAGCATTGACCGATTCGATCCAAAATTTGGCCTTCGTAATATTTTGCCAAAACATAGTTTAAATTCGAAGATGGGCTATATCGGCCCACTCCTTCAGGTACGTCCCCCACAAAACTCCAAAAATGTTCGAAAAAATTTTGCGCACGACAACTCTTGAATGGAGTGACCGATGAAATCTATACTTTGCACATCCTAATATATCTACCAGATATAGATCACGTCCGAATAAAAAAACCCCTATGTCACCATATGTGGCGGTCGGAGAGCACGATAACTCTCGAACTATTCAACCGATTTGGTCCAACGTTTGGTCTTCGTCATATAATATCCAAACTTAGTTTCATGGGCAATACCAGTCCACAACTTTCGGTACATCTCCCCAATATTTAAAAAATGTCACTAAAATGCTAGGACGATATCACTTGAATGGGTCAACCAATTTGGTCCAAACTTTGGATCTCCTAATATTTTATCAAAATTGAGTTTAACTTCTAAAATGGCCCATATCGGTCCTCCCTAAGAGTACCTGCCCTACAAAAGTTAAACATTTGTGTCTTAGTGCAGTTAATTTCTAATCCACATTTTTGTCGGCAAGTTCAAATGTCCAAAAGGGGTCACAAAATTCTGAAGAGACCTTAAATACATTCGATCTGTCCGGAGGTGAAAGTTTCGCTTTACATTGGCTGAGAGTATAAAGCCGACTGACACTTTTTTACTTGATTTGTTAGACTGATAACACAGTCAGCTTTCCGGCGAATTATAAGCGGACAATTTCGGTCTGGTAGTTGCAGAGGAATTCAAGGTCGAAGTTAAACTTTTGAATTTGTTTACTATTTTTCATCAAAATATGAGTGTTTTTATGTTTTTTATATCTTCCTATATATAAAAGATGGCCAAACACCAATAAATAAACTATAAAAATTCCAAAAAACCAAACAAAAATTTTTCAAATTTTTTTCAAAAATTTAAAAAAAAAATTACAAAAAATTTAAGCTTTTTTTAAAAATTAAAGAATATACTCCTTGGGTTTTCACAAAACTTATAAAAACTCATATACTCTAAGAAATGTTTATTTGTGTAAAAAAGCTGTAATTCATATGGGAAATGGTATGGAAGAACACACATTTTTACCCATGTAATTTCAATAAATTTAAAAAAGTGTTGAACGGGCGGAGCTGGAAGTTTACAATAGTATATATGGACTGAAAGAGGAGACTCTCGGGCATCTTTCTGTGGAAACAGAACATTGTTCCATTTTGTTCCACAAAAGTTCTAGTCCACTAAATTTGGAATTTCATAAAATATAGTAACTGAGGAAAAACAAAATAGCTCGTGTAGTGCAAACGCTACGGTAATTTGTTTAAACAATTTTTAAAGGCCACAATCCTAACCTACCTAACAAAAAAACAATGAACACAATATCTGTTACAGTTTCCGAGAAATAGCTATTTCGTTCTCCAGAAAAAAGTTTGCAAAAATTGTGAATTTCTTAAACATGGGGAAAATGTTCGTTTTTTTGGGGCACCCCACGCCCGCACCTTCCAATATTTTGACCTAATTTTTTGGTTTCCTTAGTTTCAATATGTTTGCTATCGAATCCCATATAGAAGTTAAACATCTGTGACAAAACTAAATTTGATTTTTGGCCAGGGAAAATCGTTTCTTGAACCATTGTGCGATGTAGGTCTGAGACAGAAGAGAACTTATAATCGCTGAAGAGTCTGTGTCGAGTTTTGCTTAACATTGGCACAATGACATGGTAGGTGCTCAGTGGGTTCCGTCTCCTCCTCATCCTCGCACAGCCTACAGTAATGATCTCAGTCTTGTTAAGGAGTAATAAGGAAGAAGTTCTACTACTCGGCATAACCAGCCAGTAGTTGGATTCTCTAACGCATTTTTTGGTTATCGACAAAAATCGTTAAAATTAAAATGCTTATAATTTCGGTAGTTAACGATATTATTCGATAAGTTAGCGACCAATAAAAAGTATTCGCAGAGTTCTACCGATAGCAATAGTGATGTTAATATTTATTTGAACTTTTCATTCATAATTTTGAGTTTTAATTTAACCGATTTTTGTCGGTAACCAAAAAATGACCTAGAGAATCCCACTACAGATCAACCTCGAGGTTCTATAACCGGGCTCGTTCTGTCAGTTGCGAGCAGCTAGATCTGTGTAGAAGTTGTCGAGTTTGTTGGTGAAGTGACATAGTGGGGGATATACAGTTTGCTCAATTTCAATATTGAGAGACTGCGATTGTGCACTTACCAGCTCATCGGTAATCTCTTTTCCAACTATGTCACGGTATCCAGCAGAAAGTGATTTCGTTCTTCAGCCTTCCCAATAAATCTCTAGACATGTTAACAATGTTGGACTTGATAGAGTAGGATTTGAGTGCCTGAAGTGGCGCGTGGCTGTCCGCAAACATCTCGGAAATCGAAAAAAACTACTCTAATCGGGTAAAATGAAAGTCGACCACAACACCAAATATGGCTTTTTGGAAACCAAATGTTCAAAAAGTGTTTGAAATATTGTATAATCTCGATAATCCACCAACATCTTTCGGCGGTGACCAAATTATCGAATTGCCCGGATTACGGAGTAGTAACAAAAATAATATAATGAGTATTTCGAAAATGCTCTAAGTGTAAAAAATGGTGCTGTCCGGATTATCGAGCCCGAATTATCGGGACTATGCTGTATTGCCGTTTGGTGGGGAGGGCGGGGGTGGTCCCTTTTGATTACACCCTGCTTATGTTGCTATTTGTCAGCATCATACTAGGAATACTGTCCTGGCTTCCTTTGATTAGGTGCTAGTGTTTGCTCAAATGTGCTTCAAACGACTTTATGTCGATTTAGCCATGTCCGCCGGTCTATCTGTCTGTTCGTCTGTATTAGTGATTGTTGTTGTTGGAATAGTTCGGCTGAAGCCGAGGGTTCTTTCCTAAAGAATATAATTAAGAATGGAAAAGAAAACAAAAAATATTTATTAATGATTTGTGTGCATGGAGTAGGATATGGACAGCCGGAGAAACTGCGCCACCTAAAATGGTTTTGACCACAAATCTATGGGACGTAGATTTGTTGGGTTAGATGGGCAATTGAACAAATGCGAAGTATCGTGAAGGCTCTGAAGGAAGGAAGAAGGGCGCCTGTTTAATGTGACAGGCAAAAACGTTCTCTATAGGAGTTGAGAACTTTACTATTACGAAGCTGTGTCAGAATGGAACGTGTTTGCCTGGGAAGTTGCCGCTCACTGTCCGAAATTGCAGACAGATGTTGATTTAGGAATTTTTGCATCTATAGCAACTTATGGCTTCGGACGTCCGATGAAATGCCATCTTGAATCACGAAAGCACCTGGAGTCCTGACGGATGTATCGGGGAGGTGGAGTATACCGGGAGGATACAGCAGATAGGATGCCAGTAGGAAATGTCTAGTCAGCAACACTTTATGTTGTCATCCTGATCTCTTGAAAGTGATCCACACTGAACACAGCCCGTTGCCACTCGAAGCCCACGGTGCTCTTAAATAAAATTTAAATGGAACGTGCTTACACCGGCGAAGTTTTTACGGATTCTGAAACTACAATGTTCATAAATGAGAAAAATCAAAAAACAAAAAAAAAATCGCCGGAGCGCTTTTTTAAAAAAATCGCGATTCAAGTTGAAATTTTTAGGGGTTGTTTAGGTTTTCACGGTTTTGCTTGGAAACCGCAAGTCCTATCAAAATGGGAGTAAAGAAAATGTTTTAACTATAAAAATTCTCTACAATATTGAACTTAATGATATTTTCGTAGGTTTTACAACTTTTGAGATATAGAAGTTCAAATTGGGACAATTCAAATTCAATTCTATTATGTATCGTCTCCTTATAAAACAATGTCATGACTGCAATTTCCCAACTTAAACTTATATATATAAAAAAGGGTACAACCTAGGAAAAATTACATAAGCCAGTCTTGTAGAGAATTTTCACAGCTATAAGATTTTCTCAGGTCCCATGCCGATAAGACTTGCCGTATTCATGCAAAAACGCGAAACCCTAACAAAAAAACCTAAAAATGTAAACTGAGCTTCATTCTCTCAAAAATGGTACAGCCCTAAAAATTTCAACTTGAATCGCGATTTTTTTAAAAAGCGCTCCGGCGATTTTTTTTTGTTTTTTGATTTTTCTCATCTATGAACATTGTAGTTTCAGAATCCGCAAAAACTTCCCAGGTGTAAGCACCTTCCATTTAAATTTTATTCAAGAGCAACGTGAGCTCATTATTCTGGGTTGTTTTTTTTTCTCCATTGTGTGTCGCTGTCGGAACGGTCTATGGCTTTGTCCGCCGCTACCAATGTTTCCTTATGCACAGGTAGTGCTTTCCGGACTTTATTCCTGACATTCACTTTCTGGTTTATATAGGTGGCGTGTGACGAGAAGTGGAGGAGATTATCGAAGACCTCCTCCATCATATTTGAATTATTGACAGTGGGTGTCAATGCTTGAGGGTTTCAAAACATTGCTATACCCTACATTCAGCAACCAAAATTTCATTTTAAAAAAATATTCTAATTTGTTGTTGTTTTTCGACCTTTTTGGTTCGCCATTGAAATAAGTTTTTTTTTTCTTCTTTTTTCTTCCCTCGAGCTTGAAAAAAATACTTATTTCAAAAATATTCTAAACTATAGACATGTTCGCCCAGACGTGTGTCTGGCTGGTTTAGACCATAACTCTCAAAGGGAGTTTACCAATATGATCCCAACTTTGAACATTTTAATATTAATTTCAAATTTAGAACAAGTTCGAAGATGGATTTATTAGTGTACTATTTCGGTTACTTTGCCGATAACTGATGGTACACGATAACTTAACGAAAATGTGCAAATCCTAATATATCTTCTAAATATACATTATCTACATCGGACACACCCTTCGGGCTTCCTGACAAAATGTCCCAATATTTAGGGCTACCTTCCTTCATACACTTCGCTCAAAAATGCATTTTGGCCAGGGTTTACTACAGGAAGTTTTGTGGTCTCTATTACAACGCTATAATTTTAGTCTTCATACTTCTCTTAATAAAGACCGGAAAGTTCCAAAAAAATCTCGAATAGGTGCCCTGGTAATACATATTAAGGCGATGCAGAAAACAACACAGTTCTTTTTTTGAAACGCCTACCTCCTATTTTTTCAATTTGACCAAAAACCATTATATATGCAATTTTATGGCGATCGGTTAACGTTAACCCGTGCCACCAGAGGGACCTTTGTTTCTGTAGTAATTTGTATGGGACCGAATGTGCATTTTCACGAAAATAGATAGACTCTCGTGACGGCCGCAAAACCTCTCTATAAATAGATGTTATCCAAAATTTGTCGCGATTGCACCAAACGAGTTGAACTTTATGCTATGATATGATAAATTATGTTGCGTTGCAGCTATAACACTACCCTAACAATAGCTATAGCTATACATCACGACGCTAACTATTCCAAATCAACAATTCTTTGAAAAGAACTACGGAATTATATCAGTCAATGTTAAAAGTGAATACAACTCTGCTAATATCTACATGAGTTGTCAAGCTTTTCAGATTTCTACCATGAACCACAATGGGGCAATGAATAGTAGAGTTGGGTTATCTAGTTCCTAGTTCCTTGTACTAGTTTCAAAACGTATGAGTAACATCATGAAATGTAACGTGTGCTGTTAAGTATACGCAGTTTGTTCAAAGAAAAAATGTGGGCCATTGGAACTGCGAAGTGAACGAGATAGTTCCATATAGTTCCTTTGGCACAACTCTAATGAATAGCTTGGCTGTTGATTAAGCTTTCGCTGCTCCTTATACGATTAAGAGATCATTTGAGAACATCCAGTTATCACTTTGATTAGGATTCCACCAATGCTTAATTAAATAAACTAAATCGATTCTGTATCTGACAGTATATTCATATTGACTGTTCCAACCCTAGAATATTGTTAACGACCACTTTTTCTGGACATTGTTTTAAAAAAACGAAATTCTAAAATGCTCAATATGTCATATCACTTAAAGTAATCCATTCTAATCTGTTTTACAACAAAAATTGTCACAATTTTAAGACTTTAAATTTTTGCAAAAATTTAACTTTAAAATCCATCTGTTCATTTGCATTTAACAATCTGATAATTGACAAAACAAATGTCCATTACCAATTTTTTTAATTCAGTCGGACATTTTTGAAATTTTGTTTTGATCTGCGAATGTCTGTGTGTGCCTAACTAACTGTATGTCAGAGAGTGTGCGAGTGTGTGAATGCTTTATATGAGGGGGAAAACAAATTATTTCTGTTGACAAAACTAAACATTCAACATTTGTATTTAGAGTCGACACACACACAGGAACACATAGTCACATAGATACGCAATATTACTACTAAACTAAACATGAATTTGTAAATATGACCGACGACCATTCCCACCTTCCACCTCTTGCCACGAAATTGCATACACGCGGCGTGCATAACATTGGCGGTCCGTCCTCATGATGCAGTTGATTTCATTAAATCTTTCGTTGGTTTTTTGTTTTTTCAACCGTTTGGACTTATTGTTGGGACGACGTCACAATAATTGTGGATATGGCCATCGATTTGTTTAGACAGATTTCACCAAATTAGCAGGAAAATCCGAAACAAGTGTGAAATACGGATGAAATACATCCGCTATGCTAATGTTATCCGGTGTTTTTTGTGGCAATGCATAGGGCGAGTGTATTGGACAATTGGGAGTTTTATTTTAGAGATTTCGGAAGTGAGAAGAAACTTTTTTGAAATACAATGCGGAAGAAGAATTAAAAATATGAAGTAAAAAAACTCTCCACCACGAACAGTATTGAAGTGAATAGGAACACTTAGTTTCCTTTCGTTTATAAAAGTACTAAGTTCCGATTCCAACGAGAAATTAATAAAAAAAAATGAATTCTAAATATGATCTCCGCCTAGAAAGGCGAAATCTTCAAATAAGTTCTTCCTCTTTCTACTTTTCCCCAAAAGAGAGCTCAATGGGGTGCCATCGAAGTTATTTCCAAAACATGGACCAATATTTACATTTCTCGAAGTGAGCTTTTGAGACCCCGGCAACACACAATATTAAATTGCAGCAATCTCGGTTCCTTTTTTGAAAGTAAGTTTTCTATCTTTCCGGCAAACAAAATTCCAAAATTCTACAACCAATTCGGCAGAAAAATGTGAGTAAGATCTTCAAAAAATCTTAAATGAGGGCTATACCAACAAGTGGACCAATGCTGTTTGATTCTTTGCAAGGGGTGTTTTGTACCTGTAAAAATGTATTGTACCTCTAGCGAAGGACTAAATACGAGATTTCAGTTGTTTCGGTTGAATGAAGATGTAGGCAGGCCTATACCGGCAAATTTCTGGTAGAACATTTTATACCCCCAACTAAGACCAAATACCAAATTTCCATTTGGGAGGGATGTTAAGCCAAAATCTTCAAAATGCAGAAAATAGGGAGGGACCGTTCAAAGAAGGCTATATGAAGACATGGAACAATAACGGAAAATTTTACGTAGAATCTTTATGCCACCAACGAAGACTAAATACTAAATTTCAGCCGTTTCAATTGGATATTGAGGGCACTACCTTCAAAATACCGAAAATCGGGAGGTACCGTTTTATGGGGGGCTATCTGAGGACGTGGATCTATATCGACAAATTTCAGGTGGAATGTTTTATACCCCCAACGAAGACTAAACACCAAATTTCAGCCATTTCGGTGTGATAATGAGGGTAATATCTCAAAATACTGAAAATGGGGAGGTGCCGTTCTATGGGGGCTATATGAAGGCGTGGACCTATACCCACAAATTTCATGTAGAAAGTTGTATACACCTAACATGGACTAAACACCCAATTTCAGCCATTTCGGTTAAATATTTATGTCACAACCTTCAAAATACCGAAAATCGGGAGGTGCCGTTATATGGAGGCTATATGAAGGCATGGACCTATACCGAAAAATTTAAGGTGGAAAGTTTAAACCCCTAACGAAAACTAAATTCCAATTCTCAGCCATTTCGGTGTGATAATAAGGGTAAATTCTCAAAATACCGAAAATCGGGAGGTCCCGTGCTACGGAGGCTATATGAAGGCATGAATCTATACCAAAACATTTTAGGTGGAAACAGGGACGTAGCCAGGATTTCATTTCGGGGGGGGCCCACATGACGAAAATTTTGAAAGTTCATGTTAGCGAAAATTTCTTATTTAGTAATGATGTAAACCTTATTTTAGGCATATATTACCGATAAACAATAGGCATTACTATTTATACCCTCGGCATTTATGCTAACGAGGGTATATGGTAAAAACCAACATTCCTTTGCAATTCCATTTGAAAAAATTTTTGAAATTTTTGCGAGCACCTCTACAATTTTTGGCATAGAGGTTAAGGAAAAAACTCTGGTTTCAAATCTGTTCGCGTTCACAAAATTGGACGATGCGCGCAAAAGTTATAGCGGTTTTTATTCTCATATAAAGAAAAAATATTTAAAAATATATTATTTGTTATGAGAAAATGTATGCATAAATCGTTAACAGCACTCCATATCTATTCGTACATGTTTAAATAGTTATTAAATTTATTATCACCAAATAATAAAAAAATTTAAGTTAATCCAAATTATCCTGTTGTAGAGTCCGTGCCAACCCTCAAAAAATAAATTGCAAAATATACACGGAATCTAGACAATATGTAGAAAAATATGATACCAAATTTATAGAGATTGGGTACATAGATTGAATATTATAGCAAGAACAAAAGAACAAAACTTATTGTTGGAAAATATTGTTGCAAATATATATTTTGGTTTGATTCGAAAAATTAGAAACAAATATTTGCGAGTTCTCCAACAATTTCAATAAAATTTGTCGAATGTAGTTTTTTGTTGACCTTTGGACTGTTTATTTTGGTTGGTTTAGTTTGGCTTTTAGGTCAGGAATAAAAACAAGAGTTTTTTATTCCTGACCTAAAAGCCGAACTTAACCATCCAAAATTTCAATAAAATAATTAATGTATACTTTTAAAACTTCATCAAGAAATATGGTTTACCATCGTGAAGGATTATTTGCTTACTGTAATAACTTATAAGGATAAGAAATTAAGAGTAATATTGAAATTACAATCATTCAAAAAATATGGAAATTAAAAAGCCTATTATTCGCGAATTAGTTGAAATCAGTTGATGCGCATCCGTTTTTGGGTTCAAAGGAAATTCAATGATACTTGTAAATTTTACACGCAAAAAATAGGTTTTTTAAAAAAATTTACGCATCAAATTTTGGTCTTTAGGCTCCAATTGCTAGGATGCTGTATGGAGCACACTCATGAGATATATATTAAACGATGTAACATCACGAGTTCTATAGTCCTATTATGAGTTTTGAATATTATCTTGTTGCGCGTCCGGATTATTAAAAAAATTCAAAAAACCCCGAAATTCTGGCTTCCAAATGTCAGCATCAATTGTAGGTGGATGCAGTGCATATATCGAAAATTCATACACTAGTATCATGTTACCCATGGAGTATTCTGTCATTTTTTTTTTTTTGACACATGTCTATGAAATGTAAGGTTAAGCCATAAATCGGAAGGGAACAGAAAAAAACTTGTTGGATTCAATACATTTTTACCCATTTTCTACATTGAAGCCACAGCTTCCACGAAAATGAATTTTAATGGTCGACATTATGGGATTCCTCCTAAAACACTTCATTTTAATGAATTACAGTTACAATATGTAGAATATGTTAATAGTTCGCGAATTCTGTAAGTGTGAAACTCGGATTCATCGATTGTAAAACATTTTTGGTTTTTAGCATATACACTTTCATACTTTCATATGTTTGGACGAAATGTGTTGCAGACAATTTGGAGTGGATTTAGCCATGTCTGTCCGTCTGTCTGTCTGGCTGGAGCGCACGATAACTCTCGAACGGATCAACCGATTCGGTCCAAAATTTGGCATTCGTGATATTTTGTCAAAATGTTGATCAATTTCGATCGACTATCGATCCACTCTTTCGGTAACCTTCCACAGAGTATTTCAAAATTTTTCAGAGAAGTGCAGTTTAAGACCTCTCTATATAATTAGTAAATATATCTGTATAAGCTTAAGACCTCAGTAGTCATGGCTACACTTCCTTTATGCGAATAATTTAGTTGTAAGTAGAAATATGAAATTACTATAGTACTATAGTTTTCAGGGGCAACTATAGTTTTTTCAGGGGCAAGCTGTAAATAACACCTACGGCTATCATGTGTAGTGGCTGTTGCGCACGACAACGTTCGAACCGGATATTGCGTTGGTCCAAACTTTGTTTATCACAATATTTCTGCGAGCCTTATATACTGTGTACATCCCTCACAAACCTTCAAAATAGTAGTTTAAGGTCTGTTCGAGGATCCTTAGACATTTTTACTGAAGGTATTCCTTTAGAGCGTTATTATGTTTTTTGTGGGCAAGTCTATATTTCCTGAAAAACTGAAAATTATTCATGACGAACTGAAATGACTGGTGGGCGCAATATCTTTTAAAAGAAATGATTCCCAAAATAAGATCTACTTCCGAAATTTCTTCGGGTACCTCCACAGCAGCACTTGTGGTCAATGATAAAATTCATATTTTGTTGGCAAGTTACGTGCGAAAATGACTACACAATTCTGAAAATCTCCTATACATAGCTTTGGGTTAAAGGATTTTCGTTGTTTAGCCGCTATTCGATCTGTCCATAGTTGAAAGTTTCAGTTCACACAGGTTCAGGGTATATTCCCGTCCGCAAAGACCACTAATACTTGTTGACATTTTGACGAAGACGAATCGTTTTGTCGTCACAAAGTCTTTTGCCGAAGAAGGCAAAAGGAACATTTCTAAAAATGTGCATCCATTCAAAGAGTAATCGACAGAAAAATCCCTGAAAATGAAATTCATTGTAATATCGAAATATTGGAAATAATATGCAATAAATAAAATATAAACATTGACCTCAATCTCTATAACCTTGATTTTATTAATATTCGAAAGGTCGAAAAAAACATTAAAAAACGACAGAAAAATCCTTTTTTATACAATAGACATTTACTAATTTGTAGCAAGAAACCAGTTTCAAATAATCTCAACGGACGATATTGCGTTGGAACAGAAATTATATCATAAAAAACGGTTGATATAGTTTTTGTTTGCAAATTTCAAACATAATAACCCAGCAAAATAAATTGGAAGTAGTGCAATGTGGACTAGTTCTGTCACGGCATGTTTTGATGCAGTTCAAACGGAGTCGTGAAAAAGGCACTCCAGTCCTCACATTTTAACTGCATTTGGATGCAATCCAAAGAATCACATCCACTTGTCACATTTTAACAACATCCGGATGCAGTTCAGCGGAGTCGTGAAAAAGGCACTCCAATTCCTCACAATTTAACAGCATCCGGATGCAGTCCAAACGGAGTCGTGAAAAAGGCACTCCGTTCGCTACATATTATTAGCAGTTGTTAGAGATCCCTATATGTACATAAATCAGATTGTACATCTCTACAGGCAGCGGCTTTCATTTCCCAAAAAGAGATAAGCGTGTTAACATGTCCAAACATTTGTTAATACAAAATAAATAATATTTAATATTTAAATAATATTTAATTTGTGAACATTTTTCCGGCAACTCACCAGAAGAAAATTTCCGAATGGAGTGCTGTTGGAGTACGTGTCGAAATCTTAACTGGTGATGGGAAGACAACCCATTTATCAAATGAAGCAAAAACAGTTCAGCTTGGAACAAATGTAAGCGGAGGAAACACGCATGTTTGCGATTGAATTCAATGGAGAATTTTCATAATTTGTGTTAATGTAATAAAGTTGTTAATATTTTTGTTTTGCACAAATAATAAATGCATTTTATTTGTTCTGGCATATTTTGTAATGGCTTGCACAATTTCCGCAGAATGCCTGTACCAAACACGTGCTTTGGACTGCCTCCTATTCTACCCCAAAGGGTTAGTTAAAATGCAATGCCAAAGGGTCAGTTAAAATGCAGTGCCAAAGGGTTAGTTAAAATACAGTGCTTTGGAGTGCATCTTTCAGTAGTCACGCTCTTGTAAAAATCATCAGTGAAAATGCATAATTTGATGCACATCCAGATCACTTGTACATATCATTTAACTGCATCTTTGGAGGCAAACATTTTGCTGGGAAAGAATAGGGATAGGTAAGTCGACTTTCGGTTAATCGATTAATCGACTTTTTGCAGTCAAACATCTAAAAATCGGAGTCGATTTTTGTCTGGAAGGAAAATCGCATAATCGATTATCTTCTTGTCGATTTTCGAGTTTGTCCGTCGATTTTTGACTTGGCGGTTTTACACTTTTGGCGGTTTTACAGTTTCAAAAGAAAACTCGAAAATCGACGAATAGTCGATTTTAATCGATTTTCTGCGGTTATGAAAAAGTCGATAGTCGAGTTCTAAGACAACTGAAATAATCGCAAGACCGAAAAATCGCATTTTTATTTTTAGACCAAAATCGAAAAGTCGAAAAATCGATTATTACTTTCCACTACCTATCCCTAATAAAGAATTTGTAATTGTTATGATGTTCAAAATAGTTCATTACAAAAACGTGTTAGAGACTCTATACAAAAATTTAAAACCACAAAGATTAAGCAACGATATTTTATTGCTCTTATCAAAAATTTCAAAAGCAAAAGATCGGAAGATTTTTTTCCAGATGTTGTTTTTAAGCCAAAGTGTTGGGCGTAATATGCTGCAAACGTTCAATAAATACAAATAAACGTCTTGTTCTGAACTCAATAACACTTACAGTCAGCCTAAAATTACGATTAAACAACACCTTAAAACATAAGAACAACTATGAAGGAAATTGCTCAAAAAGCCTAACGTGTTCCTTATTTTTATACTTTCAAATATGTTGGACAGTAATGTACACCAATGTAGTTAAATAACTCTCTGTAATACTTCCTCCAAATACTTTACATTTTTCTTGAAAAATTTAAAACATTTTAACATTTTACTCAAAAATTAAAAAAAATGTGTAACATAAGCTAATATCCTATGGGAACGAAAATCATTTCGGGGGGGGGGGGGGGGGGGGGGCCAGGGGGCTGGCTACGTCGGTGGGTGGAAAGTTGTATACCCAAAACGAAGACTTAATACCAAATTTCAGGATAATGAGGCTAAAATCTTAAAAATGCCGAAAATCACGAGGTCCGGTTATATGGGGCTACATAAAAACGTGGACCGATATAGCCCATTTTCAAGAACAAACATCCTAGGAGAAACTTCTATGCCAATTAACAAAGCTCTATCTTAAAAATTGCGAGCTGAACTTGATTTCAACAGACGGACGGATGGACAGACGGGCATGGTTATATTCACTAAAGAATAACTTCAGGTCTTCTAAAGACCTTCTGCTCTTCTATAGCAGAATAATTTCAGGTATTCTAAAGACTTACTGCTCTTGTATAGAAGAAGACCATCTGGTCTACTATAGAAGAATACAATTTGGTTTTCTATAGAAGAAGACCTACTGATCTTCTACAGAACGAGACCTACAGGTATTCTGCAAAAGAAGACCTTCAGGTCTTCTATAGAGGAGGACCTACAGGTTTTCTATAGAGGAAACCTAACGGGTCTTCTATAGAAGATGCCTAATGGGTTTTCTATAGCAGAAGGCCCACAGGTCTTTTATAACAGAAGACCTACTGGTCTTTTATAGCACACGACCTACTGGACTTCTATAGCAGAAGACCCACAGGTTTCCTATAGCAGAAGACCTACTGATATTCTATAGCAGAAGAAGACCTACAGGTCTTCTATAGAAGAAGGCCCACAGGTCTTCTATAGAAGAAGACCTACTGATATTTTCTAGCAGAAGACCTACTGGTCTTCTATAACAGAAGATCTACTGGTCTTCTATAGCAGAAGACCTACTGGTCTTCTGTAGCAGAAGATTCACAGGTCTTCTATAGCAGAAGACCTATTGGTTTTCTACAGCAGAAGACCTACTGGCCTCCCATAGCAGAAGACCTACTAGTCTTCTGTAGCAGAAGACCCACAGGTCTTTTATAGCAGAAGACCGAGTGGTTTTCTATAGCAGAATACCTACTGGTTTTCTTTAGCAAAAGACCTACTGGTCTTCTATAGTAGAAGACCTACTGGTCTTCTAAAGCAGAAGACCCACAGGTCTTCTATAGCAGAAGACTTAATGGTCTTCTATAGCAAAAAACTTACTGGTATTCTCTAGCAGAAGACCTACTGGTCTTCTATAGCAGAAGACCTACTGGTCTTCTATAGCAGAAGACCTACTGGTTATCTATAGCAGAAGATCTACTGGTCTTCTACAGCAGAAGACCTACAGGTCTTCTATAGTAGAACACCTACCGGTAGAATACCACAGGTCTTCTATAGCAAAAAACTTACTGGTATTCTCTAGCAGAAGACCTACCGGTCTTCTATAGCAGAAGACCTACTGGTCTTCTATAGCAGAAGACCTACTGGTCTTCTATAGCAGAAGACCTACTGGTCTTCTATAGCAGAAGACCTACTGGTCTTCTATAGCAGAAGACCTACTGGTCTTCTATAGCAGAAGACCCTCTGGTCTTCTATAGCAGAAGACCTACAGGTCTTCTATAACAGAAAACATACTGGTCTTATATAGAGGAAGTCCTTCTTGTCTTCTATAGCAGAAGACCTACTGGTCTTCTATAGCAGAAGGCCTACTTGTCTTCTATAGCAGAAGACCTACTGATCTTCTAAAGCAGAAGACCTACTGGTCTTCTAAAGCAGAAGACCCACAGGTCTTCTATAGCAGAAAACCTACGTCGTCTATATCAGAAGACCTACTGGTCTTCTATAGCATAGGACCTACTGGTCGTCTATAGCTGAAGACATACTGGTCTTCTATAGCAGAAGACCTACTGGTCTTCTATAGCAGAAGACCTACTGGTCTTCTATAGCAGAAGACCCTCTGGTCTTCTATAGCAGAAGACCTACAGGTCTTCTATAGCAGAAGGCCTACTTGTCTTTTATAGCAGAAGACCTACTGATCTTCTAAAGCAGAAGACCTACTGGTCTTCTAAAGCAGAAGACATACTGGTCTTCTATAGAAGAAGATCTACTGGTCTTCTATAGCAGAATACCCACAGGTTTTCTATAGCAGAAGATCTTCTGATCTTCTATAGCAGAAGACCCACAGGTCTTTTATAGCAGAAGACCTACTGGTCTTCTATAGCAGAAGAACTACTGGTCTTCTATAGCATAGGACCTACTGGTCGTCTATAGCTGAAGACATACTGGTCTTCTATAGCAGAAGACCTACTGGTCTTCTATAGCAGAAGACCTACTGGTCTTCTATAGCAGAAGACCTACAGGTCTTCTATAACAGAAAACATACTGGTCTTATATAGAGGAAGTCCTTCTTGTCTTCTATAGCAGAAGACCTACTGGTCTTCTATAGCAGAAGGCCTACTTGTCTTCTATAGCAGAAGACCTACTGATCTTCTAAAGCAGAAGACCTACTGGTCTTCTAAAGCAGAAGACATACTTGTTCTTTATAGAAGAAGATCTACTGGTCTTCTATAGCAGAATACCCACAGGTTTTCTATAGCAGAAGATCTTCTGATCTTCTAAAGCAGAAGACCCACAGGTCTTCTATAGCAGAAAACCTACGTCGTCTATATCAGAAGACCTACTGGTCTTCTATAGCATAGGACCTACTGGTCGTCTATAGCTGAAGACATACTGGTCTTCTATAGCAGAAGACCTACTGGTCTTCTATAGCAGAATACCTACTGGTCTTCTATATCAGAGGACCTCCTGGTCTTCTATAGCAGAGGACCTACTGGTCTTCTATAGCAGAAGACCCACAGGTCTTCTATAGCAGAAAACCTACGTCGTCTATATCAGAAGACCTACTGGTCTTCTATAGCATAGGACCTACTGGTCGTCTATAGCTGAAGACATACTGGTCTTCTATAGCAGAAGACCTACTGGTCTTCTATAGCAGAAGACCTACTGGTCTTCTATAGCAGAAGACCCTCTGGTCTTCTATAACAGGAGACCTACAGGTCTTCTATAACAGAAAACATACTGGTCTTATATAGAGGAAGACCTTCTTGTCTTCTATAGCAGAAGACCTACTGGTCTTCTATAGCAGAAGGCCTACTTGTCTTCTATAGCAGAAGACCTACTGATCTTCTAAAGCAGAAGACCTACTGGTCTTCTAAAGCAGAAGACCCACAGGTCTTCTATAGCAGAAAACCTACGTCGTCTATATCAGAAGACCTACTGGTCTTCTATAGCATAGGACCTACTGGTCGTCTATAGCTGAAGACATACTGGTCTTCTATAGCAGAAGTCCTACTGGTCTTCTATAGCAGAAGACCTACTGGTCTTCTATAGCAGAAGACCCTCTGGTCTTCTATAGCAGAAGACCCTCTGGTCTTCTATAGCAGAAGACCTACAGGTCTTCTATAACAGAAAACATACTGGTCTTATATAGAGGAAGACCTTCTTGTCTTCTATAGCAGAAGACCTACTGGTCTTCTATAGCAGAAGGCCTACTTGTCTTCTATAGCAGAAGACCTACTGATCTTCTAAAGCAGAAGACCTACTGGTCTTCTAAAGCAGAAGACCCACAGGTCTTCTATAGCAGAAAACCTACGTCGTCTATATCAGAAGACCTACTGGTCTTCTATAGCATAGGACCTACAGGTCGTCTATAGCTGAATACATACTGGACTTCTATAGCAGAAGACCTACTGGTCTTCTATAGCAGAAGACCTACTGGTCTTCTATAGCAGAAGACCTACAGGTCTTCTATAACAGAAAACATACTGGTCTTATATAGAGGAAGACCTTTTTGTCTTCTATAGCAGAAGACCTACTGGTCTTCTATAGCAGAAGGCCTACTTGTCTTCTATAGCAGAAGACCTACTGATCTTCTAAAGCAGAAGACCTACTGGTCTTCTAAAGCAGAAGACCCACAGGTCTTCTATAGCAGAAAACCTACGTCGTCTATATCAGAAGACCTACTGGTCTTCTATAGCATAGGACCTACTGGTCGTCTATAGCTGAAGACATACTGGTCTTCTATAGCAGAAGACCTACTGGTCTTCTATAGCAGAATACCTACTGGTCTTCTATAGCAGAAGACCTACTGGTCTTCTATAGCAGAAGACCTACTGGTCTTCTATAGCAGAAGACCTACTGGTCTTCTATAGCAGAAGACCTACTGGTCTTCTATAGCAGAAGACCTACTGCTCTTCTATAGCAGAAGACCTACTGGTTTTCTATAGCAGAATACCTACTGTCTTCTATAGAATAAGACCTTCTGCTCTTTTTTAGCAGTACCTACTGTTATTCTGTAGTTGAAGACCTACTGCTCCTCTACAACAGAGTTTTTACTGCTGTTCTCCTCCCTGTTTTGCATACGATGCCTTTTCGATTGTTTCTTCTATTAATATCCTCAATATGATAATAATCCAAAATCCCATATGAATTGATCATCAATTTCTTTTGGTTGCTTTGCTGTGGTTCCATTTCTTCGAGCAGGAAGAATGACAGGAAGGAAATTAACAATAAATTTGTCTATTTGAAACAGTTTAAAGTTACATTTACATACAGATAGACAGGCACACACACACTCTCACATTAGACAATGTCAGCAAGTGACATTACAAGTTTAACGTCCTTGTGGACGGACATTAACAAACAGCTGTAACACAATGTTCACAAGACCGCCAAACATTCCGTAGAGTATTGACAACAATCCCATAAAACCTGAGGACTTACTTGTTGTTATTGTAATGGTGGTGGTGGTGAAAAAAATGTCATGGAACTTTTTACGAGTTTATCGCGACAACTGTTTTATGGATTGTTGCAGGGATGTGGTAATACGAGCGAGAGTATTAAGTTGTTGCTCATCAACATTGAACATAGTGCGAAAGATGGAGTAAAAAAACAACAGAGTTTCATGAGGATAAATTGGCATATGGGTGTGTGTGACTATCTTGTCTGTGTGTATACTTTTGTCTGTTTGCGTATTTATATAATTTAAACAAACAAATCATTAATGAGATAATAACAAATGTATCGGAACGTATGACTGAATGCTCTAAAACAACAACAGCAACCGTAGCAGCAATACTCATCAACATCCTTTTGGCGGCGCATCAACATCAAAGGATGTTTGTTCAGTCAACAAAAAAAAGGAAAATTTTCAGTTCAGAGTTTCATTTCATTTGATTAATTGTTATTTGTCTATTGTGATGTAAATGCCTGCCAGGGGGGAGCAGCGTGGCAGGAACTTTTCATTGTTTTGATTTGTTGTTAAAGAGAAAACTTATTTTTGGGATTTTCTGCCATTGTGTCGGTCTTATCATATTAGAGACAGAGAGGAGGGCGGAAATTGAAAATTATTTTTAGATTAAATTCTATACAAATATGTCATATTAACAGTGTCGTTTATACAAAGGATGATTTTGAGATAAGAATTTTAGTTCTCGGGGAGAAGAGTCTCCCCTTTTCCTTCGGGCATGTTTGTGAGAATAGATATGTGTATGTATGTGTGTATGTGGTTCCAGGTTACAGGTCTTGTTGTAAAATTTTACTACAACCATAAAGTTACATTTGTTCACAAATTCAGCCCTCTACAAGCCCAATTATTTAAGATTTTGTGTCCAATACCTCGATGCACTAAATCCTCTTAAAGCTGGTAAGCTATTAGTAGCACAACCTTCGTTTTGTTAAAGCTCATTTTTTCAGACCTTATTAAAGATACTCTTTATGTACTCGCATCTCAATCAATCTTCTTAGAATCTGATGGAACTTTCAAAGCTTCCATAGTTAATTTGGATATTTCTTCGAACCTCAATAAAGCTTCAATAGATCGATTCGGACCTCAATTAAGCTCTTCATAATTTTTCGGTCCTGTATAAAAGTCTGTAAAGCTTCTTTACCGACTGTAAAAAACTCCATATATTCAATTCGTACCTCTATAGAGATCATTGTTTCCTCCATTCCTTATAATTTTGCGGACTTCAATGAAACTTCTCTTAATGTATTTGCATCTCTTCAGACTCTAATGAGACTAAAAGGTTAACAATATCTAATGAGACTTCTAAAACTTCTATTATGTATAGGGAAATATGCTCAAGAAAGCTTTAATAACTTAATTCTGATTTCTATGAAGCTCTTCATAATCTTCACGGGCCTGTATAATGCTTAGTCTACTATATAACCTCTATAAAGCTCCTCATGATCCACTTCGACATATCGTCGGTGTCATGCTTAAGTGTTCCATATGCCATTTGCCTGATTCGAGGAAAACTCAAGTTAATGTTTGAGCCCATACGGATTAAAAGTGGTACAAGAATCCAATACTTTAAGAGCTTAGTTCTACTTAACTAAGCTCAAAGAATATAACAGAAGTTAATTTTGGTCAGATATCTCCGATAGTCTAGAAGTTGTGGCCGATTTTTATAATTGCAAAAGGTTGCTGAATTATTCCATGGGTTCTTTTTTTCGTGTTTTTGGCTGTTTGTATCACATGTAACACATTTTGTCACATTTCAACAGAGCCACTTTTTACCAATTGTGTTCCACCTCCCTTATGCGAAGTGCTACTGTGAGGTGGAAAATTCACGGGTTCAAATTAAACATTTATATGAGCAAATAAATACATTTAGGACTATTATAATAGGTCTCTTTAACATTTATTTATTTGAAATATATAGAAGTAGCGTAGAATATGAGGTAAAAATTTGTATGGGAACAGATTTTTGCATTTCTAATGTAACATAAAAACTTTAAACGCGTTTCTCTCAAAATACCGTTTTTGTAGTCGGTGTCTACGCTAACTTCAAGACGAATGAACGTATCGCATATTTTTGTTGGCTTAAATCAAAATCTTGTCTTAAAACGAGGGATTTTTTTTCATAGGATGTGTTACCTTAAGCGAAAAGAAATTGTGGTTTTCATATAAAATTACATTATTAAAAATTATTTAGATTTACAAACTATTATTCTTCAGTTTTTAAGCCCAGTCTTTTAAAATAATTTGTTCCATACGCCACATTATTCGTAACTTAACAAAATTGGGCAATTTTTTGTTCCAAATGCCCTGATTTTTTGGGCGGAACAATTCGTTTTTTTTCTCTTTTTGTTCCATACGCACACACGGCATGGATATGGAACAAAAAAGTTCAAAGTTGTTTTGATCCATACGCCAGGCTTTACAGACAGAATTTTTTGCGTCACAAAGCGGATATAAAACATATTGACATCTGAATATCTCAAAAACTATAGAAGATAGAAGAAACCCGATTAAAAATCTGAATCTGGCATGACAGCGACGATATATAAATCGCTCATTATATACTCGGACCTCTTTAACCCACTTAGCGATAATTTTTTTTTGCGAGAAAACTTAAAATATTTTATAACAAGTAAAAAAGTATCAGTCGGCATTGCCGACAGAGATATACATACCCTCAGCCTGTGTATAGTGAAACAATTTTTCACAAAAATCGTATGTATTTAGGGGGTTTTAAAAATTTTGGGCGTTTGAACCGACATCAAGTAAAAAAGTGTCAGTCGGCTTTGCCGACACATATATACCCTCAGCCAATGTGAAGCGAAACTTTCACCTCCGGACAGATCGATTCGATTTAAGGTCTCTTCAGAATTTTGTTGCCCTTTTTGGACATTTGAACCTCCCGAAAAAAATGTGGATTAGGAATTAACTGCACTAAGACACAAATGTTGAACTTTCGTGTGGGAGGTACCCTTAGGGAGGACCGATATGGGCTATTTTAGAAGTTAAACTAAATTTTGACAAAATATTAAGAGATCCAAAGTTTGGAACAAATTGTTTGCCCCATTCAAGTGATGTCGTCCTACCATTTTAGTGACATTTTTTAAATATTGGGGAGAAGTACCGGAAGTTGTGAACCGGTATAGGCCCATGAAGCTAAGTTTGAATATAATATGATGAGGACCAAATGTTGGACCAAATCGGTTGAACAGTTCGATAGTTATTGTTCTCTCCGACCGCCACATATGGTGACATAAGGGTTTTTTCCACCTTTCCGGATGTTTTCCCAAGAAATATGGATTTGCCCCTGAAAAAACTTATACAGTCGTAATGGAGGTAGCGAATGCAAATCGCTTCAACAAAGTGATTCGAGAGCAGGTCTTAAAGTGAACTTGTCCGAAACTTTGTGTGAGAGGTACCAGAAGGAGAAGACAAATTTAGTACATATTCGAAGCTGATCTATATCCGGTAGATATATTAGAATGCGCAAAATATGGATTTCATCGGTCACTCCCTGCAAGAGTTATCGTGGGCAAATTTTTTCCGAACATTTCTGAACTTTTGTGGGGGAGTTACCTGAAGGATTGGACCGATATGGCTTATCTTCGAATTTAAACTATGTTTCGACAAAATATTACGAAGCCCAAATTTTGGACCGAATCGGCAGATCCGTTCGAGAGTTATCCTGCGCTCCAACCACTACACACGGTGTCATAGGGGCTTTTTGCATCTTTCAGGCTAAGTATGGACTTGCCCCTGATGAAAGTTGTACCGTCGTATGGGAGGCCGTGAATACAAGATGCTACAAGAAAAACCAAAAAAATCAAAAATCGAGAGCAGCTCCTAAACTGAACTTTTCCGAAATATTGTCTGGGAGGTACCCGAAGGAGTCGACCGATTGAGTCGATAATGGAACCTCATCTAAGTTTGGTAGAAATTTCACGATGTGCAAACTTTTCACCTTCAAGATTTATCGTGCGCACAAATTTTCCGAACATTTTCGAACTTTTGTGGGGCAGGTACCATAATTAGTGGACCGATATAACCCATCTTCGAACTTAAACTAAGTTTGGACAAAATATTCTGATAGCCAACGTGCGCACCACCCAGACAGACGGACGGACATTGCTCAATCGACTCCAAATTGTCTGAAACACATTTCGTCCAAACATACTTGTGGTCTAAAACCATTATTTCTATGAGGCACATTTTGCAAGTATGAAAGTGTATATACCCTCGTTAGCATAAATGCTGAGGGTATAAAAATGATATTTTTGAGACTCTCTAAGCATTTTTAATAAACCAGCAAAAATTTGGATTCATTAGTCATTATGTAACCCATTACAAAGTAATGTAAACAAAAATAACTACTTATATTACTTCTTACTAAGTTATGGGTACGGTGGCACAGAGGATGTGTGTCCGACTACAAATCAGAGATTTGTGTGTTCAACGCCCACCGCCGGCCGGGTACTTTTTGTTAAAAAAATATAAAGAACAGCACATGTAAGCTCTTTAGCAACCCTTAATGTTCGTGTGCGTGGCCTAGTATGCAGTGTGTTCGGTTACAAATCAAAGGTTCGCAAGATCAAATCCAGCAGGGGGCGATATAAAAAAATAAAATACAAAAATATAAAGTGTCTTGAAATTGAAAACAGATTCCACCTCGACTGTACTAAAAATAGAAAATATTTTTTTTTGCTTATAGCTTATTTTTCAACTTCCAGTGGCCATAGAATAACAAGGGCGACATGACTTTGTTAAAATAATGGATTAGCAGGGGTATTTGTAAGTAGTTACGGCTGCCAAAAATCCCTTATAAAACCCATTATTTTTGCTGGGAAGTAACTTTTTTCTCTAAAATTTACAGTTTCTTTTAAAAATGTCGAAAACTTTGAAGGGTAATATCATGGTAGAATCATTACAAGGTAATTTTTTTCTATTGGTTTGCTTATTCTTTCAAATCAGTATACACAAATTCCCATTCATTTTTCGCGGTTTTAGTTAATGATCCAAAATATCAAATAAACAGTACAACCTGTTGCATATTCAGTTATGGCAATTCTGACAGAATAAGCAAATACACCCAGGCCTTGTTTTTCGCAATTTGTTCGAACATGACCTACCTTCCAAATTATTGTACCATGGGTAATATCTGAATATTCTTATATGACAATCCCTAGGTTTTTGGTTGAGAAAATACTCTTACTTAATTCCTAACAAATCCCTGAGTTTTTATTGATGTAACATTTACAATTAAATTTACGAGGGCAGTTCGGAAACTTCTTAGCCTACCACAAAACGCGCGGTATAAACAGAAAAAAGTTAAGTGTTTTGAAAACTTCCATCTCTGTTATGAACACATGTTAAATTTTGTTTCGATCTTGCAACTCCTTCATATAGAAACAGGTGTTCAAAAAAGACGTATCCGCAATTTTTTTGCAATGGAAAAATTAGAAATTCGTGCTGTCATTAAATATTTACATAAAAAAGGTGAATGTGTTAGGTGAAAGTGTTCCTTCATATGCAACAGTAAAAAATTGGGTTGCTGAATTTAATGAACCACGTAGTGGACGTCCAAAAACAGCAACAACAACAGAAATTGTAGCCAAAGTGCATGATATGGTATCAAATGATCGACGAATAAAAGTGCGTGAAATTGCTAATATCATGGGCATCTCAAATGATCGAGTCCATTTAATTTTGCATGGAGAACTACAGATGAAAAAGCTTTCTGCAAGATGGGTGCCGCATTTGTTAACAGTCGATCAAAAATGCGTTAGAATGAACATTTCTCAACCTTGTTTGGATCGTTTTAAGCGAAATAAAATGGATTTTAAGCGTCGTTTCATAACTGTTGATGAGACATGGATCCACCACTATACTCCAGAGACAAAAGAACAATCCAAACAATGGACTGAAGCTAGAGGAAGTGCCCCAAAGAAGGCAAAAACAATTCAATCGGCAGCTAAGGTTATGGCAACGGTTTTTTGGGACTTCAAAGGTATTTTATTGATTGACTATCTGCAAAAGAGTAAAACAATAAATTCAGAGTACTATTGCAACCTTTTGGATCAATTAAATGTACAAATTCGAGAAAAACGTCCTGGCTTACAACACAAAAAAAAATAATTTTTCATCAAGTCAACGCACCAGCGCACAAGAGTGTTTTAACAATGGCTAAAATCAACGAATTAAAGTACGAGTTGCTCGACCACCCATCTTATTCTCCTGATTTAGCTCCCAGTGACTTTTACTTGTTCCCAAATCTAAAAAAATTCCTTGCTGACAAGCCTTTTACCTCAAATGAAGATGCAATTACAGTTGTAAACCACTATTTTGAAGACCTTGAGGAAAACTATTTTAATCAAGGGATAGAATTGCTAGAAACGCGTTGGACTAAGTGTATTGAAGTTTCAGGAGATTATATTGAAAAATAAAAATATTTTTGAAAAACTAACTATTCTCTTTCATTGATAGGCTAAGAAGTTTCAGAACCGCCCTCGTATGTGGCTCTCGAACTGTTCTACCGATTTGGTACAACATTTGGTCTTCGTCATATTTTATCCAAACTTAGTTTCATGGGGCATTACCGGCCCCAACTTCCGGTACTTCTCCCCAATATTTGAAAAATGTCACTAAAATGTTAGGACGATATCGCTTGAATGGTGAGACCAATTTGGTCCAAAATTTGGATCTCCTAATATTTTGTCAAAATTTAGTTTAACTTCTAAAATGGCCCTTATCGGCCCTCCCTAAGGGTACCTCCCCCACCGAAGTTCAACATTTGTGTTAATTCCTAATTCACATTTTTGTAGGCAAGTTCAAATATTCAAAAAGGGCCACAAAATTCTGAAGAGACGCTAAATACATTCTATCTGTCCGTAGATGAAAGTTTCAATTCACATTGGCTGAGGGTATACCTCTGTCGGCAAAGCCGACTGACACTTTTTTACTTGTTATACCCTCAGCATTTATGCTAACGAGGGTATAGACACTTTCATACGGGCAAAATGTGCCTCATCGAAATAATGGATTTATACCCCAAGTATGTATTGACGAATTGTGATTCAGACAATTTGGAGTCGATTTAGCAATGTCCGTCCGTCTGTCTGTCTGGCTGGCTGGTGCGCACGATAACTCTCGTATGGATCAACCGATTCGGTCCAAAATTTGGCTTTCGTAATATTTTGCCCAAACTTATTTTAAGTTCGAAGATGGGCTATATCGGTCCACTCCTTCCGGTACCTCCCCCACAAAAGTTCGCAAATGTTCGGGAAGTAACCGATTTGATCCATACGTAGCACATCGTTAAATTTCTACCATACTTAGATGAGGTTCCAATATGGACTCAATCGGTTCACTCCTTCGTGTACCTCCCACACAAAATTTCGGAAAAGTTCAGTTTAGGGCCCGCTCTCGAGTCGCTTTGATTTTTATTGTAGCCACTTGTATTCACTGCCCCGCATACACCGGTACAAGTGTCATCAGGGACAAGTCCATACTTCCTGAGAAAATAGCCTGAAAGTTGCAAAAAACCCCTATGACACAGTGTGAGGTGGTTGGAGCGCAAGATAACTCTCGAACGAATCTGCCAATTCGGTCCAAAACTTGGCCTTAGTAATATTTTGTCCAAGCATAGTTTAAGTTTGAAGATAAGCCATATCGGTCCACTCCTTCAGGACCCCACAAAAGTTTAAAAATGTTCGGAAAAATTGTGCGCACGATAACTTTTGATGAGAGAGGCCGATTTGGTCCATACTTTACACATCTTAATATATCTACCTGATATAGGTCAGGTTCGAATATGGACTATATTTTTCCACTCCTTCGGGTACCTCCCACATAAATTTTTGGATAAAATCACTTTAAGACCTGCTCTCGAATCACTTTGATTTTTGTTGAATCAACTTGCATTCGCTGCCTCAATTACGACAGTAAAATTTTTTTCAGGGGCAAGTCCATACTTTTTGAGAAAACAGCCCGAACATTGTAAAACCCGAATACTACTTTCGTCCAAACTTTGGATATCGTAATATTTCTTCAAATATTATATGCAATTCGAAGGTGGTGCTTATAGGTCCAATGCTTCCGGTACCTCCCCCACAAAAGTTCAACATATTCGCTAAAATGGTACGCGCGATATCTCATAGATGTAGCAACCGATTTGATTCAAACTTTGGATCTCTAAATATTGTCGAAACTTAGTTTATATTCAAATTTTGGGCCATATCTGTCAGATCCTTGGGGTACCACCCACACAAATGTTCAACATTTTTGTCTAGTTAAGGGTCCTTTCGAGGATCCGTCCTGTTTATAGTCATATTATGTTTTTCGTAGCTAGTATGGTAAAAAATCGCTATCTATCGATATTCCCGCAAATTTTTGCGCTTTAATCCTATCGATATTTTTGTCGGTTCATAGGCCCAAAATTTTTAAATACATACGTTTTTTTGGGAAAAAAGTATTTCAATCCACACAGGCTGAGGGTATAACTTTGCCGGCATAGCCGACTGATACTTTTAAAATGTCGAAAACTTTGAAGGGTAATTTATGAATATTCTTATATGACTATCCCTAGGTTTTTGATTGAGAAAATACATATGTACATACATATGTTCCCACAACATCTCCGAAGGGACAAGGGAGACTTCTCTCATATCAATGAGTGCACGCCGATTCATATTGACTCAATGATATGGGACCTACTTTTTATTGCCGAGTCCGAACGGCGTGTCTTACGACACCACTTGTAGAGAAGTTTTTCATGGCTTAAATGCTCAGGAAATGACGCCAGCCAGCATTACTGAGGGTGAGTTTTGCCACCGTTGAAAATTTGATGTTGCTTGGCCTGGGATTCGAACTTCTAAGTGCAAGGCGGACGTGCATTGCACCACGGTGTCCTCTTAAATTCCTAAATAATCCCTGAGTTTATATGAACATTTAGGATTAAATTTATTTAATATTTTCATCAAAAGTCGAAATTGTAAAAAAATCAATTTTTTGTATTGCGTGTGTTTTTGGCCAAATGCTTGGTCAAAAGAAGCTTTATAAGATTGAAGTGGTATATAACAGACAATACTATAACGAAATGCAAAAAAAAAAACCACAAAAATATCCGAAAATACCAGAGTTTTACATCAATTTTGACTTTATGTGGGTTAAAGCTCCCTTAATCCAAATTCCTTATAATCTACTTCGACCTATATATAGATATTCCTCCTAATTCACTCGGACCTATATAAAACTCCAAAACATGTTCTTGGACCCTTCTAAATCTACTCGTAATCTACTTGGATCCTTATAAAGTTACTCATATTTTACTCGGCCAAATTCAAAGCAATTCAAAAATTACTCGGATGTAAGCAATGCTCCACATGAAGCTCTTCATAAACGATTTATTATTTTTCTGTGTAGCTACTCATAATCTTCTCGGTTCGCAAAGCACACTCCTCAGAATGTATTGGCACTTCCAAGATATCCTCATTATAATACAGACCAATACAAAGTTCCTCATGAAAATCTTTTCCATAACTCGTTTCCAATAGCATGCAACAATTGATGTCTCTTCCCATCATATCACATTTCAATGTTACAATTTCTTAAAATTTCCACTTTTTAGCAGCGTTCGCTGGATTGTTACCATTTTCACTAAAGATGTGAAATGAATGACAGGCTATTATAAACATTGTAACCGGAATAAATAACACTATTAATTAAATAACAAGAAATGAAGAGATGCATTGGGGAACTCGTTTTAACTGAGTTGTTCGAATTGGAATTTTCCTTACAATAATATATTAAAATTTACATTTAATTAATATTGCACTTGGTATATTATTCCTATTATTTGTGAAGATGTTCCCCTGACAATTATCAGCTCATTAACTAAATCTACAAGCTAGAAGAAACTTTTGCTCCACTCATTGCATTAGCGAGATGAATTAATGTTATGTATTCTAAATCAACTAAAACAAGAGCATGGACATGTTCGGATAAAAGCCAACATACAATGTCGGATTTATGGGCCGGCCACAACAACTAACCCTCAACAAAACATCACAAAACGATAGGAAAGGAAACGAAAGGAAAGCATGTATTCATCATAACTGTCATGTCCTGCAACAAATTATTTGTTACTGTGACATCTGACACAGTCGCTAAAGATATTGAAGTGGTTACTTAAGCCTACCAAAAACAACATTTGTGGAGATGGTAGCTGCAGTAGAAAGGTGGTGGTGGTGATTAAACCAAGCCGGTTTCTCTAATACATGGAATCGAAAAGCGGCTACATTTCTCCTCTTAACAATAAAGTGCGGAAAATCATTATTTGCTGCTACTACAGCGTGAAAGATTGACACGGTCCTTAAGGCGGGCGACATTAATGTTAATGGTAGTGGCGATAATAAAACGATAAGAAAAATGCGAATTGAATTAAGAAGCGTATGGATGGATAATTCAAACAGGTTCTCAAAAAAACATGTAGCCTTTCTTTGTAATAAGGATACTTTTTTCTATGCTCCGATAAGGTAACGACAAGCAGTAGTCCGTCGATAGACTTTGCATTCTAACAACACCATATCTGCGTAATACTAGGGGAGGGTTTTCGCTGTTGTTATGGCATGGCATGTTAAGTATGTGCCAAGATTCTGTCATATAAATCGTATTTAATTTGGTATATTACACTTCTGGAATATTTGAAGAGGTGGCAAGGCAATGCAAGTATGGGGGAGGGGTATGTGTGTGGAAGCGGCACTTGAATTTGCAATACTTGTATTATTATGCAGCTGTCATTAAAATTTGTCATCTATAATGAGACGACACATCAGAACTGGATTGTTGTTTCTTTGCGCGTTCGTTTTTTCTTCTATGTGCTCCTATTTATGACCTGTATGTCGATTGTATATCATCATATACAATCTATTCATAAATACATACATACATATGCATATGTTTGTTTGTGGTAACATACATACATTCAAAGATATAATGCAGCACGCTATGTTTATGCGGCCATAATATTGAAAAAACATTTTGAGTCCATTAATATTAGAGTGCGCTTTTGTGTATTTTATACCGAATACCCTACGGCATTTTGTTGTGGTAAAGGGTATTATGCGATATGTTTATGTGTGAGGCACATAGGAGGAAGGAGTCAATTTATACCACAATGAAATCATTTATTCATATTCGAAGCAATTTTAAAGATGGCCATGATCTACTCGGACCTCAATAGAACTTATATTCTGTTATCATATTCTGTTAGAAGGTCGACTGCACAGTTTCTAATACTGTATTGGAACATCTAAGGCGCTCCTCATATAGTCGAACTTCTCTATAACTTAGAGCTCATAAAACATCTCATAATTCATTGGGACCAACATAATACTCCTCAGAATTTATTAGGATGTTAAGTTCTACATAATGTATCCGGACGACTAAGCTCTTCGAAATCTCTTCGAACCTTTCTAAGGATTCTCATAATTCACTCGGGCGTCTATTAAGTTTATCGTAAACATGTAGAACCCATATTACAAGCATATTACAATCTATTTGGATGTATAAAATAAGCTCATCAAAATATACTCGGGTTCTAAAGCTTTTCACAATCCACTCGAAAAAACCTCCTCATAATCTACTCTTACCTGCATAAAGCTCCTCATACTATATTTAAACTTTCGTATAGCTTCTTATAAGCTCACAAATTTTAAGCTCACATTTATTATTTTAAAACAACAAATTTATTAAAGGAAAGGGCGATGAAAAACCTTTTTGAAGTTTTTTCTTTGTCCACCTTTATACTTCGAGCTGACGATTGATGTTTGGGTATAAAAAGTTTCGTGTTGAAGAAGTTATTGAAAAATAACTTCGGTGGAGAATATCCACAAACAACAAACAAGGGAACTGATGAGATCCAGTGGCGTGGATCGAAACTAGTCTTCCCTGCCTTACCCTTTGGCGAACAATGCCAATCTTTTTCCAATAATAAGTTAGTTGTTTTAAAATAATAAAACAACAACAATGGGATTAAGCCAGACTATTTTGAAAAAAAAAAACAAGTAAAAAAGTGTCAGTCGGCTTTGCCGACACATATTTACCCTCAGCCAATGTGAAGTGAAACTTTCACCTATGAACAAATCGAATGTATTTAAGGTCTCTTCGGAATTGTGTGGCCCTTTTTAGACATTTGAACTTGCCGACAAAAATGTGGAGTAGGAATTAACTGCACTAAGACACAAGTGGTGAACTTATGTGGGGGAGGTACCCTTGGGAGGACCGATATGGGCCCTTTTAGAAGTTAAACTAAATTTTGACAAAATATTAGGAGATCCAAAGTTTGGACCAAATTGGTTGCCCCATTCAAGTGATATCGTCCTAGCATTTTAGTGACATTTTTTTAAATACTTTTGAGAAGTACCGAATGTTGTGGACCGGTATTGCCCATGAAACTAAGTTTGGATACAATATGACGAAGACCAAATGTTGGACCAAATCGGTTGAACAGTTCGATAGTTATCGTGCTCTCCGTCCGCCACATATGGTGACATAGGGGTTTTTTTACACCTTTCGGGCTGTTTTCCCAAGAAATATTGACTTGTCCCTGAAAAAACGTTTACTGTCGTAATGGAGGTAGCGAATGCAAATCGCTTCAACAAAAATCGAAGTGATTCGAGAGCAGGTCTTAAAGTGGACTTATCCGAAATTTTGTGTGAGAGGTACCAGAAGGAGTAGACAAATATAGTCCATATTCGAACCTTGATCTATATCTGGTAGATATATTAGGATGTGCAAAGTATGGATTTCATCGCTCACTCCCTTCAAGAGTTATCGTGCGCAAATTTTTCCCGAACATTTTTGAAGTTTTTTGGTGGAGGTACCTGAAGGAGTGGACCGATATAGCCCATCTTCGAATTTAAACTATGTTTTGATAAAATATTACGAAGGCCAAATTTTGGACCGAATCGACAGATTCGTTGGACGGTTATCTTGCGCTCCAACCACTACACAAGGTGTCATAGGGGCTTTTTGCAACTTTCCGGCCATTTTCTCAGGAAGTATGGACTTGCCCCTGATGAAACTTGTACCACCGTATGGGGGAAAGTGAATACAAGTTGTAGCAGCAAAAATCGAAGCGATTCGAGAGCAGGTCCTAAACTGAACTTATCCGACATTTTGTGTGGGAGGTACCCGAAGCAGTAGGATTGAGTTCATATTGGAACCTTATCTAAGTCTGGTAGAAATTTCACGATGTGCAAAGTATGGACCAAATCGGTTACTCCTTCAAGAGTTATCGTGCGTACAAATTTTCCAAACATTTTGGACACTTTTGTGGGGGAGGTACCGGAAGGAGTGGACCGATATGACCTATCTTCGAACTTAAATCAAATCTGGATAAAATATTTCGATACCCAAAATTTGAAGCGAATCGATTGATCCGTTCGAGAGTTATCGTGCGCACCAGCCAGACAGACAGACCGACAGACAGACGGACGGACATTTCTAGATCTACTCAAAATTGTCTGAAACGGATATCGTACAAACCAAAAAGCTTTTTATGATCTACGTCGAACTCCATAAAGCTCTTCATAATCTACTGGGCCTCCTTTAAGCTCGTCATTAGATACTCGGACTCGAACATAAAGTACTCGGATCTCTTTATAATCTACTCGGACCTCCATAAAGCTCCTAATACTCTACTGGGACCTCTATAAAACTCTTTCTTAATTATTTGGACCTCCATAAGGTTCTTCATTATCCATTCAGACCTCCATAGCCCTTCAACGTCTAACCTCCATAAAGCTCTTCATAAACTATTCGGACATTTAAAAAGCTTTTCATAATATACTCGAACCTACAAAAGCTCTTCAAAGTCTCTTGGGACCTCCATTATCTATTCCGACATCCATACAACTCTTTATAATTTAATCGGACCTTCATAAGGTTCTTCATAATCTACTCGGACCTCCACAAAGCTCTCAATTTTCTATTCAAACCTCCATAAAGCTCTATGTAATCTATTTGGACCTCCATAGAGCCATTCAAAATTTCTAATACTATTTTGGTTACCTTGTAAAGCTTCTCATAACCTAAGTGCACGTCTATAATGGTCTACTAGGTCCACCACAAAGATCCTCCTAAAATGTTGATGCCTCATAACCCAAAACATCATTCTCTTATAAAGGCACTTCTAGTCTGTCCATCATAAAAATACCAAGACCTCCATTAAGCTCTTTACAATTTACTCTGTCCTTTAGAAAGCTCATCATAATCTAATCAACACTCCATAAAGGTAGTCATAAAGCTCCTCCATATCTGAACCTCCATAAAGCTGTTCAAAGTCTATTCGGACCTCCCTAATGCTCTTCATTATCTACTCGGAACTCCATAAAGTTTTTCTTCACCATTATCAATATCGACCTCCATAAAGCCCTTCTCTACTCGAACCTTTGTAAAGCTCTGCATACTGTGTTCGGACTCGGACCTTGAAAAAACTCTTCAAAATCTACTCGGACCTCCATGAAACTCTTTATTATTTATTCGGATCTCCATAAAGTTCTTCATTATCTTCACGGATCTCCATAAAGCCCTATTCAGACATCCTTAGGGCTCATCATAATATACTCGGACCTCCATCATGGTCTTTATAATCTCCTCAGACCTATATAAAGCTCTTCATAATCAACTAGGACCTCCAAACACCTCCCCATAATCTTTTCGGACCCCCATAAAGTCCTCCATTATCTATTCGGGCATCCATAAAACTCTTTATTATTTATAAAGTTCTTTATAATCTACACGGACCTCCATAAAGCTCTTTATAATCTACTCGGACCTCCACAAAAGAAATTTATAATCTATTTGGTCTTCCATAGAGCTCTTCATAGTCTACTCGGACTTTCATAAAGTTCTTCATAATCTAATCGGAGCTCTTTAAAGGATCTCCATAGAACTCTTCATAATCAACGCGGATCTCTATAAAGCTCTTTATAATATATTCGGATACCATAACCTCTTTATAATCTACTCGGACCTCCATAATGTTCTCGATTATTTATTTGTACCTCCAAAAAGCTCTTTATAATCTATTCGGCCCTTCATAGCCTATCCATTGCCATTCGTGTATCCGTAAATCTGTTTATAATCTATTTCGACATCCATAAACTCTTCATAATCTACTCGGATCTCCATAAAGTTCTCGATTATCTATTTGTACCTCCACAAAGCTCTTTGTAATCTATTCGTACCTCCACAAACTCTTCATAATCTACTCGGACTCCATTATATGTTCGAACCTTCTTAAAGCTTTTTATAATATATTCGGACCCCCATAAACTCATAAAAATCCGTTATCATTCGAACATCCATAACGCTCTTTATTATTTATTCGGACCTACATAAAGGTCTTCAAAATTTTCTCGGACCTCCATAAAATCTTCATAATCTACTCAGACCTCCATAAATCTGTTAGTACCTCCATAAAGCTCCCAATCATCTATTCGGACCTCCCTAAACCTCTTCATAATCTATTCGACCTCAATAAAACTGTTCATTATTTATTCGGACTTCCATAAAGTTCTTCATAATCTAATCGGAGCTCTTTAAAGCCTTTCATAGTCTACTCGGATCTCCATGAAACTCTTCATAATCTATGCGGATATCTATAAAGCTCTTTATAATCTATTCGTATCCCATAACCTCCTTATAATCTACTCGGACCTCCAATTTGCTCCCTGTTATTTATTTGTACCTCCAAAAAGCTTTTTATAATCTGTTCGGCCCTTCATAAACTCTTCATAATCTACTCTGACCTCCATAAAGCTCTCGATTATATATTTGTACCTGCATTTCTATTCGCAACTCCATAAAATTTTCATAATCTACTCGGACCACCATAAAGCTCCCCGTTATCTATTCGGACCTCCATAAACTCTCCATTATCTATTAGTACCTCCATAAAGCTCCCAATCATCTATTCGGACCTCCATAAACCTCTTCATAATTTATTCGGACCTCTATAAAACTCTTCTTCTCTTCTTCTTCGGAATTCCATAAAGTTCTTCATAATCTAATCGGAGCTCTTTATAATCTACGCTGATCTTTACAAAAGCTCTTTATAATACATATATTCGGATCCCATAACCTCTTTATAATCTACTTGGACATCCATAATGCTCTCGATTATTTATTTTTACCTCCAAAAAGCTCTTTATAATCTCTTCGGCCCTTCATAAGCTATCCATTGCCATTCGTGCCTCCATAAATCTGTTTATAATCTATTCGGGCATACATAAACTCTTCATAACCTACTCGGATCTTGATAAAGCTCTCGTTTGTTTTTTATACCTCCATAAAGCTCTTTAAAATCTATTCGTACTTCCATAAACTCTTCATAATCTACTCGGACCTCCATAAAGCTCTCCTTTATCTGTTCGGACCTTCTTAAATCTTTTTATAATCTATTCGGACCTCCATAAACTCATAAAAATCTACTAGGACAAAGTTATCCATTATCATTCGAACCTCCATAACGCTATTTATTATTTATTCGGGCCTACATAAAGATCTCCAAGAATTTCTCGGACCTCCATAAACCTCTTCATAATCTACTCGGACCTCTATGGAGCTATTCATAATCTGCACCAACCTCCATAAAGCTCTTCATAATCTGCATTTACCTCCTTAAAGCTCTACAAAATGCTTAAAACTCTCTTATAATTTACTCAGACTCTATAAAACGCTTCATAATATACTCAGACCTGCATAAACCTTCTCATAACCTGCATTGACCTCCATAAAGGTCCTCAATTTACTTTTTAAAGCTCTTCATAATCTTCTCGGACACCCATAGAGTTTCTCATAATATACTCGGCCCTCCACAAGCCCCATAATCATTCAGTCGGGCCTACATAAAGCTTTTCTTATAGAGCACGGCCTCCATACAGCTCTTAAAAATCCACTCTCGTCATAATATACTCGGACCTCTACAAAGCAATTTATAATCTATCTACTCTCACTTCCATAAAGCCATTTAAAATCTACTCGTACCTTTATGACCATAATATATTCGGACCCACCCAAAACACTCTCAACATAAAGCTCTTAATGGACCTCTACTCGGACCTCCATAAAGCTCTCTCTTATTTATTCTGACCCCAAAAAAAAGTTTTATTATTTATTATAATCTATTCGGACGTCCATACAGCTCTCAATTTTCTGATCGGAACTCCATAGATCCCTTCAAAATCTGCTCTGACCTCTCTAAAGTTCTCCATAATCTATTCAGACCTCCACCTCCATAGACATCTGTTAAACCCAGTATGTCAATTAACTCTACATAAAGCTCTCCAAAATCTATTCGGATCTTTATTATTTATTCGGACTTCCATAGACTTCTTCATAATCTTCTCGGTCCTCCACAAAGCTCTTTAATATCTATTCGGACCTCCTCTGACCTCTATAAAGCTCTCCAAAACCTGTTTAAACTTCCAAAAAACTCGCAATTATTTATTCGGACCTCCAGAAAGCTCCCCATTATTAATTCGGACCTCCATAAAGCCCTCCATAATCTCCTCTGACATAACCTCCTCTGACCTCTTTAAAGCTCTCTAAAATTAATAAATTATTTATACGGACCTCCAAAGAGTTCTTCATAATCTTATCGGCCCCTCAAAAAGCTCTTTATAATCTATTTGGACCTCATCTAACATCTATAAAGCTCTCCGAAACCTGTTTAGACCTCCAAAAAACTCGTTATTATTTACTCGGACCTCCATAAAGTTCTTTATAATCTATTCGGACCCCCAAAAAACTCTCCATTATCTATTTAGACTTAAATGAAGCTTCTTTTATTCTATTCAGACCTCCATATAGATCTCCATTATATATTCGGACCTCCATAATGCTCTTCATTATCTTTTGGGATCTCCATAAAGCTTCGAATGCTATGTTGATTAGAAATCAGGTAGATGGTATACGAAACCTTAGATAGAAAGGAATTTCAGTTAATTAACCACCTATATGATATGTTGGGCAGCTCTTTAAAGCGGTGCTGAGGTTATGAATTCGGAATGTATATTAAAATTGATGAACTGATTGATTGTCAGGAGATGGCAGATCTCGTGCCAAATTGTGATATGCCTGTCATAATCTTCACTTATTTTCGTGGGTGGGCTTCATCCTTCTTATGCCAAAGTTGGGTTATCTCCTTGTCCCGTCAGCGCTGGACGCTGTCACGTTCGGCCGAAATTCCTATGCTGATAAAGACCCCTAAAATGCTCTGGCGCCATACCAGGTTATGACAGGGTATATTTGTACATTCATTTGTGGTATATCGCCGTGTTATCCACTTAATCATTTTTAACGCGAGCTATATCTGTAATAGACCTTACGAAAGCCAATGTAGAGCCTATCACATTCGACCAGATTCGGGTACTTCGTGGGCCCTTCATATTTGTAATTTATGTTTCGTTTATGTTTCTATATTTACTTCCAGAAAAAGAATGCTAAAGAAGCCTAGGGAAAAAGCCGCAGCAAACACAACATGTGTCATATTTATGTTGTTGTTGTTTTCTTTTTTCAAGTACTCACTGGTTGCAGGTTATTATACCGACCGCATACGACAACAAGATCTTATGGTTTCAATTTTAGATTACAACAATAATAGAATGAATGAAAAGAATACGAATACATGAGTAATTAGAATACAATAATAGGCGGCTGTGGGCGACCTTTGGTACATCCAAATGGGGGGGATGATGGTCATTACAAATTGCGCTATCCCCAAGGAGTGGTAGAGAGCGGTTTTATTTGACAGCTCTGTGTTCACAGTGCACTTGTTACCCAAAATCCCTCCCTTGTAATAAGGACGATGACACGGTGAGGAAGATGATGATGATGTCTTGTGGTGAATATGAAATTCAAGGGCGTATTGTCCTTCTCTGCATGTTGCGTACACGGTTTTCATGCCTCCCCTTGCTGTAACATCTATCAAGCTGCGGATGTTTCATTCATTCGTTTATTCATTGAAGAGACAAACACAAAAGAAAGATGTAAGTTCGTCCGTCTGTCCGCAGAAGTACATTCACGATTGTCACAAGTAAAAGTCCACGAAGCGTTTTCTTACAGCTCACATATTAAACAAGCGATTTTTAGCAGGTTTTTGCCAGGAATTTGGCGAGTTTTTCATATTGTCACCACTGGGAAATGTATCTTGTTGCTGCTGCAGATTTTATGTGTTGCTTGTTATTGTTGTTGATTTTTATTTACTGTTTCTGTTTCAAATTTTCTGGTGTGTGTCTTTTATTTTATTTTCCTATATCCTCAGCCCATAGGGATTAACAACAACGAGAACAAAGCCAAAAATGATGGCAATACGCTGCTCTGCCGCGTACAGTTGTTCGAAAATGCTTAGAAAAGTTCTTTTATTCTTCACAAAATTTCTTGGCATTTTTTTTGCCTCATTTTGGTTGTTATAATTCATGTATTGGGTGGTGGTGGTGGGCGAACAAATGTGAGAGGGTGGTAGTAGGTAGCCGTTGGAAGCTGTATGCTACCGGAAAGGGGGATAAACTCAAAACAAACGTTTTTGTTTCTTTTTTGAATTTGTGTTTGTTTCTTCTTCTTCTTTTGAGAAAGAAGGCCCAGTTTTTGTGTAACATGCAACGCCTCATTTAGTTTTTCCGGCGTTCAGTAAAACACACAACACATTCAAAGGCGTTATGTCAACGACGAATTGTCGTTTGAGAACAATTCTTGGGTTACCCTGCACCCCCACTCCTTTTGCTTAATCCCAAAGACATCATCGATTATGCGGATGTATTTGCTGCTTATGAAGTATTAATGAATGGCCAAAGACAATTCAAAATTTGTTTCAAACATTCGTTCGTTCATTCGTTCGTTGTCATCAATAAGTTCGTTCCATTGAAAGAAGTCATTAAATTGCATAGATTGGCAAGGGTTATCATCAATCATTGCTTGGGTTGAATAGAAATTTAGTTCATAAAATCGAGGAAAATATGTGAAGAATGTGTTGTGTTTCAAAGATGATGATGGGCGTTTTTAGTTCTTGAGTATATGCAGATAATTTAAAATCGAAATGCATTGCTGAAGGTTAATAGACTTCATAATGCTCCTAATACAGACCTCCATGATCTACTCTAATTGGGCTTCCCATAATCTGTTCATAATCTACTCATCGCCTTAAATCATGGTATTAATAAACATTTCCATATAGTCTTATAGTTATAGATATTCTCATGAAATAAACTCCTCAAAACATTAACGGATTTCAAGCGAAGTCCGTCCTTTATCTATTCAGGCTTTTCTTAGCTACTTGACAATTTCAGGAATCTACTCGGACCTCCATAAAGCACTTTATAATATTCTACGACCTCCATAGCACTTTAAAGTCAATTCGGACCTCTATAAAGCTCTTTCAAATCTTCTCGATCCTCCAAAAAGCTCTTTATAATCTATTCGGACCTTCTCTGAACTTCATAAAGCTCTCCAAAATCTGTTTAGACCTCCGAAAAACTCGTTATTATTTATTCGGACCTCCATAAAGCTCCCCATTATCAATTCGGACCTCCAAAGAGCTCTTCAAAATCTATTCCAACCTTAATAAAGCTCTTTATAATCTATTCGGACCTACCCTTAACTCCATAAAGCTCTCCAAAATGTATTCGGGTCTCCAAAAACTCTTTATTCTTCATCGAGTTCTTGATAATTTTCTCGGTCCTCCAACAAGCTCTTTATAACCTATTCGGACCTCCTCTGACCTCCACAATCTACTCGGACCTCCATAAAGCTCCTTATGATCTATTCGGACCTACTCTGACCTCCATAAAGCTCTCCAAAATCTATTGGGATCTTCAAAGAACTCTTTATTATTTTTTCGAACCTACATAGAGTTCTTCATAATCTTCTCGGTCCTTCAAAAAGCTCTTTGTTATTTATTCGGACCTTCTCTGACCTCTATAAAGCTCTCCAAAACCTGTTTAGATCTCCAAACAAAAATAATAATAACGAGTTTATTTATTCGGACTTCCAGAAACTCCCCATTATCAAATCGGACCTCCATAAAGCTCTCCAAAATCTATTCTAACCTACATAAAGCTCTTTATAATCTATTCGGGCCTACTCTGACCTCCATAAAGCTCTACAAAAACTATTCGGATCTTCTAAAAACTCTTTATTATTTATTCGGACCTCTATAATCTTCCCGGTCCTCCAAAAAGCTCTCCAAAATCTATTCCGATCTTCAAAAAACTCTTTATTATTTATTCGGACCTCCATAAAGTTCTCCATAATCTTCTCGGCCCTCCAAAAAGCTCTACAAAATCTATTCCGATCCTCCAAAAACTCTTTATTATTTATTCGAACCTTCATAGAGTTCTTCACAATCTTCTCGGTCGTCCAAAAAGCTCTCCAAAATCTATTCAGATTTTCAAAAAACTCATTATTATTTATTCGTACCTCCATAGAGTCCTTCATAATCTCGGCTCTCCAAAAAGCTCTCTGTAATCTATTCGGACCTCCTCTGACCTTCATAAAGCTCTCCAAAATCTTTTTAGACCCCCAAAAAACTCGTTATTATTAATTCGTACCTCCATACAGCTCCCCATTATCAATATGGATCTCCATAAAACTCTTCACCTTCTCGCACCTTCATAAAGCTCTTTATAATATATTCGGACCTACTTTGACCTCCATAAAGCTCTCCAAAATCTATTCGGATCTTCGAAAAACTCTTTATTATTTATTCGGACCTCCATAGAGTTCTACATAATCTTCTCGGTCCTCCAAAAAACTCTTTATTATCTATTCGGACCTCCTCTGACCTCTATAGACCTCTATAGACATCCAAAAATCTCGTTATTATTTATTCGGACCTCCAGAAAGATCCCCACTATCAATTCGGGCCTCCATAAAGCTCTTCAAAATCTATTCGAACCTCCATAAAGCTCTTTATAATCTATTCGGACTTACCCTGACCTCTATAAAGCACTCCAAAATCTATTCGGATCTTCATAAAACTGTTATTTATTAGGACTCGGTCCTCCATAAAGCTCTCCAAAATCTATTCCGATCTTCAAAAAACTCATTATTATTGATTAGGACCTCCATAGGGTTCTTCACAATCTTCTCGATCCTTTAAACAGCTCTTTGTAATCTATTCGGACCTCCTGTGACCTTCATTAAGCTCTCCAAAATCTGTTTATACCTCAAAAAACTGAGTTCTTCATAATCCTCTCGATCCTCCAAAAAGCTCTTTGTAATCTATTCAGACCTCCTCTGACCTTCATTAAGCTCTCCAAAATCTGTTTAGACCTCAAAAAACCGTTATTATTTATTCGTACCTACATAAAGTTCCCCAAAATATACTGGGACCTTCATAAAGTTTTTTATAATCTATTCGGACCTACTCTGACCTCCATAAATCTCTCCAACATCTATTCGCATCTTATTCGTACCTCCATAGAGTTCTTCATTTTCTTCTCGGTCCTCCAAAAAGCTCTTTATTATCTATTCGGAACTCCTCTGGCCTCTTTAAAGCACTCCAAAACCTGTTTAGACCTCCAAAAAACTCGTTATTATTTATTCGGACCTCCAGAAAGTTCCCCATTATCAATTCGAATCTACTAGGACCTCCAAAAAAACTCTCCATTATCCGGATCTCCATAAAGCTCTTAATAATCTACTTGGACCTCCATTGAACTCTTCAAAATCTAATCTTCTCTTCAAAATCTAATCCATTATCAATTCGGACCTCCAAAGAGCTCTTCAAAATCTATCCGAACTCTTTATAATCTATTCGGACCTCCATAAAGCTCTCCAAAATCTATTCGGATCTTCAAAAAACTCTTTATTATTTATTCCGCCCTCCATAGAGATCTTCATAATCTTCTCGGTCCTCCAAAAAGCTCTTTATAATCTATTCGAACCTCTTCTGACCTCCATAAAGCTCTCCAAAATCTGTTTAGACCACCAAAAAATCGTTATTTTTACTCGGACCTCCAGCAAAACTCTTTATTATTTATTCCGACCTCCATAGAGTTCTTCTTAATCTTCTCGGTCCTCCAAAATGCTCTTTATTATCTATTCGGACCTCCTCTGACCTCTATAAAGCTCTCTAAAACCTGTTTAGACCTCCAAAAAACTCGTTATTATTTATTCTGGCCTCCAGAAAGCTCCCCATTATTAATTCGGACCTCCATAAAGCTCTTTATAATCTATTCGGACCTTCATAAAGTTCTTTATAATCTATTCGGACCTACTCTGATCTCCATAAAGCTCCCCGAAATCTATTCGGAGCTTCAAAAAACTCTTTATTATTTATTCGGTGTTCCATGGGGTTGTTGATAATCATCTCGGTCCTCCAAAAAGATCTTTGTAATCTATTCGGACCCCGTCTGACCTTCATAAAGCTCTCCAAATCTGCGTAGATCTCCAAAAAACGCGTTATTATTTATTCGGACCTCCAGAAAGCTCTTCAAAATCTACTCGGACCTTCATAAAGCTCTTTATAATCTATTTGGGCCAACTCTGACCTCCATAAAGCTCCCCGAAATCTATTCGGATCTTCAAAGAACTTTTTATTATTTATTCGGACCTCCATAGAGATCTTCATAATCTTCTCGGTCCTCCAAAAAGATCTTTTTCATCTATTCGGACCTCTTCTGAAATCCATAAAGCTCTCCTTAAGCTGTTTAGTCTTCCAAAAACTCGTTATTATTTATTCGGACCTCCAGAAAGCTCCCCATTATCAATTCGAATCTACTAGGACCTCCAAAAAACTCTCCATTATCTGGACCTCCATAAAGCTCTTAATAATCTACTTGGACCTCCATAGAACTCTTCAAAATCTAATCCATTGTCAATTCGGACCTCCAAAGAGCTCTTCAAAATCTATCTGACCTCCATAAAGCTATCCAAAATCTATTCGGATTTTCAAAAACACTTTTATTATTTATTCCGCCCTTCATAGAGATCTTCATAATCTTCTCGGTCCTCCAAAAAGTTCTTTATAATCTATTCGGACCTCCTCTGGCCTCCATAAAACTCTCCAAAATTTGTTTAGACCACCCAAAAAAATCGTTATTTTTTACTCGGACCTCCAGCGAGCTCCCCATTATCTATTCGTACCTCCATAAAGCTCTTTATGATATACTCGGATTTCCATAAAGGTCTTTAAAATCTTCTCGATCCTCCAAAAAGCTCTTTATAATCTATTCAAACCTCCTCTGACCTCCATAAAGCTCTCCAAAATCTGTTTAGACCCATAAAAACTCGTTATTATTTATTCGGACCTCCAGAAAGCTCCCCATTATCAATTCGGACCTCCAAAAGGGCTCTTTAAAATTTATCCGAACCCCATAAAGCTCTTTATGATCTACTCGGACCTCCATAAAGCTCTTTTAAATCTTCTCGATCCTCCAAAAAGCTCTCTATAATATATTGGGACCTACTCTGACCTCCATAAAGCTCTCCAAAATCTGTTTAGATTTCCAAAAAACTCGTTATTATTTATTCGTGCCTACTGAAGGCTCTCCATTATCTATTCGGACCTCCATAAAGCTCTTTATAATCTATTCCGACCTCCTCTGACCACCATAAAGCTCTTCAAAACCTATTCGGATCTTCTAAAAACTCTTTATTATTTATTCGGTCCTCCATAGATTTCTCCAAAATCTTTTTAAACCTCCAAAAAACGTTATTAATTATTCGGACCTCCAGAAAGCTACCCATTATCAATTAGGACCTCCATAAAGCTATTCATGATCTACTCGGACCTCTTCTGACGACTATAAAGCCCTCCAAAATCTATTCGGATCTTAAAAAACTCTTTATTATTTATTCGGACCTCCATAGAGTTCGTCATAATCTACTCGGACCTCTATAAAGTTCTTCATAATCTAGTAGGACCTCCAAAAAACTAGACCTACATGAAGCTTATTGTAATCTATTGGGACCTCCAGAAAGATCTCCTTTATATATTCGGACCTCCATAAACCTCTTCATAATCTATTCGGACCTCCATAAAGCTTCGAATAATATGTTGGTTAGAAATCAGGTAGAGGGTTTACGGAGACTTCAGATAGAAGAGAATTTCTGTCAATTATTTATCTAATAATTAATTATCTGTGACATTCTCAATTCAGTTGGATTTATTTAACGGAATGAGTAGATAAAACAACAACGTACGTTACAAAAGATGTTCTGGAAGTTTCCTGCGAAAGCGTTTGTGGGGTAGATATTATAAACAGGGGACCCAAATAGAAAAAAATTGCAGAATTGTAACAAACATTTTGAACTTTTGCAGAGGAGATACCCGAAGGATCTAATTTTTGAAGTCATTCCTTTCGCTAGTTAGTTATCGTGCAAACCATCCATTTTATTTGGTCGCCGTAGGAGTTTTTTAAGCTATTGGGTCATTTTGTCAGAAAGCGTGGATCGCTCTCCATGTAATCAGAATCACAAAAACTACCTTCGATAAAAATTAAAAAACAACCACCGAACAGCCCTTAAACCTCATGCTCACGAAAAAAGTAATATCGCTGTAAACATGACCACAGGGAGTACCTTCGCTAAAGTTTTCAATGGGTTCATACTGAAAATATAAGGATGAGAGGAATGGTCACGAGAAGTGTGGGGGAGTGAATAAAACAGACAAGGAAAGATTTAGAAAATATTTCGAACTTTGGTGTAGAATAAATTATTCGAACTTAACCGCCCGCAACCATTTAAGACTACTGCAATATCTTATTAGGGTCGTTGAGATCGCTTATAGTCCTTCCAAAATACGTCCATGTTATTTCTAGCTTGGGTGAAGAATTCTTTGGATGCACTATCCTTTTTACCTTTTATAACCCTTTTATGACCCTGATGCCCTTTGCAGATAACTGTCCTGCCAAAGCCGCTGTTACTGTCGTCCACATCATCAGAGGATATCTTTCGCAGACGACCTTCAAGCAACAGCCAATGTCCTCACTGTTCTTGCCTTCTGGATCAAACTTGTCAATGTCTAACACCAGAAGACCATCTGATACGATTATCCGCGCAAGTTTCGATGGTGCATGTGCCTTCTCACCAGACGGATGAGAATGTTTTGGTCCATGGCTACACTTGCAGGTCATCACAAATAGGGTGCCCTCCCCTGCCTGGCATGAGGTCACCTTCGCATATGAAGTCGAGTGATTACCCAACTGAGGGCCCACCATCCTCTTGGCACCTGTTGGCTGTGGTTCCTCGGAAGATCGAGCAACCAGCCTGCTTAGATGTTAATGGTGCTTCCGTCATTTCAGCCACATTCCTTCTTATCCTTCTAACTCCACTTTTCTTAGAAGAGCTATACTTGTCAGGAGCCACTGACATTGCAGTGTTCTGCTCTTGTTTCCCCAGCAGCGTTATTGACCTTGTATGGCTGGTTCGTCTGTCTTCAGCTTCGATTTAGTGGTTCGGGATTAGTGAGAGGGGCCCATTTCCTCGTCCACCAAAGTGTCCTGCCTGGGACTATGTTTTATCTCCTAGGGGAGTTGGGCTCTGATTGCCTAGGTTGGTGCTGTATCTGAGGCCTTTATGATTGATGTCGATTAAATGCAGATCCTTGCTTTATTTCACTAACATTAGTCAATACTACTTTGGATGTGGAAGACTAGTTGTTCCACCAATCCGTTCAATACGGGCCTATCTCGCTTAAGCCTTGCTGTAATGGGGTAGAGTTACGTAATGTGCATATCCCGCCGATAATTAGCTGTATAGGCCCAACATTTGTGCGCTTTTAGAAGGTCATAACTGACTAGTCTTCGATCGTAGTTGATGACTCGAGGGGTATAATGCAGACTGATATATTGAAACCTTTTGAATGGTCAATGGTGGCGCATCCACCAGTTCGCCATACCATAACCACAATATATGTATATCACTCTGTCATGACAGATGGCAACACCTGGCACCACCTTCACCATCTCCCTCAACTCACCAAATGTCCTGATGTTCGGTTATCAAAAAGGACGTTCCGGGACATTATCATTGCTGCAGACGCTAACTATAGATATGGTGGTCGAATACCCAATGTGAGACTAAAATTTCCTCGCAGAGGCGGAGGGAATAGAAAATAATCTTCGTCGAACCAGTGACACCAGAGTCAGGAAGCTGACACTGAAAGTGGGTTGATTATCTGAAGAGTTGCAACATTGAAGACGGAATAAGTGTATTGTGGGCAACGGTTAAGTCATTCTCGCAAATGGGATAAAGAAAGATATGACCTGCGGATAGTCAGGTAGTCCATAGCAAAGACTTTTAAGTCTTTACTCCTTCCAAGCTTGAGAAATAGCTATCCATAATCATTATATCTTCCCCATTTTGCAACCTCTTCAGATGACATTGACGATCGTAACGTATGCAAATGATTGTATGATTTTGGCATCGGGTAACATTCCTAATGTCTGTTTTGAAAGCCTCATCTTCTATTCAACTGATCTTACCACATTTTTCCATGCCAGGAATATCCGCCACTAAAGCTAAGGCCACTCTGTTCACCACATGGACTGCGGAGATCGATGGTAACAGAATTCCGACCACTAATTTCCTCAAGAGTCACATTCAATATTATGTCCAATTCGTCCACGTATGCCACTACGGCAAGCTGAGATGTAGGAATAAGGTCCTCAAGTCCTTAGCCGACAGCTCTTGGGGTGCAGATAAAGAAACCTTTTTATGCTCATATAACGATATTACGGCGACCTGAGAACTTCCTGTCGTCAGTGGACCATCTGAGTCACTGAGCCAGTACGGCAACACAGTGGAATGCTCCGGAATCAGTACTTGCTCTGGTGAGATAGTTATCCTAATCACTATATGGAATTTGGGCTTCCCCCTCCCAAAAATATCTTTCCTGGCATGTCCCTGCATAATCTAGAGAGAGAGAGGCCGAGAGCTTCAACGTTACAAGGCAGAACCCCCAGATCAGCAAGCCGATAAATCAGCTATACATAGCATTCACAAAGATGCAGTCGCAGATACCATAAACAACTATTGTGTGAATGTGATCAGTTGAAGATGTTCAACTGCCACGAAAACCAGATTAGTTTTCGCTTAATTACTTTCGGGATGGTGTAGCCGTCTTCTAATAGGACAGGGTTTGATGACACCGTGTAAAACATATGCCCAGCATGGGATACAGGTCCACATGAAACACTGCACCTTTTCAACTGTCCCGCCAAACCTACTTTACTAAGCCCAAAAGTAGCTTTGTGATTACTACTCAGCAATGTAGCCACATTCCTAGACCTGCTGATAGAGCCAGATAAGCATATCATATGCTGTTACAACAAAAATAACAACCATTGAAAAGTATATGGATCTAATAACCATTTAAATGTGCATCTTATCAGTTGCAACAGTTGCTCAACATTATTCCTTGAAATTTACGTTCTATATTTTTAAAAACGCTTTAAAAATATTCTTAAAATCAACCTCCTAGGGTCCATTAATCAATTAAAATTATTCTTCATAAATTACCAATCGATGGTACCGAAATCCGTAAAAATATTTTATATTCTTGGATATGTATGTTTTCATATCTAATAGCCCTTCAAAAATATTCTTAAAAATCCAGCTGACACTCTGCTAAAATATCATAAAAGAAATCTACGTTTTTGGCAATTTTCTCCTGTATTGCACACCATTTTTATATTGCTTTTAACGTAGAATGAAAGAGGAAACTATTAGCTACAAAGCACCCTTTGGAAGCTTTTCGATATCTCTTCGCGTTCAAAAGTTATGAACAATTTAAAATACCCTTGAATTTGTAGAAACATGGCAACACTGCCAATTACACGACGGCAACGCCATCTATTGACACACATGATTGAAATTGGCAATGTAAAAATTTCACTATTATGTTTTACAGCTTATAACTTTGCAACCGCTCAAGCTATTCACATGAAATTGGTGTCATATGAAAGCTAAGAATTTGAACTTTGAACTGAAATAATTAGAAGTTGAACATTTTTTTTCGAAAAAGGCAAGTTGGACTTAACTTATTTTTTCTTAAATATCTCATAATTGTTAAATTGTCAAGGTTCTATAAAATCATCATTGCAAGAAGTGACCTTTGCTCTTTCACATGGTACTCGGTTTGTATTGTTGGGGCCTTTGGTTCAAAAGTTGTGAGCTTTGAAATATAGGAATCAAAAAATGGTGTTGCTGATTTGAATTATGTCCATCAATAGATGGCGTTCGAGTCGATGCTTAACCAGTGTTGTAAAACGACAAAATATTGTCTAAGCCAATTTCTGGCGCCTAAAAGTATACTTTATATTCTTAATGCAAATGTGTTTGTTTAGCATCTTGGGTCACTTCATCCGACAACGCTTTAGAATTATTCTTTAAATATCCACATTAGAAGGCTCTAAAACCCTTCAAAACAGCTCTTAAAATTCCATATTTTTGTATCCAGCACTCTGTCAAAAGTATTCTTAATAACCCTAGAAATATCCATCTTCTCACTTCCAATATCCCTTGAGCCTTATTCTTTAAAATTCACTTTCCGTATTTCTTAAAGCGATATCTAAAAATATTGTTAAAACAACCTTCTTAGGCCTTCTTGAATTGATTAAAATTATTCTTCAGAAATTCCCGTTCGAAACCTTAAAATATTAACTATTTTTATCATCTCAATAGGCCTTGAAGATGCTCCTAAATGACCAGGTAATTCTCTGCAAAAAATCAGAAAAATTCTTTTTTAAGAAATCTACGTTTTGCCCATGATAATCTTAAAAAATGCTTAATTTTCATTTCGCCACATTTAATGTGGATATCCTATATGCCAAATATGCCAAATGTATATACACATTTCTTTTAACGTAGAACGAAAGAGCAATATCTGAGCTACAAAACTCCCTTTGGATCTTTTCCTCTATCTCTACGCGTTCAAAAGTTATGAACAATCCAAAAAACCAATGAATTTGTAGAAACGTGGCAACACTGCCAATTACCCGACGACAGCGCCATCTATTGACACACATGATTCAAATTGGCAATGTCAAAATGTCATTGTAGTTTTCTATGGCCTATAACTTCGGAACCGCGTAACATATTCACATGAAATTGGTGTCATATGAAAGCTATGAATTTCAACTTTAATGTGAAATAATAAAAAAGATTAAAAATTTTGTTTAGCATAAACGAAATTTTAGTTTTGGATTAATATTTAATATCCTATTGATATTAAACTTTCAAGGGTCTATGAAATTATCATTGCATGGAGGGACCTTTGCTCTTTCACATAATACCCGATTTGTTATGTTGGGGTCATTAGTTCAAAAGTTATGAGCTTTGAAAGATAGGCATCAAAAACGTGTGTGCCCGATTTGAATCATGGCCATCAATAGATGGCGTTCGGGTCGGTGCTTAACCAGTGCTGTAAAACGTCAAAATTTTGTCTAGGCTTATTTATTGCTCCTAAAAGTATGCTTTATATTGTGTATGAAAATACGTTTCACTAGCTTTTTAAGGGGTTTTACTAAACCGTGAGTGGTAGAGAGAACTGCAATCCGTTATTAAAAAAACAAACAGAAATTGTTGTTATTTCAAAAACAATGTATTTTTACAGCAAGTATATATAACATTATACAACTAAAATAATTTTTTATTATTATTGGTCTTATTAGACATAAAAATATATTTGTGATCTAGCCTCGAAAGTATTGTAGAAACATTTCCGTAGAGGAAGGACACTGTCACTACTATTTCAGCAATTTTGAATCCATCTTTACTATTCCCTGGATGTGTTTCTGATGTGAATTTCACCACGGCACCATTGTTGGTTTGGACCTCCACGATCAAATTCTACAAAGAAAAGAAAAATAAATGATTTTCATTTGATTAATTAACGAGATGTGAGATTTTTTTGATAATTGAAACATATCATAGAAAGTCACAGAAATAATAATTGGTTTTATGGTTAGGAAAAGCGTTTTCTATTTATTAAACGTGCAACACGCATTCAAAATTTACATTTTGTAGATAATAATTTAGAATGAATTTAAGAAATAATGAGAGTCGATTTAGCTCTGTCCGTTCGTCCGTCTGTCTGCCTTGTAACAGATATGATACGAATATATGTACGTTGTCCAATTTAATCTAGTTCTATCTCCAGGTATAGGAATGTGGCTATATCGCAGGGTTGTAATCAAAAAGCTACAGGAGTTTACTAGGTTTGGTACGGCCGTTAAAAAGGTGGGAATGCATTTACAAGGAAGGTTGGCGTGGTCCATTGAGCAATCATGATTTGAACTACCCAGCAAAAAGTTTGCAATCCGTGGATGCAGTTTAATCAGTACAAGTGTACAGTACATTTGCCCTTGGAGTACATCTTTTCCTATGAATTCACTTATGAATTTTACAAGAGAGCGCGCAGCTAGGATGCACTCCAGTTTGCTTCCACAGCACACAGCTAGGATGCAGTCCATTTTCGATCCAAATCACTGCATTTGATGCAGTGTTTTGGATTGCATTTAAACGCAGTCTAAAGATGCTATAAAAATGCAAGCCATTGCAAAATATCCCAGAATAAATAAAATGTATTTATTATTTGTTTAAAACAATAATATTAAGAACTTTATTACACAAACACAAATTATACAAACTCTCCGTTAAATTTAATCGTGACTGAGTTTACTTTCTCTGCTTTGCATTTTATGCCACGGTAATTGATTTTGCTTCATCATCCAAAGGGTTTTTATACATATTGTCCTCCCATTCCAGCTCATATTTCGAAATTTACTCCAACTCCACTTCAAAACTAATTTCCGTCTCATGAATTACCGCAATGTTCGCAACTTTAGTTGATATTTCTTTATTTTTTAAACAAATTCTTAGAATTTTTGACACTCTTTTTATATTTGAAAAAAAAGACTGCGACGTCTTTTGTATTGATCAATAAATTGGCTTGTGCCTGTAGGGATCTTTAAGCGAGTGCTTCTAAAATGTATCGAACGGAGTGCATTTTTCATAACTCCGTGTGGACTGCATTCAAAAATGTTGTGAAATCATAACTCTGCATTGCACTACTTCCAAACTTTTTTGCTGGGTAATGTACCAAGCACAAACCCTGTCAAAACAATGAAATCTGTGAAAACAAAACTCAGGTAACTGTATTTAAAGATGGCTCCAAGGAACGTGATTACAGCTGTGAATGTAAAAAAAGCTTGCCCTGGACGTTTTTTCGAAGAGAATGTCATTACCTGTGCCGATAAACCCTGCATTTGCGGTGCGTTCTGTGACACCTGATGTGGTTTCCAATGAGATTGCCTTGTGAAATCCATGTCGACAAATGCACTTCCAATCTCTGTCAAAATGGTGGCACCTGAGCCGACGGAACAGGTTCCCACAAATGTTATTGCCCTAGTTGTTTTACCGGTCGTATGTGCGAAGAAAACATCGACGAATGACAAAAATGTTTTTCGCCACTATCGTAAAAACTATCGTCAATTCATTCAATAATAATATTACTACCGATATTCGAAACCAAAGGTTTTCCTGCCACAAACTGAGCGACGAATGAATCCTTTTCAATTCATTCTCGTGTGTCGTTCTCGAACAAAATATCCGCAAAACTATCGAGAAACATTTGAAAACGATATCATGTTCGAAAAGCAACTGTTTTTTTTCCTATATATATTCCTGTGAAGTGCTACTGTAAAATGGTGGATAGCTATTGATAGTTTGAAATTAAATATGGAAAAAATCTAATGTTGGCAATATCGATGCCAGATCTAATGTGTTGCCCGTTAATTTGGTTCTCTGAACAACGATTACAAGTGCACCTGTCGTACTGGTTTCAAGGACAAAGTTTGTTTCGTGGATACTGATGAATGTAAGCTCAAACCTTGTCACAATGATGGTATCCACAGATCGATGTATCGCCTTTTATGTGGTCAATAAGGTTTCAGCTTGTCGAAGTTAGCTGCTGCATGCGCGAACTACGTAAACAAGCATTCGAATGTGACTCCTAGAATTTTAGGGTAGTTTCTGGTCGGAATTCTGCTACCATTGACCATGACAATCAGCACAGTTCTTACACCATTTAGTGGCGGATATTTGCATATTCCTCGTGCGGAAAAGGATGCTAAGATCGATCAAATAGGAGTTCAGCCTTTCCCAAAATACTAGTGTCCACACATATGTGTAATTGTTTAACCGAAGTTTCAATCGTGGCCGGAGACCAGTCTGTTCGATTTCCTCAAACAGCGTGGGCTGCTTGACAGTATAAAAGGCATCTGATATGACGAGCACACCAACACTATCCTATCTCACGGCTTATTTTGGTACCAATATGTGTGGAGATGATGTTTTGTTGTAGTGCTGTGCTACTTACGGAACCCATGCTTATGATCGGCAACTGCATCGTTATTTCTGATGCTGGGCTGGGAAAGTAGTTAGGCGCCTCCGGAAGAAATTCCAGAGAGCCAAACGACGGGACGCTTATGATGTTGGCGTTCATTCAGCAGCCTATAGGCAATGCTTGAATGAGTACCAGGAGATGATGGCATCTGCAAAGGATTGTCAGTGGCAGTCTTTTGTATGTAGACCGAAGAAGACTCTTGATGTCTCTGGCATCAAAGTAGATGATAGAGTTCTGACTACGTGGAGTGAATGTGTTTATGCCCTGATGTCCTCATTCTTTCCAAGGACGGAGCAGGAGGTACCTTCTCCACAGGTGGGGCCACTTGTTGCACCAGATCTGGAAAGATATGAGATCAATCAGGCTGTAGCGTTAGTTCGCTGCAGGAAGTCGCCTGGGTTAGACGGTTTGACCGGAGAGATGTGTAAAAGCATCTGGAGGGCCATTCCGGGTTTCCTAGAGACTTTGCTGTGTAAATGTGTGAGAATGGGTGTGTTTCCACGAGAGTGGAAATCTGCTAAAGTGATTGTCCTCTTGAAGTCGCCAGATAAGGTCAGGAGTAATCCTCGATCTTATCGCGGCATCAGTCTTCTTCCAGTGCTTGGAAAAGTACTGGAGAGGATAATGGTGCATCGGCTTCAGGAGAGACTTACTGAGAGTCTGAATGGCAGTTTGGTTTTAAACCAGGCCGTAGTATAGAAGACGCATGGTTGCATGTTAAGCGCTGTGTTTCCGAGTCTTCGAGTCGATATGTCTTGGGCATATTCGTCGACTTCAAGGGTGCTTTTGACTACCTATGTTGGTCCAGAGTACTTGTTCGTCTACAGGAAGTAGGATGCCAGGAGATTTAGCTTTGGCAAAGCTATTTCTCAGATCGGGCGGCTTGCTCTATTGGTGCAAACAATAAAGTCTCCATTGGTGTTGTTCGGGGTTGTCCGCAGGGGTCCATTTATTTGGAACCTTATGATGGATCCACTACTGCAACAACTCAGCTCGCTTTGCAAGGTCTGTGCTTTTGCAGACGATTTGCTCATTCTGGTTGAGGCTCAATCTCGTTCTGAGATGGAACAGTTGGGCTCCAGAATGATGTCTATTGTTGGCACTTGGGGTACCAGGGTTGATGTCCAAGTCGCTAGAGAGAAGAGTGTCACAATGCTACTCAAGGGTAGATGGTCTGGCAATCGACATCCGAGCGTCATCTTTGATGGTCGAGGTCTCTCGTATAAGGCTGAAGTGAGGTATTTGGGCATCACAATGGGTGAGAGGATGAATTTCATCGCTCACTTAGATCGGCTCAAAGAGAAAATGTGCAGCTTTGTAAGTCCTGTTCGTCGCATTTTGCGCTCGGATTGGGGTCTGAGTAGACGTGTTTTGCGAGTGGTATATGGTGGTCTGCTTGTTGCCTGTCCAACATACGGTACATCCATATGGCACACTGCAGTTACAGGGTATGGGTATCGTAAGATACGGTCATGTCAGCGCATTATGATGCTGGCGTGTCTCCCTGTATGCCGCACAGTGTCTACTGAGGCTATGCAGGTGTTGTTGGGCGTCCCTCCTCTTGACCTGGAAGTGATACGTGCAAACGTGTCATTTTTAACCAAGAGAGGTCTGCCGATTGTTCCCACTGATTGGGCAGTAGAGATTGTGGAGAGCTTGGATGCCTTAAATCGCAAGGCGCGGCTGCGTGAGCTCGTAACATCTAGATGGCAATCTAGATGGATCGAGTTCGAGAATGGGCGAGTAACATTCAGGTTTATCCCGGATGTTACTTTTGCCATGACGAACCCCGATTTTGGTTTCGGGTCTCTCAATGCATTTTTGCATATCAGAAACCTTTCTGGCACTTCATCGTACAGTTGTGGGGCTCCAGTCGAAGACTGTATGCATGTGTTGTGTGAGTGTCCTCATTATGAGGACTTCAGGAACCTAGATTCCATGGGTGCCACCAGATTTGATGGCCAATGGGATGTTAGTCATGTGCTCTCCACTAGATCTACTCGTGCTAGTCTTGGGGACTTTGCAAATAGGGCTTTCCTCCTCCGCAGAGCGTTAGTGCAGGTGTCGTCGTAGGTGTTGTTTCTATGTTGTTGTGTTGGGGCTTTATAGGCTTAACCGCGTATATTGCCACGGGGGGTTACCAGTCCCCTGGTCGCATGGGACCGAAACTGGAAGTAACTCGGTTACGAGACCTGACCAGAGATCATTTTTCTGGTACCGCAGGTGGTATGGAATAATGGGGAATCTGAACTCTACACCATTTCATCACAGATCTTTTAGATCTTGTCGGGGACACTTTCAAACATAGTCGGTTGCCGTTCGCCAGCTTCAGAGCGGAAGAGGTGAATGGGCTTCGCTCCTCGCAGTGAGAAAACTACGTCCATGTAAACGTGGTGATTAGACTGCTACATCTGTGTAACACTTGTGTTGCACTCTTCCCATTCCCCGATCGTGCCTAAACTCTCTCTCACTTTGGTGACCAGTCCCGTGTTTATGGAACAAAAACTGGTAGTAGTTTCGACTACGAAGTCTGACCGGAGATTTTCTGGTACCGCGGGTGCCAGGAGCCCCTAGATCTGTTGACCTAGCCTGACTATAGAGATGCACCTATTGGTTGCAACGCGGTGGTTGTGGTTTGGACCCAAATCGCGAGTAGAGCTTCGGCTCGATGTGGAGTTGCATTATCAACCGGATGCTGCGACCCATAGAGCAGCAGAGGTGTAAGATAGTCCTCAACCCCTTACCAAGTGGGAAGTGAAGCCCATAATTGTGAATCTTCGAATTGGTACCTGCGGGATAGACTTGGAGACTCTGTGGAGAGCTACCACTCTCTAAGAGTACTCTGGGTAATTCCAAAGGGGCGCTGGCCGACGCATTGTATCGCGACCCCCGGTGCAATGGTGCACCGTGGTTAGAGCCGTCAAGGCGAGCATCATGTAAAACACCCTCGACTTTATGTCTCGATGAAGTCCATCATTTCGGGTATTGGACCAGCAGGTATATTGCGAGCTGCTGCAGCTTTTTGCGTCTCGGATCGCTTTTCTGCTGCCCGAAAATCAAAAGGGTTGGGCCGTTTACTGAAGTGGTGGTGAACTCTCTGAAACTATAGCGATTAGCTCTTCCGTGATTAATTAGGTGATGAAGTCGGAATGTCTGCTGATGGTGACAACAATAGGGAGATGGTTTAACCCATCAGAAACGACTATCACAAAGTTGTATGCTGTAGTTGTTGCTGATCTTTGGTTTCCTGCACCGCCGTGACCGTTCTTTTGACTTATAAAGTTTTGGGCTATTTTTCACACACTGTTTAACAGTTTGCTTTCAAAAAGTCATATTTGGTCTAGGAGCCCCCTCCGAAAATAGTTTCTCTACAGGTTGGTGTCACCTGGGGGGAACTGCCTTTAACACCCGTTAAAGGTAGTGAGCTAACATGTGCCGCGCGTTCAACCATAAGAACGTTAAAAACTTGGGTTTGGGCATCGGGTTAGTAACCCTCCCTAGAAAAAACAGCCTACTATGAAAAAACGAAAGAAAAGAAAAACAAACCCCTCTAAAGTTGACGAACCCCGCAAACGTTTTAAGGACCATGATCTGCGAATCTGCACCTGGAATGTTCGCACTCTTTATAGAGATGGTGCAGTCTTCGCATTGGCAGACGTACTTGAAAAGTACAAGACCGATATTACTGCCATACAGGAAATACGATGGATTGGGAAAGGCGTCACAACAACACCTAAAGGTGACGCACTGTATTATAGCTGCCATGACGTAAAGCATGAGTTTGGTTGTGGATTCGTAGTTAGTCGGAGACTAAAACATCTGGTATCCAGCTTCATCCCCGTGAATGAAAGACTTGCTGCAATTCGAATAAAAGCTAAATTCTTCAACATCAGCTTTATTTGCGCTCATGCTTCCACTGAAGAAAAGGAAGAACAGACCAAAGATATATTTTACGAGCGCTTAGAAGAAACATATGACCGTTGCCCTTCCCATGACATTAAAATCATTCTAGGCGATTTTAATGCCAAAATTGGAAAGGAAAATATCTTTGGCCCAACAGTCGGGAAATTCAGCCTCCACAGTGAAACATCTGACAATGGTATGAGGCTGATAGACTTTGCAGCTGCAAAAAACATGGTAGTTAGCAGTACCAGATTTAATCATCTCGATATTCATAAGCGCACCTGGCTGTCTCCAGATCAGAAAACAAGAAACCAAATTGATCATGTTGTGGTAGATGGAAGACATTCATCGATCGTTCCGAGGCGCAAACATTAATTCGGACCACTACCTTGTTGCAGCAAAGGTACGCACCCGCTTAAACGTAGCAAACAAAGTACGAACAGACACAACGCGAAAGTTAGACATCGGTAAGCTGCAATCACAACAGATAGCCACAGCATATTCCACTCAACTAGCCCAATTGCTTAATCAAAGCACTCCTCATCCCGATAACATATCAGCGCAATGGCAAAGCATTGCCCACTCCATGCAAACAGCCGCAAAATCCATACTTGGATACCAGAGACCTCCACCAAGGAATCCATGGTATGAGCAGGAGTGTCGTGCTGCCACCGAAGAGAAAAATGCGGCATATTGGGCTACTTTACAATCCGTAGCAACGCGTAGCGGACGAGAGAGATACAGGGAGAAAAGGAGAGAGAAGAGACGTCTTTTCCGCAGGAAAAAGAGAGAGAGAGAGAGAGATGGAAAAGCGGGAGTGTGAAAAAATCGAGATGTACAGGAGCCAGAATGAAGTCCGAAAATTCTACCAAAGAGTCAAGCATCAAACTGATGGCTTTGGTACAGGCACATCCTCCTGTAGAGACCAGCAAGGTAATTTGGTAACTGATACAGATAGTGTACTCAGGATATGGAAAGAACATTTTTCAAATCTGTTGGTATCCAATAGCAGCGAAGACGACGAAGATACCACAGTCCCAATCCCAGAAGATGGTATTGAATCTATACCGCCCAGCCAAGATGAGATAAAAACAACAATAAATCGGCTGAAGAATAATAAGGCAGCAGGAGCCGATGGCTTACCAGCCGAGCTGTTCAAAACCGGAGGCGACACGCTGATAAGGTGTATTCATCAGATAGTTAGCACCATCTGGCAGGAAGAACGAGTACCCGACGATTGGAACCTGAGTATCCTGTGCCCCGTCCACAAGAAGGGAGATAAGACAGTATGCTCTAACTATAGGGGCATAAGTCTACTCCCTATTGCCTACAAGATCGAACGACTAAAGCCTATGGTCAACGAGATAATTGGACCATACCAATGCGGCTTTAGACTTGGCAAGTCCACCATTGACCAGATATTTACCCTGCGGCAAATCCTGGAGAAGACCCAAGAGATGCACATCGACACCTACTACCTTTTTGTCGATTATAAAGCAGTCTTCGACAGCCCGCTGCGTTCAAAGGTATTCCAAGCCATGTCTGAATTTGGTATCCCCGCAAAGCTCATCCGGCTTTGTAAAATGACTTTAACTGACACGAGGAAAGAACCTCTCCGAAGAGTTTTGTACCAAAAGAGGTTTCAGACAAGGAGACAGCCTTTCGTGTGACCTCTTCAACATCCTGCTACAAAAGGTTATACGAGAGGCAAACGTCAAAAGAAGTGGCACAATCTACACCAATAGCCACATGTTACTTGCTTATGCTGATGATATAGACATCATGGGCCGATCAGTAAAAGAAGTAACTGATACCTTTATAAAGGTCGAAGGAGAATCTGCTAAAGTGGGTCTGGCGTTAAACGGTGAGATGAACAAGTTGATGGTGTCGACGCGCAATGCGTCCATTGAGCTCGGACCGACTGTGGATGTTGGTTCCTATAATATTGAGGTAGTAAAAGACTTCGTCTACCTCGGCACCTCCGTAAACACAACAAACGACATCAGTTGTAAAATAAAAAGAAGAATTGTATTGGCCAACAGATGCTACTTTGGTTTAAGTAAGCAGTTTAAAAACAAAGCCACATCTCGTCAAACAAAAATAACGCTCTACAAAACACTGATACTACCCGTGCTGATGTATGGCTCCGAAGCCTGGGTACTTGCGCAAGCAAACATGGCAGTGCTTGGTGTGTTCGAGAGAAAAATTCTTCGAAAGATCTACGGACCAATCTGCGTTGACGGTAAATATCGACGTCGCATGAACCACGAGCTGTATCTGCTATACAACGACATCAATATTGTTAAACGTATCGAGATGCAGCGATTGCGTTGGCTAGGCCATATCATAAGAATGAGCGATGATGAACACTCTAAAAAGGCGTATAAATACGGACCGCTTGGCGGTGCACGCAGAATTGGCAGGCCAAGGAATAGATGGCGCAAACAAGTGGATGATGAGATGAAAAGGCGCGGTATTCCAGAGTGCGAAGCAAGAAATAGAGAGGAATGGAGATCTCTTCTTAGTTCGGCCTATAGAACAAATGTTCTGTAATGGGCTAGCTAAGTAAGTAAGTAAGTACAGGTTGGAGGTTTGGCTTATAAGGCAAATGTTCTGTAGAGGGCCACCTATAGAAAATTGTTGCTACGTAGTTTAGGTATGTTGTTGTGGTGGGTATGTGTGTGGTGTGGTTTGTTGATATAGTCTCAATGTGATGGTGAGACGATGGTGGGGGTTGTGTTGTGGTTTGTTGATACATTGTCAATACGATGGTGAGACGACGAGACCATTCAAAAGAAAACGAGAACAAAGTTGAGAGCATTTACCAACCAAGAGAGGAAATATGAGAGAAAATATTGGAATATAGGGAAAAATAAGAAAATGATTTTGTATCTCATGAAAATCTTACATATTTTTGAAAAAATAGTAGCTTTTGGATGGAAATAAGAAACTGCACATGTATCTTATGTGAGGTACCTGAACAGTATGAAAAAACTACATCACGAACGAAAATATGTAAAAATTCTTGAAATATTTTTTTCTGTGTATGTATTTATTTGTCGGGTCGCACAGAGGGGAAATGTGTGTTAAAAGTTGATCAAAAGGCCTAGAAAGCTCATTTACAGTCGGATTGATGTAAAATTTTGCACAATGCATATCTTCTGTACAAGGATTAATCCTATAGAAATTAATGAAAATCGGTCCAGATTTGGATGCAGCTTCCATATATATTCGCATCTGATATGAGATAAAAATTCACCAAAATCACTGAAATTTGACACATGCAACCTGAACTAGCCTAAAAAAACATTGAGCCAATTTTCAAACAAATCGGTACAGATGTATATGGCGAAAAACAAAAATTTTTTACAATCGATGAATCCGAGTTTCATCCTTTCAGAATTCGCGAACTGTTAACATATTCTATATAGTATGATATACATTCTTTAAACTGAAGTGTTTTAGGAGGAATCCCATAAGGTCGACCATTAAAATTAATTTACGTGGAAGCTGTGTTGGCATCAATGTAGAAAAATAGGTAAAAATGGGTTGAAGCCAACAAGTTTTTTTATGCTCCCTTCCGATTTTAGGCTTAACCTTACATTTAATAGACATATGCCCAAAGAAAGACTCAAAGAATACTTCATGGGCAATATGATACTGGTGTATCATTTTTCGATATATCCACTGCATCCACCTAAAATTGATGCTGACATTTTGAAGCCGGAATTTCGGGGTTTTTTGAATTGTTTTAATAATTCGGACGCGCAACAAGATAATATTCAAAACTCACATTAGGATTATAAAACTCGTGATTCTACGTCGTTTAATGCATATCTCATGAGTGTGCTCCTTACAGCATCCTAGTAATTGGAGTCTAAAGGCCAATATTTGATGCGTGATTTTTTTTAAAAAACCTATTTTTTGCGTTTAAAATTTACAAGTGCCATTCAATTTCCTTTGTTCCCCGCGTGAATTTAGTTTTTTTACGCGACGGATCTAATGAGACCTTCCGCGATCGAATCCATCCACTAAAACCGCGGATATAGATACCCTGAAAATAGGAAAAGCAGCAAAAAATTATTTCGACAAATCCACGTACTAAACCGCGATTTTCTTGAATTTTTTTTACGTAAATGGAATCCTTTATACGCGATTATAATATTTGCGAAAACGCGTGTCATAAATTACAGAGATTCGCGTGTAATATGGGTTTTTCACCAAAAATAGAATGTGGAGGCACATCCGCGGTTCTTGAAGAATCTAATTAAAATTGGTACATTTGGACGTATTTTTGATAGGCGCTGACGAAACCGGATGCGCATCAAAATCGTATGCACATTGCGCGACTTTTACCAACTTTAAGGTTTTTTGCAGTGTATGATGCAACTGGTGGCACACAATGGCCCCTGAGTGAAACATCGAAATATGCATAAATTTTGACAGAGATTGATTCGCTGTATCCAAAAACGGATGCGCATCAACCGACTTTAACTAATTCGCGAATAACAGGCTTTTTAATTATAATATTAATTGAATGATTGTAATTTCAATATTACTCTTAATTTCCTACCCTTATAAGTTATCACAGTAATCAGTTAAACTCTCGCGATGGTAAACCATATGTTTTGATGAAGTTTTAACTGTATACATTCATTATTCTATGGGATTTTAGCAAAATAGTTGGAGAACTCCCAAATATTTTTTTCTAATTTTTAGAATCAAACCAAAAAAATATTTGCAACAATATTTTCCAACAATAAGTTTTTCTCTTTTGTTGTTGCTATAATATGCAATTTATGTACCCAATCTCTATAAATTTGGTATCATATTTTTCTACGCATTGTCTAGATTCCGCATATATTCTTTAATTTATTTTTTGAGGGTTTGTACGGATTCTGGGACAGGATAATTTGGATTTACTTCAAAATTTTTTTATTATTTGTTGACTTTCCGCGAAAATAATAATAAATTTAATAACTATTTAAACATCTACGAATAGATATGGACTGCTGTTAACGATTTATGCATACATTTTCTCATAACAACAAAAAAGATATTTTTAAATACTTTTTCTTTATATGAGAATAAAAACCGCTATAACTTTTGCGCGCATTGGCCAATTTCGTGAACGCGAGCAGATTTGAAACCGGATTTTTTTCCTTTACCTCTGTACCAAAAATCGTAGATGTGCTCGTAAAAAAAAATTTTAATTTTTTTCAAATGGAATTGTAAAGGAATTTTGTTATTCGCCATATATAGTCCCATATACACATATTTCATTCCAAATTTTATTTTTTGAAACTTACTTAAATTAAATTTTTCTCAATTCACATGGGAAAAGCCGCGAATATTTCTAAATAATGCAAACATATTTGATAGGTATTGGTTTAGTCAGATAAATAAGAGCCCCGGTTATAAGGCGGAACAAAATTTAGTGTGAGTAAACCTTGCAATTCCATAAAAAAATATTTCCTATTTTAGTTAAGAAAAATTAGATTTTTTCGGAATGGCGCAAATATGCGCAATTTTTTATGATTGAATCTGATATTTGAGACTTAAGCGCATAAAACATTAGAAGAAACTATGGTCGGGAAACGACGGGGAAATAAACTTTTTCACTATTGAAATTGTAGTAATCTTAAAAATTATCATAAACAATTTTCATAAAGACGATATGTATCACCATTATTAAAGAGCAAAGATGTAAAATCAATCTGAAAATTTTAAATGCTTATCTTGTTCGGAGACTGTACAAAAACAAAAAATCTTGAAAAATTTAAATTTTCGCGAAAATAATGTCATATTAATGTTCACATAATTTCTTAGTTTTCGAAAATTTACTTTTTGTTTTCAGTATGGCTGAGTTCAATCGACTGCTGCATTGGATTGGTTAATCTTACAAAGTCGCGGATGGTTACAGCAAATGTAGAAAAGAGTCTGCTTGCCGTTTATCAACATTTTTTTCATAAAAAACAATTTTCATATTTTGAGTTTTGAGCAACTTTAGGCCTATGTTTCCCCTCTGTGGGTCGGTTTGATATTTGTTTGATACTGGTTGTCCGTGCAGTTTTGATTACAAGGATTCATTTTTTTTTCGTCAGGTTCATATTTCCCAATATATGGGTTCCCATAAAAACCTTGTAGTAATATTTCACAACGCCATCAAATTTAATAAAATTATTTTGTCTTTGGCTGGGAAGGTGAACTGATAAGTATACTTTTACGCGGAATATTTTACTGAAGTAAAATCATGATTACCAAGGCTTCAACAAATTGGAGGAAATATGTATTATTATATTGTGAAGAGGGAAATAAGGTACGGTTCTGGATGCCCATTGGCATTAATTATATTTTAGTAGCAAATCTGGTCATCCGAATGAGACATAAGTAAAGGGCGTTATAAGAGATTTTAAAATTATACTTACTGTTTGTCAATAGATTTCAGTGCAGTTTTGTCATCCTTCTGTAATGGTATGGTGGAGGGTACCACAAGGCTTTCTTCGGTTCTTTTCCTCAAAGTACTGCCATGAAGACTTCTTTTATCTCCTTGTTTTTTATATTTTCCGCAACAATGTCAACTGGTACTTACAGTCCACTCTTGCAAAATCCTGCAATGAAAAGGAAAAAAGGAAAAGCAATCGGATTATCGATACCATAAAAAGAAGACGACTTATTGTCCTTTAACAAAAAATGTATAAAGTGTTACAATACAAAAGCCACCACTAAGGATTTATGGTTTCACACCGACACACACGCAGGATAACAAGGAATTTTGGTCTCTTAACACCTTTAAATATGTTTTCACTTTGTGACTAATGAATTTCAAAATGATGCCGGTGATTATGACAATGATGAGGATGATGACGACTATATATCCTTTAAATACCAACCTCACACACTCATGAATACAAATAAGTTAGGGAGTTATGAATACCCTTACCCCTTACCTGATGCCTTGGTTTTTTTGTGCTACGGATCAAAAATCATAATGGTGATATTTGTGTTCACGCTTTGTAAAACTTCACCCATGGGAGTTATGTCAACAACATACCAACCAGCCAAACAAAAAAAAAAATGAATGATATATTTATTTGTATTTATAAATTATTCCTTCTATACACATAATAATGCTTGTCGGCTCATCTAAGTTCATCACTGAATGCAATGAAGGGGGAAACCCGCAATATGGAATAGCAAATAAAACATAACTAATCGTCCCTTTATGATGATGTACAAAATATGAAATGAAATGTTTTATTTTTCACACCACCGTCGCTTTATTCTTACATTCATTCGTCCTTTGAATTAGGATATTGAAAATATTCAAAAACTGTAATTCATTGTGTACCGAGACGCTTGACTGCCGTGACTCTTTATTTTTGGATTTTGCTCACTTACATCCCCCTCCCGAAAAGAAATACCAGACAGGCAATTAGATATGTAAGCTTTTAAAGCACTCACATATAGCCAGGCAGAGGCAGACGACGACATACGCTCAGATTTTGGTGGTTGAGATTTAAGGGCAAACGACTGACTGGTAGATTAGTGGCAGGCTGGCAGGCAAAAGGACAATCAAACACTGCCACCACTGCCACTGCTTTTGAAGTTATGATTCTTACAATCTGTTCTTTCGTTCGCTCATCCATCCGTTGGGGTCAAATGACATATTGTTGCTCTAATTGAACTCGGTTTTTATTTAGTAGCCGTGAAATATATCCTTCTGTGAATTTGTTTTGTATTTCAATACGTTCGCATTGCAGGCAGTTTTGCATAAAGACAACATGTTAATGAGTTTCGTTGAAAATAATTCTTCACAACACAAATGTTCGGAATTGTTTTTAATTGGGATTTGATTTAATGACGTTGTATTTAACGGGTAGTTATTGTGTTGTCATTTTTAATTTTAGAAATTATTTTTTGTTTTCAAAGTGGAGGTAATTTGTAAAACAATTTCGGAAAATATAGGTTTTTTAGAAATCTTCATAGCTTCATTCATGGCTTTAAGGCACGGATTTATTACTGAATTTTTCGGGAATCCTATAAGGTCCAGCGGCTTAAATTTATTAAAATTTTTCGTAGTTTTTCTTAATGCGTTGACTTTTCATTGGTCCTTAGCTTGGATTTTTTTAAAGAATTTTTTTCGTAGCTTCTCTAAGCTTCACAGATGTGGATTTATTAAAAAATTCGTTGTTTCTCTCAGATGCCAGGGTAAAAATTTATTAAGGAGTTCTTTGCAGCTTCTATAAACTCAAAATGTGAGGATATATTAGTTTTTTTTTTTCATAACCTCTCAAACCTTCCAAGGCGTGGATTTTTTACAGCCTTGTGATAAACATGGGGTGAGGATTTATAAAAAATCACCGCTTATCTAATCTGCCAAGATGTGGATTTATTAAGAAAATTTGTGTAGCTTCTCTAAGCTACTATGGTGTGGATTTATTGCAGACTTTTTCGAGTCAGATTTTTCTAAACTTGTTTGTAAGAGTTTTTAACAGCTCTAAAACCTTTGGCATTTTGAGGTCAAATCTGGCAACTCTAATGTCATTTATGTTCAGTTTGGTTTGCTTTCATCATGAACAGGTTGACAAAAGAACAACGCTTGCAAATCGTGCAAATTTATTTCGAAAATAATGGTTCAGTTCGCGAAGTTTACCGCAATCTCCATCCATTTTATGGTCGAAATAATCGTCCATCGGAGCAATTAATTCGGTTAACCATGGATCGTTGTCGTGATTTTGGTGTATGGGCCGAAAATGAGATTGATCTCGATGCTGATTTTCATCGCAAAATTTTGTTCAGTGATGAGGGTCATTTTTGATTGAATGGCTACGTCAACAAGCAAAATTGCCGCATTTGGAGTGAAGAGAATCCACATAAGACCCTTGAGACACCATTACATCCACAAAAACTGACTATTTGGTGTGCTCTATGGGCTGGTGGAGTCATTGGGCCATACTTCTTCCGAAATAAAGCTGGAGAGGCAGTTACCGTTAATGGAGACCGGTATAGAGCCATGATAACCGACTATTTTGTTCCCGAATTGGATGGCATGAATGTGGATGAGTTGTGGTTCCAACAAGACGGCGCTACATGCCACACAGCGCACGTCACAATCGATTTATTGAAGGAAACATTCGATGAGCGCATAATTTCGCGGAATGGACCTATGTGAAGTCGCTCGTCTACGCCAACAAACCAGAAACGTTAGGGGAATTGGAAGTCAACATTCGTGGCGTTATTGCCGACATACGGCCCCATATGCTCGAAAAAGTGGTTGAAAATTGGACCTCTAGAATTGGCTTTATTCGAGCCAGCCGCGGCGGCCACATGCCCGAAATCATATTTAAACATTAATAGCATAAAATTATCCTTCCAATAAAGCCAAAATGATGGACATTAAAACGATTTTCTTATTTTTCTATGTTTTCACAGCTCTAAAAAAGGCGTGAATACTTTTACAGAATTTTTCACATCTCCAAAAGCTTTCAAGATATTTGTGTTTTTAGATCATAGATATTTGTAGAGATTTTTAAAAAGAAATTTTCACAGCTCGAAAAGCTTTTAACGTTTTTTTCGTTTTAAGAGGGAGTTGATTTTTTCAATAATTTTTTTTTACAAACACTTTCAAAGATATTTTCATTTTTTAACGGCGTGGATTTTTGTAAATATTTTTTAGAGATTTTTTCACAGCTCTAAAAGCTTTCAAATATATCTCGAAAAGCTTTCAAGATACTTGTGTTTTGAGATCATAGATATTAATAAACATTTTTAAAAAGAATTTTTCACAGCTCGGAATGCTTTCATTTTTTTTTTCGTTTTAAGAGGGCGTTGATTTTTTCAAAGATTTTCAAAGATCTTTTCAGTTTTTGAGGGCGTGGATTTTTGTAAATATTATTTAAATAATTTTTCGCATGTTATTTATTTTTAATGGGCTTTTTTAGTCAGATTTATTCATGATCAAAACTAATATAAATTCATTGTTTTTCCTTACGTTTCGTCAGTTTCGTCTCCAAAAGCTTTCGTCACAGCTCCAAAAGCTTTCAAATATATTTTTGTTTTAAAGGGCTAGGAAGAATTTTTTACAGCCCCGAAAGTTTTCAAAGATATTTGCGTTTGTTTTGATGGCATTGATTTTCCTAAATATTTGTTAATATAATTTTTTACAGCTTGAGATCTTGGATTTTTCTAAACAAATTACACATTTTTTTCGGTTTTGAGGCGTGGATTTTTTTAAGGTTTTTTAAAAGAAAATTTTTAATAGAGTTGTTCTTTTTTTGTTTTGGATTTTTCTAAAGATTTTTTAAAAGAATTTGGACTTTTGGATTTATTAAAGAAATTTTCCAATTTCGCCTGATATTTTTCACAGCTCCCCAATCTCTGAAGGTATGGATTTTCTAAAGGCTTTTAAAATAAATTCTTCATTATTTTCTTTCAATGCATAGAATTTTTCAGAGCTCTCCAAATCTCTGAATTCGTGAATTCTGTTAAAGAATTTGTCACAGCTAGAAAAGCTTTCAAATATCTTGAAAGGTTTTAGTATTTGAGTAGTTTGAGCTGAGTTTGGATTTTTCTAAAGATTTTAAATATTTTTTCACAGCTGCAAAAGCTTTCAATAAAAATTTTTGAGGGCGTGAATTTTTCCAAATATTTTTCACAGCTCCCAAAGCTTTCATGGATATTTAAGTTTTTTGAAGCCGTGGATTTTTTTTAAAAAACTTTTCACAGCTTGATAAGCTTTTTCTTTTTTTCTAAATATTTTTAAGAATTTTTTCACAACTCGAAAAGCTTTCAATTACATTTTCGTGTTTTGAGATCGTGGATTTTTCTAAATATTTTTAAAAATATTTTTCACAGCCCCAAAAGCTTTCAAAGATATTTTCGTTTTTTGAGGGCGTGGATTTTCTAAACAATTTAAAATAATTTTTCACAGCTCCAAAAGCTTTCAATTTTTTTTCGTTTTGAAGGGTATGGATGTTTCTAAATATGTTTTAAATATTTTTTACAGCCCCAAAAGCTTTCAAAGATATTTTCGTTTTTTGAGGGCGTGGATATTTACGTTTATTGAAGCCGTGGATTTTTTTGAAAAACTTTTCACAGCTTGAAAAGTTTTTTCTTTTTTCTAAATATTTTTTATGGAATTTTTCACAGCTCGAAAAGCTTTCAATTACATTTTCATGTTTTGAGATCATAGATTTTTCTAAATATTTTTTAAAATATTTTTCACAGCCCCAAAAGCTTTCAAAGATATTTTCGTTTTTTGAGGGGGTGGATTTTCTAAATAATTTCAAAACAATTTTTCACAGCTCCAAAAGCTTTCAACAATTTTTTTCGTTTTGAAGGGTTTGGATGTTACTAAATATGTTTTGAATATTTTTACAGCCCCAAAAGCTTTCAAAGATATTTTCGTTTTTTGAGGTCGTGGATTTTTCTAAATATTTTTTAAAAAATGTTTCACAGCTTGAGAGACTTTTGGACTTTTGGATTTATTAAAGATATTTTCATATTTCGCCTGGTATTTTTCACAGCTCCCCAATCTCTGAAGGCATGGATTTTTTAAAGACTTTTAAAATAAATTCTTCATTATTTTCTTTCAATGCATAGAATTTTTCAGAGCTCTCCAAATCTCTGAATTCGCGAATTCTGTTAAAGAATTTGTCACAGCTAGAAAAGCTTTCAAATATCTTGAAAGATTTTAGATTTTGAATAGTTTGAGCGGAGTTTGGATTTTTCTAAAGATTTTTTAAAATATTGTTTTACAGCTCCAAAAGCTTTCAAAGAAATTTTCGAGGGCGTGAATTTTTCCAAATATTTTTTAAAACATTTTTCACAGCTTCTAAAGCTTTCATGGATATTTACGTTTTTTGAAGCCGTGGATTTTTTAAATATTTTTTTTATAAAACTTTTCACAGCTTGAAAAGCTTTCAATTACATTTTCGTGTTTTGAGATCGTCGACTTTTCTAAATATTTTTTTTAAAACATTTTCACAGCCCCAAAAGCTTTCAGAGATATTTTCGTTTTTTGAGGGCGAGGATTTTTCTAAATAATTTTAAAATAATTTTTCACAACTCCAATTTTTAATTTTTTTCGTTTTGAAGGGTTTGGATATTTCTAAATATGTTTTAAATATTTTTTACAGCCCCAAAAGCTTTCAAAGATATTTTCGTTTTTTGGGGCGTGGATTTTCTAAATAATTTTAAAATAATTTTTCACAGCTCCAAAAGCTTTCAACGATTTTTTTTTCGTTTTTGAATGGCTTGGATTTTCTAAATATTTTTGATATAATTTTTCACACTCCAAAAGCTTTCCACGATTTTTCGTTTTCGGTGGGCGTGGATTTCAGCTCCAAAAGCGTTCAAAGATATTTTTCTATTTTTTTGAGTGCGTAGATTTTCTAAATAATTTTTCAAAGCTCCAAAAGCTTTCGACGATGTTTTTTCGTTTTTAAATGACGTGGATTTTCTAAATATTTTTGAAATAATTTTTCACAGCTCCAAAAGCTTTCAACGATTTTTTTTCGTTTCTGGAAGGCGTGGATTCTAAATATTGTTAAATTAAGTTATCACAGCCCCAAAAGATTTCAACGATTTTTTTTCGTTTTTGGAGGGTGTGGATTTTTCTATGATTTTTTCACAGCTCCAAAAACTTTTATTTTTGAGGGTGTGAATTTTTAACGATTTTTGAAAAGAATTTTTCACAGCTCCAAAAAACTTCGTTGTTTGATTGCGTGGATTTTTAAAGATTTTTGAAAAGAATTTTTCACAGCTCAAAAAAATCGTTTTTGAAGGCGTGATTTTTTAAAGATTTTTGAAAAGAATTTTTCGCAGCTCCAAAAAAAATCGTTTTTTGAGAGTGTGAATTTTTAAAGAATTTTGAAAATAATTTTTCACAGCTCCAAAAAAGTTAGTTTTTTGAGGGAGTGGATTTTTAAAGATTTTTGAAAATAATTTGTCAAAACTTGAAATACTTTCAAAGATTTTTTTATGTTTTTTTTTTTGAGGTCGTGAACTTTTTAAAGAATTTGTCACAGCTCGAAAAGCTTTCAAAGATTTTCCTTTTTTGAGGCTGTGGATATTTTAAAAAATTTCACACAGCTCGAAAAGCTTTCAAAGATTTGTTTCTGCTTTTTGATGGAGTTCATTTTTCTAAATAATTTGTCACAGCTTTGAGAGATTTGTATTTCGTTTTTTTTTTTTGGTGTAAATTTGACTAAAGTTTTTTTAAAAGAATTTGACACAGCTCTTATTTTGAAAGTTTTTTTCGTTTTCTGGAGGTCGTGGAGTTTTCTAATGATTTTTTATAAACAATTTTTTACACATCAAAAAGCTTTCAACGATTTTTTTGTTTTTTTTTTGAGTGCCTGGATTTTGTAAAAACAATTTTGACAGCTTGAAAAGATTTCAAAGTTTTATTTTTAAAATGAAGGCGTGGAATTTTTTGCCAGTTCCCCTTAGCTTTGAAGGCGTGGATTTTCAAAATATGTTTTTTCGTTTTTGTATGGCGTGGATTTTCTAAATATTTTTGAAATAATTTTACTAAATAATTTTCCACAGCTCCAAAAGCTTTCAACGATTTTTTACGTTTTTGAAGGATGTGTATTTTTCTTTTATTTTTTGAGAGATTCACACACTTTAAAGATTTTTGAAAAGAATTTTTCACAACTTGAAATACTTTGAAAGAAGTTTTTTATGTTCTTTCTTTTTTTTTTGAGGTCGAACATTTTTTATAAAATTTGTCACAACTCGAAAAGATTTCAAAGATTTTCCGTTTCTTTTTGAGGATTTGGATATTTTAAAGGATTTCACACAGCTCGAAAAGCTGGCGTGGATTTTTCAAAACTTTCAAGGTGTGATATTTTTCGCAACTTTCCTAAGCTCTGAAGTCGTGGATTTTTCAAGATATTTGTTAGAGCTTTAAAAGCTCTCAAGGTGCGACATTTTTCACCACTAAGTTCTGAATAAGTGATTTTTCAGTGATTTTGATTTTAAATAATTTTTCAACCCCTTAGCTCTGAAGGCGTGGATTTAGTTTTTTAATATTTTTAATAAAATTTTTAGAGCTCCAAAGCTCTCAAGACGTCGAATTTTTCACATGATTTTTTTTTAAAAATGTTTAATACAATTTTTGGAGCTTTAAACCTCTCAAGGCGAGGAATTTTTCACAGGTCCTTCAGGATCTGAAAACGTGGATTTTTTCTAAATACTTTTTTAAAGAGTTTTTCACAGCTCCCCTATGATCTGAAGGCGTGGATTTTTCTAAATATTTTAAATTTTTGTTCAGAGGTCTAAAAGCTCTCAAGGCGCGAAATTGTTTTATAGCACCCCAAAAGCTACGAAGGCGTAAATTTTTCTAAAAAGGTCCTAAGCTCTAAAGGAGTTAATTTTTTTAAAAAATTTTAAAATAATTTTTTCACAGCTCTAAAAGTTGCCAAGGCCAGGAACTTTGAAGGAGTGAATTTTTTAACAATTTTTTATTTAACTTTTTCTGTCAAGTACGGGAATTTTTCACAGCTGCTAAAGCCCTAAAGGCGTAAATTTTTTAAACGAATTTTCTTTCCATTTAATTTTATCTGTCAATGCTTGTTTTTAGCAGCTCTCCGAAGCTCTGAATGGGTGTATTTTTCAGAATAATTTAATTTTGTCTGTCAAGATGTGTATTATTTCGCAGCTCTCCAAAGCTCTGAAGGCGTATATTTTTTTTAAATAATTTTCAATTTAAGTATGTCTGTCTACAAGCGGATTTTTTCACAGCTCTCCAACGCTTTGAAGGAGTATACATATATATGTACATATTTTTAAGACATTTTTTCATTTATTTATTTTGTTTTTTTTTTTGTCAAGGCGAAGAATTTTTACAGCTCTCCAAAGATCTGAATGCATGTATTTTTAAGAATTTTTAAAATTTGTCACAGCTCCCAAAGCTCTGAAGGCATGCATTTTTAAAAAAGAAATTTCATTTATTGTTTCTGTGAAGGCGTGGAATTTTTCGCAGCTTCCCAAAGCTCTGAAGGCGTGGATTGGTTAAAAGAATTTTTCATGCAATGTTTTTCTGTCAATGCATGGATTTTTCACAGCTCTTTAAACTCTGATGGCTTGGATTTTGTAAATGAATTTTTCATTCAAAAATTTAAAGATCTCAAATATTTTTTTACTACTCCAAAGATCATAGGATGTTGAACTTTTAGAGTTCCCATTGAACGCATAAGTGTGATATTTGTAAAGATTTTTAATTTTTTTTCACAGAATTTATCAATGGTTCTATAGCTCTTAAAACGCACTTTTTTAAAGAGTTTTAATATTTCTCTCAATATCTTGTTTAAAAAAAATTACACCTTCTCGATGACCCTAAAGTGTTAATCACACCTCTACTCAAAGGGACTGATACAGTTTACCATATTTATACCTCATATATATTTTTTACTTTTCTTATAAATCTTCCTCTTTGTTCTCTTCTCTTCCAGGCTAATACTGCTTAATTAAGAACATATCCCAACATGCCCGATTTTGGATTATGTTCTTAGCTCAACAAAATTACCGGCGATTGGAGTCTATCTACTTTTCTTACGCTTTACATCACACTAATCTTGTCATACAACAACAACAGCAATAAGTTGTTACAACACTGCATCTCTAGAATCAGTCAATCTTCGACGAAGTAGTAGAAGAAGAAGCAAACGACGACGAGGAAGAAGAAACAGTCATGTCTATTTAAACAAACAAATCTTGCCATATTTCAACGAAAATCAAAGCAAAACTAAAGTCATTCAGCCATATAAAAAATATTTGGAAGCTTTACAGCAGGAGCAACAACGGATATAACATGTTTCGAGTTGAGTACTACGACGACGATAAATATTACAACAAATACTACACACTGGAAAAATTAAAACAATCTCACACATTTTTCTGAAGTTGGATGGAAATTCATAGAAAAGGACCAGCAACACAAGTCGTCAAATCTTTCACTCTATCTCTCTATTGAAGACCAAAATTTCTACGCTATTTTTCTCAAAAAAAGCGATTTACAAAGTAGAATCGCATAGTGCCATTTACCGTAACCTAATAATACCAAAACCTTAATAATAATGGATGAAGAAGATGTAAGTACTCTTGTTTAAAGTATTTTTGATATAATATTACCGCCGAAATCAAACCAAAAAAAAACCTTATCACGAAATCACGACTAGAAGATATATACATAATATGACATATATATTTGATGTTTCCCGTCGGGTATGTGTAAAGAAAGATAAGAAAATGTAAGTAGAATGAAGTGTAAAGGAACATGATAATTAAGTTCCACAAGATAGGATTTATACTATTATGAACTCAAAGTGAGATTTTAGAGGATTATCTTTACATCGAACATTGGTTTCAAAAAATTAATTAACAACACCTAAATAAAAATTCGTCGCAACGATTTCTCAAAAATTTTTTACAAAGTGAACTATATTGATATATTTTTTCTCATATTGAATAGTCAGATTTAAATTTTTTTAAGTAGAAAAGGTATATGGTCTCTGTAATCATATTTTAAAAGTACAACAAATATTATTAATGAATTAAATAATCTGAACCCCATTTAAGGAAGTATGACACACAATACAAATACAATATATGTTATGCTTTAAACATGTATATTCTTCCTGGTACCATACATTATTATCTGTGTTTTGATATAACGTTAACCTGGAACGATAGTTTTCAGCAAGAAGGCTACACGCAGAAAAGGAATATTGTTGAAACTGAGATATTCTGAGACAAAAATGGGTTATTGCAAATATTTAAAAACATACATTGTTGAAGAAACCATACCTTTTGTGTCACTGCGTTACATTACTCCACCATGCTCTCAGAAAATTTTTGATTTAAAAAGATTCCTTTCCTATGTGTACAATGTTAGTTTTTGTATTCATGGCTTAAAAATATTCGTCAAGATTTCCTAACCGTTTCGACATGATGCTACATGGAGCGCTCTTGTTGAAGGCTCATGACATAAAACGCCATCTATTAGCTCGCTTTGTCAGCAAGCAAGAATGTTGGTGCCACGTTTGCTTTGAAATTTACTATGTTTACTATGTTTTTTTATGTAGGTTCGACGACCTATATTAGACATTTTCATGAATTTAAAAAAAAAATAAATTAATGGTGTATTAGCTAGCACGACCGCCTTGTGCTCTGAAGCTCTCTTTGAAGGATATTTTCCACTGACGAAAAATTTGATGTTTCTGACAAATTTTTCGTCAGTGGAAAATATCCTCATCAAATGTGATAACCATATTTTTTACATTACGTAAAGAGAAAATATTCATAGCCGAATCCATCCATCAAGGTAAAAATTTACTGAAGCTGTACTCATTTCTTGAAGTCTCTCTTTTGCTCATAGAAAATATACGTGCATTATTTTATTTTTTATGAAGTGGAGTATTTTCTTGTTCATCTTTTTGCTGGGTTTATGCCATTTCTGAAAAATTGCAGATCTTTGACTGTATTCTTATGACCGTGTTTAGACATTCAAACTGGAAAGAAAATTTTTCTTCTCAATTTCTTTTAAAATTTCCTTGTTGTTTAGACACGGAAATCATGTTTATGTCAATTTTATAATGTTTCTTATTATTCTTCACACTCATTTTCTCAATGCGCCGTTCAAAAACAAAGCCAAGGCAAACTTGTAATAAAAAGTAAAAAATAGACGTGAGTGATAAACAATTAATTATTAAAGGAATCCTTGAATTGCATTTTAGTTTTGATAATTCCACTTATTTCGAATTGTTTTTGATAAAAAAATAGTTTTTCCTCCAAAAGGTTTTTTTTAATTGTCTTCGCTGTTGTTTGTTTCTCGACAGAGAAAATAAAATTAAAGAAAATGCATAAACAAATCTGCAGCCAACTTCAGGTTGTATACGAAGAAAAACGAAACAAAACAGAATTTGCCAGTACAGAGGTGTGTGTACCCCCTCTTATTCCTCTCTACTCCCTCGCCCATAAACTCTATTTTCTTTCCCATCAACTTTCCCTGTATAAACACGGACTATGGAAATGTCAATATTTTATTGACATTCTGAACGATTTTCTTAATAAAACTTCTGTTAAATGAACTAGTTCTTCTTTTAGTAATTTTATGTTCCAGAAATTTCAGATTTTTGTTTTCAAGTTATGTTTTAAGTATTCTAACGGAAATTTGAATATTTTATAGAAATTTAAATCGTTTTTCTTTTTCCGATTTCTTCTAAAGTCTTTGAAACGTTAGTTCATTTAGTTCGGTTTTTAAAAGTGAACTGGTTTTTCATTTAATTCTCTTTAGTTCCATAGATCAATCAATCAATGGGCAAACTTTGTCTTTATATTGAAAGCTTTTTGTAATGCTGAGGAAACGATATTCAAAAGATGTTTTTCTTCAAAATTTGCTCTGCTAGTAGAGCGAGACAACCTAACCACGACTTTTCAGTTTTACGAGTATTCTGGACAATCTTTGAAAATTATATTATCAGTGCTTCCAAGAGAGATTTTTTTGTTCTAAACTATTTCTTCAAATTTCAAACGTTTTTCTATTTCATTTTCAAATCTTCAGTATATTTAGACCAGTTTTCAAAAGTGAACTAGTTTGTCATTTTGTTCCGCTTACTTCTATACAATGAACGGAAACAAACAATTCCCGTACTAAGCACCCAAAGCCACAAACTTTTCAGCTTCTCTGAATTCTCACAACCAAAACAATACCACAAACTTTTCAATGTAAAAAGATGAAAACTGTACGATTGCTGAAATGTACTTCGGCTATGCGTTGCCGAGTTGTTTCATTCACCACCCAAACAAAAAGAATTTTTGGCAAACGTTTGCTGTGCGTTATGCTCAATGACACACTCAGGCACACACACATGTGATTGCTTAACTACCCGATAAGTCAGCATGAGTATACCACAGTGAATTTTATCAACCACCAAACGTTTTCGATTTATTCACATGTGTTTAGTACTATTCCGTTTTCTATCTGCTCTTGTGAAGTTGAGTACTTTTCGCTTTTCGTTTTGTTCGCACTCACGAATGTAAACAAAACAAAACTAAACAGCGAGCTCGGCCAACGTGGGTTATGTTCCGTTTTGTATTGTTCCTATGGAAAATACGAAACGAAACGATTGGAAACGTTATTTAAAGTATTTTTACGTTCGCTGATTGTGGGCAAACTTTGTTTTTATATTGGAAGCATTTTGTAATGCTGACGAAACGATATTCGAAAGACGTTTTTCTTCAAATATGCTCTGCTAGTAGAGCGAGACAACCTAACCACGACTATTCTATTTTCTTATTATTAATTATATTATCTGTGACTCCAAGAGAGATTTTTTTGTTCTAAGCTATTTCTCAAATTTCAAACGTTTTTCTATTTCATTTTCAAAACGTCAGTATATTTAGACCCGTTTTCAAAAGTGAACCAGTTTGCCATTTAGTTCCGTTTACTTCTATAGTTCGGTGTTTCAGTGAAGCTCAGTCTTTTTTCTTCAGATACTTTCTGATCGTGGATCAAGACCCAAAACAAAACTGAACAGTCGATTGTGGCTATGTTGATCGACCATTCAATATTTTATTGGGTTATTCTGGACAAGTTATGAAAATGGTTTGATCTTTGTTGCCAAGATAGATTTTCAAAAGTGAACCAATTTGTCATTTAGTTCCGTTTACTTCTATAGTTCGATGTTTAGCTAAAGTTCAGTCTTTTTTTCTTCAGATATTTTCTGATCGTGGATCAAGACCCAAAACAAACTGAACAGTCGATCGTGGCTATGTTGGACGACCGTTCAGTATTTTATTGGGTTATTCTGGACAAGTTATGAAAATGGCTTGATCTTTGTTGCCAAGATAGATTTTTTGCAGAAAAGTTCAGACTCAATTTAAATTAACATTTGAATTTTTTCTTTAAATTTCAAACGTTTTTCTCTTTTATCTTGAGAAGTTCTAAACTATTTCTTCAAATTACAAACGCTTTTCTATTCCATCTTCAAAACGTCAGTATATTTAGACCCGTTTTCAAAAGTCAACCAGTTTGTCATTTAGTTCCGTTTACTTCTGCAGTTCGGTGTTTTAGTAAAGCTCAGTCTTTTTTTCTTCAGATACTTTCAGATCGTGGATCAAGACCCAAAACAAACTGAACAGTCGATCGTGGATATGTTGATCGACCGTTCAGTATTTTATTGGGTTATTCTGGATAAGTTGTGAAAATGGTTTGATCTTTGTTGCCAAGATAGATTTTCAAAAGTAAACCAAGATAGATTTTTGTCAAAAAGTTTTGACTCAATTTAAATTAACATTTGATTTTTTTTAAATTTCAAACGTTTTTCACTTTCATCTTGAGAATTTTAGTTCATTTTATTTCGTCTTTCAAAACTGAACTCATTAAGTACAGTTTGTCATTAAAGTACAGCTCAGCCTGGTTTTTATCTTGAACGACTCTGTTATGGCGAAGAAAGGTCATTGTCATCAAATTTTGTGGTTGTAGCCTTACAATGGCCATCTCTATTTTTTCACATTTCTGAAGGCTTTCTGTACATTTTCAGTTGTTGGTTCAGAATTCAGTCAGATCTTTCTGAACATAATATATCTTATGTTCAGAAAGATCTGACTGAATTCTGAAAATTTTCTTGAAAGTCTTAGCAAGTTTATTTCGTTTTAGTTGGCCTATCGAGTGAATAAATTTTTAATTTATCTTGAGATCTTCAGTTCATAATAGTTCGCTTTTTGTCTTAAAGCTGCTTTTTGTCTTAAAGGACTTTATGTTTATGTTGCGAAAACGACATTAGTCCCGGTCCACACTTAAGTAAATTTCATTAAAAAATTTCATGAAATTAGGTGTTCTTAGGCCGAAATCCCCATTACAGCAATTTCATGATTTTACTCTACTATGGAACTCAATCTAGAGACTCATAATTTCATGCTAAAATTTCAGTGAAATTATTCTAGGGTGGCCCGGGACTTAGGTAGATCTGTTCTATCTTAGGAAGTATATTCTTTTTATTACCTTATTATTACCTATTACCCAAGAGGTATTATGATCACCGGGAATATAAAAACTTCTTGAAAGTCTTGGAAAGTTTATTTCCGGTTAGTTCGAATTTAAAAAAAAAGTGAACTAGTTTCTCATTTAATAAGAGTTCGGAGATCAAGTTATCTCTTTCAGACTTCTCTCAAATAGTCTGAGGAAGCATTGTTCATTTTAGTTCGACTTTTAAAAATGAACTTGCTGGGATCCTTGCTGTGAAGCAAGACACTGAACATATCTGAGTCTTTTTGCCTGTTAACGGAGCCAAACTGATGTTCCTTTTAATTCGCAACTGTACACTTTCCAATACAGTCATATGGGATTGTATTTCTACAGCCGAAATAAATTTTTGTTTAAATACGAATAACAATTCTATGAATATAAAAAAAACAACAAGTATTAAGAAGATACTTGCATGACGATGTTGCGAAACTGTTGGAGTTGCCCACCAAAAAGTTTGCATCCACGGATGCAGTTGAATCACTACAAGTGTACAGTACAAGAGCCGCTGGAGTATCTTTTTCTATGAATTCACTTATGAATTTTACAAGGGAGCGCGCAGCTAGGATACACTCCATTTTGTCCACAGCACACTGCTAGGATGCAGTCCATTTTCGATCCAAATCACAGCTTTTGATGTAGGGTTTTGGACTGAATTTAAAGGCACTCTTCGGATTGGATTTTTAGTAAGTCTAAAGAGGCAATTAAAAGGCAAGCCATTGCGAAATATCCCAGAATGAATAAAATGCATTTCCACTAATAAATTAGTTGTTTTAAAATAATAAAACAACAACAATGGGATTAAGCCAGACTATTTTGAAGGAACAAAAAATGCATTTATTACACACAAACAAATAAACACAAATTTAATCCAAGCGCATCTGATTTTGCTTCATCATCCAATAGGTTTTTTTATGTTGCCTACCCATTACTAGTTCAGCTTTCGACATGGACTCCAACTCCGCTCCATTAAAAATTTCCGTCTCGTGAATTACCGCAAAAATGTTCGCAACTTAAGTTTTTATTTCTTTATTATATATATTTGAAGAAATTTTTAGGGATCAACCAACTGGTTTTTTTTCTGTAGGGATCTCTACAGCAACTGCTTATAAAATGTATCGAACGAAGTGAATTTTTCATAACTCTGTTGGACTACATCGAAAGATGTTGTGAAATCATAACTCCAATTGCACAACTTCCAAAGTTTTTTGCTGGGTGGTTAAGTGATACACTAAATTCAACTGAAGGACGAAGGAGGTCTGAACCTGTTATTTGATGTATATATTATTTTGCCGCAAAAATGCTGATTCTGTTTCAAGGTTATTGTTATTAGTTCAAAAGAACGATTCCGTGAAATGAACGAACGAAACCATATCCATCTCATTCGTTTAGATCGTTCATTTAGCTCCTTGCCTTTACATAGCTCTTCGAATTTATTAATTTGATCGAATGAATATAATTTTAAATCTTACATTAAACGAATTAAGATGAAATAAAGTAAGAAAAATTAGCAATGAATTATTTCTTAGTTAACCATTGACAATGGATGATGGATGAGAAGAGATAGCATGAACGATATTCACAGGAAAATGATAGTCTTAACTAGAAGTGGCGTACTAACGAAATGAACGAGATTGATCAGCTCGATTTCAACTGTCAATTCCTTTGCGTATACGTCAAATGAAAACTCATCTGAAATCCATTGGATTTCGTTTGACGTTTAATCAATGGAATTGACAGTTGAAATCGAGTGGATTTCGTAAATGTAAACCAAGCATTAAAATAGAATTCATATATGCTTAGGTAGCTCGCCAAGGGTTAGCGTTGTGGTGTTTATGAACGAACTAGTCCAAAGGAATGATTCAGTGAAATAAATATGAATGAATTATATCGCCTTTTAAGATTTTCCCGTTCTTTTAGCTCTACTCTTTTATATAAGCTCTGTTCCTTTACGTGCAAGAATCTTCAAGTTTTACCACTTTTTACTCGAAAAGCGTTCCTTCACATCAGACACCATAAAATTCATATGGGAGCAGTTTACAACTTTTACTGCTTTTGCCTGTTTTACCATTTTCAAAAGTAAAGGAACAGACCAATAGTTCTTCTAGTTTATTCGATTGAACGAGCGCATATTCTTCGAAATGTAATATTGAATGAAAATGTACCAACGAACGAAATTAATGACATAGTTCCATTTGGTGAATAGAATGAAAACAATTTTGCTGAGATTTTTAGACTTATTTTAGACCTTTTATATCTCCAGCTTAAGGCACGGAACGATTTATTTCACAAAGAAAATCTTAGTTAATTGAAAGGAGAAAGTATATAACAAACATAATTAATTTCTCTACCTCTTTTTGCGAAAGTTCAGTATTACTGGAAGAAAACTTTCAGTGCATGGGTAATTTAGAAGATGAAATTTATTTGGAAATTTTATAAGCAGAACAAAGCACTCTCTATCTCACGTTGATTGTGGTAAGTTGGTAAAAGAACAATAAATTATACAAAATCGATTCAATCGGCTACAAAATTAAGGAATAATAATACTAAAAAATTCAAAACATAACTACAACAAATATAATGATCATGTATACTTTTATATAATTATAAAATTCCATATATATTATTTCTAACTAAGGTCGGTTCTATCGACCAGAAATTCTTTTCTTTCACAGGTGACACAACAACATCAGCTGCATATCATGGTCTTTCGTTACTTCCTTCATTTACTCATATATATATATGGTGGTCGGTTTAATCGACTAAATTTTATTTAGCTATAGTATAAGTTTATATATAAGTTAAAAAATGTCAACATAACTGAAATAATATATTAAAAAATTTAATTCCACAAATATTGTAAGTATAAATATCCATCATAAAAATATATATTCCAATCCAAGTTCAATGGAAATATTTTTTTTCAATTTTTATAAAATTTACTTTCTACGTCTTGAGTGTGGTAAATCTTTTGGCAATTACTAGGGGATTTATGTCTTTACTGTTTTATTAGAAATTCGCGTTAAAATCAAGTGCGTTTAAATATTTTTTTTAATAAAATATTGAGACTTAATCCCTATAGCAAGCCAAGAGATATAACCAAATTTCCTTAGGTTTAAAGGTGTTTTCAACGACACGTTTTTTTCTTCAAAACACCAAAGGAGACTTCGTTCCATGGAAAAAGCAAAGCTGTTGGTGTAAGTATAAATACCTGCAGTGTAAGTATTTTGGGTAAGTGTGAATCCGGGGACTTCTATAACTTGGAAGTTAGAACAATTGAAACTATTATTTATTTTTATTATTTTGTTTTCAAATTTCTTTGCAGGTGTTATTATTTGTGTTTTTTTTATTTTTTTCAGTCACTTTAATAAACACATTTCACCACAAAACAATTTAAAATTTCCCATTGCCAATAACATTTCATTCTCTTTCAGCTGGGTTTTATTTTGTGGGGATCAAAAAAACACCAAATCAAAAATGATGTCAAAAGTATAGCTTCATAAATTATTTTTAATGCTGCTGTTCTTCCCCCGATTCATAAAACAATATCAAAGATCATTATTCTCTAAAGAATTTCCTCCTCCAATTCGACAACCACATTTTGAAGACATAGATAGCATCCATTCTCATAAGAATTTCATAGCCTATCCGTCCGTTTTTTTGCATTCTTTCAACTCACATGAGTGTCTCCCTTTGAAATTTTGAATGGTTGCTAATGTCTTCACTTCCACACAAAAAAATCTTCCAAATCTTTCCCCTAAACCATAGAAAAATCTAACAAATTTGACAAACCCACCCGAAAACCTCACAAAATAAAATTCCAATAAAAAAAACAATTAAATGGTGGATAGGCCTATTTGGGGAACCAGCCATTTAAAATAAATGGGTAACGCGCCATTGTGACAGTACCTCAGAGGTGGTGTGGAAATCTGTCATGAAAATTGAAAATAAATACAATAAATGTTATTAATGTTAAAATACAAAACAATTGTTTAATTTCGTGGTTTAAAGGTAAGTATGAAGTAGTCAGGTTTAATTAAGGTATGTAAATGGGACCAACACCATCTAATTCTAATAAATAGGTCACATAGGGGATGGAAGAAACCAAGCCTAGTTTCAAATCGGTTTTAACATGACAAAGTCTAAGACATGTCTTGGCCCTATCGAAGATGAACCATTTAAGTATCTCCCAAAATGTTCAAAATGTTCCCTTAAGTGCAGTATAAGGGCTGTTGGTAATGATTATTTTGCTATGGGAAGCCAATAATTCCTGAGATTCCAATATTAATTTCCTCTAGATAATGACACGAATATTCCAATCGGATTAAGTTTTTGTGCAGTGGAATAATTAGATCCACTGTTTATGAAACCTACACCTCAATCGCCTGAAAATGAACACTGGCAAAACTACTTTTAAACTTAAAAAAATCATATTTATATATTTTAAAATGGGGGGTCGGTTTATAGTCCATTTAGTTCGAATGTCTTCCCTGTAAATATTTTAAACGCTCTGCAACTAAGCAATTATAAAATTAACAAGTAAGAACGGCGTTAAGTTCGGCCGGCCGAACTTGTTATACCCTCCACCACAAGTGGTATTGAAGTAAAATGGTATAATTAGTTCCGTTTCGACTATGAAGAAGACTTAATACTAAATTTCAGCATTTTCGTTAAAACAATGTGAGGCACCATTCTATGGGGGATTTTTATACCCTCAGCATTTATGCTAACGAGGGTATATACACTTTCATACGGGCAAAATGTGCCACATCGAGATAATGGTTTTAGACGAAATGTGTTTTAGACAATTTGGAGTCGATTGAGCAATGTCCGTCCGTCTGTCTGTCTGGCTGGCTGGAGGGCACGATAAATCTCGAACGGATCAACCGATTCGATCCAAAATTTGGCTTTCGTAATATTTTGTCCAAACTTGGTTTAAGTTCGAAGATGGGTTATATCGGTCCACTCCTTCCGGTACCTCCCCCACAAAAGTTCGAAAATGTTCGGAAATTTTGTACGTACGATAACTCTTGAAGGGAGTAACCGATTTGGTCCATACTTTGCAAATCGTGAAATGTCTACCAGGATTAAATGAGGTTCCAATATGGACTCAATCGGTCCACTCCTTCGGGTACCTCCCACACAAAATTTGGGATATGTTTAGTTTAGGACCTGCTCTCGAATCGGTTTGATTTTTGTTTCAGCAACATGTATTCACTGCTCCCCATACGACGGTACAAGTTTCAATAGAACAAGTCCACACTTCCTAAGAAATAGCCTAAGAGTTGTAAAAAAAAACCCTATGACACCGTGTGAGGTGGTTGGAGCTCACGATAACTCTCGAACGGATCAACCGATTCGATCCAAAATTTGGCGTTCGTAATATTTTGTCCAACCTTAGTTTAAGTTCGAAGATAAGCCATATCGGTCCACTCCTTCAACTACCTCCCCCACAAAAGTCAAAAATGTTCGGAAAAATTGTTCGTACGGTAACTCTTGAAGGAAGTGGCCGAATTGGTCCATACTTTACACATCCTAATATATCTACCAGACATAGATCAGGTTCAAATATGGACTATATTTGACCACTTCATCCGGTACCTCCCACACAAAAGTTCGGACAAGTTCACTTTCAGACCTAGTATGGAATCACTTTGATTTTTGTTGAAGCAACTTGCATTCTCTGCCTCAATTGCGATGGTAAAATTTTTTTAGGGGCAAGTCCATACTTCTTGATCAAACAGCACGAAAGGCTCAAATACCCCCTAATGCACCATATGTAGTGGCTGGAGATCCACGTCCATAATGGTCAATGTCGATCCATTTCTTTAAGTATCTCCTCCGCAAAACTTTTGATCTTTAATCCTAATCAACATTTTAGTCGGTTCATACATCCAACATTTGTAAAACCGCCTAAATACATACGTTTTTTGGAAAAAAATTTCAATATACACAGGCTGAGGGTATATCTCAGTTTTTACTTGTTTAAAACGTCTATACCGACAAATTTCTGACGGAAAGTTTTTAGGCTCAAAGAAGACTAAATACCAAATTTCCTATATTTCGGTAAGAGAATGTATCTAAAACTTAAAAAATACCGAAAATCAAGAAGTACGCTTCTATGGGAATATAGGAAGACGTGGACCTATACTTTTAATACTCTTCTGGAATATTTTATAACTCTTGGAAGACGAAATAACGAATTTCAGCCATTTCGGTTGGATATTGACGTCACAATCTTCAGTATTATGAAAATCGGAAAGTACCGTTCTATGGGGGCTATATCGAAACGTGGACCTATTCCGACGAATTTTAGTCAGAAATGGGGCAATATGAAAGCGTGGACCTGTACAGACATATTTCTGGCGAACAGTTTTATATAACATTGAAGACTAAATACTAAATTTCAGCAATTTTGATGGAATATTGAAGACACAACCTTCACAATACGAAAAATCGAGAGGTACTTTTCCATGAGTGCTATATGAAGGCGTGGACCTATACGGACAAATTTGAAGGGGAAGTTTGAGTAGCCCCAACGAAGTCTAAATACCAAATTTCAGCCATTTCGGTGGAATATTGAGGCCACAACGTTCAAAAAACTGAAAATCGGGAGGTACCGTTCTATGGGGGCTATATGAAGGCATGGACCGATACCGACAAAGTTCTGGGGAAAAGTTTTATACCACCAACGTAGACTAAGTACCAAATTTCAGCCATTTCGGTGATAATGAAGCTAAAACCTTCAAAATACCGAAAATCGGGAGGTACCGTTCAATGGGGGCTATATGAAGGTGTGGACCGATACCGACAAAATTCGGGGGGAAAGTTTTATACCCCTAAAGAAGACTACGTACCAAATTTCAGCCATTTTGGTAGGATAATGAAGCTAAAACATTAAAAATACCGAAAATCGGGAGGTACCGTTCTATGGGGGCTATATCAAAACGTGGACCGATATATCCCATTTTCAATACCAACCATCCTGCAAGTAATAAAAACTTCTGTACCAAATTTTGACTCTCTATCTTTAAAATTGCGAGCTGTATCTTGATTTCAACAAACAGACAGACGGACATGGTCAAATCGACATAGAATTTTATGCTGATCAATAATATATATTCTTTATAGGGTCTCCGACGAATATTTCAATGTGTTACAAACGGAATGACAAATTTAATTATACATACCCTCCATATGGTGGAGGGTATAACAATATGAAAAACAAGTGAGCAAAGGCTATAGTCGGGACGGGGCCTACACCATTACCCCTGTGCATAAGCTTTTCACTGGTAAACATTTCTTTTAGGGAATATAATCCGACTACCACCAAAAATAATATGCCTCTTTCTCTCTGGGACCCGCATTAGCAACCAACATTTCGTGACCATCCGATCAAAATTGCGACCTGTAGCGTGATTGCAAAAAAATTGAGGAATTGGATGCATTACCGACTCCCATCAACCCCAACAATTTCGTGACTATTCGATCAAAATTCCAACCTGTTGCGCGATTACAAAAAATGGAAAAATTGGATATATTACTGACTTTTGCGATATATGGTTGTTTGCCCACTTACGCCAACATACTTTGCATCAATATAAAGGAGATCTTTTCTCCTTCCATTGACAGCCTTTCCTTTTGGAATACTCCTACCAGAAGCAGATATATTCGAATAAGAAAAAACGTTGACTTTTCCCCATATAAGCTTTTTGCTTATTCCGGCTCCTGAATATTATCCGACCATCACCAAACTTAATAGGCTTCTTCCCGCATCAACTCCCAAAAAAATCGTGACGATCCGATCAAAATTGCGAACTGTAGCGTGATTACAAAAAATCGGAAAATGGGATGTACCCCTGGATATGATCCGACCATCATCAAAAGTAATACGCTTCTTCCTCTGTGGGACCTTCATGTGGGCCACCTACGCCAACCTACTTTGCATCATTGTAAAGGTGGGATATTCTACTTTCATAGACAGGCTTTACTTTTGGAAGCTACCCAACCAAAGCTTTGATAGCGTCATTATAATTAAAATCGCATAAATTAAAAGTTGGGTTCTATTAGCGACTATTGTGATATATTCTTTGTTTAACCACCTACGACAACCTACTACACATCGCTGTAAAGGTGATATTTTCTACTTTCATTAGCAGGTTTTGCTTTTGATATACCCTTATATATGCGGAGATATTATCTTTGAAATGAAACGTTGACGTTTTCTCCAAATAAGTTTTTTGCCCATTCCGACCCCAGAATATTATACGACCATCACCAAAATCAATAGGCTTCTTCCCCTCCAGAACCCTCATCAACACCCAAAATTTGGTGACCTGTACCGTGATTACAAGGTTTAGATGGACAGACGGACGGACGGACACACATAGCCAGACGGACTCAGCTCGTCGATACATTCAATTTGGTATATATAAGTATGGGTCTGCAACCATTATTTCGACGCGTTACACACTTTTTGGCCAAAACCAACTTATAATACCCTTCCCACATAGTGGTGTAGAGTATTGAAACGGTACATCACTCCCTTTTTATACCCTCCACCATAGTAGGAAGGGTATATTAAGATTGTTTTTCCGTTTGCAACGCATTGAAATAATCATTTGCGACCCTATAAAGTATATATGAGGAAAAGTCAGTATTTTTTAATATTCCATTCCAAAAAATGTAGGAAAAATAGGTCGGAGTTATTCTTCTATTTTAGTTAAATTTCACGCAAAAAATCACATTTTTTATTCTAATCACTTCTCAAATACACGCTAACATCCAGCGGAAGATATGGGTATCGCTCACATAAATGTTGGGTTCCTTTAAATGGGGTATACTCTTGAAATAAAACTGTATCGGGTAATGTTCATTTTGAAATGTGTGTAAATCGCGAAATCCTCAAAATCATTTGATGCGCATGCGGTTTACCAATACAGCGATTTCTTCTCTTTACTTTGGCCGCTAAGATGTAGCATCGTCTGCAGATTAGTGTGCAAAAAGCTGTTTAACGCTTATAATTTGCACAAACTGCATACACTTTTTATGCGCATCCGATTTCACTATCATCAATAAAAAGATACATCGATCTAAACCTATTTCAATAAAATCCATCAAGAACCGTGGATGTAGCATCACACACTATTTTTGGGATAAATCGGATAAAGCTCCCATGCCACTAAATTTTTTAAACCGCTGTTTTCGCAAAAACGCGAGTGATATGTTAGTTTCTTCATTGAAAAGGAAAAGATATTTTCGCGATATTTTCAAAAATATTTTACGCACAATTTTCGGTTTTTGCAGTTGCTGTTTTCGTCGCTATAGTGGATGGATTTTCACGATCTATGATTTATATGATCCGGACCGTCAAAAAACTAAAATATCTTGGGGTTCCAGCACAATCAAAAGGATATTATATATACTGTACCCAAAAAATGGGGTTTTTCGAAAAAATATCGCACTAAATTTTGGCCTTTGGCAGTGGATTATATATTCATATCAAATTATGCATAATCGCGAGTACTTTGATACTATTATATGTTTTCTGAAATACCCGAATGCGCGTCGCAGTTAGATCAAAAATACAAAAAACACCTAAAATCTGGCTTAAAAATGTCAGCGTACATAAAAGGTGGATACATTGGAGATTTTGAAATGTGATACATTAGAGGCGTAATGTTCATTTTGTATTCTTCTATTTTTACTTTGGACAGATATCCGTAATTTAAACGATTTAATCGCCAATCGAACAACAACGTAAAAAAACTCGTTTGCTTCAACGCGTTTTTACCTATTTTTATTAATTTACGCGGTCATAGCTTCCTCGCAAATTAACTTTTTTAGCCACATTTTTCAGCTTTGGTTAAAAACTCTTCGTTTGATTCAACTATGGCCATATTTCGTGGTACACTGCAATATTTCGCGATTTATAACAGTGCAAACCTTGGATTCATCAATGTTAAATTTTTTTGACTTTTCGTCAAATATATACATTATTTCAACATTTGTTTTGTACTTTTATTTGGGAATTTATCTAAACTTCTTAAAAACTTCGATTTTTTGCGATTTTGATAATGGTTTAGCTGTTATTGTACCAGACGGACAATAAACTAAATAAGTTGATAATCAAATAACCACGGTTTGGGAATTATATGAATGGGCATCCGAGCCAGATAATCTACCAATTATTAAAGTGAGATTTTCTCAGATGATTATTTAAATACGAAAGAATAGTTGAATTTGAGATATGAATTGGCTAAACCTATCGCGGGCACAAAAAATCGTCGTTCAATAATACCTTTTAATGCTGGTCCAATAATTGCTAAACCATTTTCAAAATCGAAAATTGACGCAGTTTTTAAGTTGTCTAAATAAAACAACAAAATAAATGTTAGAAAATGTATTTGTTATTTTTTTGGTAAAATAACAAATTTTTCAAACTGGTATAAAGGAAAAATTGTATTGACAAATTTTAAAAAATTAAGAAAAAATAGTAATCATTCGAATCCCACTACCAAATAGGACTTACATTTTTTGTAATTGATCGTAGTTTAATACAAAAAAAAATAAGAAAATCGAAGGGGTTAATCATTGTTAAAAGGTGATTTTAAATTTTAAATCGCGAAAATTCCATCCAAGCCCACGGGGAATTTTTTTATATATTTTATTTGATAGCTGATAAAACAACAAAAAGTACAAAAAACTATTTTTTTCTATTTGGACCAACAGTAAAGAGTTATGAGTATTTCTTTGCACATAGCTTTTACAGAATTGTACATATTAAGGCGCGATACATCTGGAACAGTTAGTCAAACAATTCTGAAAATATACTAAAATGTTTTGTTGATGAGCAGCATCACCACAGCAAAAAATAAGGGAAATCAAAAACCTTATCTTGAAAAATTGTCCGATTTCACTCAGAAATCCCCATATATATTCTAGATCAGGGTAAAATTTTGAGTCGAACTATTTATGTCCGTCCATCCGTCTGTGGTAATGACTCCAGAATTCACAAAAATGGAGAAAGGACGCTCGGCAGATGCGTATTTTGTTTACAGGCAGGTCAAGTTCGATTGTAGGCTATATCGGTCCACATTTTGATATAACGGTACCGCCCGATTTCAGGTATTTTGACTTTTTTAGTCACATTTTCAAACCGAATTAGCTATAATTTGACATTTGGGGTTCCTAGTGATCAACAAACTTATATTCCTAAATGGCTTTTATAGGGTTTCTAGTGATCAACAAACTTATATTCCAAAAGTTATGGACATAGGTATATGTTTTGGTATAGCCTCCATATAACTGTACCTCCCGATTTTCCGTATTTTTAGGATTTTAGCTACAACTACCTTTAATTTAACTTTTGAGGTTCTCAGTAGCCACCAAACTTCTCTACCAAAAATCGGCAATATAGGTCCCTGTTTTGGTATAGCGCTCATAAAACAGTATCTCCCGATTTTCGGTATTTGGAGGATTTTAGCTACAATTTTTGGCCGAACTACCTGTAATTCAACTTTTGAGGTTCTCAGGGGCCACGAAACTTCTCTACCAAAAATCGGCAATATAGGTCCCTGTTTTGGTATAGCCCCCGTTATTTTTAACCAAACTTGCCGTAATTTGCTATTTGAGGGTCCTAGCAATCACAACATCTCTCTACTAAAATTTGTCAATTTGTCAATTTCTTTGTCTCAAAACTTTTCCACAATTGTCAGGAGTTTAGCTAAATGTGTTGACCGAGCTATCTGTAATTTGACATTTTAGGTTCCCAGTGGTCACACAATTTCTCCACCAAAAACCAAACATAGGTCCACACTTCGATAAGGCCCGATTTCAGGTATTTTGGCATTTTTAGTCACATTTTCAAACCGAATTAGCTTTAATTTGACATTTAGGGTTCCTAGTGATTAACAAACTTATATTCCAAAAGTTATGGGTTTCTATAGGGTTCCTAGTGATCAACAAAATTATATTCCAGAAGTTATGGACATAGGTCTATGTTTAGGTATAGCCCCCATATAACGTTACCTCCCGATTTTCGGTATTTTGAGGGTTATGATAACATTTTTTTATCGAACTACCTGAAATTTGACATTTGATGTTCCCAGAGGTCACGAATCACCTCCACCAAAAATTGTCAACATAGGTCCATATTTTGGTATAGCCCTTATCTAACGGTACCTCTCAATTTTTGGTTTTTTTGATCAAACTACCTGTAATTTAACATTTGAAGTTCCCAGTGATCACAAATTATCTCCACCAAAAACTGTTAACATAGGTCCATGTTTTGGTAAAACAGTACCTCCAAAATTTCGTTACTTTTAACCAAACTTGCCGTAATTTGCTATTTGAGGTTTCTAGCGATCACAACACCTCTCTACTGAAATTTGTCAATATTTTTTTATCTCAAAACTTTTCACAAAAATTGTCAATTGTCAGGAGTTTAGCTAAATGTGTTGACCGAACTATCTGTAATTCGACATGTTAGGTTCCTAGTGGTCACACAATTTCTCCACCAAAAACAGTCAAAATAGGTCCCACTTCGTTAAAGCCCCCATATAAAGGTGGCGCCCGATTGAAGAAATTTGTTGATACATTTTCTGACCTTACTTATCTTCACTTAAAATTGTGGACAGGAAAGAAAACTAAATAATTGCTCTGTTCCGGAACCTGCAAGAATCTACTAGTTTTTACTACGATAACAATTTTCCCTTTATGTTATCGAAGAAAATAGTAAAAATTAGTAGATTCTTGCAGTTCTGGAACAGACCAAATATGTATTTTATGGTAGAGGGTATAAAAAGTTCCGCCCGGCCGAACTTAACGATTTTTTACTTGTCAAATTTTGACTTCCCCTTATTTGCGGTGATGAAGAGGCAAACTCTTCATTAAGTCAATTACAATATTGCATTTCAATGTTCATTTTTTTAATTTCTAAAAAAATATTCTCTTGAAATCCATAAATCTTTTCAAACAGCAAACTCATCAGCATACCTCTCGAAATAAAATATGCCGAACATATTGTTCTATTGGTCACTTTTTATACACTCAACACAGCTATGGTCGACTTGAGATATTTAAAAAAACGAGCACTCAACAAAAACATCTTATTTTTCTATTTCCATGGAGTTATTTGTTGTTCTGTTTTGTTTTTGTTATTGTACTCCCCAGCTACTGTTTGCACCAATATGTATGATGCCATCAATTATGGCCAAGGAACACGCCTTTACTTGTTACCTCTCTATTGAAATGGTCATCCTTTGATGTTGACGCAGTCAAAACAAAGTACACATTCAGCATTCAAAAGGGTCGTTTGTTCCTTTGGTCATTTTACACAATGCATTATGGTAAGTACAAAAGGTCCTTTGTGAATGTCCATTCGTAGCCCCCCACGACCTCCCTCCTACTCCCCTTATTACGACATGCAAAAACATTCAAACATCTTTATGTCATTCTCCCTTCTGTGATTCATTCATGCCACCGTCGTCAATTCTTCTATTCATTCGTAGTTTGTTGTAGTACTAATAAACAAAATAGAAATGTACAAATTGTTGAGGAAAAAGCGGAATTTGTTTGTTGTAAATACAACAGCATCATCATCACCACCACCATCCCCTCGCTACAATGGGAAAATGGCATTTGGGCGGGGTTGTGTAAGCGGCCTCCTTTGACAACTCAATCTGTATTCATTCGTTCTCCTGTTAACTTCATTGTACCGGGAACCAGGGCGGATATGACAAAAGATTGGAATATAATGACTTATAAAACAATTGCAACGACGATGAATGGGAGACAAATTATTTAAGGAAATGTGATAAACATTCATTGCTCTTGCGGAAATAAACTTCTCGCATACCACATGCTACTATATTAACATTTGCCAAGAAAAGCAAAGCTGAATGTTTAAAATATTTACAAGGAAGTCATTCGAACTAAGTTGACTATGAAACGATCCCTAATTTTAGAAGTTTAGAAGAGTTTAGAATCCTTTGAAGATTCCCCTCTACTCTGCAGACATTCCGATGTAGATTGAATAAATATAAATAACGATAAGAATGTCAGAACGGTTAAGAGGACTACAACTGAAAGCCGTCTTAAAATGGTTCTTATTTAAGATGAAAAGAAAGCAGAGTATAATAACTGTTTTAGGGTTTCGTAGGACTTCATTAGGAATTTTTACTGAACACCAGAAGGTCTTCTCATAGAAAATAGAGAACATAAAGTCTTTTTTATAAAAATGCGGAAGGTTTACTATTAGGAAACAGAGCTGTCTTTTCAGGGAAAGAAGAAAGCCTTCTTTTGAAAGACCAGCAGTTCTTTGCTCTTGTAATAGCACAGAAGATCCGTACGATATTCTTAGTAGTAATATAATAACAAACGTCCTCTAATAGAAAAAGGGGTTCTTACAAACATACATAAAATCTCCTTAGGAAAGGCCAAAAGGTTCTCTTACAGAAGATCAGAAATACCTCATATAGAAAACCAAAAGGTCTTCCCGTAGGATGAATTTCTCATAGAAGATGAAAAGGTCTTTGAATAAAAAAACTGCATTTTCCGTTTAGTTATTTTTGTTACGAATGTAACTGATAGGTTTAAGTTAATTTAGATGAATTTAAATTGTAACTTAAATCACTCTAGTGTGGACCGGGACTGCGAGTTGTGTGTGTTTGTCGCACTGATTCGAGGGGTTACCAGCCCCCTATTCAGTAACTTTTTAACAACTTTACTCATTGTTTATTTTACAACAATTTCAATTGTTTGTTTTGCAGTTGTTACAAAAACAAAAAACATTTGCATTTGAAAAACGAAAAGTTCTAGGACAGAGAAGCCATTCAACAGTCGATACGTCTGAAGAGCTGCTTAACCAACAGCGCAACCAGATAACGTAATTTGGTGACTGTGTGGGTTCGAGTCCTCGGCTTTCCTTTTTCACTTGTAAAAAATTTCCGATCATCAAGCTTAACTCTAAACGAGAAAATCAATAAAAATCATTAAAAAATGATCTTCGCCCTAACAGGCAAAATTTCAAAAGAAATTTTACCTACAGATCCTCCTTCTAGAAACATCGTCAACGAGAAGCGATTGGCATAAAAACTGGGGAACTGTGAGGCATTCAGTCAGTAGTTTTTCACACCTTGAGCTGAAAAAGTTATTTAAAGAAAAATTAAATGAAAGCTATGTGCTTACTGGAGTTAAGCTGCGTGCTTAGTAATTTAAGTCGTGTGGGAATAAAACATCGTCTACAAGAGATAAATATTTTGATTAGAGACCATATTTTTTTGTTTGAATGGCGAAATATCTTCTTATGGAATACTAAAATGAGTTATTGTGTATGAACCAAAGGGTTCCAAAGTAAGACACGAGATTCCTCTTCTAGAAGGGTACAAAGTCTTCATGTAAAAGACCGACAAGTCTTTTATAGAAGACCATATGGTCTTATTATGGAAAGCCAGAAGATCTTCTTATAGAAAACCAAATTGTCTTCGTATTGTCTTTGATCAAAACGTCTTTTTACAGGATATCGAAAGCGATTTTATAGAAGATTAATTAATGGTTTTCAAATGGGTTTTTTCTTAAGATAAATCCAAAGGCCATCTTACTTACTTAGCTGGCCCATTACAGAACATTTCTTCCATAGGCCGAACTAAGAAAAGATCTCCATTTCTCTCTATTTGTTGCTTTGCACTCTGGAATACCGCGCCTTTTCATCTCATCATCCACTTGTTTGCGCCATCTATTCCTTGGCCTGCCAATTCTGCGTGCACCGCAAAGTGGTCCGTATTTATACGCCTTTTTAGAGTGTTCATCATCGCTCATTCTCATGATATGGCCTAGCCAACGCAATCGCTGCATCTCGATACGTTTAACTATATTGATGTCGTTGTATAGCAGATACAGCTCGTGGTTCATGCGACGTCGATATTCACCGTCAACGCAGATTGGTCCGTAGATCTTTCGAAGAATTTTTCTCTCAAACACACCAAGCACTGCCATGTCTGCTTGAGCAAGCACCCAGGCTTCGGAGCCATACATCAGCACGGGTAGTATCAGTGTTTTATAGAGCGTTATTTTTGTTTGACGAGATGTGGCTTTGTTTTTAAACTGCTTACTTAAACCAAAGTAGCATCTGTTGGCCAATACAATTCTTCTTTTTATTTCACAACTTATGTCGTTTGTTGTGTTTACGGAGGTGCCGAGGTAGACGAAGTCTTTTACTACCTCAATATTATAGGAACCAACTTCCACAGTCGGTCCGAGCTCAATGGACGCATTGCGCGTCGACACCATCAACTTGGTCTTCTCACCGTTTACCGCCAGACCCACTTTAGCAGATTCTCCTTCGACCTTCATAAAGGTATCAGTTACTTCTTTTACTGAACGGCCCCTGATGTCTATATCATCGGCATAAGCAAGTAACATGTGACTATTGGTATAGATTGTGCCACTTCTTTTGTCCTTTTCCAGCAGGATGTTGAAGAGATCACAAGAAAGGCTGTCTCCTCGTCTGAAACCTCGCTTGGTACCAAACTCTTCGGAGAGGTTATTTCCTATTTTAACTGAAGACTTCGTCATAATCGACAAAAAGGTGGTAGGTGTCGATCTGCATCTCTTGGGTTTTCATAGGATTTGCCAAGGGGTAAATATCTGGTCAATGGTGGACTTGCCAGGTCTAAAGCCGCATTGGTATGGTCCAATTATTTCATTGACCATAGGCTTTAGTCGTTCGCACAATATCCCTGATACGATCTTGTAGGCAATAGGGAGTAGACTTATGCCCCTATAGTTGGAGCATACAGTCTTATCTCCCTTCTTGTGGACGGGGCACAGGATACTCATGTCCAATCGTCGGGTACTAGTTTTTCCTGCCAGATGGTGCCAACTAGCTGATGAATACACCTTATCAGCGTGTCGCCTCCGGTTTTGAACAGCCCGCCTGGTAAGCCATCGGCCCCTGCTGCCTCATTATTCTTCAGCCGATTTATTGCTGTCTTTACCTCATCTTGGCCGCGTGGTATACATTCAATACCATCTTCTGGGATTGGATCTGTGGTATCTTCGTCGACTTCGCTACTATTGGATACCAACAGTTTGGCAAAATGCTCTTTCCATATCCTTAGCACACTATCTGTAACAGTTACCAGATTACATTGCTGGTCTCTACAGGAGAATGTGCCAGTTCCAAAGCCGTCAGTTTGATGTTTCACTCTTTGGTAGAATTTTCAAACTTCATTCTGGCTCCTGTGCATCTCGATTTTTTCACACTCCCGCTTTTCCATTTCTCTCTTTTTCCTGCGGAAAAGACGTTTCTCCTCTCTCCTTTTCTCCCGATACCTTTCATGTGCGCTACGCGTTGCTACTGATTGTAAAGTAGCCCTATATGCCGCATTTTTCTCTTCGGTAGCAGCACGACACTCCTGGTCATACCATGGATTCCTTGATGGAGGTCTCTGGTATCCAAGTACTGATTTTGCGGCTGTTTGAATGGAGTGGGCAATGTTTTGCCATTGTCCTGATATGTTATCGGGACGAGAAGTGCTTTGATTAAGTGGAATATGATGTGGTTATCTGTTGTGATTGCAGCTTACCGATGTCTAACTTTCGTGTTGTGTCTGTTCGTACTTTGTTTGCTACGTTTAACCGGGTGTGTACCTTTGCTGCAACAAGGTAGTGGTCCGAGTCTATGTTTGCTCCTCGGAAAGAACGCACATCCAACACGCTCGATGAATGTCTTCCATCTATCACAACGTGTTCAATTTAGATTCTTGTTTTCTTATCTGGAGACAGCCAGGTGCCACGTTCGGATGACGAGATGTTTAAATCTGGTTCTGCTAACTACCATGTTTTTTGAGCAGCAAAGTCTATCAGCTTCATTCCGTTATCAGATGTTTCACTGTTGAGACTGTTGGGCCAAAGATATTCTCCTTTCCAATTTTGGCATTAAAATCGCCTAGAATAATCTTAATGTCATGGGCAGGACAACGGTCCTATGGTTTTTCTAAGCGCTCATAGAATATATCTTTGGCCTGTTCGTCTTTTTCTTCGGTTGGAGCATGAGCGCAAATAAAGTTGATGTTGAAGAATTTCGCTCTTAATCGAATTGCTGGAGACCAACTACAAATCCGCAACCAAACTCATGTTTTGTGTCATGGCAGCTATAATACAGTCCGTCACCTTTAGGTGTTGTTGTGACGCCTTTCCCAATCCATCGTATTTCCTGTATGGCAGTAATATCGGCCTTGTACTTTTCAAGTACGTCTGCCAATGCGTAAACTGCACCTTCTTTATAAAGAGTGCGAACATTCCAGGTGCAGATTCGCAGATCATGGTCAAGTACGTCTGCCAATGCGTAAACTGCACCTTCTCTATAAGGAGTGCGAACATTCCAGGTGCAGATTCGCAGATCATGGTCCTTAAAACGTTTGCGGGGTTCGTCAACTTTAGAGGGGTTTGTTTTTCTTTTCTTTCGTTTTTTCAGGGTAGGGTTGCTTTTTCTAGGGGAGGGTTACTAACCCGACGCCCAAACCCAAGTTTTTAACATTCTTATCGATAAACGCGCGGCACATTTTAGCTCACTACCTTTAACGGGTGTTAAAGGCAGTTCCCAGGTGACACCACGGGGAGGTCAGTGTCCACTTGAGATGAAAGAGGGACCAAGATTAATCCTGGGCTTTGCCATGTTAAAACCGGTCAAGACCGTTCATTAGTATCTTCCATCCCCTTCGTCACCCGTGATTTGTATGTAATACAAAAGGTCTTCCTAAAGAAGACCAACAGTTCTTCCCAAAGCAGACAAGGATAGCCGTACTATTGCAGCAAAATGTTCGATGCCAAAGATGCCATTCAATCATGGGTGCAAGTGAACTAGCATGTCATATTTTTAGCATCCTCATCGATGAATTTTTATGAGCGTGGACCCCAAAAGATGCTATTCATGTTTGGATCCAAAGCATGTCATTTACACCAATGCTTTGACATGTCATTTTCACCAATGTTTTGGCATGTCATTTTCACCAATCCTTTGCAATGACCTTATCATTACGACGACAGTTTTAACATTGTTGGTTGTGATTTCGAGACCAAGGTCTTCCGATAGAAAATAAGAAAGTCTTCCTATAGAAGACCACAACGTCTTCCTAAAGTAGACATCTAAAAGACCAAAATGCCTTCCTATAAGATACTAAAATGTCTTCCTATCAAAAGGTCTTCCCATAGAAGACCAAAAGGTCTTCCCATAGAAGACCAAAAGGTCTTCTTATAGAAAACCAAAATACCTTCCTGTAGAAGACGAAAAGGTCTTCCCAAATTAAACCAAAAGTCTTCCTGTAAAATATCAAACGATCTTCCCATAGAAACATCAACGTCGCCCTAAAGAAGACCAAACGGCCTTCCTAAAGTAGACATCCAAAAGACCAAAATGCTTTCCTATAAAAGACCAAAATTTCTTCCTATAGAAAACCACAACGTATTCCTATAGAAGGCCACAACGTCTTCCTATATAAGACTACACCGTGTTACTATAGAAGACCAAAAGTTCTTACTAAAGTAGGCCAAAAGGTCTTCGTACAGAAGTCCAAAAGTGCTCTGAATGAAGACCAAAAGGTCTTCCTAAATTAAACCAAAGGTCTTCCTGTAAAATATCAAACGATCTTCCCTTAGAAGACATCGACGTCGTCCTATAGAAGACCAAACAAAAAGTCTTCCTAAAGTAGACCTATAGAGGACCAAAAGGTCCTCCTATAGAAGACTACAACGACTTTATACAGACGACCAAAAGCTCTTCGTATAGAAGACCAAAAAATCTTCCTATAGAAGACCAAGGTCTTCCTATAGAATATAAAAAAGTCTTCCTATAGACGACTACAACATCTTCTATAGAAGACCAAACGGTCTTCCTAAAGTATACATTTAGAAGACCAAAGTGCCTTCCTATAAAAGACCAAAATGTCTTTCTATATAGGATCAAAGGTCTTCCTATAGAAGACCAAGGACTTTCTATAGAAAATAAAAAAGGCTTCTTATAGGATACCACAATGTATTCTTATAAAAGTCGTTCTGCCTAAAGTAGACCAAAAGTTCTTTCCATAGAAGACCAAGAGGTCTTTCTATAGAAGACAAAAAGGTCTTCCTATAGAAGATCGAAAGGTCTTCCTATAGAAGACCAAAGGGTCTTCTTTCAGAAGACCCAAAGGTCTTCTTATAGAGAACTAAAACGTCTTCCTATAGAAGACCAAAAATTCTTTCTATAGAAGAGCAAAAACAACATTTTTTTGATTATAGAAGACCAAAGGTCTTTGGAGACCAACGATCTTCCTATTGGAGACCAAACTGTCTTCCTACAGAAAGACCTACGGGTTTTATTATGGATGACTGAAACATATTCGTATACTTCAACGAGTCTTGCTATGGAGGCCAAAAGAAGGTCTGCCAAAATGTCTTCAGTAGAGGTTTTACTATAGAAGACCCAAAGGTCCTTCTATAAAAGACTCAAATGTCTATCTATAGAAGAACTTAAGTACTTCCTATAGATTTTTCCAGCAGACCAAAATATTAAGTACGCTTCTGCCGGTCGGATAGGTAACATATTCGACCTTATATTAGAAATAAAACAAACAATATACATATTTTCATTTTCCGTTTCACATTCCTTACATCTCCTGAAAGAGAAAAATGGTTTGTAGACGACATTTAGACATATTAACCATTAAGGTGTAACACACACACAATAAACCCCACTTACTAACATTATGTTCCTAACACGTAACAAGTGTTTACACTACTAAACACTCTACCGTCTGGATGTCTTGATTTATGAAGCATACAATGACTTTTTGACATGGTAGTTTGGACTACCATCCGACGACAATGGCTTTGGAAATGGATGATTGACAGAGTGTTTACATCACACCCGAATGCTTGTTGCAAATTTTGCGACTACTACCAGAAATGCCTGAGGAATTGTTTTTTGCGTGGGTAACACCCACAAAAATGTACTTGGATATCCCGCAGAGATGTTATAAATGAATATTTCTCTCAAAAATATATAATTAGATTCACTTGCGACGAAATGTAACAACAAAAACAAACAAACAATAATATGTAAACAAGGACAATATTGTTATTGCTGTTGTTGTTGGTGGTGCCTCTGTTGTTGTAGTTATTGTTATTACATTGGGAAAATCTAATTTGTGCCGGAAATTTAACAATCAGTTGAAATAATGAAATGTAACAAAAAATGCGTTCAAAATTGAATCATGCTTCAGAGTGTTTCGTGTGTTTGTGTGTGTTTTTGTCACATTTCAGCATTCATTCAGTCTTTTGTTGGGAAATACGCAAAAATACAGTCGAGTGAATGAATGATTCGAATTTTATTATGTAAAAATTATTACACTTTAAAAATTACATATGCAAATAAGCGGAAAGAAACAAACAGATTCAGAGATTATTGGAAATTTTATTTAAAGTCATTAACTATTTAAGTTTTATCGCTTCAGGAAATATTTAGGACAATTATGGATATCTAAAGATGTAATTAGATGAAATTTTGAAAAATTTAAAATCATTTAATATGTACTCTTAGATATAACGGTCATGGTATATTTTTCAGATTTCAGTTCGTTACCGTTTATATTTTGAAACACATTAGAATTCCAAGAATTGATGCGGGACATTTTTATACATTCCTGCTAGATTTTGAAGTTTTGTTTTTCATAATCATCCAATTTCAGTTTATTTTTCCATGTGTATTCTTTGTATTATTCGAAAAACTTTAATAAAGCCTGACCTATTCCCAAAACTCAATGCCCTTTGGGTTCAACAATAAAACAATAACTAAAACTTATCACAATGAAACTAATAATTTGTTTCTCATCGCACATGGAAAAACTTCCTTCTCCAAAAATGTTAATTATGTTGTATTGTCTTCACTTCGGGCATCAGGTCTAGGTGGGATGGATAACAAGAACACAATTAACACTTGTTGTTGTACTGCCAGTCCCATAACAAAAGGATGTTGAAATTATTGTTATTGTCTTTCAGGAAAAATATTACCTTTTCACAAGTTAATAGTGTGCTGTAGTAGGACATGTTTTAGCTTAATCCTTGTGAGGCAGGTAGGTGGATAACCTGATGAGTGTAACAATTATTTTACGTGACAACCAACAACAATGGGATATAATCGTCTGCTGATTATAACCTAAAGGATGGTGTATAGAATGGTTTAGTTGAATTTGAACAAACATACATATGAAAAGAATGGGAATGATAAGTTGAATTCGTATTTTATTAAAAGAAATCTGGGACTTCGGAAGGTCTCTTGGTATTCTATGAAAATATAGATTAGCTTTATATAAGAAAACTTTCAATTATCGGTTTCTCTTAGCATTTGCTTAACTTATTAGTAAAAGATGAAAATGTATGCGGCAACTGAAGAGAAATCTTCGTGCCACATGGGAAAGATTACACAGACCATTTTGAATAATAGGATGTTATGTTGCCTAGGACTCCAAATTAAAGAGTGGCGACCTTTTATGTTGTTACCTCAAGTAAAAGAATCCTCCTCCGTCAACGCAGATTGGTCCAAAGATCTTTCGAAGAATTTTTCTCCCAAACACACCAAGCACTGCCTTGTCTGCTTGCGCAAATACCCAGGCTTCTGAACCATACATCAGCACGGGTAGTATCAGTGTTTTGTAAAGCGTTGATTTTGTTTGATGAGATGTGGCTTTATTCCTAAACTGCTCATTCAGCCCGATGTAGCATCTATTGGCCAACACTATTTTTCTTCGTATTTCAAAATTATAGAAACCAACGCCAACAGTTGGCCCGATCTCTATCAGTTATCAGGTACTTCCTTTACCGATCGACCTATGATGTCAATGTCACAGGCATAAGCAAGTAACATATGGCTGTTTGTATATATTGTGCCACTTCTTTTCACCTTAGTATCTCGTAGAACCTTTGTAACGTGACCGTTTCATACACGTATTTCCACATGCAGTCAGCATAGTCAGCATAGTGGACAAATTTAACTTCGGGGTAATTAACGATAATCACTGCTGCACAATAATTCTCATTCACTTCGTGTTACCACCCGAATGTATATTTCAGTTTTATTCACCGAAGTCGTCGATCACCAGCCGAACAAAGTACGAATAGACGTGTGGCTCGTCCGCAGTCTACCATACTAGTTAGCCACGAATCGATCCAGCTCATAGCAAGCTCTTAGCGCTTAGCAAGCTCCCAGCTCATAGCAAGCTCCCAGCTCTTAGCAAGCTCTCAGCGCTTAGCACGCTCCCAGCTCATAGCAAGCTCTCAGCTCATAGCAAACTCTCAGCGCTTAGCACGCTCCTAGCTCATAGCAAGCTCCCAGCTCTCAGCCAGCTCAAACTCATAGCTAGCTCCATGCTCTTAGCCAGCTCCATGCTCTTAGCCAGCTCCCATTAACCGATCTCTTCCCGACAGCAATCCAAGTACCACTGAGCCGAGCCACATACACAACGAGCCGACAGCAACCCGAATGCCTCAGAGCTGACATTAATCCGAACACTACAGATCCGATCCACATACCCGAAGATTGCCAACGAGCCGACATTAACCCGAACACTACAGAGCCTAGCCAGTAACCCAACGAGCTGACAGCAACCCGAATGCCGAGTCACACACACGACGATTGACAACGAGCCGACAGTAAGCCGAACACCACAGTCTATAACTGCAGAGCCGAAAGCCACCCAATTACCCCAAGCCGACAGTAGTGTGGAGCCGAGCCACAACAGACGACTGCTGAGCCTACAACTACCGCAACACAGAAACGAATTTAACTAATAACTCATACCGCATCCATTTTCCTCACATATATGTATATTATGCGTTTAACAAACACCGAGAGTGTATAATAAAGATTTAAATCGTAAACACTCGTGTTTTACTTGAGGTTTGTGGGTCCTTAGGTCGACCCTGGCAGCTCCAGAGAAAACCACTCGTTATACCTTTTCCAGCAGAATGTTGAAAAGATCACACGAGAGGCCATCACCTTGTCTGAAACCTCTTTTGGTACCAAACTCTTCGGAGAAGTTCTTTCCTATTTTAACTGACGATCGAGTATCAGTTAATGTCATTCTACAAAGCCGGATAAGCTTTGCAGGGATAGCAAATTCAGGCATGGCTTTTAATACCTTTGAACGTAGGGGGCTGCTTCATAACACTATGCAACAAAATGGAGGTGAAAATCTGGGGAAGAGATGGATGTCTTTGGTGACTATATAAAGAACTCCGAAGGACAGATCCGCCGTGAGTCGAACTTTCGAGTTATGGCGTGATGAATATTTTGCTGGATATCTATAAGCCCTCAGGAATTTGCGTTATATCTTTGTTAGCTGTTGCTTTAGCTTATTTTTGAGACATCACCAAAGGAATTATCTCTTCCAAAATATGTGTTCACAGTGTAATCGACAAAAATGTGGTAGGTGTTGATGTGCATCTCTTGGGTCTTCTCTAGGATTTGCCGCAGGGTAAATATCTGGTCAATGGTGGACTTGCCAGGTCTAAAGCCGCATTGGTATGGCCCAATTATTTCATTGACCATATGCTTTAGTCTTTCGCACATTATCCCTGACACTATCTTGTAGGCAATAGGGAGAAGATTTATGCCCCTATAGTTGGAGCATACAGTCTTATCTCCTTTCTTGTGGACAGGGCACAGGATGCTCAGGTTCCAATCGTCGGGTACTCGTTCTTACTGCCAGATGGTGCTAACTAGCTGATGAATACACCTTATCAGCGTGTCGCCTCCGGTTTTAAACAGCTCGGCTGGTAAGCCATCGGTTCCTGCTACCTTATTATTCTTCAGCCGATTTATTGCTGTCTTTACCTCGTCTTGGCTGGGCGGTAAACATTCAATACCATCTTCTGGGATTGGGACTGTGGTATCTTCGTCGTCTTCGCTACTATCGGATACCAACAGTTTGTCGAAATGTTCTTTCCATATCCTGAGCACACTATCTGTATCAGTTACCAAAGTACCTTGCTGGTCTCTACAGGAGGATGTACCTGTACCAAAGCCATCAGTTTGATGTTTCACTCTTTGATAGAACTTTCGGACTTCATTCTGGCTCCTGTACATCTCAATGTTTCAACACTCCCGTCTTTCCATTTCTCTCTTTTTCCTGCGGAAAAGTCGTTTCTCCTCTCCCCTTTTCTCCCCATACCTCTCTCGTGCGCTACGCGTTGCTGCTGATTGTAGAGTAGCCCTATATGCCGCAGTTTTCTCTTCGGTAGCAACACGACACTCCTGGTCATACCATGGATTACTTGGTGGAGGTCTCTGGTATCCAAGTATGGATTTTGCGGCTGTTTGCATGGAGTGGGCAATATTTTGCCATTGTGCTTATATGTTATCGGGACGAGGAGGGCTTTCATTAAGCAATTGGGCTAATTGAGTGGAATATGCTGTGGCTATCTGTTGTGATTGCAGCTTACCGATGTCCAACTTCCGCGTTGAGTCTGTTCGTGCTTTATTTGCAACGTTTAGCCGGGTGCGTACCTTTGCTGCAACATGGTAGTGGTCCGAATCAATGTTTGCGCCTCGGAACGATCGTACATCCAACACGCTGGATGAATGTCTTCCATCTATCACAATATGATCAATTTGATTACTTGTTCTTTGATCTGGAGACAGCCAGGTGCCCTTATGAATATCGAGATGATTAAATCTGGCACTGCTAACTACCATGTTTTTGCAGCTGCAAAGTCTATCAGCCTCATACCATTGTCAGATGTTTCACTGTGGAGACTGAATTTCCCGACTGTTGGGCCCAAGATATTCTCCTTTCCAATTTTGGCATTAAAATCGCCTAGAATGATTTTAATGTCATGGGCAGGGCAACGGTCATATGTTTCTTCTAAGCGCTCGTAAAATATATCTTTGGTCTGTTCGTCCTTTTCTTCAGTGGGAGCATGAGCACAAATAAAGCTGATGTTGAAGAATTTAGCTTTTATTCGAATTGCAGCAAGTCTTTCATTCACTGGGGTGAAGCTGGATACCAAATTTTTTAGTCTCCGACTAACTACAAATCCGCAACCAAACTCATGCTTTACGTCATGGCAGCTATAATACAGTGCGTCACCTTTAGGTGTTGTTGTGACGCCTTTCCCAATCCATCGTATTTCCTGTATGGCAGTAATATCGGCCTTGTACTTTTCAAGTACGTCTGCCAATGCGAAGTCTGCACCTTCTCTATAAAGAGTGCGAACATTCCAGGTGCAGATTCGCAGATCATGGTCCTTAAAACTTTTGCGGGGTTCGTCAACTTTAGAGGAGTTTGTTTTTCTTTTCTTTCGTTTTTTCATAGTAGGCTGTTTTTTCTAGGGGAGGGTTACTAACCCGACGCCCAAACCCAAGTTTTTAACGTTCTTATGGGTGAACGCGCGGCACATGTTAGCTCACTACCTTTAACGGGTGTTAAAGGCAGTTCCCCAGGTGACACCACGGGGAGGTCAGTGTCCACTTGAGATGAAAGAGGGACCAAGATAAATCCTGGGCTTTGCCATGTTAAAGCCGGTCAAGACCGTTGCTTGGTATCATTCATCCCCTACGTCAACCTTGGCTTAAGTAAGCACTTTAAAAACAAAGCCACAAATCGCCAAACAAAAATAACGCTTTACAAAACACTGATACTACCCGTGCTGATGTATGGTTCCGAAGCTTGGGTACTTAAGCAAGCAGATAAGGCAGTGCTTGGCGTGTTTGAGAGAAAAATTCTTCGAAAGATCTACGGACCAATCTGCGTTAATGGTGAATATCAACGTCGCATGAACCACGAGCTGTATCAAATATACAATGACATCAGCATAGATAAACGTATCGAGATGTAGCGATTGCGTTGGTTAGGCCATATCATAAGAATGAGCGATGGTGAACCCGCTAAAAAGGCGTATAAATTCGGGCCACATGGCGGTGCACGCAGAATTGGCAGGCCAAGGCTTCGATCGTATTCGATATTCCTAAAAGTGAAGTAACAAACAGAAAGAATTGGAGATCTTTCCTTAGGTCGGCTTATGAAACAAATGTTCTGTAATGGGCCAGCTAAGTAAAGTAAGTAAGGATATGCCAGTTTTTCCTATGGATGAGCAAAGATCTTCCTATAAATAATTAAAAGGGTTTCCGACAGGTCTTCTTATAGAAGACCAACATTTTGCTTATAGCGGGCAATAAGGTCTTCTTCATAGATGACCGAAAGGGACTTTTTATAGAAGACAAAAAGGTATCTTTATTGCAGAGGAGGAGGTCGACTTACAGAAGTTCAATAAGTCCTCTTACAGAAGACTTGTAGGTCTTCCTATGGGCTACCAAAAGGTCTTCGTATTCAAGACAAGGAAAGTGTTCTCATAGAATATCAAATGGTTTTCTAATAGAGGGGCAAACGGGCTTCTTATGAAGGAACGAAAGCTCTTCTTAAAGAAGACTGAAGTATCTTCATACACAAGACCAAAAGGGTATTCTTATATAAGACCTATAGGTACTTCAATAGATGACACTTAATATCCGTTTCCATGTAAAAAACTGCAAGGCCTTCTTACAGAAGACCAAATAGTCTTCTTATAGGAGTACCATTTACAGATAGTATACCCAAAAAGCTTCATATATAAGACCAATATATCTGCTATCAGAAGGCCATTAAATGATTATGTTCTCAAAAAGGAGTATAGGATCATCGTATATGAGACCAAAAGATCTTCCTCTAAAAGTACAAAAGGTCTGTTTACTTCGTGGATATTACCACCATTACTATTTGCTGCCTAATCATTTAAGGGGTGACCCCCACGTGTAAACCCCAAAAAGGAAAATTTCATGATTTTTCCAGGAAAACTACCAAACTTTTTTGGTCGATTTTTTCATAAGATTGTTTCGATCGATTTGAAAATTTGCTAATTCCATGCTAATTCTACTTTAAAATAAGCCAATATTGTTTTTAGATTTTCAGAAATTTAAAAGTGTGGGTCACCCCTTAAAGCAAATATTACTGCAACATTGCTGTTAGTCGCCAAAAAGAATAGGTATCTATAGAAAATATAAATCTGCACTAAAATGCATTTTTCTTACCTGGCGATTAAATGCTTGTCGTTTATTCTCCCTTCTAGATAGCGCCATCTCTTGCTGAATAGTATCTAAAATGGAAAGACAACAATAATTTGTTAATGTAAAGCATATTTTTAGGCATTACATAATACATGTTGGATATCGTTTGGATTACAAGACAAACGAATAAATAATTTATCTTTATTCTCTTTAAAAATTGCAAAAAATTTAATAGGACTTTTCATCTGTTAAACAAATTGAGAATAAAGAAATCAGCTAAAATGGTAACATTGTTCGCTTCATTCGCTATTCATGAATGGTTTTGTCAAGTGCTTTAATTCAACGAGCATTGTTTTGTTAACACAGGAGATGACTTTATGTCCCACTTGGCCACTTGGTATCCGAATATGCAGCAACGCGATGATGAAATACACTTCTGTGGGCCATGTAGCGATTTCCTTGTCAAGGATACTGCTGCGCTTTTATTGTTGTTCAAAGTCCTTCAAAATGAAGTTTACAAATTCATTTGCCTTTTTTGTTGTTGTTTCGAGTGTAAAAAGAACAACGAACAATCGTCAGAGGATTGCACAAATGTTTAGATATAAATGTATGTAGGGTATGTATTAAGTACATATGGGACATTTCATAAAATTTAAGGCCGTGTTATTCTTGAGATTTCAACAAAATAAAAAATGTGCAAATTATGTACTTATATGTGGTTTCCATAGCATCCTTGATGAACATTTTTGGAAAATATCCTTTAATCGATCAAATACTTATTAACAAACGAATATAGTGTTAGAAGCAAAAATCCTCTTTTCACCCTTCAGTCTTCCACAATCCAACCACTTGATCCGCTTTTAAAATGTAATCCCTCATATCACTTGCAGATCTAATTTTATTAAGTGCTACATCGCCGACTACACACACAACCATACAAAATCTACCCGGCTCATTTTCAGGGCCATACAATTTGCATTGGCATATATCCATGAAAATGACCTAAACCACCGAACCGCTCATATTCATCATCATCATCATCATCGTAGAAGAAGAGCCTGCGTTTCATACACACACAACTCTACCAAATGCAATCCTTTTCCTTTTGTTTTGAGGGTTGTTCGGTGGGTTGGCATTCGTCATTCGTTTCATCCATCCATTGTTTTGAAATGCAATCAATTACTGTTTTATACATTTAAATTGGTACATTGATGTGTCTCGTCCTTCACTGTGAGAGAGGATAATTTTCAATGGGACTAAAACAAGTTCAAAGGTTCGTCAGTTCAGCCAACAACAAAAAGCGGATTGTAGGTAGTGAGGCGTGTTAAAACAGAAGAAGCTTAAGTATTGTTTGAATCGAATTTAATCAACTTAGAAAAGTTTTGTTATTGTTCTTTTTTTGTTGTTCTACAGATAACACGGGCCAAATGAAATTGAGTCTGTAAATTATTAATTTGTTGTATTGTCATTGTATTCAAATACGAAATGATACAAAGTAAATTTTAAAGAGATGTACCTATTATTGTCAACTGCGGAATACTGCTGTAGAATAAAGGGTGGACGACCTATAGGATTTTCTATGGTTAAATGGCATCCCCCAACCCTTTCTGAAGGGTGCTTCTATAGACAGTTTCTGAAAGAAAAGGTGCTTCTATAGATCCTTTCTAAAAGAAAGGGTGCACCTATAGACCCTTTCTGAATGATAGGGTGCTTCTCTAGAACCTTTCTGAAAGAAAGGGTGCTTCTCTAGTCCCTTTCTCAAAGAAAGGTTGCTTCTCTAGACCCTTTCTGAATGAAAGGGTGCTTCTCTAGACCCTTTCTGAACGATAGGGTGCTTCTCTAGAACCTTTCTGAAAGAAAGGGTGCTTCTCTAGTCCCTTTCTGAACGAAAGGGTGCTTCTATAGACCTTTTCTGAAAGAGAGAGTGCTTCTTTAGAACCTTTCTCAAAGAAAGGTAGCTTCGATAGACCCATTCTCAAAAACATGGTGCTTCTTTAGAACCTTTCTGAAAGAAATTGTACTTCGATAGACCCTTTCTCAAAGAAAGGGTGCTTCGATAGACCCTTTTTGAGCGAAAGGGTGCCCCTTCTGAACGAAGCGTGCTTCTATAGACCCTTTCTTAAAGAAAGGGTGCTTCGAAACCTTTCTGAAAGAAAGGGTGCTTCTCTAGTCCCTTTCTCAAAGAAAGGTTGCTTCTCTAGACCCTTTCTGAATGAAAGGGTGCTTCTCTAGACCCTTTCTGAACGATAGGGTGCTTCTCTAGAACCTTTCTGAAAGAAAGGGTGCTTCTCTAGTCCCTTTCTGAACGAAAGGGTGCTTCTATAGACCTTTTCTGAAAGAGAGAGTGCTTCTTTAGAACCTTTCTCAAAGAAAGGTAGCTTCGATAGACCCATTCTCAAAAACATGGTGCTTCTTTAGAACCTTTCTGAAAGAAATTGTACTTCGATAGACCCTTTCTCAAAGAAAGGGTGCTTCGATAGACCCTTTTTGAGCGAAAGGGTGCCCCTTCTGAACGAAGCGTGCTTCTATAGACCCTTTCTTAAAGAAAGGGTGCTTCGATAGACCCTTTCTTAATGAAAAGGGACTTCGATAGACCCTTTTTAAAGAAAGGTGCTCCGATAGACCCTTTCTTAAAGAAAGGGTGCTTCTTAAGACCATTTTGAAAGAAAGGGCGTTTCTTAAGACCCTTTTTGAAAGAAAGGGTGCTTCTTAAGACCCCTTTTGAAAGAAAGGGTGCTTCTTAAGACCCTTTTTGAAAGAAAGGGTGCTTCTTAAGACCCTTTTTGAAAGAAAGGGTGCTTCTTTAGCCAATTTTTGAAAGATATGGTGCTTTTTTAGCCAATTTTTGAAAGATAGGGAGCTTCTTTAGACCCTTTCTGAAAGAAAGGGTGCTTCTATAGACCCTTTCTAAAAGAAAGGGTGCTTCTTTAGACCCTTTCTAAAAGAAAGGGTGCTTCTTTAGACCCTTTTTGAAAGAAAGGGTGCTTCTATAGACCCTTTCTAAAAGAAAGGGTGCTTCTATAGACCCTTTCTAAAAGAAAGGGTGCTTCTATAGACCCTTTCTAAAAGAAAGGGTGCTTCTATAGACCCTTTCTAAAAGAAAGGGTGCTTCTAAAGACCCTTTCTAAAAGAAAGGGTGCTTCTATAGACCCTTTCTAAAAGAAAGGGTGCTTCTATAGACCCTTTCTAAAAGAAAGGGTGCTTCTATAGACCCTTTCTAAAAGAAAGGGTGCTTCTATAGACCCTTTCTAAAAGAAAGGGTGCTTCTATAGACCCTTTCTAAAAGAAAGGGTGCTTCTATAGACCCTTTCTAAACGAAAGGGTGCTTCTATAGACCCTTTCTAAAAGAAAGGGTGCTTCTATAGACCCTTTCTAAAAGAAAGGGTGCTTCTATAGACCCTTTCTAAAAGAAAGGGTGCTTCTATAGACCCTTTCTAAAAGAAAGGGTGCTTCTATACCCTTTCTAAAAGAAAGGGTGCTTCTTTAGACCCTTTCTAAAAGATAGGGTTCTTCTTTAGACCCTTTCTAAAAGAAAGGGTGCTTCTTTAGACCCTTTCTAAAAGAAAGGGTGCTTCTTTAGACCCTTTTTGAAAGAAAGGGTGCTTCTTAAGACCCTTTTTGAAAGAAAGGGTGCTTCTTTAGACCCTTTTTGAAAGAAAGGATGCTTCTTTAGACCCTTTTTGAAAGAAAGGGTGCTTCATTAGACCCTCTCTGAAAGAAAGGATGCTTCTTTAGACCCTCTCTGAAAGAAAGGGTGCTTCTTTAGACCCTCTCTGAAAGAAAGGGTGCTTCTTTAGACCCTTTTTGAAAGAAAGGGTGCTCCTATAGACCCTTTCTAATAGAAAGGGTGCTTCTATAGACCCTTTCTAAAAGAAAGGGTGCTTCTATAGACCGTTTCTAAAAGAAAGGGTGCTTCTATAGACCCTTTCTAAAAGAAAGGGTGCTTCTATAGACCCTTTCTAAAAGAAAGGGTGCTTCTACAGACCCTTTCTAAAAGAAAGGGTGCTTCTATAGACCCTTTCTAAAAGAAAGGGTGCTTCTATAGACCCTTTCTAAAAGAAAGGGTGCTTCTATAGACCCTTTCTAAAAGAAAGGGTGCTTCTATAGACCCTTTCTAAAAGAAAGGGTGCTTCTATAGACCCTTTCTAAAAGAAAGGGTGCTTCTATAGACCCTTTCTAAAAGAAAGGGTGCTTCTATAGACCCTTTCTAAAAGAAAGGGTGCTTCTATAGACCCTTTCTAAAAGAAAGGGTGCTTCTATAGACCCTTTCTAAAAGAAAGGGTGCTTCTGTAGACCCTTTCTAAAAGAAAGGGTGCTTCTATAGACCCTTTCTAAAAGAAAGGGTGCTTCTATAGACCCTTTCTAAAAGAAAGGGTGCTTCTATAGACCCTTTCTAAAATAAAGGGTGCTTCTATAGACCCTTTCTAAAAGAAAGGGTGCTTCTGTAGACCCTTTCTAAAAGAAAGGGTGCTTCTGTAGACCCTTTCTAAAAGAAAGGGTGCTTCTATAGACCCTTTCTAAAAGAAAGGGTGCTTCTATAGACCCTTTCTAAAATAAAGGGTGCTTCTATAGACCCTTTCTAAAAGAAAGGGTGCTTCTATAGACCCTTTCTAAAAGAAAGGGTGCTTCTATAGACCCTTTCTAAAATAAAGGGTGCTTCTATAGACCCTTTCTAAAAGAAAGGTTGCTTCTGTAGACCCTTTCTAAAAGAAAGGGTGCTTCTGTAGACCCTTTCTAAAAGAAAGGGTGCTTCTATAGACCCTTTCTAAAAGAAAGGGTGCTTCTATAGACCCTTTCTAAAAGAAAGGGTGCTTCTATAGACCCTTTCTAAAAGAAAGGGTGCTTCTATACCCTTTCTAAAAGAAACCCTTTCTAAAATAAAGGGTGCTTCTATAGACCCTTTCTAAAATAAAGGGTGCTTCTATAGACCCTTTCTAAAAGAAAGGGTGCTTCTATAGACCCTTTCTAAAATAAAGGGTGCTTCTATAGACCCTTTCTAAAATAAAGGGTGCTTCTATAGACCCTTTCTAAAAGAAAGGGTGCTTCTATAGACCCTTTCTAAAATAAAGGGTGCTTCTATAGACCCTTTCTAAAATAAAGGGTGCTTCTATAGACCCTTTCTAAAAGAAAGGGTGCTTCTATAGACCCTTTCTAAAAGAAAGGGTGCTTCTATAGACCCTTTCTAAAAGAAAGGGTGCTTCTATAGACCCTTTCTAAAAGAAAGGGTGCTTCTATAGACCCTTTCTAAAAGAAAGGGTGCTTCTATAGACCCTTTCTAAAAGAAAGGGTGCTTCTATAGACCCTTTCTAAAAGAAAGGGTGCTTCTATAGACCCTTTCTAAAAGAAAGGGTGCTTCTATAGACCCTTTCTAAAAGAAAGGGTGCTTCTGTAGACCCTTTCTAAAAGAAAGGGTGCTTCTGTAGACCCTTTCTAAAAGAAAGGGTGCTTCTGTAGACCCTTTCTAAAAGAAAGGGTGCTTCTATAGACCCTTTCTAAAAGAAAGGGTGCTTCTATAGACCCTTTCTAAAAGAAAGGGTGCTTCTATAGACCCTTTCTAAAATAAAGGGTGCTTCTATAGACCCTTTCTAAAAGAAAGGGTGCTTCTGTAGACCCTTTCTAAAAGAAAGGGTGCTTCTGTAGACCCTTTCTAAAAGAAAGGGTGCTTCTATAGACCCTTTCTAAAAGAAAGGGTGCTTCTATAGACCCTTTCTAAAATAAAGGGTGCTTCTATAGACCCTTTCTAAAAGAAAGGGTGCTTCTATAGACCCTTTCTAAAAGAAAGGGTGCTTCTATAGACCCTTTCTAAAATAAAGGGTGCTTCTATAGACCCTTTCTAAAAGAAAGGTTGCTTCTGTAGACCCTTTCTAAAAGAAAGGGTGCTTCTGTAGACCCTTTCTAAAAGAAAGGGTGCTTCTATAGACCCTTTCTAAAAGAAAGGGTGCTTCTATAGACCCTTTCTAAAAGAAAGGGTGCTTCTATAGACCCTTTCTAAAAGAAAGGGTGCTTCTATACCCTTTCTAAAAGAAACCCTTTCTAAAATAAAGGGTGCTTCTATAGACCCTTTCTAAAATAAAGGGTGCTTCTATAGACCCTTTCTAAAAGAAAGGGTGCTTCTATAGACCCTTTCTAAAATAAAGGGTGCTTCTATAGACCCTTTCTAAAATAAAGGGTGCTTCTATAGACCCTTTCTAAAAGAAAGGGTGCTTCTATAGACCCTTTCTAAAATAAAGGGTGCTTCTATAGACCCTTTCTAAAATAAAGGGTGCTTCTATAGACCCTTTCTAAAAGAAAGGGTGCTTCTATAGACCCTTTCTAAAATAAAGGGTGCTTCTATAGACCCTTTCTAAAAGAAAGGGTGCTTCTGTAGACCCTTTCTAAAAGAAAGGGTGCTTCTATAGACCCTTTCTAAAAGAAAGGGTGCTTCTATAGACCCTTTCTAAAAGAAAGGGTGCTTCTATAGACCCTTTCTAAAAGAAAGGGTGCTTCTATAGACCCTTTCTAAAAGAAAGGGTGCTTCTATAGACCCTTTCTAAAAGAAAGGGTGCTTCTATAGACCCTTTCTAAAAGAAAGGGTGTTTCTATAGACCCTTTCTAAAAGAAAGGGTGTTTCTATAGACCCTTTCTAAAAGAAAGGGTGCTTCTATAGACCCTTTCTAAAAGAAAGCGTGCTTCTATAGACCCTTTCTAAAAGAAAGGGTGCTTCTATAGACCCTTTCTAAAAGAAAGGGTGCTTCTATAGACCCTTTCTAAAAGAAAGGGTGCTTCTATAGACCCTTTCTAAAATAAAGGGTGCTTCTATAGACCCTTTCTAAAAGAAAGGGTGCTTCTGTAGACCCTTTCTAAAAGAAAGGGTGCTTCTATAGACCCTTTCTAAAAGAAAGGGTGTTTCTATAGACCCTTTCTAAAAGAAAGGGTGTTTCTATAGACCCTTTCTAAAAGAAAGGGTGTTTCTATAGACCCTTTCTAAAAGAAAGGGTGCTTCTATAGACCCTTTCTAAAAGAAAGCGTGCTTCTATAGACCCTTTCTAAAAGAAAGGGTGCTTCTATAGACCCTTTCTAAAAGAAAGGGTGCTTCTATAGACCCTTTCTAAAAGAAAGGGTGCTTCTATAGACCCTTTCTAAAAGAAAGGGTGCTTCTATAGACCCTTTCTAAAAGAAAGGGTGCTTCTGTAGACCCTTTCTAAAAGAAAGGGTGCTTCTGTAGACCCTTTCTAAAAGAAAGGGTGCTTCTGTAGACCCTTTCTAAAAGAAAGGGTGCTTCTATAGACCCTTTCTAAAAGAAAGGGTGCTTCTATAGACCCTTTCTAAAAGAAAGGGTGCTTCTATAGACCCTTTCTAAAAGAAAGGGTGCTTCTATAGACCCTTTCTAAAATAAAGGGTGCTTCTATAGACCCTTTCTAAAAGAAAGGGTGCTTCTATAGACCCTTTCTAAAAGAAAGGGTGCTTCTATAGACCCTTTCTAAAAGAAAGGGTGCTTCTATAGACCCTTTCTAAAATAAAGGGTGCTTCTATAGACCCTTTCTAAAAGAAAGGGTGCTTCTATAGACCCTTTCTAAAAGAAAGGGTGCTTTTATAGACCCTTTCTAAAATAAAGGGTGCTTCTATAGACCCTTTCTAAAAGAAAGGTTGCTTCTGTAGACCCTTTCTAAAAGAAAGGGTGCTTCTGTAGACCCTTTCTAAAAGAAAGGGTGCTTCTATAGACCCTTTCTAAAAGAAAGGGTGCTTCTATAGACCCTTTCTAAAAGAAAGGGTGCTTCTATACCCTTTCTAAAAGAAACCCTTTCTAAAATAAAGGATGCTTCTATAGACCCTTTCTAAAATAAAGGGTGCTTCTATAGACCCTTTCTAAAAGAAAGGGTGCTTCTATAGACCCTTTCTAAAATAAAGGGTGCTTCTATAGACCCTTTCTAAAATAAAGGGTGCTTCTATAGACCCTTTCTAAAATAAAGGGTGCTTCTATAGACCCTTTCTAAAAGAAAGGGTGCTTCTATAGACCCTTTCTAAAATAAAGGGTGCTTCTATAGACCCTTTCTAAAATAAAGGGTGCTTCTATAGACCCTTTCTAAAAGAAAGGGTGCTTCTATAGACCCTTTCTAAAAGAAAGGGTGCTTCTGTAGACCCTTTCTAAAAGAAAGGGTGCTTCTATAGACCCTTTCTAAAAGAAAGGGTGCTTCTATAGACCCTTTCTAAAAGAAAGGGTGCTTCTATAGACCCTTTCTAAAAGAAAGGGTGCTTCTATAGACCCTTTCTAAAAGAAAGGGTGTTTCTATAGACCCTTTCTAAAAGAAAGGGTGCTTCTATAGACCCTTTCTAAAAGAAAGGGTGCTTCTATAGACCCTTTCTAAAAGAAAGGGTGCTTCTATAGACCCTTTCTAAAAGAAAGGGTGTTTCTATAGACCCTTTCTAAAAGAAAGGGTGTTTCTATAGACCCTTTCTAAAAGAAAGGGTGCTTCTATAGACCCTTTCTAAAAGAAAGCGTGCTTCTATAGACCCTTTCTAAAAGAAAGGGTGCTTCTATAGACCCTTTCTAAAAGAAAGGGTGCTTCTATAGACCCTTTCTAAAAGAAAGGGTGCTTCTATAGACCCTTTCTAAAAGAAAGGGTGCTTCTATAGACCCTTTCTAAAAGAAAGGGTGCTTCTGTAGACCCTTTCTAAAAGAAAGGGTGCTTCTGTAGACCCTTTCTAAAAGAAAGGGTGCTTCTGTAGACCCTTTCTAAAAGAAAGGGTGCTTCTATAGACCCTTTCTAAAAGAAAGGTTGCTTCTATAGACCCTTTCTAAAAGAAAGGGTGCTTCTATAGACCCTTTCTAAAAGAAAGGGTGCTTCTATAGACCCTTTCTAAAAGAAAGGGTGTTTCTATAGACCCTTTCTAAAAGAAAGGGTGTTTCTATAGACCCTTTCTAAAAGAAAGGGTGCTTCTATAGACCCTTTCTAAAAGAAAGGGTGCTTCTATAGACCCTTTCTAAAAGAAAGGGTGTTTCTATAGACCCTTTCTAAAAGAAAGGGTGCTTCTATAGACCCTTTCTAAAAGAAAGGGTGCTTCTGTAGACCCTTTCTAAAAGAAAGGGTGCTTCTGTAGACCCTTTCTAAAAGAAAGGGTGCTTCTGTAGACCCTTTCTAAAAGAAAGGGTGCTTCTATAGACCCTTTCTAAAAGAAAGGTTGCTTCTATAGACCCTTTCTAAAAGAAAGGGTGCTTCTATAGACCCTTTCTAAAAGAAAGGGTGCTTCTATAGACCCTTTCTAAAAGAAAGGGTGCTTCTGTAGACCCTTTCTAAAAGAAAGGGTGCTTCTGTAGACCCTTTCTAAAAGAAAGGGTGCTTCTGTAGACCCTTTCTAAAAGAAAGGGTGCTTCTATAGACCCTTTCTAAAAGAAAGGGTGCTTCTATAGACCCTTTCTAAAAGAAAGGGTGCTTCTGTAGACCCTTTCTAAAAGAAAGGGTGCTTCTGTAGACCCTTTCTAAAAGAAAGGGTGCTTCTATAGACCCTTTCTAAAAGAAAGGGTGCTTCTATAGACCCTTTCTAAAAGAAAGGGTGCTTCTGTAGACCCTTTCTAAAAGAAAGGGTGCTTCTGTAGACCCTTTCTAAAAGAAAGGGTGTTTCTATAGACCCTTTCTAAAAGAAAGGGTGTTTCTATAGACCCTTTCTAAAAGAAAGGGTGCTTCTATAGACCCTTTCTAAAAGAAAGGGTGCTTCTATAGACCCTTTCTAAAAGAAAGGGTGTTTCTATAGACCCTTTCTAAAAGAAAGGGTGCTTCTATAGACCCTTTCTAAAAGAAAGGGTGCTTCTGTAGACCCTTTCTAAAAGAAAGGTGCTTCTGTAGACCCTTTCTAAAAGAAAGGGTGCTTCTGTAGACCCTTTCTAAAAGAAAGGGTGCTTCTATAGACCCTTTCTAAAAGAAAGGTTTCTTCTATAGACCCTTTCTAAAAGAAAGGGTGCTTCTATAGACCCTTTCTAAAAGAAAGGGTGCTTCTATAGACCCTTTCTAAAAGAAAGGGTGCTTCTGTAGACCCTTTCTAAAAGAAAGGGTGCTTCTGTAGACCCTTTCTAAAAGAAAGGGTGCTTCTGTAGACCCTTTCTAAAAGAAAGGGTGCTTCTATAGACCCTTTCTAAAAGAAAGGTTGCTTCTATAGACCCTTTCTAAAAGAAAGGGTGCTTCTATAGACCCTTTCTAAAAGAAAGGGTGCTTCTATAGACCCTTTCTAAAAGAAAGGGTGTTTCTATAGACCCTTTCTAAAAGAAAGGGTGTTTCTATAGACCCTTTCTAAAAGAAAGGGTGCTTCTATAGACCCTTTCTAAAAGAAAGGGTGCTTCTATAGACCCTTTCTAAAAGAAAGGGTGTTTCTATAGACCCTTTCTAAAAGAAAGGGTGCTTCTATAGACCCTTTCTAAAAGAAAGGGTGCTTCTGTAGACCCTTTCTAAAAGAAAGGGTGCTTCTGTAGACCCTTTCTAAAAGAAAGGGTGCTTCTGTAGACCCTTTCTAAAAGAAAGGTGCTTCTATAGACCCTTTCTAAAAGAAAGGTTGCTTCTATAGACCCTTTCTAAAAGAAAGGGTGCTTCTATAGACCCTTTCTAAAAGAAAGGGTGCTTCTATAGACCCTTTCTAAAAGAAAGGGTGTTTCTATAGACCCTTTCTAAAAGAAAGGGTGTTTCTATAGACCCTTTCTAAAAGAAAGGGTGCTTCTATAGACCCTTTCTAAAAGAAAGGGTGCTTCTATAGACCCTTTCTAAAGAAAGGGTGCTTCTATAGACCCTTTCTAAAAGAAAGGGTGCTTCTATAGACCCTTTTTAAAGGAAAGGGTGCTTCTATAGACCCTTTCTAAAAGAAAGGGTGCTTCTATAGACCCTTTCTAAAAGAAAGGGTGCTTCTATAGACCCTTTCTAAAAGAAAGGGTGCTTCTATAGACCCTTTCTAAAAGAAAGGGTGCTTCTATAGACCCTTTCTAAAAGAAAGGGTTGCTTCTATAGACCCTTTCTAAAAGAAAGGGTGCTTCTATAGACCCTTTCTAAAAGAAAGGGTGCTTCTATAGACCCTTTCTAAAAGAAAGGGTGCTTCTATAGACCCTTTCTAAAAGAAAGGGTGCTTCTATAGACCCTTTCTAAAAGAAAGGGTGCTTCTATAGACCCTTTCTAAAAGAAAGGGTGCTTCTATAGACCCTTTCTAAAAGAAAGGGTGCTTCTATAGACCCTTTCTAAAAAGAAAGGGTGCTTCTATAGACCCTTTCTAAAAGAAAGGGTGCTTCTATAGACCCTTTCTAAAAGAAAGGGTGCTTCTATAGACCCTTTCTAAAAGAAAGGGTGCTTCTATAGACCCTTTCTAAAAGAAAGGTGCTTCTATAGACCCTTTCTAAAAGAAAGGGTGCTTCTATAGACCCTTTCTAAAAGAAAGGGTGCTTCTATAGACCCTTTCTAAAAGAAAGGGTGCTTCTATAGACCCTTTCTAAAAGAAAGGGTGCTTCTATAGACCCTTTCTAAAAGAAAGGGTGCTTCTATAGACCCTTTCTAAAAGAAAGGTGCTTCTATAGACCCTTTCTAAAAGAAAGGGTGCTTCTATAGACCCTTTCTAAAAGAAAGGGTGCTTCTATAGACCCTTTCTAAAAGAAAGGGTGCTTCTATAGACCCTTTCTAAAAGAAAGGGTGCTTCTATAGACCCTTTCTAAAAGAAAGGGTGCTTCTATAGACCCTTTCTAAAAGAAAGGGTGCTTCTATAGACCCTTTCTAAAACAAAGGGTGCTTCTATAGACCCTTTCTAAAAGAAAGGGTGCTTCTATAGACCCTTTCTAAAAGAAAGGGTGCTTCTATAGACCCTTTCTAAAAGAAAGGGTGCTTCTACAGACCCTTTCTAAAAGAAAGGGTGCTTCTATAGACCCTTTCTAAAAGAAAGGGTGCTTCTATAGACCCTTTCTAAAAGAAAGGGTGCTTCTATAGACCCTTTCTAAAAGAAAGGGTGCTTCTATAGACCCTTTCTAAAAGAAAGGGTGCTTCTATAGACCCTTTCTAAAAGAAAGCGTGCTTCTATAGACCCTTTCTAAAAGAAAGGGTGCTTCTATAGACCCTTTCTAAAAGAAAGGGTGATTCTATAGACCCCTTTGTAAAAGAAAGGGTGCTTCTATAGACCCTTTCTAAAAGAAAGGGTGCTTCTATAGACCCCTTTTTAAACGAAAGGGTGCTTCTATAGACCCTTTCTAAAAGAAAGGGTGCTTCTAGGGTCTATAGAAGGGTGCTTCTAGGGTCTATAGAAGGGTGCTTCTAGGGTCTATAGAAGGGTGCTTCTATAGACCCTTTCTAAAAGAAAGGGTGCTTCTAGGGTCTATAGAAGGGTGCTTCTATAGACCCTTTCTAAAAGAAAGGGTGTTTCTATAGACCCTTTCTAAAAGAGAGGGTGCTTCTATAGACCCTTTCTAAAAGAAAGGGTGCTTCTATAGACCCTTTCTAAAAGAAAGGGTGCTTCTATAGACCCTTTCTAAAAGAAAGGGTGCTTCTATAGACCCTTTCTAAAAGAAAGGGTGATTCTATAGACCCTTTCTAAAAGAAAGGGTGCTTCTATAGACCCTTTCTAATAGAAAGGGTGCTTCTCTATACCCTTTCTTAAAGAAAGGGTGCTTCTATAGACCCTTTCTAAAAGAAAGGGTGATTCTATAGACCCTTTCTAAAAGAAAGGGTGCTTCTATAGACCCCTTTTTAAACGAAAGGGTGCTTCTATAGACCCCTTTTTAAACGAAAGGGTGCTTCTATAGACCCTTTTTAAACGAAAGGGTGCTTCTATAGACCCTTTCTAAAAGAAAGGGTGCTTCTATAGACCCTTTCTAAACGAAAGGGTGCTTCTATAGACCCTTTCTAAAAGAAAGGATGCTTCTATAGACCCTTTCTAAAAGAAAGGGTGCTTCTATAGACCCTTTCTAAAAGAAAGGGTGCTTCTATAGACCCTTTCTAAAAGAAAGGGTGCTTCTATAGACCATTTCTAAAAGAAAGGGTGCTTCTATAGACCCTTTCTAAAAGAAAGGGTGCTTCTATAGACCCTTTCTAAAAGAAAGGGTGCTTCTATAGACCCTTTCTAAAAGAAAGGGTGCTTCTATAGACCCTTTCTAAAAGAAAGGGTGCTTCTATAGACCCTTTCTAAAAGAAAGGGTGCTTCTATAGACCCTTTCTAAAAGAAAGGATGCTTCTATAGACCCTTTCTAAAAGAAAGGGTGCTTCTATAGACCCTTTCTAAAAGAAAGGGTGCTTCTATAGACCCTTTCTAAACGAAAGGGTGCTTCTATAGACCCTTTCTAAACGAAAGGGTGCTTCTATAGACCCTTTCTAAAAGAAAGGGTGCTTCTATAGACCCTTTCTAAAAGAAAGGGTGCTTCTATAGACCCTTTCTAAAAGAAAGGGTGCTTCTATAGACCATTTCTAAAAGAAAGGGTGCTTCTATAGACCCTTTCTAAAAGAAAGGGTGCTTCTATAGACCCTTTCTAAAAGAAAGGGTGCTTCTATAGACCCTTTCTAAAAGAAAGGGTGCTTCTATAGACCCTTTCTAAAAGAAAGGGTGCTTCTATAGACCCTTTCTAAAAGAAAGGGTGCTTCTATAGACCCTTTCTAAAAGAAAGGGTGCTTCTATAGACCCTTTCTAAAACAAAGGGTGCTTCTATAGACCCTTTCTAAAAGAAAGGGTGCTTCTATAGACCCTTTCTAAAAGAAAGGGTGCTTCTATAGACCCTTTCTAAAAGAAAGGGTGCTTCTACAGACCCTTTCTAAAAGAAAGGGTGCTTCTATAGACCCTTTCTAAAAGAAAGGGTGCTTCTATAGACCCTTTCTAAAAGAAAGGGTGCTTCTATAGACCCTTTCTAAAAGAAAGGGTGCTTCTATAGACCCTTTCTAAAAGAAAGGGTGCTTCTATAGACCCTTTCTAAAAGAAAGCGTGCTTCTATAGACCCTTTCTAAAAGAAAGGGTGCTTCTATAGACCCCTTTCTAAAAGAAAGGGTGCTTCTATAGACCCCTTTGTAAAAGAAAGGGTGCTTCTATAGACCCTTTCTAAAAGAAAGGGTGCTTCTATAGACCCCTTTTTAAACGAAAGGGTGCTTCTATAGACCCTTTCTAAAAGAAAGGGTGCTTCTAGGGTCTATAGAAGGGTGCTTCTAGGGTCTATAGAAGGGTGCTTCTATAGACCCTTTCTAAAAGAAAGGGTGCTTCTAGGGTCTATAGAAGGGTGCTTCTATAGACCCTTTCTAAAAGAAAGGGTGTTTCTATAGACCCTTTCTAAAAGAGAGGGTGCTTCTATAGACCCTTTCTAAAAGAAAGGGTGCTTCTATAGACCCTTTCTAAAAGAAAGGGTGCTTCTATAGACCCTTTCTAAAAGAAAGGGTGCTTCTATAGACCCTTTCTAAAAGAAAGGGTGATTCTATAGACCCTTTCTAAAAGAAAGGGTGCTTCTATAGACCCTTTCTAATAGAAAGGGTGCTTCTCTATACCCTTTCTTAAAGAAAGGGTGCTTCTATAGACCCTTTCTAAAAGAAAGGGTGATTCTATAGACCCTTTCTAAAAGAAAGGGTGCTTCTATAGACCCCTTTTTAAACGAAAGGGTGCTTCTATAGACCCCTTTTTAAACGAAAGGGTGCTTCTATAGACCCTTTCTAAAAGAAAGGGTGCTTCTATAGACCCTTTCTAAAAGAAAGGGTGCTTCTATAGACCCTTTCTAAAAGAAAGGGTGCTTCTATAGACCCTTTCTAAACGAAAGGGTGCTTCTATAGACCCTTTCTAAAAGAAAGGATGCTTCTATAGACCCTTTCTAAAAGAAAGGGTGCTTCTATAGACCCTTTCTAAAAGAAAGGGTGCTTCTATAGACCCTTTCTAAAAGAAAGGGTGCTTCTATAGACCATTTCTAAAAGAAAGGGTGCTTCTATAGACCCTTTCTAAAAGAAAGGGTGCTTCTATAGACCCTTTCTAAAAGAAAGGGTGCTTCTATAGACCCTTTCTAAAAGAAAGGGTGCTTCTATAGACCCTTTCTAAAAGAAAGGGTGCTTCTATAGACCCTTTCTAAAAGAAAGGGTGCTTCTATAGACCCTTTCTAAAAGAAAGGGTGCTTCTATAGACCCTTTCTAAAAGAAAGGGTGCTTCTATAGACCCTTTCTAAAAGAAAGGGTGCTTCTATAGACCCTTTCTAAAAGAAAGGGTGCTTCTATAGACCCTTTCTAAAAGAAAGGGTGCTTCTATAGACCCTTTCTAAAAGAAAGGGTGCTTCTATAGACCCTTTCTAAAAGAAAGGGTGCTTCTATAGACCCTTTCTAAAAGAAAGGGTGCTTCTATAGACCCTTTCTAAAAGAAAGGGTGCTTCTATAGACCCTTTCTAAAAGAAAAGGTGCTTCTATAGACAGTTTCTAAAAGAAAGGGTGCTTCTATAGACCCTTTCTAAAAGAAAGGGTGCTTCTATAGACCCTTTCTAAAAGAAAGGGTGCTTCTATAGACCCTTTCTAAAAGAAAGGGTGCTTCTATAGACCCTTTCTAAAAGAAAGGGTGCTTCTATAGACCCTTTCTAAAAGAAAGGGTGCTTCTATAGACCCTTTCTAAAAGAAAGGGTGCTTCTATAGACCCTTTCTAAAAGAAAGGGTGCTTCTATAGACCCTTTCTAAAAGAAAGGGTGCTTCTGTAGACCCTTTCTAAAAGAAAGGGTGCTTCTATAGACCCTTTCTAAAAGAAAGGGTGCTTCTATAGACCCTTTCTAAAAGAAAGGGTGCTTCTATAGACCCTTTCTAAAAGAAAGGGTGCTTCTATAGACCCTTTCTAAAAGAAAGGGTGCTTCTATAGACCCTTTCTAAAAGAAAGGGTGCTTCTATAGACCCTTTCTAAAAGAAAGGGTGCTTCTATAGACCCTTTCTAAAAGAAAGGGTGCTTCTATAGACCCTTTCTAAAAGAAAGGGTGCTTCTATAGACCCTTTCTAAAAGAAAGGGTGCTTCTATAGACCCTTTCTAAAAGAAAGGGTGCTTCTATAGACCCTTTCTAAAAGAAAGGGTGCTTCTATAGACCCTTTCTAAAAGAAAGGGTGCTTCTGTAGACCCTTTCTAAAAGAAAGGGTGCTTCTATAGACCCTTTCTAAAAGAAAGGGTGCTTCTATAGACCCTTTCTAAAAGAAAGGGTGCTTCTGTAGACCCTTTCTAAAAGAAAGGGTGCTTCTATAGACCCTTTCTAAAAGAAAGGGTGCTTCTATAGACCCTTTCTAAAAGAAAGGGTGCTTCTATAGACCCTTTCTAAAAGAAAGGGTGCTTCTATAGACCCTTTCTAAAAGAAAGGGTGCTTCTATAGACCCTTTCTAAAAGAAAGGGTGCTTCTATAGACCCTTTCTAAAAGAAAGGGTGCTTCTATAGACCCTTTCTAAAAGAAAGGTGCTTCTATAGACCCTTTCTAAAAGAAAGGGTGCTTCTATAGACCCTTTCTAAAAGAAAGGGTGCTTCTATAGACCCTTTCTAAAAGAAAGGATGCTTCTATAGACCCTTTCTAAAAGAAAGGGTGCTTCTATAGACCCTTTCTAAAAGAAAGGGTGCTTCTATAGACCCTTTCTAAAAGAAAGGGTGCTTCTATAGACCCTTTCTAAAAGAAAGGGTGCTTCTATAGACCCTTTCTAAAAGAAAGGGTGCTTCTATAGACCCTTTCTAAAAGAAAGGGTGCTTCTATAGACCCTTTCTAAAAGAAAGGGTGCTTCTATAGACCCTTTCTAAAAGAAAGGGTGCTTCTATAGACCCTTTCTAAAAGAAAGGGTGCTTCTATAGACCCTTTCTAAAAGAAAGGGTGCTTCTATAGACCCTTTCTAAAAGAAAGGGTGCTTCTATAGACCCTTTCTAAAAGAAAGGGTGCTTCTATAGACCCTTTCTAAAAGAAAGGGTGCTTCTATAGACCCTTTCTAAAAGAAAGGGTGCTTCTATAGACCCTTTCTAAAAGAAAGGGTGCTTCTATAGACCCTTTCTAAAAGAAAGGGTGCTTCTATAGACCCTTTCTAAAAGAAAGGGTGCTTCTATAGACCCTTTCTAAAAGAAAGGGTGCTTCTATAGACCCTTTCTAAAAGAAAGGGTGCTTCTATAGACCCTTTCTAAAAGAAAGGGTGCTTCTATAGACCCTTTCTAAAAGAAAGGGTGCTTCTATAGACCCTTTCTAAAAGAAAGGGTGCTTCTATAGACCCTTTCTAAAAGAAAGGGTGCTTCTATAGACCCTTTCTAAAAGAAAGGGTGCTTCTATAGACCCTTTCTAAAAGAAAGGGTGCTTCTATAGACCCTTTCTAAAAGAAAGGGTGCTTCTATAGACCCTTTCTAAAAGAAAGGGTGCTTCTATAGACCCTTTCTAAAAGAAAGGGTGCTTCTATAGACCCTTTCTAAAAGAAAGGGTGCTTCTATAGACCCTTTCTAAAAGAAAGGGTGCTTCTATAGACCCTTTCTAAAAGAAAGGGTGCTTCTATAGACCCTTTCTAAAAGAAAGGGTGCTTCTATAGACCCTTTCTAAAAGAAAGGGTGCTTCTATAGACCCTTTCTAAAAGAAAGGGTGCTTCTATAGACCCTTTCTAAAAGAAAGGGTGCTTCTATAGACCCTTTCTAAAAGAAAGGTGCTTCTATAGACCCTTTCTAAAAGAAAGGGTGCTTCTATAGACCCTTTCTAAAAGAAAGGGTGCTTCTATAGACCCTTTCTAAAAGAAAGGATGCTTCTATAGACCCTTTCTAAAAGAAAGGGTGCTTCTATAGACCCTTTCTAAAAGAAAGGGTGCTTCTATAGACCCTTTCTAAAAGAAAGGGTGCTTCTATAGACCCTTTCTAAAAGAAAGGGTGCTTCTATAGACCCTTTCTAAAAGAAAGGGTGCTTCTATAGACCCTTTCTAAAAGAAAGGGTGCTTCTATAGACCCTTTCTAAAAGAAAGGGTGCTTCTATAGACCCTTTCTAAAAGAAAGGGTGCTTCTATAGACCCTTTCTAAAAGAAAGGGTGCTTCTATAGACCCTTTCTAAAAGAAAGGGTGCTTCTATAGACCCTTTCTAAAAGAAAGGGTGCTTCTATAGACCCTTTCTAAAAGAAAGGGTGCTCCTGTAGACCCTTTCTAAAAGAAAGGGTGCTCCTGTAGACCCTTTCTAAAAGAAAGGGTGCTCCTGTAGACCCTTTCTGATGGAAAGGGTGCTCCTATAGACCCTTTCTGAACGAAAGGTCTATAGGTCCTTTCTAAAAGAAAGGGTGCTCCTATAGACCCTTTCTAAAAGAAAGGGTGCTCCTATAGACCCTTTCTAAAAGAAAGGGTGCTCCTATAGACCCTTTCTAAAAGAAAGGGTGCTCCTATAGACCCTTTCTAAAAGAAAGGGTGCTCCTATAGACCCTTTCTGAAGGAAAGGATGCTTCTCTAGACCCTTTCTGAAGGAACGGATGCTTCTCTAGACCCTTTCTGAAGGAAATGGTGCTTCTCTAGATCCTTTCTGAACGAAAGGTCTATAGGTCCTTTCTAAAAGAAAGGGTGCTCCTATAGACCCTTTCTGAAGGAGAGGATGCTTCTCTAGACTCTTTCTGAATGGAAGGGTGGTTATCTACACCTTTTCTGAACGAAAGGGTGCTTCCATAGGCCAATTTTGAAAGAAAGGGTGCTCGTATAGAACCTTTTTGAAAGAAAGGGTTCTTCTATAAGCCCTTTCTAAAAGAAAGGGTGCTTCGATAGACCTTTTCTAAAAGTAAGTGTGCTTCGATAGACCCGTTCTGAATGAAAAGGTGCTTCGATAGACCCTATCTAAAAGTAAGGGTGCTGCTATAGACTTTTTCTGAATGAAATGGTACTTCGAAAACCCTTTCTGAATAATAGGGTGCTTCTTTAATTAAACCCACAAGAAGAATGCTATCTTTAAAAGAACTGTCGGCTTCTAAAGAAGCCATGCCTCCTACAATTCTGTTAACTGTTAAAAAATATTATATTGCAAAAAATACCTCACTCTTATTTTTTGCATCTCGTTAACATTTCGGCCTGCGAATAAAAAACTGAACATAAATATGTCAATTTTGTGCAACCAAACAACAAATGCATATACCGCACATATAAACATTGTATTGACATTAAGTATTAATCTGACATTTTTGTTGCGTTTTTGGTGGGAACGATATCCAGTTCAATTTGTTGGTTGTTGTTGTTCTCGTTGGCAGCTACAATTCATGTTTTTTGTTCGGCGTATGAAAAGCAATTAATTTTTGTAAATTCAATAAAAAAAATTATGTTTTAACAAATTTGTAGCAACAGATACACGCAAAAAATATTTGTGTATGGAATTTACACTCATATGTGTATGTGTCTGTGTGTATTCATATGTGCGTTTTTTACGTGTTATCCCCCCAACTTTAATTCTGGTATAAAAATATTAAATTCTGGCCACACAGCTGGAGGTAATTGCAAATTTATTAAATTAAATTCAAATGATATTCAATATTTAAAGTCATCAAATATAAATAAATAAAATGGCATTTAAGCGAACAGGGGGTTCAGAGCGAATGAGCCAGCGAACGAACGAATGATCATAATCGCTGGTAAGCAACAATCAACAAAACGAAAAGGTCCACACATTTTGTTTCTTGGTTGTACAACAAAAGAGGGACAATATGTGGCACATAGCTTTGCAATCCAAGAGGGTCTGATTTTGAAAATCAGTTACGAAAGATAAGGACAAAAGTTTGAAGCTCTTTATATTACACTAGCGGACCCGGCGAACTTCGTCTCGCTATTAAGGAATAAAATTTCATACAAAAACTCAATTTCCGATTTTTTCCAATTTTCCGACTTTTCCAGAGAGATTTTCCAACATTTTCTTCCGTAAAGACCTTCTCCTCGAAAATACGAATAAGTGACAAAAAAATTTACAGCAATCGGCCTAGCCGTTCTCATTTTATGAATTACTATACATTTTTTACACCATTTTTATATATATATATTACATTTTAAAAAATTCATTTTTAATATTCTGAATTTATGTACAATGAATAAAAACAAGATTTGAAGCTCCCCAATAATAGGAAGACCTAAAACGCCACCTACTGAGTAGTCAAAATTAGCATGGACACAAACAACAACCATGGGTGATAAACAATTTTACTTACAAGGTAGGGATAACCTAGCAAAGATCCTCGCCATTTTATGATGATCCAAAGTTAATCCGAAGATTATAATCGACATTAAATAAGAGCATTTGAATTAGCAAAGACCATCATCATATCACAGTATAAAGGATGAGAAAATCGACTAATGGAAATTTATGTGGATGTCGGAAACCCTATACGAGTATAGTAATCGATACTTCAAAAGCAAAGACAACCACCATATCAAAATAACGAGAGTGTCTACAATTGCTATTTGCAGGAAATTAGCAAAGACCCTTACCATGATGATACGGTGGTCAATAGTTATCAGATGCTCACAGATTGCTTTCATTGCTTTCACTAAGCAGCATAAAATCATCTACCCGCAACTTCCGTGGAACGATTTTAATGGTTAGCACTTAATAAGAAATGGCCATTGCCACGGGCTTCCAGATAATGACAACTCCCTCCCTACCCACTGGTAAACATTAAACCAGCACATAATATCTTCAATGCATAGTCATAGTGGATGGCCAGCAACGCCATCTATGAGACCCAAATAAGTTAGCAAATACCACAAGCAATAACACATACAAACGTTTAGAGATTGTAATTGTAATCTTGGCTTCAAACATCCGCTATTAAACAATTTTCAAGTGTAGATGAAGCTTTTTAAATATTTATTTTTTCAAAGATGTTGTTTGCCCACCCTAGACCACCATAAAACACTATGTAGTCTAAATCTGGTCATATTCCGTGGGGTAATATGTTTTTTTTTCTGAAATACATAAAAATATTTCTCTTATCAGTTTTAATTATCATCAGAGTTGCAAAGACAAAACGATAGTTTTTCTGCATCCGTGTTTCTTTGTAAACGTGTGTGTGTGTGTCTCAATATCGATCTCTCTACATTGGTGTTTAGAACCACATAAACTTAACGAAATGTGTAAAAGAAGTCGAAGGTGGGGTGCCAAGAGACTTCGAAGACAAACACACCATAGCGAACGACGACTACATTGACAATAAAGCAGCACGCGACCTAAGTAAAAAGTTATGTTTCTTCAGTCGGCTGAACGCATTTGTGAAACTGAAGCGCGATCATATTGCACAGTAGAACAGGAGGTCTGCTCATAGTAGCAAGGAGAGGAAGGAAGAAGAAAGCTTTATCATAGAATATCAGGAGCTATTCTTATAGAAGACAATCTCACAATTCTCATAGAAAACTACGAATAATTATAATAGAAGAGCGGGAAGTCTTCTCATAGCAAACCAAGGGTTTAAAAAAAAACAAGGAGGCCCTTATACCGAAAATCATGAGATCTTCACACATAAGTTCAGGAAATCTTCACATAAGAAACCAGGAGGTCATTTTATACTAGATCATTTATAAAAGAAGAAAGCCAGGAGGTCCTTTCATAGAATACCATAAAAGAAAGCCAGGAGGTCTTTTGATTAAGACCAGGGGGTCTTCTTATGCAGGAGCAGGAGGTATTTTTATAGAGGACCAAAAAGTCTTCTGAAGATCAGAATATTTTCTAATAGAAGACCAAGTGTCTTCTTATAGGAGGTCTGCACGAAAATTTGAAAACAAATTTTTGGATAGTTTGACAGTTTTTAGCCTAGACTTACTCAGGGCAATTTGGGTTTACGACCATGGTATGTGTTGTTTACAGTGACATAAAAAAATCACTTTGCAAAGATGGAATTTACTTGTGAACATTTTCGTCCAAACATTTTTCACAACTTTTGAGTAGATAATCACCGCAAGAGTGTATCGATCAAATTAAATCTTTGTATGTCGATAAGTGGGTGCCACCGTGGGGCAATTGTATGCACACCCGCCTTGCATACATAAGGTCGTGGGTTCGATTCCCCGGCCAGGCAACATCAAAACACTTTTCAACTGAGGCAAAATAATCCTCAGTAATGTTGGCGACATTTCCTGAGTATTTCAGCCATGTAAAACTTCTCTACAAAAGTGGTGTCTTAGACACGTGGTCGGCATTCGCCAAAAAACGAATGTCGTGAAGGTCGCCCAAAAATCGGTCGTTGTGCCAGAAAAAAATATGCCGTGCATGAACGGATAATGTGAGATCGTCATGTTAAATACCGAGAGATAGAGGCATCCTTATTTCGTCCACCAACTAACATTTTATATTGCATAAACACCTGACGCAAAAAAAGATTTTTCTCGTTAGATCCAGCAAAATTGGGCTATCGCTCAAAAAACGCTCCTGTGAATTGCTTCAAAGAAATTGAGCATAAAATCGTTCGCGGTGCTTTAAACGACGTTTATAAGATCGTCGCAGACGACGAATCTAGGATCTATGCTTAGGAGCCTGAAAGAAAGCACGAATCGGCCGTTTGGGTCTTTGAAATCCAACAAAATCAAACGAAAGTTGTTCATGTAAGAAGCACTTCGAATCAAAAAGGTTGCCTGTTTCTTCAGAAAAACTGACCGTGTGGCGACTATACGGCATGAGAAATATAGGACGGTTAATTCTGAGTAGTACACTATAATATGTTTGCCTGAAGTCTCCTGAGAAGTTCGAAAAACAAACAAGAGAAGACAAATCATTCTGCATCATGACAAAGTGGGCTCTCACGCATCGATTCAAACCAGCGCCTGTTTGACCGGATAAAACGTGGAATTGATGGGTCAACCGTCGTACAGCCCTGACTGGGGATACAATGACTTCTTTTGATTCCAGCACATCAAGAAAAAAGGCGTGGTCAACGATGTTTGTTGCCTGAAGATGCGTTCAAAAACCATGCTTTGGAGGTGTTTCAATCGGAGTGGAAAAAGTGCTTCGCCAATAGGTTTGAGCGCACGAAAAAGTGTATAAATCGTTTTTGGTGGTATATATTAGCGTTTTCATTATTACGCCAAATAGTTAACGTTCAGCCCTCGTAGAAGTCTAGGATGTTTTCGTCTATATGAATAGGAAGTCCTCTCACAGAAGACGAAGAGGTCTTCTTATAGAAGATTAGGAGCTCTTCGTATAGATGTCCCGGATATATTCTTACAGAAGACCGCATAGAAAAGGGTCTATGGAAGCACTCCTTCTTTCAGAAAGGGTCTATAGAAGAACCCTTTTTTCCAGAAAGGGTCTATAGAAGCACCCTTTTTTCCAGAAAGGGTCCATAGAAGCACCCTTTTTTCCAGAAAGGGTCTATAGAAGCACCCTTTCATTCTAAAGGGGTCTATGGAAGCACCCTTTCATTCTAAAGGGGTCTATGGAAGCACCCTTACGTTCTAAAGGGGTCTATGGAAGCTCCCTTTCATTCTAAAGGGGTCTATGGAAGCAGCCTTTTATTCTAAAGGGGTCTATGGAAGCACCCTTTCGTTCTAAAAATGTCTATGGAAGCACCCTTTCATTCTAAAGGGGTCTATGGAAGCACCCTTTCATTCTAAAGGGGTCTATGGAAGCACCCTTTCATTCTAAAGGGGTCTATGGAAGCACCCTTTCATTCTAAAGGGGTCTATGGAAGCACCCTTTCATTCTAAAGGGGTCTATGGAAGCACCCTTTCATTCTAAAGGGGTCTATGGAAGCACCCTTTCATTCTAAAGGGGTCTATGGAAGCACCCTTTCATTCCAAAGGGGTCTATGGAAGCACCCTTTCATTCTAAATGGGTCTATGAAACCACCCTTTCATTCTAAAGGGTTCTATGGAAGCACCCTTTCATTCTAAAAGGGTCTATGGAAGCACCCTTTCATTCTAAAGGGGTCTATGGAAGCCCCCTTTCATTCTAAAGGGGTCTATGGAAGCCCCCTTTCATTCTAAAGGGGTCTATGGAAGCACGCTTTCATTCTAAAGGGGTCTATGGAAGCACCATTTCATTCTAAAGGGGTCTATGGAAGCACCCTTTCATTCTAAAGGGGTCTATGGAAGCCCCCTTTCATTCTAAAGGGGTATATGGAATCACCCTTTCATTCTAAAGGGGTCTATGGAAGCCCCCTTTCATTCTAAAGGGGTCTATGGAAGCACCCTTTCATTCTAAAGGGGTATATGGAATCACCCTTTCATTCTAAAGGGGTCTATGGAAGCACCCTTTCATTCTAAAGGGGTCTATGGAAGCACCCTTTCATTCTAAAGGGGTCTATGGAAGCCCCCTTTCATTCTAAAGGGGTATATGGAAGCACCCTTTCATTCTAAAGGGGTCTATGGAAGCACCCTTTCATTCTAAAGGGTTCTATGGAAGCACCCTTTCATTCTAAAGGGGTCTATGGAAGCACCCTTTCATTCTAAAGGGGTCTATGGAAACACCCTTTCATTCTAAAGGAGTCTATGGAAGCACCCTTTCATTCTAAAGGGGTATATGGAAGCACCCTTTCATTCTAAAGGGGTCTATGGAAGCACCCTTTCATTCTAAAGGGGTCTATGGAAGCACCCTTTCCTTTAAGAAAGGGTTTATAGAAGTACCCTTTCGTTTCAGAAGGGGTCTACGGAAGCACCATTTCTTTTGGAAAGTGTCTGTAGATGCATATGGAAGCAAAAAATCATTCAGAAAGGCACTATAGAGGAACAAATTCTTTCAAAAAGGGTTTCTAGAGGCAGAAATTCTTTCAGAAAGGGTCTGTACAGGCATAACGAAACACAAATTCTTTTAGAAAGGGTCTATAGAAACACACATTTTTCAGGAGGGGTCTGTAGAAGCGTATAGTGGCACAAGTTCTTTCAGAAAGGGTGTATAGAGACATACATTCTTTCAGAGAGGGTCTATAGAGGCACAACATCTTTCAGTAAAGGTCTGTAGGGGCTCAAATTTTTTGAAAGGGTCTATAGAGGCACAAATTATATCAGAAAGGGTCTGTACAGACATATAGATGCATAAACTTTTTCAGAAAGTGCCTATAGAGGAACAAATTCTTACGAAAATGGTCTGTAAAGGCATATAGAGGCACAAATTCTTTCAAAAAGGGTCTGTAGACACACATTCTTGCAGAAAGGCACAGGACCGGAAAATATCAGCATGTTTTTTTGATAGAAGATCGAAAAGTCTTCTCATAGAAGACCGTAGAAGAAAGCCAGGAGAAGACCAAGAGGTCTTTTCAAAGAAGACTTGCAGGTCTTCTGATAGAAGATCGGCATATTTTCTAATAGAAAATCAGGGGACTAGGAGGTCTTCTTATAGAAAACTAGGATATCTTCTTCTATATGACCATGTTGTCTTCTTATTGATTACCAGGATATCTTCTTACAGAAGACCGCATAGATGACCAATAACATTTCTGATGAAATACATGGTGTTCTTCTCATAAGCGAAAGCGAGGTTTTCCCATAGAAGAATAGGAGGTCCCCTCATACAAAATGTTCTCGTAGAAGATGAAGGTCTTCTCATAGAGGATAACGGTCTTCTTGTAGAAGGAAAAGACATCTTCTCATAGAAGTCCAGAAGTTATTCTCACAGAAGTCTGAGAGGTATTTTTTAAGAAGACTAGGACACCGATATATCAGGTCACGTAAACGACTACTAGGTATTTTTACGTGCAGGTTTGCTCATTCTGATGGCATCTTTTAGAAGTAATTGGAAACAAATAGATCTTCTTAGTGAAAATCAAAAGGTCTTCATAAAATAGTTATAGGTTAACTCAATAAAGTACCCTCTCTGAGGTAAGTATTTCATTTTCCTATTAATTAACTGTGCTTTATACCTATGCATGTAGGTGTGAGATGTAAATGATGACTACGTCATTGGTTAGCACACACAACTCATCCAAAGTAACACCAAAATTACTTTGGCCGTATTTTCTTTTTGTTGTTGCTTTGTTTTTTCCTGCAAAGGTAATTTGAGATAAACATTGGCATCGTTCAGATATTGGTCATATGCTAATATTCATAAAAATGAACATTTACATAGGAGATACGAAGCTTGCGTGCCGATATTTTTGTCGTCATCGTCATCTGATTTGTTTCCTTTTTTGGAGGAGACAGGCCTACCTACTGTGGTGCGTGCAAGGGTTTCTTCAGCATGTACTAGATAGACAACACCGAGGCATAAAGATTGGATTGAATGGCGATGAACCTCATCATTATCGTCATCATCTTAACACAGTAAATACACACGGACACACACACAAAAATACATGCTAGCGATTCTTATCTAAAATGCCAGCACAGTATGTGAGAAACCAAAGATAGACCGTACCATTTTTAGGTTTCTTCATACACTAACCACAACGCAACACACACACACACACTCCAACACATGGAACTCCATGCTGCCGCTCAGTTCAGCTCGTATAAATTGATTAAAGTGCGATTAATCATAATCTTGTGTTTCATGTCATCATTGTCATGATTATTGGCCTCCATGTTGGTGGCAGAGTCATGTAATTGGTGAATGCAACTCCTTTGGTGGTAGTGATAAATTTTTGGTGTTCTTTTCAACACAGCAACAACAACAGCAAATTACTCCTCCACCTCCAACACCACCAACATATGCAGCATTCAATGAATGGCTGTGAGTTGCTGCAGTTGGAATGCATGTTAATTGGGGAGGGGGTTACGTTATTTGTCTGCTTGTGGTGGGTTCTCAGGTTATTAAGACCAACAACTACTTTTGGTTGTTATTTCGACGACTGTTGTTGTTGTTGCTGTTGTCCATGTCAATATACATTGGTAACCGGAAATTTATGAACCATATAAGGAACCACCTAATAAAGTGTTAACGGAACGAGTCATTAAGCCAAATTTGTTTAACTTGAATACACATTTTCTGGGTTATGTTTCACCTGAGAACGAACATTGTTGCATTTAGTTGCGGTTTGCAACTTGGAGGGTGGTGGTTGCAGCATATCGTGACAACATAAATTTGTTCAAATTGTGAATATTTTAGGTATGTTGTAGCTTAAAATTGTGAGACTGTAGAACAAAAGGGTTTTAGGTTTTCCCAAGGAAAATGCTGAAAAAAGAAAATTCGTAAAAGCTACCGGACTTCTATAAGAAGTCCTCCACGAGCCTTTTCTACAAGAAGACCTCCTGATCTTCTATAAGAATACTTCCTTGTTTTCTGTTAGAAAACCTCCAGGTCTTCTATGAAAGGCACTGATCTTTAAGGGGATGTCCACTTGGTCTTCTACTGGAATATATTTTGGTTTTCTAGAAGAAGACATCCTCCTCTTCTAGGTGAAGAAATTTTGGGATTCTAGAAGAAGACGTCCTGGTCTGCTTTGAGAAGACCTCCCAGTCTTCCATGAGAAAATTTCCTGGTCTTCTAAGAGAAGTCTACCTGGTCTTTAAGGAGAAGACCTCTTGTTTTCTTAGAGAAGATCTCCTGGTCTTTCAGGAGAAGATTTCCTGGTCTTCCAGGAGAACAGCTTCTAGTATTCTATGAGAAGACCTCAAGGTCTTTTATGAGAAGAATTCAGAAGACCTTATGGTCTTCTCTGAGAAGACCTCAATGTTTTCTACAAGAAGACCACAAGGTCTTTTATGAGAACACTTCTTCTATAAGAAGATCTCAAGGTATTCTATGAGAAGACCTCAAAGTCTTCTATAAGAAGAAGACCTCACTGTCTTCTATGAGAAGACCTCAAGGTATTCTATATGAAGACCTCAAGGTCTTCTATGAGAAAACCTCAATGTCTTCTATGAGAATACCCCATGATCTACTATGAGAAGAATACATGGTCTTCTATGATAAGACCCCAAAGTATTCTATGAGAAAACCCAAGATCTTCTGTGAGAAGACCTCATGGTCTTCTATAAGAAATCCTAAAGGTCTTCTATGAGAAGACCTCAAGGTCTTATATGAGAAGACCAAAGTATTCTATGACCAATATCTGAACGATGCCAATGTTTATCTCAAATTACCTCTACAGGAAAAAACAAAGCAACAACAAAAAGAAAATACGTCCAAAGTAACACCAAACTCTTCTGTTTGGATGAGTTGTGTGTGCCAACTAATGACGTAGCCATCATTTATATCTCACACCTACATACATGCATAGGTATAGGGCACAGTTTTTCAATAGGAAAATAAGGATCACTTAACTCAGATAGGGTATTTTATTTAATTGCCCCATTTTTATTATATAAGAAGACACCCTGGTCTAGAACAAGATATGACAGTCATTGACAAAATATTCTTAAAAAAATACAAATTTATGGCTCTTATAGTCCTTGAAAAAATATTCTTTAAAAAATCCAAGTTTATGGCCTTGAATGTCCTTGAAAAAATATTCTTTTAAAAATCCACGCTTGTGGCTATGAAGGACCTTGAAAAAATATTCTTTAAAAAATCCACGTTTATGGCTCTGATAGTCCCTAAAAAAATGTTCTTTAAAACTTCCACGTTTTGGCTCTGATAGTCCTGGAAAAAATATTCTTAAAAAAATCAACGTTCATTTCTCTGATAGTCCTTGAAAAAATATTCTTTAAAAAATCCACGTTCATTTCCCTGATAATCCTTAAAAAAATATTCTTTAAAGAATCCACGATTATTCTTTCAAAAATCCACGTTCATTTCTCTGATAGTCCTTAAAAAAATATTCTTTAAAAAATCCAAGTTTATGGCTCTGAAAGTCCTTTAAAAAATATTCTTTAAAAATTCTTTCTTATGGCTCTGATAGTCCTTGGAAATATATTCTTTAAAAAAACCAAGTTCATTTCTCTGATAGTCCTTGAAAAAATATTCTTAAAAAAATCCACGATTATTCTTTAAAAAATCCACGTTTATGGCTCTGAAGTCCTTGAAAAACTATTCTTAAAAAATTCTTTTTTATGGCTCTGAAGTCCTTGAAAAACTATTCTTAAAAAATTCTTTTTTATGGATCTGATAGTCCTTGAAAAAATATTCTTTGAAAAATACACGTTTATGGCTCTGAAGGACCTTGAAAAAATATTCTTTAAGAAATCCACGTTTATGTCTCTGAAGGACCTTGAAAAAATATTCTTTAAAAAATCCACGTTTATGGCTCTGAAGGACCTTGCAAAAATATTCTTTAAAAAATCCACGTTTATGGCTCTGAAGGACCTTGAAAAAATATTCTTTAAAAAATCCACGTTTATGGCTCTGAAGGATCTTGAAAAAATATTCTTTAAAAAATCCACGTTTATGGCTCTGAAGGACCTTGCAAAAATATTCTTTAAAAAATCCACGTTTATGGCTCTGAAGGACCTTGAAAAAATATTCTTTAAAAAATCCACGTTTATGGCTCTGAAGGACCTTGAAAAAATATTCTTTAAAAAATCCACGTTTATGGCTCTGAGGGACCTTGAAAAATTATACTTTAAAAATCCACGTTTATGGCTCTGAAGGACCTTGAAAAAATATTCTTTAAAAAATCCACGTTTATGGCTCTGAAGGACCTTGAAAAAATATTCTTTAAAAAATCCACGTTTATGGCTCTGAAGGACCTTGAAAAAATATTCTTTAAAAAATCCACGTTTATGGCTCTGAAGACCTCAAGGTCTTCTATGAGTAGACCTCAGGGTCTTCTATGAGAAGACCTCAAGTTCTTCTATGAGATACCCCAAGGTCTTCTATGAGAACACCTCAAGGTCGTCTATGGGAAGACTTCAAGGTCTTGTATGAGAAGACCTCAAGGTCTTTTATGAGAAAATCTGAAAGTCTTCTATCAGAAGAGCTGAAGATCTTCTATGAGAAGACCTCAAAGTCTTCTATGCGAAGACCACAAGGTCTTTTATGAGAAGGCCTCAAAGTCTTCTATGAGAAGACCTCAATGGTTTCTATGAAAAGACATCAATGGCTTCTATAAGAAGACTTTAAGGTCTTCTAGAGAACACCTCAAGGTCTGCTATGAGAAGACCTCCTATAAGAAGACCTCATGGTCTTCTATGAGAAGACCTCAAGGTCTTCTATGAGAAGGCCTCAAGGTCTTCTATGAGAAGACCTCAACGTCTTCTATGAGAAGACCTCAAGGTCTTCTATGAAAACACCTCAAGGTCTTTTACTGGACGACCTCAGGTCTTCTATGAGAAGACCTCAAGGTCTTCTATGAGAAGACCTCAAAGTCTTCTATGAGAAGACCTCATGGTCTTCTATGAGAAGACCTCATGGTCTTCTATGAGAAGATCTCAAGGTCTTCTATGAGAAGACCTCAAGGTCTTCTATGAGAACAGTTCAAGGTCTTCTATGACAAGACCTCAAAGTCTCCTATGAAAAGACCTCAACGTCTTCTATGAGAAGACCTCAAGGTCTTCTATGAGAAGACCTCAAAGTCTTCTATGAGAAGAGCTCAAGGTCTTCTATGAGAAGACCTCAAGGTCTTCTATGACAACACCTCAAAGTCTTCTATGAGAAGACCTCTAGGTCTTCTATGAGAAGAGCTCAAGGTCTTTTATGAGAAGAGTTCAAGGTCTTCTATGAGAAGAGTTCAAGGTCTTCTATGACAAGACTTCAAGGTCTTTTATGAGAAGACCTCAAAGTCTTCTATGAGAAGACCTCAAGGTCTTCTATGAGAAGAGTTCAAGGTCTTCTATGACAAGACCTCAAAGTCTCCTATGAAAAGACCTCAAGGTCTTCTATGAGAAGACCTCAAGGTCTTCTATGAGAAGACCTCAAGGTCCTCTATGAGAAGACCTCAATGTCTTCTATGAGAAGACCTCTAGGTCTTCTATGAGAAGACCTTAAGGTATTCTATGAGAAGACCTCAAGGTCTTCTATGAAAAGACTTCAAGGTCTTTTATGAGAAGACCTCAAGGTCTTCTTTGAAGACTTCTAGGTCTTCTATTAGAAGACCTCAAGGACTTCTATGAGAAGACCTCAATGTCTTCCATGAGAAGACCCAAGGTCTTCTATGAGAAGACCCCAAGGTCTCCATAAATACCTCAAGGTCTTTTATGAGAAGACCTCAAGATCTTTTATGAGAAGACCTCAAGGTCTTCTATGAAAAGACCTCAATGTCTTCTATGAGAAGACTTCAAGGTCTTCTTTGAGAAGACCTCAATGTCTTCTATGAGAAGACCTCAAGGTCTTCTGTGAGAACACCATCAAGGTCTTTTATGAGAAGTCCTCAAGGTCTTCTATGAGGAGACCTCAAGGTCTTCTATGAGAAGACCTCAAGGTCTTATATTAGAAGACCTCAAGGTATTCTATAAGAAGACCTCAGTGTCTTCTATGAGAAGACCTTAAGGTATTCTATGAGAAGACCTCAAGGTATTCTATAAGAAGACATCAATGTCTTCTTTGAGAAGGCCTCCATGTCTTCTTTGAGAAGACCTCAAGGTCTTCTATAAGAAGACTTCAAGGTCTTCTATAAGAAGACTTCTAAGTCTTCTATAAGAAGATTTCAAGGTCCTCTATAAGAAGACTTCTAGGTCTTCTATGGGAAGGCATCAAGGTCTTCTATGAGAAGACCTCAATGTCTTCTAAGAAGACTTCTAGGTCTTCTATGGGAAGGCATCAAGATGTTCTATGAGAAGACCTCAATGTCTTCTATGAGAAGACCTCAAGGTATTCTATAAGAAGACCTGAATGTCTTCTTTGAGAAGACCTGAATGTCTTCTATAAAAAGACTTCAAGGTCCTCTATAAGAAGGCTTCTAAGACTTCTATAAGAGGAGACCTCAAGGTCTTCAATAAGAAGACCTCAAGGTCTTCAATGAGAAGACCTCATGGTCTTCTATGAGAAGACCTCATGGTCTTCTATGAGAAGGCCTTATGGTCTTCTATGAGAAGACCTGATGGTCTTCTATGAGAAGACCTCAAGGTCTTCTATGAAAAGACCTCAAGGTTTTCTATGAGAAGACCTCAAGGTCTTATATGAGAAGACCTCAAGGTTTTCTATGAGAAGACCTCAAGGTCTTATATGAGAAGACCTCAAGGTCTTTTATGAGTAGACCCAAGGTCTTCTATGAAAAGACCTCAATGTCTTCTATGAGATGTGCTCAATGTCTTCTATGAGAAGACCTCAAGGTCTTCTATGAGAAGATCTCAAGGTCTTCTATGAGAAGACCTCAAAGTCTTATATGAGAAAACCTCAATATTTGGGAACTATGTCCGTTTGGGAGTAATGTCACTGTAACGTTAAAGGCAGTTCCCTAAGTGAAACCACTTGGATACTTGGGTTTCCATTTGCAATAAGATTTTCGTTGGGATGATCACCCACAAAGATCTTGTCTTCCCTTTCAATAAAAGATTTCTCTCATTAACCTTGACTCGTTCCATACCCCGACACCCACTTTTAAATAACTATTATGTGAATATTAGGAGCTAATTTCAAATATTAAATTGTTCGCTATTTGCTTCCAACATGTCAACATCGATATTTCTTAGCCAACCCAAAATCGTGTTAATCGCATAAGTGTAGAGAATGCTCGTTGACACTGTCGAATATCGGTCACAACATTTGTAATTCGTTTATCCCCGATAAAAATGATTTCCGCAAAACTTCTTTTGATTTTACTCCACTTCTGAATATTTATTCTCATGTGACTTAAGCGCAACAAAGTGAATAACAGAATTCACGCAAATCTCTTCGTAAATTCGTTTCAATTGTTCAAATTTCATTGGTGCGTGCTGGCATGCATAAATTGATGCTTTATTAACTTCGAAATGCTGCTCGTCGTCGTAATCCGTTCATAAACCACTCATCTCGGGCGCTGATAAATGTTTTAGTTCACCGTTCTTGTTGTTGGCTGGTGATTTGGTGTTGTTCTGTATCTCCGCCGTTGATAGCACCTTAAGGTTGTAATGCCTTCTCTCAAAACATAAACAATATGTGTTCCCGAGGGATAGAGAGAAGGAAGCAGAACAAGAAGACGAAATCATAAACGCGCTCCAGTGCTCTTCGAACCGATCACGTGTTTAAATTTATTGATTGTTCAAAATAAAAACATACGCCACGATGTCCTGCTGTTACGTAGTTTTTTAGATCTCTGGGAGACAGTATGTGTGGTCGAAGTATTCAAATAAAAATATGGATGGCATACAACAGGGATGGGAGTTGTGTTGAGACATTCATTAGGTTATAATTGATATGGAGAATGGATTATGGACAAATGTGGGGAAGTTTTCAGACATGTCTAGGGAGGATAAATTCTAAATGCCTTTAAAATTTTCTGTTGCCCTCTTCTAAAGATGTCTGGCATATCCAACCCTGTGTGATTGGTATTAAATGTGAGCGAGTGTTGATCTCATGTTCATCGTGCTGAGTGAGGCTGTTTGTGTCAATGTTGTTTTTCGTTTTGTTATCACGTTCTTACTCTCGTAAATTATGATCATATTTGTCGTTTTATTGTTGTTGTAGGTTGTTGGCCATACCATCTCAGTCACACGCACGTAATGTTCCACATTGGAAGGTGGGGGCTCTTTGTAAACTTGTGGTTCTCATACTTTATCCTAGATCTCGTTTACAAGACTTGGACAAATTTTGTTTCTTATGGAAGTTACTTTCTTATTCATACATTTTTTGGCCCGTTGGTCTGCAAAGAAGACCAACTTCGTAAGACGGTGCAAATCGAACACGCATGCTTATCCCGCTTGTAGGCCAGCGATTGTTGTTTGCATGTTGTCTCGTCATTATTGACACATTTTTGTTTTCCCTACCTTCGCCTGCCACCCTCACCGCCCTCAGCAACATTCGAGTGATTTTTTGGAGTACAACAATTGACCAGCCTCTTAAGGTACCACCACCAACCACATCCATGTGTCCCTGTCTTCCATATGTCATGGATGTCAATAACATTTAAGTGCTCCATGTCTACATAAATATTAGTTATGGAACGCACAATCAAAATTTATTGAATATTGGCGTAACATATCGGACTGGTTGTCATAAAGTACATGATTTTTTACGGTATGTCGGAACATTTATTGGAGTTTAAATGGTGGTCAGTAGTTGGTCGGCTGGTTGGTTAGCTGCTTGGTTCGTTGTTTGGTGAGATTATAAAACACTTCAAAGGCTGTGTTTGGCAAATTGTGTTGAATTGTTGGCAAATAAAGGAACATAATTCGATAATATTAAATTCGAATTAGGCTTCAGAACTGATATTGGCATTGATTTCTTAACGTAATAGAAGGCACATATTCCGTTTCGATAGGACGTATCAGCTGATTAACACCATATGGAACGAGTATCCGATGATTGGAAGATGAGCATTCTATGTCCCGTCCACATGGAAGGAGATACGTTTATGTCCTCAAAACTATTGACCATAAGCTTTGCCTACATCTGAATGCGGCTTTAGAAGTGACAAGTCCACCATTGACCTTGCGGCCAAACCTGGAGGGAATTAAGAAATACAGATCGACACATACCATATTATAGTCGCTTACATAGCAGTATTAGACAGGCTTATACGTTCACGATCATGAAGACCTGTCCATCCATCGCGTTGCACTTATATTCGCGGAACAACTTGGCACCGCAACCCAAGTGCTGCCGGCTAGAGACTTGAGGACCATGTTTCCACATCTCAGATTATCACTGATAGCTGTGGCATGCACGGACGACGTGAATATGCTGTCAACCCTAGAACCTTGGAGTAGTTAGTGGTCGAAATTTTGATGCCATCGACCAGGACATTCAAGTCTGTGCTACCACCCAGTTCATGTTGTGAACAGAGTGGCCGTAAATTTTAATGACAGATATCTGCATATTTTACCACCAGTCAAAACCTTTTTCCACTTGAGGAATATGCAAATATCCGCCACTAAAATCTACAGTCACTATATTCACCACATGCATGTTCAGCATTTCACAAATGTCATCAGGGAAAGTACCTGACGCCAGGATCGTACAATCAATCATCTGCATACGTTACGATCTTGATGCCGTCTGGAGGGGGCAGTATACTGGAGAGGTAGGGGTTAACAGTTCCGGAGATATCACTCCAACTTGGGGAATTCCCTGTTTCAGTCTACGGGCCGACTGGGACGACTGGTGTCCACACATACATATAATTGAATTTCTAAAGTTTCAAGCCTGGCCGGAGGGTTGTCTGCTCAATGTCCTCAAACAACGTGGAGTGCTTGACAGTATAAAAGGCTTTTGATGAGTCAATGTTCCATCACATGGCATTCTCTGGTGGAGTCCTCGACTAATATGTGTCTAAATGGCATGCAGCCCTGTTGTCGTGCTGTGTTGCTTACAATACCCATGCTGATGATCGGCAACTGGATAGCTATTTCTGTCACTGGGGATGGCTAAAACCTCTAGGGTCTTTGCTACGGGCGACAAAAACCAAATCGATATGTACGGCTCAACTTTACCGTCATCTTTGCCTGGCTTTAGTAGCGGGACTACCACCTCCCATTTTCCAGACTTCGGACACGATTTTGTTGCTAGCTACAGTCCAGTTGTTTCTACATTACCATGGCATTCGCAAAATCAGCCATGGTAAATTGCTGTGATTCTTTCTGGGTAGGTAGAGATCTAATGCGACGTAGTGCTCTTCTCTTCGTCCTGTCACTCATAGACAAACTCTGAATTAAAATAATCAGTCAGCATAACATCGTGACTGAGGTCTTATCTTTCTTCTTCCCATGGTTCGAGATTGACTTAACCGTTGCCCAAAATTTACTAATTTTGACTTCAATGCTGCATCTCTTCAGATGATTTAGCCACATGTTCCACTTATGCTCACCGACAAACCTGTTAACTTCTAGTGTCTGCTCCCTGACTCTGGGGCTCCTGGGGTTGGCACGATGAAGCTCATCATGCTCATTATACCCTCGGCATTTATGCTAACGAGGGTATATACACTTTCATACGGGCAAAATGTGCCTCATCGAAATAATGGTTTTAGACCCCAAGTATGTTTGGACGAAATGTGTTTCAGACAATTTGGAGACGATTGAGCAATGTCCGTCCGACTGTCTGATTGTCTGTCTGGCTGGCTGGCTGGCTGGAGCGCACGATAACTCGCGAACGGATGAACCGATTCGGTTCAAATTTTGACTTTCGTAATATTTTGCCCAAACTTAGTTTAAGTTCGAAGATGGGCTATATCGCTCCACTCCTTCCGGTACGTCCCCCACAACACTTCGAAAATGTTCGGAAAATGTGTGCGCACGATAACTCTTGAAGGGAGTAACCGATTTGGTCCATACTTTGCCCATCGTAAAATGTGTACCAGACTTAGATAATGTTTCAATACAGACTCAATCGGTTTACTCCTTCGGGTACCTCCCACACAAAATTTCGGAAAAGTTCAGTTTAGGGCCATCTCTCGAATCGCTCTGATTTTTCTTTTAACAACTTGTATTCAGTACCCTCCATACGACGGTACAGGTTTTTTCAGGGGCAAGTCCATACTTCCTGAGAAAGTAGCCTGAAAGTTGCAAAAAACCCTATGACACCATGTGAGGTGGTTGGAGCGCAAGATAACCCTCGAACGGATCTGCCGATTCGGTCTAAAATTTGGCCTTAGTAATATTTGGTCCAAACATAGTTTTTGTTTGAAGATAAGCCATATCGGTCCACTTCTTCAGGTACCTCCCCCACAAAAGTTCAAAAATGTTCGGAAAATTTGTTCATACGGTAACTCTTGAAGGGAGTGGTCGAATTGGTCCATACTTTACACATCCTAATATATCTACTAGATATAGATCAGGTTCAAATATGGATTATATTTGTCCACTCCATCCTGTACCTCCCACACAAAATTTCGGATAAGTTCACTTTAAGTCCTGATATCGAATCACTTTGATTTTTGTTGAAGCAACTTGCATTCGCTGCCTCACTTAGGGTGGTAAACATTTTTTCAGGGCCAAGTCCATACTTCTTGAGCAAACATCCCGAAGGGTGTAAAAACCCCCTATGGCACCATATTTAGTGGCTGGAGATCCACTTCCATAATGGTCAGTGTTGATCCATTCCTTTTAGTATCTTCTCCGCAAAACCTTTGATCTCTAATCCTAAGAAACATACATACGTTTTGGGGGAAAAAATGTTTTCAATATATACAGGCTGAGGGTATATCACTGTCGGCAAAGCCGACTGATACTTTTTTATTTGTTTTCTATTTCCATCGCTTTTATTAAATAAATTTTTAAATTTGGTATCATTTAGCGCATTCGGCCAGCAGATATATAGCGAGCGTCTGCAGCAGTGATGATGTCTCGGAACGTCCCCTCTGCTACCAGAACATCAGAAGGGTTGGGCAGATCTCAGAAGCAGTTATTAGTGAACTCTCTGAAACTAAGCCAACTAGCTTTCCCATGTTTAATGAAAATGCGGCATTCAGAGGCGATGAGATCGTGCAGTCTGCTAATGGACACAATTATGGGGAAATGGTCTGGCCCAAGATAAACGAAGGGTTGACACGTGACCTCATTTGTCAGACTAGGTGACACGATGGTAATATCTGGCGAACTGTAAAAGTCTCCGCTAGTGAAAACGTATAGCTATCAATCTGCTTAGCCAGGGCTATAACCCTTCGGTTCGCCACTTCGGCTCGTCTATAAAGACGACCTTCGGCTCGTCTATAAAGACGACCTTCGGCTCGTCTATAAAGACGACCTTCGGCTCGTCAATAAAGACGACCTTCGGCTCGTCAATAAAGACGACCTTCGGCTCGTCTATAAAGACGACCTTCGGCTCGTCTATAAGACGACCTTCGGCTAGTCTATAAAGACGACCTTCGGCTCGTCTATAAAGACGACCTTCGGCTCGTCTATAATGACGACCTTCGGCTCGTCTATAAAGACGACCTTCTGCTTGTCTATAAAGACGACCTTCTGCTCGTCTATAAAGACGACCTTCTGCTCGTCTATAAAGACGACCTTCGGCTCGTCTATAAAGACGACCTTCGTCTCGTCTATAAAGACGACCTTCGGCTCGTCTATAAAGACGACCTTCGGCTCGTCTATAAAGACGACCTTCGGCTCGTCTATAAAGACGACCTTCGGCTCGTCTATAAAGACGACCTTCGGCTCGTCTATAAAGACGACCTTCGGCTCGTCTATAAAGACGACCTTCGGCTCGTCTATAAAGACGACCTTCGGCTCGTCTATAAAGACGACCTTCAGCTCGTCTATAAAGACGACCTACAGCTCGTCTTTAAAGACGACCTTTAGCTCGACCTTTAGTCTATAAAGACGACCTTTAGCTCGACCTTTAGTCTATAAAGACGACCTTTAGCTCGTCTATAAAGACGTGCTTTAGCTCGTCCATAAAGACGACCTACAGCTCGTCTGTAAAGACTTATTTTAGTATAGTTCCTGTTATGCTATCAATTGCAATTTGTCCATTCTTCCTCACTATCCTTAGCCTTCTTCCCAACTGTTCCCCATCAGAGGTCCGCAAAATGCATATAAAAGGCACACTCTATTGCCTTTTCCCAAAAGCGAATAGTGCAGTGCCTTGCATATAAAAAATATGAATGTGCAAAAAGCAGATTCACCCCAAAAAATGATTCACTGCTTTAGTGCATGCTTGCTTGCTTTTACATTTGTATTCACACGATTCGCAAATGCAGTATGCACAATACTGCATACCACCACACAGTATCGTACCATCTTCTGTTTGAATAAATGAATACATTTGCCAAATTTCGCATTTTCTTTAATAATAGGATAAACTAAACTAGTAATTGTTTTTATTGTCTCAACATTAATTTTTTTATGTTTATTAACATGTAAATTTGACCAGAAATATCTACTGCTTTTTGTAATGCAACGTGCTTTTTCGAAGGCAGCGTGCACAAAAAAGGCAACGAGCTCTTGTAGTGTGTTGTGTGTGTGCAATTGGCACACACTCATGAAAGTAAAGGCAAAGCAAGCAATAGCATTAAACAGAGATGGCAATAGCAAGCAATGAAAAAAGCACGAAATCGCGAATATGCATTAAAAGCGAGTGGCATTTTGCGGACCTCTGTTCCCCATTAAAAATAACATCATATTGATTGCATATCCTTTGGTCCTTGTTTTCAAAAGCCTTCCTTTTATCGTTGAGGTTAATTTAAGTAAAGTAGCAAATATTTTGCTGTTAAATAATAAATAAATATTGGTCTAAAAAGTCGTAAAATCAATAAGAAAACACCAACTAAAAACAACAGCAACAACAACAACAAGACAACACATGTACTTCTTTAGATGGCAATCATCCAATATTACTACACCCTAACCAAAATAACAGCACACTCTAGAAAACAAAAAGAAAAAATACATTCGCTTCCAATTCCAATCGCTTGATCTCCTCTCCCCCTTATACGGTTTTGTTTTCAAAGGACTCAATGATTTATTTACACAGTCCTTGGCCAATTGAAGACGATTGTTCTTCTGACGTCTATATTGAATGTATGCAATAATATGAGTGTGTGTTTGTGTGAGGGCTCATTTCTTTTTGTTTTTTTTTGGGTGGGTTGGAATTATTTACCCAAACGAGATTTTTGTGTTTTTATTTCCCACAACAACAACAGCTTCGTACAACATTGTGCGAATTGTTGGGGCTGGCTGTATTATGTCTGGCTGGCAGGATGACTGTCTACGTATCCATCCTCAGTTGGTATGCTGGATGCTATGAGATGTGGAGATGAAATGACTGTTTGTTTTTGTACCTGTTGCCTTCTGCCTATTACTTTGTATCCTTCAATGGGTGGCAGGATGTCTGGCTGGCTGGTTGGGCGTATGATAATTGGTATTCTGCGCATATCTGCTGCTTCTTCAAACAAACAAAATTTCAAAATTATTGTTTTCAAATACAACTGTATAATTTTCTAGTCAAAGTCATTGTAGCGTTTTTTGAGATGTAGGCGATTTTTTGGTTAGAAAGAAAAATGAGTCTTTTCGAATAGCTGAAAGGAGTCTTTAGTGGGGAGCTAAAGGGAGATAGAGATACTGAAGTGAACCCTTGTGTCACACCATGGTTAGGTTGAATGAAACCACGAGAAGTTTGAATGACAACTCAAGTAGTTTGAATCAGACCAAGGATGATCGAATCAAACATCGAGTAGTTTGAACAACATCAAAACAAGTTTGAACGGAATCATCAACCAAATGACACCTAATATCTAACAAGAGGTATATAAACGAGCAGAGGGGATTTTTTTAGATTATCAGAAATTGTCCTTTTAGATGAAATATAGGTAGTAGAAAATAAGTCTTTACGAACGGACTGATAGAACACCTTTTAGACTTGCTGAAAATAGTCCTTAAAGAGGACCTATATGAAATCTTAAGACACCACCACAAATAGAGACTTTAGACTTTACTACCATCTACATTCAACATATAAGAACCCAGATTATTTGCGACTAATTACTTTTCATACAAATTCCACAAATCACCAACTTTAACCGCAACCATCATCGCAATGTCGTTGAAAAAAAACCGCTGACATGGCATACGAATGGAATATTATCACCATATATTTATGCGCAGATGCGAAAAATATTACCATCATTTTTATGGCGTGGTGTGGTGAAAGACAAGGAGATACTTTAAAGTCACGCCTGCCGTCATAGCAAAAACAAACAAAAAAAAGCAAAAGCAAGTTGATTTGATTTTTCGTCAGGACGAACGATTCGACAAGCCCCGTGTCTGATATCACTATCATTCATCCATTCATGTCGATGCATTGTCGATAAGATTTTTTTTCTAACGAAAATAGAAATTCGTTGACCTACATCACCTGATTATGCGGTGGGTGAAACGCCGTGGCGACAACTAAAAATACATTTCAAATATTGTGGCAAAAATTAATGACAGCCTTCGACGTCTGGTATAAATGAATATACATCAATAATTTAGACAACATGATGATGACAAATGGATAATAAGGACAACAAAGGTAGCAACAAGGAAAGATAATCAGGTTTAGGATAAAAATATTCAATGAATCGGGGAAGATTGATATAAAAACCTGCGGTTCTAAGACCAAAATTATATGAAGGACTGATTTTTGTTTAAAAAATTTAAAATGAAAATTAAGACTTAATTCAGATAACAAAAAACATTTTGCTTGGTAATCCCATTTTTCAATGTTCACAATGTTCCCATTGAAAAATGGGATTACCAAGCAAGACTATAGAAAAAGTTTGGAGTTTCAATTAACTGACATAATTTCGCATATACATTTATCTAATGAAGTGCGATATATATACTAGTTTCCAAGCTTTGCCTTCGTCTGCCACAACAACAACATCCTAATACACCTGAAGATCGGCTTTACCACCCGTGAAACGTAGTGTAATGGTTGGATGCGTGGGACTTCGGTAGACTCCTAATTTTTCAATGTATCTCTAAAGGCCTTACAGCTCAACTCGAAAGAGAATTAATTAAATATCACTATAAATGGCCTTCGCCTTAATAAGGCAAAAACATTTTCATTGAAAAATAATTTATTCCCAGGATTCAAAAAATATATGATATAAAATGACTATAATTTTAAGATACCCATGATTCTTACATGTTTAGTTATTACATGTTTATCATATACCAGGTATATGATAAAAATTTTATATAAAAACAAATACAAGTCTTCTTTAGGAAATCAGTCTTCTGTACAAAATTCTTCCTAAGAAATACCTGAAAAAAGTCACAAGTATGTCCACCCCACCTCTCTCTCCGTCAAATTGACAATTGCCGCAAGGAAAATTGCCTAATGCAAATATGGACTATTCGGGCCACGTATTCGTTAGAATTAAAACAAGAGATGTAGGAATCGAGCCATTAGTATTTTCAGCAACAGCAGGAGATATCTGAATGATCCCTCGAATGGTTTAAAACAAACAATAAGTAGTTTGAAACAAACTACGAGTAGTTTGAATCAAACCACAAAAGTTTGGATCAAACGAAGCTAGTTTGAATCAAACCACTAACAGTTTAGTCTATCTTTGGCAATAAATCTTGGGGCACCGGGTTTTAGTTTTCCCTTGTCTATCGTCTTCTGTTTCTAGACCTTTGACTTTCGAATTTTACTTCAATCATTTGTAGTGGAAAACGGTCTGATAAGAAAGAAAAGTCAAAACATCTATCTCACTTTCTGTCGTGAGTAGCGCAGGTCGTGCCGGGTCACGTGTGCCGAAAAATGTTTGGGCAATGTCTACTCTTGCTTTTTTTAATTGAAACAAGTCCGAAACATGCGTGTCGCGATCGTGCTTAATTTTTGTGTACAATAATAAAACTATTTTATTTGATTTTTACTCAATGCTTCGTTTGTTTGATTCCAACTTCTGCAGGAGTCTTTATTGAAAATCCTAAGACAAAACACAAACACACCGCAGACCAACCTATGGTTTTATATGAGGCTAGCAAGGTTTCTTTATCTACACCGCAAGTGCTGCCGACTAGGTATTTGAAGACCTTGTTCCTACATCTCAGTTTTTCGAAGAAAACTGTGGCATGCGCGGGCGAGGTAAACATGCTGTTGAATGTGACCCCTAGAATCTTGGTGTAGATAGTAATGGGAATTCTCTTACCACCGGCCAGAACATTCAGCTCTGTGCTCACCACCTCAATCCATGTGGTCCCTGTGGTAAAGAGAGTGGCTAATATTTGTATATTCCTCGAGCGGAAAAAAATGTTAAAATCGATCATGTAGGCTTTAAGTCTTTCACAAACTATATTAGGGAAGGTACCTAAAACAAGATCGTACAATCATAGCATATGCTATGATCTCAATGCCGTCGGGAGGGGGTGAAATACAGGAGAAGTAGAGGTTAAGGTTGATGCGACGGACTCCTCGTCGCATCACAAAAATGTACCAAGAAACCTTAAGGGAAAACCCCAAGAAAAGAAAACAGGCGGGCTGATGTTGTCTGTTCTACGGTTCGAAAGAAACTCAATTTTATTTTACTACTTTGTTACAACTAGATCTTAGATCTCTAATCACTAAACAATACACATGCACTTATTTACTAATGCACGATGCACTATGTCGCGAGTTCATATTAACTGTGGCCAAAAATAGAAGGAGTTGTCGTAGGTGCATAAATTTTGGTACACGTACCTATTATTGACTTACAATCTTCAGGACAAAAATTTGGGTTGGTCGGTCCACGTTTTGATATAGCCCCCATAGAACCGTACCTCCCGATTTTCGGTATTTTGAATGTTTAAGACACAATGACCAACTGAAAGTATTCAAATTTTGTGGTTAGTCTTCGGCAGATGTATCAAACATTCCAACAGAGAATTGTGGGCTTAGGTCCACGTTTTGATATAGCTCCCATATAACGGTACCTCCCGATTTTCGGTATTTTGGAGGTTTTAGCCTGATTATCACACCGAAATGGCTGAAAATTGGTATTAAGTCTCCGTTGGGGGACTTATAACCTTCCACTAGAAATATGTCGGTATAGGTCCGCGTCTTCCTATAGCCCCCATAGAACCGTGCCTCCTCATTTTCGGTGTTTTCAGTGTTGTGGCCTCAATATCCACCCGATATGACTGAAATTTGGTGTTTAGTCTTCATATTGTTTGTGAGCATATTGAATATATCAAACTCTTGTCTTTATATATGAGAAATTTCCTTTAAAAAAATTTTTGACCGATTAGTGGTCAAAAAACCGTCTATTTTTTGTAAAAAATCGAATTTTGATTTTCGCTGTTCACAATTTTTTTAAAAATTTATATTTTTAAAAATTCTCTCGTTTTAAAGCAAGACTATTAGGTACTTAATAAGCCCACAAAAATATATGATGATCGGTTCATTCGTTTTCGGGCTATAGCCAACACCGCAAAACGATTTGTTAAAAAAGGGGGTATCCTCTCAGTGAGGTGGTCGCTGAAAAAGAGAAGTGACACATTCGTCTGCAAACCTCTGCAGCTGGGACCTTTATATATTTGAAGTACTCACTTTTTCCTACTCATACAGCAAAAAATATCGATATACACTTTTATACAATTTTTTTCCCACTCCACTCAATTTAAAATTTGCTTCAGAAAATTAATAAACCTAGTAATACATGTTTGGGTAAATGTAAACACCATATGATTAATATTTACATGCAAACAAAGGTGTAGCCAAGTTTATTACATCCCAAGAGAACTTAGGAACAATTTTTGCAGCGACCGTTACTTTTAAATTTTAAATATTAACGCATAATATAATTTATTAATATTAGAAAAAAAACACACAAAAATACGTATTAACTAAAATTGTCGGATTTAAATCCTCATATAGCAAAAACTACTTCACGTATCAGTACCAAAATTCAGATTCTTCTTAATTAATATGTTTTCTATCACTCCCCATCAATAAATTTGTTCAACGAAGTATTTAGTTTTTACCATTTTTGGCCACGGTCGTGACACTGTGCGATGTGCCTAAAGGTATATGCACTACACGCAGTGTGTGCGTTGCGGGTGATAAGGAACATAGATATTTTATTACCGACCCTTTCTATTTATGGCCGACAGCTGTTAGGTGTAAAGATAGATTAATAGCACATTGGTGAGTTCACTGAAATCTACCTGACACCATTAGAAACAATTCTACAAAAATTGTCCAAAGGTTCTAGAGATATCACCTCACCTTGGGGAACTTGACAGAATCAAAGGCTTTTAATAGGTCCAGCGTCATCACGGCTTGTTTTCTCTTAGTTCTTAACTAATATGTGAGGAGATGGCGTGCAGCTCTTTTGCAACGCTGTGCTGGTTACAGAATCCATGCTGATGATGGGCAACACCTAGCCTATTTTCTAGACTTCGGACACAATATGGGTGGCTAACAACAGACTGAGAGCTTTGGTGAGATACTTAACTCCCGAATTATCCATATGCTTCAGCAATACCATGGAGATATCATCAGAGTGTAACGCTTTGGGTGATTTAGCGTTCCCAATGACATTTGCGAAAGAAAGAAATCTAATCCGAAGTAGTAGTCCTTGCTCTGTCACTCCCTGGAGGCTTCACGAATTGTCGCATAAAATAACACGTGTACCTCTTGGGATCAGTCAGCGTTACGTCACCAAACGTGAATATGCTTCTATTTGCCTCCTCCGTTATGTACCCACAATTGACTTACACTAATGTTGCAATTCTTCAGATGATTTAGCCTCTTGTCAGCACTCTAACTCTCCCTCTTTCTCTCTCTCATTTGTTAGTATCGCCGTCTCTGCTGGGAAACACATTTCTCAGTTTGGGTACTTAACCAGCAGCAGGTTAGACCTGCTAACCAGTTTGGCTAATTCTCTGAAACGGTTATTGGTGAATTTTCTAGAATCAGAGGAAAAAATTCGGGTGGTCTGGAAATGGAGATAATTTTAGGGTAGGGATAGCTAATGGAAAGCAATAATCGATTTTCGTCTAAAACTTAAAATGCTATTTTTAGGTCTGGCGATTATTTATTTTGTCCTAAAACTCGATTTTCGTCTTTTTAATAAACGCAGACAATCGATTATTCGTCCATTTTCAAGATTTCTTTTGAAACTGTAAAACCGCCAAAACTGTAAAACCGCGAAGTCAACAATCTATGGGCAAACTTGAAAATCGATCATAAGTTAATCGATTACTCGATTTTCTCTCCAGACAAAAGTCGACTACGTTTTTTAGTTTTTTTGACTGCAAAAAGTCGATTAATCGAAAGTCGACTTACCTATCCCTATTTTAGGGAGATAGTCTCTCGAGAAATGGTGGCTTCTAAGGTGACATTAGGTCTGTACGATAACCCAAAAGTTTGTACAAATTTGTAAAAACTTTTACAAAATGCTGTTCGATAACAAACTTGTACAGTAAAAGAGAGCGAATTTGGAGAGAATTGTGGGAGAATTTTTGGAGAGTTTTGGAGACTTTTGTTACTGAGAACTTACAATTTTTCCAAGCAAAATGTTCCTTGTAAAAATGTGCATGTTTGATCAGCTGATTTAAATTCGAATGTTTTGTGGCGGACTTTGCAATTCTTGGCAAAAATATAAACAAGCATTTGGTTATTAAAATAATTACAAGATAAAAAGAAGAGATAACTAAATAAATTATGGAAAACATCTTATTTTGTAAAATAAATTATTTTATAGTTTGTGATGATTGTTTTATTTCTAAGGTATCAAATACCAGCAAAAAGCGTCGCATCCATGGAGTAGGAGGAGCACTATGTGGACGGCCAGCCGTTAATTTATGATATGGAAAGATAATTATTTTTGTAGCAATGGATAATCAAACAATTTTGGTAAACAATCTTCGATTGTTAAATTAAATCTTATCCGCCAAACTTCTTGTTTGTCAAATCAGCTGACTTCTTGCAAGTTTTTACAAATTGTTGTTAGATAACATTCTGCAAATTTTTAGCTTCGAGAGAGTAAAAAAAGTGGAGAGAAGTTACTGAGAACTTGCTGAGTACTTGCAAGTACTTTTTACTTGCGAAGTTATCGTACATAACTTCTTTGTCAGACCAGGTGACACGATGGCTATATCTGGTGAACTGTGACACTCCCCGCTAATTTCGGTAGGGATGTCCACATTAATTGAAAACGTAGATGTATGAATCTTCTCATCCAGCGCTGTACCCCTCTGGTCATCACATAGGACCGAATGCCACAACTCATGTTGAGTCCCTTAAGATCAGGCGATTATGACCTTCCGAAAGTGGGCTAACGTTGGGCCTATAACCTCAAGTACAGCTATTTATCGGCGGGATATATACGTTAAGTATCTATACCTCGGCAGTTCCACCGCTGGCTGCTACACTCAAACACTCTATGTACGAGTCATTAGAGCCAAGCTGAAGCGAAATTATCTAAAACCCCATTTATGGTCCAATCGATGAACATTTTTTACCAGTTCATTGTTGTAGCTAAAATACGAATCCTACAAAAAATTGTGAAAATCGAGTTGAATTTTCATACACCTCCGATGGGAGGTATATAGCTATGTCGAAATTTGATCCGATTTTCACCACAGCGAACACTGGTGAAAAGTTTTCATCGATTGGGACATAAATGTGGATTTTAGAGAGCTTTCGTCCACATGCACGAAATACAAATTATTATGGAAACAAAGATCGCCAGGATGACACGGGTTAACCTTAACCTTTGGGTCAAATGGATAAAATTTAGGGAGGAGGAGTTCGAATCAAAATAAAAAAATATTTTTTTGTTTGGTCGGTCTAATGTACACTGATGTGGAATCCGTTGGGCGGAACACGGATATTATGTGTATCCGGGTCAATCTAATGTCGCTTTTTGGATACCTTTGCTGTTTCGAATGCTTCTTTTTCTGGTCGCATTCAACTTCTTAAAGTTTGATTCGATCTATTAATTCGATATATCAAACAAGCAATGAATTGATCCAAGCTACTGATATTCTAATTGAAACAAGACCCACTTCAGCTTTTCTTGCTCACCGACCAACCTGTCTTCCATTTCAATTGCATGACTCTGGGGTCATGTAGTTTGGTTGCTGACTTCCTGTTCCCGCCGATTTTGCTGATAGTTTCATCCAACAGTGATATTCTTTGAACCGTTGATCAATAAATAGAGCTGAGTTACCAAAACACCTCCCAAACTTCTCTTGGTCACATTCAAACCGCAAGCGTATTGATTTAAGGTCTGATTCAAAATACTAGTGGTTCGATGCAAAATGCATAGTTTGCTTTGAATTTATCGTAATTTAGCTCAAATATAGTTTAGGTTTGTTTCAACCACACGTACTTTAGTTGAAAATCACTTTAGCAAGATTGCCTTTAGTTCGACCTTCAGCTCATCTACAAGGACTCACGTCAACCTGTCTATAAAAACTCCCTTCAGTTCGTCTACAAAAACTTCCTTCAGCTCGTCTATAAAGACTCCCTTCAGCTCATATGTAAAAACACCTTTCAGCTCATCTATAAAGACTCCCTTCAGTTTTTATATAAAGACAACCTTCAGCTCGTCTATAAAGACCGCCTTCAGGTCGTCTATAAACACTTCCTTCAGCTCATCTATAAAGACCACCCTCAGGTCGTCTATAAACACTTCCTTCAGCTCATATATAAAGGCTACCTTCAGCTCGTCTATAAAGACTTTCTTCAGTTCGTTTATAAAGACTCAATTCCGCTCGTCTATAAAGACTCCCTTTAGATCGTCGATAAAGACTCCCTTCTACACAAAACTACCTTCTATTAGTCTATATGGACTCCCTTCCGTTGGTCTACAAAGACTCCCTTCAGCTCGTCTATAGAGTCTTTCTTCAGCTCGGCTCAGCTCCATTCTGTAGAAACTACCTTCTGTTGGTCAATAAAGACTCCGATCCTCTATAAAAGGTTTCCAGTATTCAGACTGATATATACTTACTTAGCTGGCCCATTACAGAACATTTGTTCCATAGGCCGAACTAAGTAAAGATTTCCATTTCTCTCTATTTGTTGCTTCGCACTCTGGAATACCGCGCCTTTTCATCTATTCTTCCGCTTGTTTGCGCCATCTATTCCTTGGCCTGCCAATTCTGCGTGCACCGCCAAGCGGTCCGTATTTATACGCCTTTTTAGCGGGTTCATCTTCGCTCATTCTTATGATATGGCCAAGCCAACGCAATCGCTGCATATCGATACGTTTAACTATATTGATATCGTTGTATAGCAGATACAGGTCGTGGTTCATGTGACCTCGATATTCACCGTCAACGCAGATTGGTCCGCAGATCTTTCGAAGAATTTTTCTCTCAAACACACCAAGCACTGTCATGTCTGCTTGCGCAAGTACCCAGGCTTCGGAGCCATACATCAGCAGGGGTAGTATCAGTCTTTTGTGGAGCGTTATTTTTGTTTGACGAAATGTGGCGTTGCTTTTAAACTGCTTACTTAAACCAAAGTAGCATCTGCTGGCCAATACAATTCTTCTCTTTACTTCACAACTGATGTCGTTTGTTGTGTTTACGGAGGTGCCTAGGTAGACGAAGTCCTTTACTACCTCAAAATTATAGGAACCAACTTCCATAGTTGGTCCGAGCTCAATGGACGCATTGCGCGTCGAGACCATTAACTTTGTCTTCTCGCCGTTTACCTACCAGACCCACTTTAGCAGATTCTCCTTCGACCTTCATAAAGGTATCAGTTACTTCTTTTACTGATCGTCCCATGATGTCTATATCATCAGCATAAGCATGTCACATGTGGCTATTGGTGTAGATTGTGCCACTTCTTTTGACGTTTGCCTCTCGTATAACCTTTTCCAGAAGGATGATGAAGAGATCACACGAAAGGCTGTCTCCTTGTCTGAAACCTCTTTTGGTATTAAACTCTTCGGAGAGGTTCTTTCCTATTTTAACTGAGGAGCTTTGCGGGGATACCAAATTCAGACATGGCTTGGAAGACCTTTGAACGCAGCAGGCTGTCGAAGGCTGCTTTATAATCGACAAAAAGGTGGTAGGTGTCGATCTGCATCTCTTGGGTCTTCTCCAGGATTTGCCGCAGGGTAAATATCTGGTCAATGGAGGACTTGCCAGGTCTAAAGCCGCATTGATATGGTCCAATTATCTCGTTGACCATAGGCTTTAGTCGTTCGCACAATATCTCTGACACGATCTTGTAGGCAATGGGGAGTAGACTTGTGCCCCTATAGTTAGAGCATACAGTCTTATCTCCCTTCTTATGGATTGGGCACAGGATACTCAGGTTCCAATCGTCGGGTACTCGTTCTTCCTGCCAGATGGTGCTAACTAGCTGATGAATACACCTTATCAGCGTGTCGCCTCCGGTTTTGAACAGCTCGGCTGGTAAGCCATCGGCTCCTGCTGCCTTATTATTCTTCAGCCGATTTATTGCTGCCTTTACCTCATCTTGGCTGGACGCTATACATTCAATACCATCTTCTGGGATTGGGACTGTGGTATCTTCGTCGTCTTCGCTGCTATTGGATACCAACAGTTTTGAAAAATGTTCTTTCCATATCCTGAGTACACTATCTGTATCAGTTTCCAGATTACCTTGCTGGTCTCTACAGGAGGATGTGCCTGTACCAAAGCCATCAGTTTGATGCTTGACTCTTTGGTAGAATTTTCGGATTTCATTCTGGTTCCTGTACATCTCGATTTTTTCACACTCACTCTTTTCCATCTCTCTCTTTTTCCTGCGGAAAAGACGTTTCTCCTCTCTCCTTTTCTCCCGATATCTCTCTCGTGCGCTACGCGTTGCTACGGATTGTAAAGTAGCCCTATATGCCGCATTTTTCTCTTCGGTAGCAGCACGACCCTCCTGATCATACCATGGATTCCTTGGTGGAGGTCTCTGGTATCCAAGTATGGATTTTGCGGCTGTTTGCATGGAGTGGGCAATACTTTGCCATTGCGCTGTTATGTTATCGGGATGAGGAGTGCTTTGATTAAGGAATTGGGCTAGTTGAGTGGAATATGCTCTGGCTATCTGTTGTGATTGCAGCTTACCGATGTCTAACTTTCGTGTTGTATCTGTTCGTGCTTTATTAGCAACGTTTAGACGGGTACGTACCTTTGCTGCAACAAGGTAGTGGTCCGAATTCATGTTTGCTCCTCGAAACGATCTTACATCCAACACGACGCTCGGTGCATGTCTTCCATATATCACAGCAGATCAATTTGATTATTTGTTCTTTGATCTGGAGACAGCCAGGTGCCCTTATGAATATCGAGATGCTTAAATCTTGTACTGCTAACTACCAAGTTTTTTGCAGCTGCAAAGTCTATCAGCTTCATACCATTGTCAGATGTTTGACAGTGGAGACTGAATTTCCCGACTGTTGGGCCAAAGATATTCTCCCTTCCAATTTTGGCATTAAAATCGCCTAGAATAATTTTAATGTGATGGGCAGCGCAACGGTCATAAGTTTCTTCTAAGCGCTCGTAAAATATATCTTTGGTCTGTTCGTCCTTGTCTTCAGTGAGAGCGTGAGCGCAAATAAAGCTGATGTTGAAGAATTTAGCTTTTAATCGAATTGCAGCGAGTCTTTCATTCACGGGGGTGAAGCTGGAGACCAAACTTCCGACCAACTACCTTTAGGTGTTGTTGTGACGCCTTTCCCAATCCATCGTATTTCCTGTATGGCAGTAATGTCGGCCTTGTACTTTTCCAGTACATCTGCCAATGCGTAAACTGCACCTTCTCTATAAAGAGTGCGAACATTCCATGTGCAGATTCGCAGATCATGGTCTTTAAAACGTTTGCGGCGGTCGTCAACTTTAGAGGGATTTGTTTTTCATTTCTTTCGTTTTTTTCACAGTAGGCCGCTTTTTCTAGGGGACGGTAACTAACCCTGCGCCCAAACCCAAGTTTTTAACGTTTCATTCAAGCTACTTATGGTTTATCTGAACGCGCATTATGCCTTCTATAAAGACTCTGTTTTGATCGTTCGTAAGTACTTTTTAGAGTATTAATGTAGTGGTGAATTGAGACTCATTTCTGGTTGCCTAAACAACTTTATTCTCGAAGTCTATATAGTAGGATTTTATACAACCTATGAGGCTTTCTTTCCATATTTAGGTTATCCAAAGCAGCTCTTGTTAGATCGTCTATTCTTCCTTTACGTTTTGGTTTGTCTATAATTCCTATTCTATTTACTCTATTGACTACTCCCTCCTAGTCTTCTTACATCTTTTTTCTTGTAATTTTGTCTTAAGAAACACATGGGATGCAGCCTTGTTTCCTTATTGTTGCATCAACAACAGAAACCTACATATAAATAAATAACTATCCTTCCTGATGCAATAATTTTAAGGAACTGGTAAAGTAGTAAATTTTAGAAAATGGCTTCCTTTGTTGCTTTTCTTGCATTGTATATAAAGAGATACCATTGTATTGTATATCCTTTTATTACATTCACATATATGTATATCCATGTACATCCTTTCTTCCGCCAAAGAATATCCTTTAGTTAGTGGTAATATGCACGTACATATGCATGTATACAATAATAGTTATATATAGAAAACTACACAGAGAACGAAAGACAAACCCAACCAGGCATGACTTCAAGTCATGCCCCACTGCTGCACTGCAATTCCATTGTGTGGCTGAACTGAACTGCTTTACAATGAATTTCTTTTGTGTTGGTGGCAACGAAGGAAGGAACAAATGCAAGAAGAATAGCACATTGTAATGGCAAGAATGAATGGATTTACACAGTGCGCAAGTCAATAATTGCAATACAAAGTGGGGCCGGTGTTGTTGTCGTTGCTGTTGCACCGACGAACGTTGTTGATTCATTCGGTTCCTCCTCCACATGGGAACAAATAAAAATGCAACAAAAGAAGCACCTCTTTTTCTTTTCTCCTTTTCTTGTTTCGCACAAGCAGATTGTAATCCAGCCATTCGCTTGGATTCGTCGTCGTCGTGGCACAAACAATAACTAATGACAAAAGCTTTACAAATATATTGTAAGTTTGTTGTTGCTGTTGTTGCTATCAATAGTTCGCAGTTCATATGTGTGGGTATTTCAATTTTGCTGATTGTATATTGAAGGTGTAAATCTGAGTGTATGATTACATTGGGGTATTGAAAAGGACGGTACAAAAGTAGTGTGACAAAAGAAGCTGCTGGGAATTGGGGGCTTTGTAAAGCAAAAATCATTGGTAAAGCACCATTTGTGAAGATTCTTTTTGATCCACATTGTCTTTGGTTTGCTTAAACCCTTTCTGGTAGTATATAAAGACTTGCAATATTAAATCTATAAAGGTTTCCCTTAGGTCAAATTTAAATTCTTCTTTGAGGTCCATCAAGACTATCTTAGGCTGGTCTACAAAGGCTCAAGACTCGCTTCTGATAATTTATAAAAAATCTTTATGTGCATTCGAACTCCTCTTCGCTTCATTCTATTCAGATTTTTAATACATAGAGAGTCTATGAGGTTCCCTCGTCCAAAATATTTCCTTGTGGTCCTTTCTAAAGACTCGACTCCTCCGAACTGCGTAGGGTTTGATTCAACTACCTGTGGTTTGATTCAAACTGTAGTTTGATTCAAACTACCTGTAGTTTGATTCAAACTACTCTTGGTTTGATTCAAACTACATGTGGTTTGATTCAAAGTACCCGTGTTTGGTTCAAACTGCATACAGTTTGCGTACGGTTTGAACAAACTACAAAGGTAGTGTGACAAAAGAAGCTGCTGGGATTTGAAAAGCAAAAATCATAACTAAACCGCCATTTGTTTGCTTAAACCCTTTCTGTTAGTATATAAAGACTTCCAATATTAAATCTATGAAGATTTCCCTTAGGTCATATTTAAATTTTTCTTTGAGGTCCATCAAGACTACCTTAAACTAGTCTATAAGGCTCAAGACTCGCTTCTGATAATTTATAAAAAAATTCTTTATGTGCATTCGAACTCCTCTTCGTTTCATTTTAACTATTCGGATTTTTAACATATAGAGAGTCTATAAGGTTCCCTGGTCCAACATATTTTCTTTTTGTCCTCTCTAAAGACTCGACTCATCCAAACTGCGTGGGGTTTGATTCAAACTACACGTGGTTTGATTCAAACTACCTGTAGTTTGATTCAAACTGCATACAGTTTCAGTGAAGCTAATTGCGGCATATCAGAAACCTCATCTACCATATATGAAGACTCCTTTTAGATCGTTCATGAGGACTATTTCTAGGATACTTCACTGACTTCAATCGAACTTCTCTTCGCTACATTCTCCCGCCTACAGTCTCCTTTATAGCATTCACTATGTTGTGTTTAAATCTAATGATTTTGTTCAAACTGCATTCGGTTTGACGAACAACCTGTGGTTTGATTCAATTATATCTTGGTATCACTAAAGATAATGTACGCTCTATTTAACCTCGTGCATTAGGGCTCCTTTTAAGTAATTTACAAAGTCCACATTTAGGACGTTCTGGTAATATTTAATGTCATCATATTTATAGCCTGGGTGACGTAGGGGATGAATGATACCAAGCAACGGTCTTGACCGGCTTTAACATGGCAAAGCCCAGGATTTATCTTGGTCCCTCTTTCATCTCAAGTGGACACTGACCTCCCCGTGGTGTCACCTGGGGAACTGCCTTTAACACCCGTTAAAGGTAGTGAGCTAACATGTGCCGCGCGTTCACCCATAAGAACGTTAAAAACTTGGGTTTGCGCGTCGGGTTAGTAACCCTCCCCTAGAAAAAACATACTACTATGAAAAAACGAAAGAAAAGAAAAACAAACCCCTCTAAAGTTGACGAACCCCGCAAACGTTTTATGGACCATAATCTGCGAATCTGCACCTGGAATGTTCGCACTCTTTATAGAGAAGGTGCAGTCTTCGCATTGGCAGACGTACTTGAAAAGTACAAGGCCGATATTACTGCCATACAGGAAATACGATGGATTGGGAAAGGCATCACAACAACACCTAAAGGTGACGCAATTCGAATAAAAGCTAAATTCTTCAACATCAGCTTTATTTGCGCTCATGCTCCCACTGAAGAAAAGGACGAACAGACTAAAGATATATTTTACGAGCGCTTAGAAGAAACATATGACCGTTGCCCTGCCCATGACATTAAAATCATTCTAGGCGATTTTAATGCCAAAATTGGAAAGGAGAATATCTTTGGCCCAACAGTCGGGAAATTCAGTCTCCACAGTGAAACATCTGACAATGGTATGAGGCTGATAGACTTTGCAGCTGCAAAAAACATGGTAGTTAGCAGTACCAGATTTAATCATCTCGATATTCATAAGGGCACCTGGCTGTCTCCAGATCAAAGAATAAGTAATCAAATTGATCATGTTGTAATAGGTGGAAGACATGCGTCAAGCGTGTTGGATGTACGATCGTTCCGAGGTACAAACATAGACTCGGACCACTACCTTGTTGCAGCAAAGGTACGTACCAGATTAAACGTAGCAAACAAAATGCGAAGTTGGACATCGGTGAGCTGCAATCAAAACAGATAGTCACTGCATATTCCACTCAACTGGCCCAACTGCTTAATCAAAGCACTCCTTGTCCCAATAACATATCAGGACAATGGCAAAACATTGCCCACTCCATGCAAAAAGCCGCAAAATCAGTATGTGGATACCAGAGAGCTCCACCAAGGAATGCATGGTATGACCAGGAGTGTCGTGTTGCTACCGAAGAGAAAAATGCATATAGGGCTACTTTACAATCAGTAGCAACGCGTAGCGCACGAGAAAGGTATCTGGAGAAAAGGAGAGAGGAGAAACGTCTTTTCCACAGGTAAAAGAGAGAGATGGAAAAGCGGGAGTGTGAACAAATCGAGATGTACAGGAGACAGAATGAAGTCCGAAAATTCTACCAAAGAGTGAAACATCAAACTAATGGCTTTGGAACTGGCACATCCTCCTGTAGAGACCAGCAAGGTAATCTGGTAACTGATACAGATAGCGTGCTAAGGATAAGGAAAGAACATTTTTCCAAACTGTTGGTATCCAATAGTAGCGAAGTCGACGAAGATACCACAGATCAAATCCCAGAAGATGGTATTGAATACATATATACCATCCGGCCAAGATGAGGTAAAGACAGCAATAAACCGACTGAAAAATAATAAGGCAGCAGGAGCTGATGGCCTACCAGCCAAGCTGTTTAAAACCGGAGGCGACACGCTGATAAGGTGTATGCATCAGCTAGTTAGCTCCATCTGGCAGGAAGAACGCGTACCTGACGATTAAAACCTGAGCATCCTGTGTCCCGTCCATAAGGAGATAAGATTTTATGCTGCAACTATAGGGGCATAAGTCTTCTCCCTATCGCCTACAAGATAGTGCTAGGGATATTGTGCGAACGACTAAAGCCCATGGTCAAAGAAATAATTGCATCATTCCAATGCGGCTTTAGACCTGGCAAGTCCACCATTGACCAGATATTTACCCTGCGGCAAATCCTGGAGAAGACCCAAGAGATGCAGATCGACACCTACCACCTTTTTGTCGATTATAAAGCAGCCTTCGACAGCCCACTACGTCCAAAGATATTCCAAACAATGTCTGAATTTGGTATCCCCGCAAAGCTCATGCGGCTTTGTAAAATGACTCTAACTGACACAAGATCTTCAGTTAAAATAGGAAAGAACCTCTCCGAAGAGTTTTGTACCAAAAGAGGTTTCAGGCACGGAAACAGCTTTTCGTGTGATCTTTTTAACATCCTGCTAGAAAAGGTTATACGAGAGGCAACGTCAAAAGAAGTGGCACAATCTACACCAATAGCCACATGTTACTTGCTTATGCTGAAGGAGAATCTGCTATAGTGGGTCTGGCGGTAGCAAGGCGAGAAGACCAAGTAGATGGTGTCGACGCGCAATGCGTCCATGAGATCGGACAAACTGTTGAAGTTGGTTCCTATAATTTTGAGGTAGTAAAAGACTTCGTATGCCTCGGCACCGCCGTAAACACAACAAACGACATCAGTTGCGAAATAAAAAGAAGAATTGTTTTGGCCAACCGATGCTACTTTGACTAAAGTAAGCTTATCAAAACAAAGCCACAACTCTTCAAACAAAAATAACGCTGTATAAAACACTGATACTGCCCGTGCTAATGTATGGTTCCGAATCCTGGGTACTTGCGCAAGCAGATAAGGCAGTGCTTGGCGTGTTTGAGAAAAAAATTCTTCGAAAGATCTACGGACCAATCTGCGTTGACGGTGAATATCGACGTCATATGAACCACGAGCTGTATCAGCTATACAACGACATCAGTATAGATAAACGTATCGAGATGCAGCGATTGCGTTGGCTAGGCCATATAATAAGAATGAGCGATGATGAACCCGCTAAAAAGGCGTATAAATTCGGCCCACATGACGGTGCACGCCGAATTGGCAGGCCAAAGAATAGATGGCGCAAACAAGTGGATGAAGAGATGACAATGCGCGGTATTCCAAAAAGTGAAGCACGAAACAGAGAGATTTGGAGATCTTTTCTTAGTTCGGTCTATGAAACAAATGTTCTGTAATGGGCCAGCTAAGTATGTAAGTTATTCTTAATTATTTATTTATTATTTGTTTAATATTAATATAATATGGTCTTACCTCGAATATGGATCCATTTCAATAATACTTCTTTCTGATGCCGGTGGTTGATCTATTTTATTTTCGAAAAATCATAACAAAAATAAATTGATTTTCTCCACAAGAATTTTGTTTGCCCTTCAAACCAATGACAAGCGATAATTTTGAAAATCGTTATCCTCTCTTTGTGCTATCTGCCTGAAATGGCTCGCAACCGTACAATATTTTTGAGGAAATGCCACTTGTAGACAAGACAATACACCGCGGGTCATATATTGTTTTGATGGCCAACGGCAGGTGCAGGGAGCCAAACATTTCTTACAAGTCTTTATAAATCCCTTGTCCTTATCCTTTGAATGTGGCGGCAAACATTTCAAATTCCATGGCTCACGATAATCCAATTCCGACCATGAACACTCACATGGTGGCAGGCATTGACAATGCTTTGTCGGCTTAACAACTTCCTCGGGCTTAATCTTACCATGACAGCGATATAAATTGTAACGATGTGTACCACCAATAAGTTCAGTGTGTTCGGGAACTTTTTCAAAATTCAACCATTTCTCTAGTATATCCCAATGTAAGAGATTTGGTTCTTGCTTACGTATTATTTGTAATTTACGCCACAAGTCGGAACGACGTGTCATTTCGTAGTACCTGCCGGTTTTTACTTGTAAGAGTTTATATATTTCATAGTGGAATTCAGGGTAGTGCGACAAGCTGCGCCCAAATTTTGTCATTTCGAAATAGAACAGAGATCGTATGCCATAGGCTAAGTGTTTGATGTGTTGAAAGTCTTTTATATTCATGGCAGAGAGGGCAGAGGCATCCAGTAGCAGGAGAGTACGGCCATTGATGAGATTTTCACGGAACGTGTTCTAAAATAAAAAGAAAACAGGGAAATGATTTAAATTAATAAGGCAATAAAGCAAATCTTAATTAATTTGAATTGTGTACAGCGAAACGAACTCCTCAATTAGCTGAAAGACTCCCTTATGCCATTATCCCTGGCCATAAACTCCCGTCTAAAATCCAATAAAAATTTCCTTGTAATAAAATGCCTATGTTTTGATTGTCCCCCAAAGATATTGTTGATATGATGTACAGAAGACAAATACTGCTGGGACGGACCTAACATGTGAGCTGGAATGAATCAAACTTCTTATGGCATCATTCAAACTACTTGTGGTTTGATTCAAACTTATCACAATTTCATTCGAAGTTCTTGTAATTTGATTCAAACATCTTGAAGTTCACTTCAAACAAATCTATTCTTCACTTTCATGGCTTCAGTCAAACTATCTGTGGAGTATGGCTTCAGTCAAGCAACTGATTGTTTATGGGTTTCTAAAGAGAGTATTCTGTCTTCTTTTAGAATACCACTTATGGAAAGGTCACATTAGGCAAATATTTGCTCTAGCGACCGGCAGCAGCGTTGTCAGTATTGGGGATTTTTCCCCAAATTGGGGAATTTTTATTTGAAATGGGGGAAAAAATTTCGACTTGGGGAATGGGGAAAATTTTGAGGAAATCTGAAAAATATTTGGGGATTTTTGGGGAATTTCTTTTTTGACTAATTACTTCAGATTATCTGTTGTGGAATTCTGTAACTCATATTTTGAGTTACCGACAAAAATTAGTAAAATTAACATCGACACCTTTGCTATCGGTAGAATTCTACGACTACTATTTATTGGTCGTTAACTTACCGACAAATATCGGTTATTGCCGAAGTTATAAGCATTTTAAAGTTACAGATTTTTGTCGGTAACCCGAAAAATGTGTTACAGAATTCCACTACTTGGACTCAATTCTTTGAAATGAAAACTTTTTGTAAAGGAAATAAATGCCAATTGAAAAATTTTATAAAGGAAATAATTTTCATTTCAAATTTTCATAGAACAAGAATCCAGCCCATGAACTTCTTTAATTTCTGTAAGTGAATAGTAGTAGATCACGCGTGGCGCACAAATAACACGCGTCATATACTAACTGGTCACAGTTGTAATAGCCAGCAAAAGTTTGCATTCGCTGATGCAGTTGAATCACTACAAGTGTACAGTATAAGTGCCGTTGGAGTACATATTTTTCTATGAATTCACTTATGAATTTTACAAGGGAGCGCGCAGCTAGGATGCACTCCATTTTGCTTCCACAGCACACAGTTAGGATGCACTCCATTTTCGATCCAAATCACAGCTTTTGATGTAGTGTTTTGGATTGAATTTAAAGGGACTGTACGTATTGCGTTTTTATTCAGTCTAAAGATGCAATAAAAATTCAAGCCATTGCGAAATATCCCAGAATAAATAAAATGCAATTATTATTGCTGCATAAAACAATAATACAAAGAACTTTATTATATAAACACAAATTAAAAAGAAGTATCCATTATCAATTACATTTGAGTTTACTTTCTCCGTTCTCCAAATAACCCAAGCGCATCTAATTTTTCTTCATCATCCTAAAGGTTTTTTATGTTGCCTTCCCATCACTAGTTCAGCTTTCGAAATGTACTCCAACTGCACTCCACTCCATTAAAATTTCCGTCTCGTGAATTACCGCAAAAATTTTCGAAACTTAAGTTTTTATTTCTTTATTTTATAACAAATTCTTATGGCCCCGGCACACACGGTACGTTGTGCGTCGCGTTACAACAACCACATGAAAACTTCAAGAACAAACTTGGCATCACTTACATTTTTTCATGTGGTTGTTGTTTTTAACGCGTGACGCAACGCACAACGTTTTGTGACACGTTGCGCGTTGAAAACAACAACCACATGAAAAATGTGTAAGTGATGCCAAGTTTGTTATCTAATTTTTCATGTGGTTGTTGTAGCGCGACGCTCAACGCACCGTATGTGCCGAGCGCTTTAGAAATGTATACACTCTAGTCGTGTTCCTTTACGTTCCTGAGGTTACCAGGTTTTACCACTTTTTACCCGCAAAGTGTTCCCTTACTTTTAAAAGCATACAATTTGTATGAGAGCAGTTCACCACTTTTACCATTTTTTGCCACTGTTACCATTTTTAAAAGTAAAGGAACAGACCATCTCTCTTATTTTTAGAATAAATGTAGGGATCTCTAAAGCAACTGCTTATAAATTGTATCCAACGGAGTGCATTTTTCATAACTCCGTGTGGACTGCATCGAAGGATGTTGTTAAATCATAACTCCACATGCACAACTTCCAAAATTTTTTGCTGGGTACAAATATGCATTTGTTTAAAACTTACAAGCAATTTTACGCTGATATTTTCAGCAATTTTGAACCATATTTATTGATATGAATTTCAATAGTAAAATAAAACTACTTTTGATTTTTTATTTTTGTAGTTATTTGTTGAAAAATGTTTGGGGCTTTTTTTGAGGAAATTCAATAAAATCTGGGGAATTTTGGGGAAAAGTTTTGGACAAATTGGGGAAAAGAGGCCAAAAAATACTGGCAACGCTGCGGCAGTGTGCGCGTACTGAGAGCATTGAAATGTATGCTCACTTGCTCTAAGTAAGCGCTCTCTGCCGGTCGCTGGAGCAAATATTTGCCTATGTGACCTTACCTTTAGTCTTCTATGGAAATACTGCTCTACAATAGAAAAACTAATTAGACATATTTAGGAGGGCCAACGTGGTTACTTTGTGAAGACCAAGTGCGGATTACTTTAAGAAAGGGAAGATGGTGAGGCAGGTAGAAGATGGTAAGACCAAATTCTCTCTTATAAGAAGACCAAAAGGACTTCTATGCGTGAGAATATAATAAATAATCTTTGAGAAGGCCTTCTAATATTTTATAAGAAACCCAACTGGTATTCTATAGAAAGATCAAGTGTTTCGAAGTTCGAACTTCTTTCAGGGCTAATCTTCTGGTATAAGGAGATCAACTGGTATTCTATGGGAAAGCCAATTGACCTTCTGTGGGAAAGCAAACTTACCTTTAGTGGGAAGACCAATAAGTCGAGTCGGAGTCGAGCAATTTTCCTGGAGTCGGAGTTTAAGTCGAAAAAAGTATCTCGACTCCGACTCTGGGCAAATTTTTTTCTACGATATAGAAATATAACATTAAATTCGGCACACCAATATTTTTTCAAAAATCATTATACCCTACACCACTATGTGGGGAAGGTATTATAAATTGGTTTTGGCCAAAAAGTTTGTAACGCATCGAAATAATGGTCGTAGACCCATACTTATATATACCAAAATTAATGTCTCGACGAGCTGCGTCGATCTGGCTATGTGTGTCCGTCTGTCCATCTAAACCTTGTAATCACGCTACAGGTCGCAATTTTGATCGGATTGTCACGAAATTTTGGATGTTGATGGGGGTCACGGAGGGGAAGAAGCATATTGATTATGGTGATGGTCGGATAATATTTAGGGGTCGGAATGGGCAAAAAACTTATTTGGAGAAAAAGTCAACGTTTTATTTCAAAGCGAATATCTCAGCTATATGGGGTATACAAAAAGCAAAATCTAACAATAAAAGTAGAAAATATCGCCTATCTAATGATGTAAAGTAGGTTATCGTAGGTGATCAAACAACGAAGATATCACAATAGTCGCAAATAGAACCCAAATTTTCATTATTGCGATTTTAATAATAATGACGAATATCACAGCTTCGGTTGGGGATCTACCAAAAACAAAGTCCGAATATGAAAGTAGAAAATCCCATCTTTACAGTGATGCAAAGTAGGTTGACGTAGGTGGCCACATAACGGAGATATCGCAATAGTCGGCAATAAATGCCATTTTTTTGTAATCACGCTACAGGTCGGAATTTTGATCGGATCGTCGTGGGGGTTAATGGGGGTCCTACAGGGGAAGAAGCCTATTGATTTTGGTGATGGTCGGATAATATTCAGTGGTCGGAATGGGCAAAAAACTTATTTGGAGAAAAAGTCAACGTTTTATTTCAAAGCGAATATCATTGCTTCTATAAGGGGTATATCAAAAGCAAAATGAAAGTAGACAAGTATAAACGGCGTTAAGTTCGGCCTGTCCGAACTTGTTATACCCTCCACTACGAGGTATATTGAAGTAAAATGGAATAATTAGTTTCCTTTCGTGTATGAAAAAGACTTAATACTAAATTTCAGCAATTTTGGTATAACAATGTGAGGCACCATTCTATGAAAACTATTTCAGAACGTCGATCCATACCGACAAATATCTGACCGAAAGTTTTTAGACCCAAAGAAGACTAAGTACCGAAAATTGGGAGATATCGTTCTATGAGGGCTATATAAAGCAATGCCGTTCTTTGGTATTGTTGAAGTGACGAAGTTTTTCAGCAATTCACACACACACACGACCCGAACGCAAAGAAAGATCACACAAAAGAGAGCAAATGTTTTGATTTGTTTTTGTTTTGTAGCTTGCGTGCATTCAATCTTACTAACACAATGTCATAAACTGCCAATGTTTTGTATACATTAACATTTGTGGCTTCGCTCTTCTTGGTAGGCACTGATATAAAGGCGTTGACCTATACGACAAATTTAAAGAGGATAATTGAGTATCCCCAACATTGTCTAAATAACAAATTTCAGCCATTTCGCATAAAAGTTGAGGCCACAACCTTCAAAATACCGAAAATCGGAAGGTACCGTTCTATGGGGGCTATGTGAAGGCATGGACCGATACCGACAAAATTCTGGGGGAAAGTTTTATACCCCGAACGTAAACTTAGTACCAAATTTTAGTCATTTCGGTGTGATAATGAAGCTAAAACCTTAAAAATACCGAAAATCGGGAGGTACCGTTCTATGGGGGCTATATCAAAACGTGGACCGATATATCCCATTTTCAATACCAACCATCCTGCAAGTAATAAAAACTTCTATAACAAGTATTGCCTCTCTATCTTTAAAATTGCGAGCTGTATCTTGATTTCAACAGACAGACGGACGGACGTACGGACGGACAGACAGACATGGTTAAATCGACATAGAATTTTATGCTGATCAATATTATATATACTTTATAGGGTCTCCGACGTATATTTCGATGTGTTATAAACGGAATGTCAAATTTAATTATACCCTCCATATGGTGGAGGGTATAAAAATATCACCTTTGCAACGATGTAACTTAGGTTGTCGTAGGTGGTCAAGCAACGAAGATATCGCAATAGCCGCTAATAGAATACAACTTTTCATTTTTGCGATTTCAATAATAATGACGAATATCACAGCTTTGGTTCGGGACCTTCCAAAAGCAAAGTCTGACAATAAATCCCATCTTTACAATGATGTAAAGCAGGTTGGCGTAGGTATCCAAATAACGGAGATATCGCAAAAGTCGGTAATACATCCCATTTTTTTATAATCACGCTACACGTCGCAATTTTGATGGATCGTCACGAAATTTTGGGTGTTAATGGGTCGGATATTATTCAGGGGTCGGAATGTGAAAAAAAACTTATTTGGAGAAAAGGCCAACGTTTTATTTCAAAGCTAATATCTCTCTTCTGTAATAGGTATATCGAAAGCAAAACCTGGCATGGAAAGTAGAAAATATCACCTTTACAACGAAGTGTAAAGGTAGAAGTTTACATATTCGGGTCTTCTAATGTAAAAAGACCATCGACTGTTGGAAGACCTCCTAAAGCCGTCATAAACTTCCAATAGGGGCACTCTACTGTTAGAAAGCCTCCTAAAGTCGTCTTCTACTTTTAGAAGACCTCCTTAAGGGGTATTTTAATGTTAGATACCTCCTAAAGGGGTATTTTACTATTTCGAAGAAACACTAAAAAGGTTCTCTGCTATTGGTAGAAGTATTCATAAATAGGTCCTCTATTGTTAGAAGACCTTCTGAAGGTCTCTACTGCTGTTAGAAGACCTTCAATAGCGGTCTTCTACTATTAGAAGGCCTCTTCGGGTCCGGCGACTGAAGCCAGGCAAGGATGCTAGCAGAAGGGAATCATACAGGCCGATCTCACTTTAGTCACCAGTAGTGAAAATTATTGCGGCTTTACTCCTCTACAGCATCATAGCGTGCTATCCAGTTGCAGATCGTCAACACAACGACGGAGACGAAGCTCCCACTGGATGTGAAAGTGGATAGGTCGACCACTAATTAGTCCAAGGGTCAATAATTCCAAACACTAATTACCTCAAACTTCTGGGATTCACATTCGATAGCTTCTATAAGTCATCAGCGCATGTTACAGCTATCTACGATCATATTAGAAGTAGAATTACAGTCATCAAGTTCCTAACTGGCAGCACTTGGAGAAAAGATAAATAAACCTTGTTAACCACGATAGCTCGGTCGTTGGTAGGTTATGCTAGGTTATGCTGGCCATACGGTGCCATTGTGGTATGTCAACGTATGTTGGTACCTATTATATGAATTTACAGACCTAGCAGAATGCAACCCTGAGAACAGCAAAATGCTGTCTCCCCATGTCTTCGTTGCACCACATCCATGACAAGAATGAGATCTTATCGATTCTCCAGCAATACTAAAAGTGGTCGATGAAGTATGTGTTGGCGTAATATAGACAAAACCTTCCAATTTTTGATCTTATGGATAGGAGAGAGGTCTAAAGATACAAAATAGAATCTCTAGATCAAAATACATGTCAAGCAGGTTTCTGTGGTATTTATACTATTGCAGTCGCGGAGACTATGAGAGTCTATCGTATGAATACCGTCCTTGGAGATCATCCACCATCCGTGGCAACCGATGAACAACAGCTGCTTCTACAAACTAGGGATATTTTAGCGCTCTAAGATTCGATTGGTACAACCGCTTCCATTTCTATTAGGCCATCAAACCTGGCCATCAAGCCTGTAACGCAAAACATCTGCCCAGGATGATACGTTGTACCTGTTTAACAAAATCGACTCACCTAACTCCCATGTCGTTATGGACAAATTCTATCTAGGTGGCGTCATTTTTGATTATGTAGTTGGAAGCATAGTTATATTTATAAAAATGTTCCGTGACATAATTATAACATTAATTTGTGGATGTAGTAGACGACCTCCTTCGGTCGGGATTTGAGACCGAAGACTAGAACAGATGAAAACATCCGCATCGCGTGCAAAACGATCTTCGAAATGTTTGGGTGTTATGTCCGAATTCATTGACGGAAATAAGTCCAAAAAACCCTTTGGGATTTATGTCCGGGCATATAAAAAGAAGAACAGTTACCCGTGTAGTGGTTCCTACAACAACAACGGTACTTTGGAGAAGATATTATGGTATACTATGATGAAGGTACCCTGATCTTATTTGAAGTACATTTGTAGACCTTATGGGAGAAAACTTTCTTCTCTCCTTAACCCTTTCTTTGCATTTGCCGATGGCTAAGAGGAAGAAGAGACCACGAAGTATTTTCATAGAACACCAGAAGATTTTCTCATAAAAGACCAGTCGGTATTCTCATAGAAGACTAGTAGGTCCTTTTATAGAATACTAGACGGTCTTTGCATAGAGGACCAGAATGTAGCTCTACTGTTGAAGAAAAAAAGGTCCTCGTATAGAAGAAAATAAGATCTTCTTATGGAAGAACAAAAGACCTTCTCATAGAAGAGCAAAATTGTTAATAAAACCAAAAGGTCGAACAAAAAACTAAGAACATTTATAGAAGAGCAAAATTTTTTATCGAAACCAGGAACTCTTCTTATAGTAGACCAAAAGTTCTTCTCGGTTGTCTTAAAGGAGACCAGAACGCCTTCTGCGTGAAAACCTTCTGCTCTCCTTAATCCTCCCTTTGAAAAATAAACGTATTGTTCTTAATGTTCCTTACCTGATATTGCCGGTATCCATATCCCCTTAGCCATTTGCAAATATCTTCAATATTCCATTCGTACACCGAAGGCAAAGGTATGGCATCCACAATTCGCACACAAAGATTCAACAATGAATCCGGAGAACATTTGAAAACAATCGGCACATCATGTTTGTCAAATTCAAATTTGCCACGGGTTATTGTATGCAAACGAAATTTATACGAAGACAAAGGACTTGGCTCGTCTTCATTATCCTTATCCTGAGACTTTACATATTTTTCATCCGATGCCTCGTAAAGGTAACGCATGCTTTTCACCGAACAACACAAATTCAACTATTTCCCGATGAATTGAAAAAACGTTCTCAGCTCTATTTCCAAACAATACAATAGTAATTTTTCCCAAAGAAAAACTTCATTAGAATTCTCTGACACACACACCCCGAGTTACCTAAACAAAAAAAAAACTTTGCCTTCCTATCGATTTTCGATGAACGATTTGAAATACAACAATGAAAAGGTGGGGTGGTGGGAGGAAAGGAAGGCGCAACAGTATTGAATAATCATAAAACATTTCTTGTAATTTCCTTTCATTGTACAACCAACAACAGTAGCAACAACAATAAAGGAATTACCCAGTTTGTGGCTCATTTCCTCTATTCTCCAAAATAAAATTCCATCACCAAGAAGACCCTCCTAGTTTGGAGTAATGGACAAAGTTTATTTGCCGTTGAAGAACTGAAAAACTTTTGCTCCACCAAAACGAACGAACTTCAGCCGGATGAAGGTGTCTCAAACTAGCAAAGTTATTATGGAACTGTTACAGGATTAATGTTGAGGTAAAACATGATTATGTGTTGTTTGTTGTTATTATTATTACTGTAATTGTTACTGTTGTTGGGGAATTTACTAAACCGGTGATTGATTTGCGGTTTGCCTATAACTTGCCAATGATTTCATTTTTGGAAACCAGGACGAAACAACTTCTCTCGCAGCTGTCGATAGTTAATAATGACTTTGACTTAAATAGTTCAAAGGTCTATTGGTATTGAAGGGAAGGTTGTGTGTGTGTGTTGGGTGGCTGTGTGTTATGCTTTCGGTGAACGGAAGGAAGGCAAATTGTAAATTTTGTTTATAACGGAAATTACCGATCATTGAAAAAGTATGTCAAGTCAGTCACTTCAATTGGATAGCAAAATTATGTTTCACCATGAAAAGGACACCCGATTATTTAGGTTATGGTATTTAGTTAAAGTTTTTAATGACCCACCAGGCAACTAAATGCCAATAAGCAGGAAGTATAATTGGCAAATCGAAATTAATTGTGACCTAAATAGGAAATTTGCAATACAATTACAATTTATGGGGTGGAAATTTCATGAGATAAAAATAAATTAAATGCAGGACATTTTACGGACGACAAGGTTGATGAAAGACCAGAAGGTATTCTTATATAAAAGAGCAGACGGCCTTCACATTGAAGGCGAGGCCACCTCCTTCTTATAGAGGACCAAAAAGCTTTCTTATTGGCGATCAGAAGGTTGTCTTTTAGAAAAAAACAATAGGCCTTGTTACAGGAAACAAGTTATACTTCTTTTAGAAAGATTAAGTTCTTTTAATAGAACACTAGATGTTTTTCTTTTAGGAGAGCAAAAGTAATTTTTATAGAAAGCTTATAGAAGATCAAAGTTCTTCTTATAGGATACCAAAATTCTTACAGAACAAAAGAAGGTCTTATTTTAGAAGGCGAAAAGGTCTTCTTATAGAGGGGCAGAAGATCTTTTTAAAAAAATCGTATGTTTTCTTCACAGAAGACCAGAAGTCTTCTCATACCCGAAGAGAAGGTTTTTTCATATAACACTATGCAACATTTTTGAACCAATCGCGTGCAAACAACTTCTTTCCAGAATTTTATGAAAGTAGAGGACCAATAGGCAAAAACCATATTTGGGTTTTGGTTTCTTAGATCGGGTTCGGTTTTTATGGCCTCATCTAAACATGGTTAACAATCGAAATTTTAAAACGAATCGGGGCTGTATCTCTGAAACCAATACGAATCTTGTTTTGACATCTGCAGCAAACTTGTAGATAAGAGCTAGAAGAAAATATTTGGAGGAATAGTGAACTCGAAAAACTGCATTTATTGCCTCAAATTTTATAATATATCTAAAAATTCTATAATTTGTGTATATTTCGCAGCGTATGTCCCAAAATGTTAAATTCTTCTTAATGTTACCATTTGGGAAAATATTCTCTGGAATGTAATACACAACTCTTCAGAACATTATATTGTTGTAAAATGCCTCTATCGCCTTGTTTATAGCAAATTTTTCAACAACAATTTGGTAAATATTTCAATAATTCATTGAAATCCCCAATATGAGAATAAACAGCCTGTGTGAACATTGTTTAAAATAAGTTTTGTAAAAGGTATCTTATGAAATACCCCTTAAACAACGTGAAATAACTATTTTAGAGTTTCAGAATGTTCTGAAGAATTGATGCTAACATTATTTGGAAAATTTTTAGAATGGTTACTTATTTCAACTCCCAACAGTTTAGTTGTTACTGACCAGAATTTCAGAAATTATGTAAACTTTTCTATATTTTAACGAGTTTGATGCGCTAGATGCAGATTTTCCTAGTTCATCTGTTTGACAAATAAGTTCTACTACTTTAGGGCTACAATATTGCTGAAGACTGCAAAGCAAAATTCTTATTAGTTTCGGAGATAAAGGTCCGATCACTGGAAAAAAGGCTCATTTTAGGTCGGTTTAGATGAGGCCATAAAATCTAAACCCGATCTAAGAACACAAAACCCAATTAAGGTTTTTGTAGTCTCAATATGTACTTTCAGAAAATGCCCATTAGAAGTTGTTTGCATTTCTAGTGTTGCACAGTGTAATACAAAAAGCAGTCATATTGAAGACCTGAAGGTCTTGTAATAGAAGAAGGTATACTTATGGAAGAGCTTTTCTTATAGAAGAGCAGAAAGTCTTCTTATTGAAAAGCAGAAAGTCTTCTTCTAGAAGAGCAGAAGGTCTTCTTATAAAAGACCAGAAATTCTTTTCATAAAAGACCAGAAGGCCATAGAAGACCGGAAGGTCTTCACATAGAAGATTGAAATGTTTTCTTATAGAAGAACAGAAAGTCTTCCTAAAGAAGAACTGAACGTTTTTCTAAAGAAGAGCTGAAGGTCTTCTTATAGAAGTGCAGAAGGTCTACTTATGGAAGAGCAAAAGATCTTATCCCATAGGACCAAAAAATCTCCTTATAGAAGACCAGAAAGTCTTCTCGTAGTGAACTAGAAGGTGTTTTCATAGAGGACTAGAAGGTGTTCTCATAGAAGACCAGAAGATCTTGTCATAGAACAACAGAATGACAAAAGGTCTCCTTAAAGAAGATCAGAAAACTGGGAAGTTTTCTTATAGAAGAGCAAAACGTCCTTTTATAGATGACCCGAAGGAATTCTTATGGAAGAAACGAAAGTATTTTAATAAAAGACCATATAGTCTTCTCACGTCTTCTATGAACAAGACCTTCTGGTCTTCTATAAGATGACTTTCAGGTCTTCTCATAGAAGACACGAACATCTTCTTATAGCAGACCAAAAGGTGTTCTCATAGAAAGTCTTCTTTAAATATTTTAAATTCCACGATTTGGAAAAAAAGATTCAAAAAATCCATGCTCTGACAAAAAAATTAAAAAATGCACGCTTTGACAAAAAAAATTAAAAAATCCAGGCTTTGGCAAAAAAAAAAATCCAGGCTTTGACAAAAAAAAAAAAAATACCCGCTTCGAAAAAAATTAAAATCCATGCTTTGACAAAACAAATTTAAATAATCCACGCTTTCGAAAAAGGAAAAATCCTCGCTTTGACAAAAAAAATTAAAAATTCACGCTTTAACAAAAATTTAACTCTTTGGAAAAAAAGATTTATGAAATCCAAGCTTTGACAAAAACAATTAAAAAATCCACGCTTTAACAACATTTTGGAAAAAAACTATTTAAAAACTCCGAGCTTTGACAAAAAAATTAAAAAAATCCATGCTTTGATAAAAGATAAAAAAGGAACGCCTTGACAAAAAAAATTTAAAATCCACGCTTTAACAAAAATTTAAATAATGCACTCTGTGGAAAAATGAATTTAAAAAATCTTCGCTTTGACAAAAAAATTAAAAATCCACGCTTTGACAAAAATTTAAATAATCCACGCTTTGGAAAAAAGATTTAAACAAGTAAAAAAGTATCAGTAGGCTTTGCATACAGAGATATACCCTCAGCCTGTGTATATTGAAACAATTTTTCCCAAAAAACGTATGTATTTAGAGGGTTTTAAAAATTTTGGGCGTTTAAACCGACAAAAATTTTGATTAGGATTAAAGATCAAAAGTTTTGCGGAGGAGATACTAAAAAAAAATAATCTCCAGTGCCATAGGGGGTTTTTACACCCTTCGGTACCCCCCAGTATAAAAATATAGTCCATATTCGAACCTGACCTATATCTGGTAGATATATTAGGATGTGTAAAGTATGGACCAATTCGGCAACTACCTTACAGAGGTACCGTACGAACAATTTTTCCGAATATTTTTGAACTTTTGTGAGGGAGGTACATGAAGGAGTGGACCGATATGGCTTATCTTCGAACTTACAATATGCTTGGACAAAATATTACTAAGGCCAAATTTGGACCATCGGCAGATCCGTTCGAGAGTTATCTTGCGCTTCAACCACCTCACACGGTGTCATAGGGTTTTTTTGCAATTTTCAACGCAAATTGTGTCTCAGAGCAGGAATATGCTTTCTCTCCTACATGAATATGGACTCTCTTTTACAGCATTGCCATATTGAAATACCTAAATTCAGTTTAAATTTCCTTTGATTTTGTGCATTAAGAATGTGGATAATGCACGAGTTAATTTGAATTAAGACAGTTAATGCAAATTAACGCTGCCGTCTGCCTAGGGTATTAGCATAAATGCTGAGGGTATAAAAATCCAAGCTTTGACAAAAAAAAAACTTAAAAAATACACGCTTTGAAACAATATTTTTTAAAAAATATTTTTAAAAATTCCACGCTTTGAAAAACAATTTTTTAAAAGTTCTGCACTTTAAAAAAATATTTTTTACAAATTGCACGCTTCGATTTTTTACCTTCCATGCTTTGAAAAAACCTTTTTTTTAATTCCAAAAAAAAATATTTTTTAAAAATTCTACGCTTTGAAAAAATATTTTTTTATTTATTTTATTTTATATTTTTATTTTATTTATTTTCACTTTTTAAAAATTCAACGCTTTGAAAAAATACTTTTTTTAAATTCCCTCGTTGAAAAAAAAATATTTTTTAAACTATCCACGCTTTGGAAAAATGTCGTTTAAAAAAACTCACTCGTTAGAAAAATATTTTTTAAAACATGCACGCTTTGAAAAGTAAAGGCCTCGACACATAAGAAGCATGACATTCTTACTGAAGTCATATCTGATAAAAGACTAAAGACCAAGTTCGATCTAATACCCTAGACAGACGGCAGCGTTAATTTGCATAAACTGCCTTAATTCAAATTAATTCGTGCATTATCCACATTCTTAATGCCCAAAATTAAAGGAAATTTAAACTGAATTTAGCAATTTCAATATGGCAATGCTGTTGAAAATCAATTGTCTTTTGTCAAACTTCCATGTTAAAGAAATTAAAAAGGGAAAGCAAATCAGCAATTTTCGCGTTTCTTCACAATAAGTAGTGGTCTTCCGCGAGTAGAATAGCATCTAATCGTTTTTCACGCCTTCTAACAAATCTCTTTTTCAAATTTTTATTTTCACAAAAAATTGCATTACCCACCATACCAATTCTATCGAAAATTATATCTCCTCAAATGTTTTTTGAAGTTTTGCAATATTTTTATAATATTAAAAAGACTCAAAAATATCGCGAATAAATTAAATTTATTTTTGCTTCATCGTGGTGAAAAGATCAAAGGTCGAAAGTGTATTTGTTTCGCATATTTTGGCGAACTTTTGTAAAGCTTTATGAAATGGTCCGCTGGGTACAAACAAACAACACAAACAGCTGTTTCATAAATGCAGAAACTATCGTCTGTCAGGGTGAAAAATTAATTCAAATTAGGACATTTTTAATGCAAATTAACTCTGCCGTCTGTCTAGGGTATAATAAAAAGATTTCAGAATCACATTTAAATTAGGTCGAACTTGGTCTTTAGTCATTTACCAGATATGACTTATACCCGAGACAGACGGCAGCGTTAATTTGCATTAACTGCCTTAATTCAAATTAATTCGTGCATTATCCACATTCTTAATGCACAAAATCAAAGGAAATTTAAACTGAATTTAGCAATTTCAATATGGCAATGCTGTTGAAAATCAATTGTCTTTTGTCAAATTTCCATGTTTAAGAAAATAAAAATGGAAAGCAAATCAGCAATTTTCGCGTTTCTTCAAAATAAGTAGTGGTCTTTCGCGAGTAGAATAGCAGCTAATCGTTTTTCACGCCTTCTAACAAATCTCTTTTTCAATTTTTTATTTTCACAAAAAATTTCATTACCCACCATACCAATTCTATCGAAAATTATATCTTCCTCAAATGTTTTTTAAAGTTTTGCAATATTGTTTGTTTTGTTTTTTGTTGAAGTACAATCTCATTTTCGATTGTTTGAGTGGAGTGTTCCCCCATTGGCTCAACTTCATTTATTACCCTCTATTACAGAGAGTAATGTTTTTCAAAACGAACTGACAGTGTTGCAAAATTTTACTGATCGCTACCAATATCATGATTTCATCCCGGCGAAGGGAATTATCAATTGGCTTCTCAGTTTTTGAAATGATGCCTTTTTTAGCGAAAAACCGAACTCTTTAAGTGTCTAGTATTCCCATATGAATGAGAATCACACTCACTTTTCGGTTTTTCCAAAGAAACACCAAAATCAAAATATTTTGCAACATGTCAGCACGTATCAACTAAGAATTCTTCGAATTCTGTGAGTTGAAAAGAACACCAACACAGTTGCCAGTGAGGTTGATTATTGGAATTTTGTTGTTTTTTTTTTTTTTTTTTTTTTTTTTGTTTTTAACAAAGCTCCAATTCGCCCGTGCCTCGGCTGTTTTTTGTTTGTTTTGTTTTTTGTTGAAGTACAATCTCATTTTCGATTGTTTGAGTGGAGTGTTCCCCCATTGGCTCAACTTCATTTATTACCCTCTATTACAGAGAGTAATGTTTTTCAAAACGAACTGACAGTGTTGCAAAATTTTACTGGTAGCGATCAGTAAAATTTTGCAACACTGTCAGTTCGTTTTGAAAAACATTACTCTCTGTAATAGAGGGTAATAAATGAAGTTGAGCCAATGGGGGAACACTCCACTCAAACAATCGAAAAGTTTTGCAATATTTTTATAATATTAAAAAGACTCAAAAATATCGCGAATAAAGTAAATTTATTTTTGCTTCATCGTGGTGAAAAGATCAAAGGTAGAAAGTGTATTTGTTTCGCATATTTTGGCGAAACTTTGTAAAGCTTTATGAAATGGTCTGCTGGGTACAAAAAAACAACACAAACAGCTGTTTCATAAATGCAGATACTATCGTCTGTCAGGGTGAAAAATTAATTCAAATTAGGACATTTTTAATGCAAATTAACTCTGCCGTCTGTCTAGGGTATTAAGCAAGAATGTCATGCTTCTTATGCTTTAGAATTTTCTCCTTTTAATTTGTTAAAAACTCCAAAAAATATTTTTTATAAATTCCACACCTTGACAAAATATTTTTTTTAAAAATTCCACACTTTGAAAAATTTGTTTTTTTATTCCATGAATTCAATAAATATTTTTTTGGAAATTCCAACGCATTAAAAAATATATTTGTTTTAAATTACACTCTTCGAAAAATACTTTTTAAACTAAAACTAAACTAAATTTTAGAAATTCCAACGATTGAAAAAAATTAAAATCCAAGCATTAAAAAACATTTTTCAACAAATCCACGCCTTGAAAAAAATTTCAAAAAATCCACAATCCGTGCTTTGAAAAAGTGTTTTTTAGATTTAAAAAAACTACGTTTTGAAAAAATATGTTTCACAAAATCCACGCCTTGAAAAAATTAAAAGATCCAAAATCCAATTAAAATCCACAATTTGAAAAAATATTTTTTAAAAAATCTACGCATTGAAAAAAACAATTTTAAAAAATCCAAAACACAATTAAATTCCTCGCTTTGAAAAAATTTTAAAAAAATCAATATCCAAGTAAATTCCATGCTTTGAAAGAATATTTTTTAAAAATTCCACGGTTTAAATTATTTTTTTTAATTCTAAACTGTTAAAAAAATATTTTTTTAAAATTCGACGCTTTGAAAAAATATTTTTTTTTTTTTAATTTTAAATAATGTTTTTTAATCTACGCTTTAAAAATATTTTTTAAAAACTTCACACTTTGATAAAACTAAAATTGAAAAAATATTTTTTTAACTCTATGCTTTGAAACAAAAACTATTTTTTAAAAATTCCAAGCTTTGATTTTTTTTAAGTCCACGCTTTGAAAATATATTTTTTAAAAATTCCACGATTTGCAATTTTTTTTTTTAAATTCCACGATTTGAGAAAAAAAATTGATTAAAAATTCACCGCTTTGAAAAAATTAAAAATCCATGGATTGAACAAAATGTTTCTTTTTCTTAAATTCCACGCATTGAAAAAAATGTTTTTGTTTTAATTCCACGCGTTGAAAATTTTTTTTAATTCCACGCATTAAAAAAAATTATTTAAAAAATTCAATTCAAATAATACTTTTTTTAAAAAAACCAAGTTACAAAAATATTTTTTTAAAAAAAACAAGTTACAAAAATATTTTTATAAAAATTCCACGCTTTGAAAAAAAATATTTTTTTAAAAATTCCACGCTTTGAAAAAAAATATTTTTTTAAAAATTCCACGCTTTGAAAAAAATATTTTTTAAAAATCCACGCTTTGGATAAATATTCCAAACTTTGATTTTTTTTTTAATTCCACACTCTGAAAAAAATATTTTTTAAAAATTCCACGATTTGCAATTTTTTTTAAATTCCACGATTTGATTAAAAATTCACCGCTTTGAAAAAAATTAAAAATCCATGGATTGAACAAAATGTTTCTTTTTCTTAAATTGCACGAATTGACAAAAATGTTTTTGTTTTAATTCCACGCGTTGAAAAAAAAATTAATTCCACGCATTAAAAAAATATATTTAAAAAATTCTATTGAAATAATACTTTAAAAAAAACACGTTACAAAAATATTTTTTAAAAATTCCACGCTTTGAAAAAAATATTTTTTAAAAATTCCACGCTTTGAAAAAAATATTTTTTAAAAATCCACGCTTGGAAGAAATATTTTTTAAAAATTCCACATATTGAAAAAAAATATTTTTTTTAAAATCCATGCTTTGAAGAATTTGTTACAAATTCTACGATTTGAATAAAAGTGTTTAAAAATTCAACGGTTTTCAAAAATATTTTTTTTTAAGTTCTACGATTTGAAAGAAATATTTTTTAAAAATTGAAAAACTATTTGTTTAAAATATCCACTCTTTGAAACAAATATTTTTTTTAAAATTCACCGCCTTAAAAAAAGTTTTAAAAATTCGCGCTTTGAAAAAATCTTATTTTAAAAATTCAACTCTTTGATTTTTTTTTTAATTTCACGCTTTGAAAAAAAATTAAATATTCCACGATCTGGAAAAAATGTAATAAAATAGGTACCTATCACTCTTTGGAAAAATATTTTTTTTTTAAAATTCCACGCTTTGAAAATTTTTTTTTTTTTAAATTCCACCTTTTTTACAATACTTTTATTAATAATATTTCTTATAGAAGACCAGCAGGTCTTCCTTTAGGAGACAAGAAAGTCTTCTTATAGAAAATCAAAAGCTACTCCTACTTAAGGGCTCACTTATGTACGTCCTCTTTATAACACTTCGTTTTATTTCATCAAAAATTACATTACATACATGATTATGTAAGTATGCATGTACATAATTCCAAATGCTCCAAAATAAGTTGTTTTGGGTGGTCTGAGAGATTATCAAACAAATCAAAGGCCAATCAAAAATAAAGTGAATTCAAATAAACAGCAACATTAAACATATTTAAACATACGTTTGGGTTCATCATCCATCGTCATCTTCATCGACATCAAAAAGAACAGCAGAAGGAAATATGTATGTTTGTAAGTATCCCCGTTGATTGTTAATTTGTAGCATTGATTCTATATTTGATGTACCAATACATTGGTAATTATGTTTGTATATTTTTTTAGTTCATTCTTCTACTTTGCTCGCAAACAAAAAGAAAACATAAAGAATGTTTATTGTTATGGCGTGACAATTGTTTATTTAACAATTTTATTTAATTTCATCGTCAATGGTTGTGCGTGAAATTATAGCAGAGCGTGGAGGGTAAGGAATTAAAGAAGCACTACATTTGTAATGGAAAGATTGACCTATTTATTATTCTAAATGAATACTTATTGGTGTTCTTAAACGGCCTATTAGACTTCTAAGCCTATTGGGGTCTCTTAGTAGTTCAAATGATGGCCTATTGATCTGCGAAATGAACAAGTTTTGCGTTCATACAGATCCAATTTATCTTATAGTAGGCCAATTAGACTTAATTCTTATACGGGCTATTCCTCCTCTTTGTATCCCAAGCTTTGCTATTAAAAACTACCCTAATGTTCAAACATCTTCATTGCAATGAGTATCCAAACAACAATTCACTCTCTCCCATATGTCAGGGGGTCAAGTGCTATGAATCGAACACAAGTGTTGATGGAATTGTTTAGTTGTACACAAACAAAACGTAAAGCAAAGCAACAACCCACATACAACCACATGGAAGGACTTGCCTATGGTAATTAATAAATTGTTGCAATAGTTCAGCGGGAGCCGCACAAAATGGGAAGAACGGAAGAGCGAGATAGAGAAAACAAAATAAATTCCAATAATTATGTTTATTAATGAATTTCATTAAAAGCGTATAATAAAATACGCCACAAAAAACAAATAAGCAACCTCGCCGTAATCCGAAATATCCGCCATATTTTTCCACATACACGCTACACTTTGTTTAATTATCCAAAACCAAAGAACAACAAACATTTGCCATAATCATTAAAATTATTTCAATACTCATTCACTCACTCACGCACTCACTCAAGCAAGTGATTGATCGCCATCGATCAATATTCCGCCACCATATCAAAGGCATTTCTATCCCCCATAAAAACGATAATTGTTCATTGACGCCCCAGCAATATGGTTACTTATTATAGAGGTCTTTGTGGCTATGAGTAACAAAGATAGTAAGAAATGAAAGAGATGGAGCACAAAAGATCATTAGCAATCTATTGACTCCGCCTATAAATGCTGAACACAACGTGAACCGATTGGTGATCGCATGAGTGTGTCCACTACACTACTGCACACAGCTCCCACATCAAATGAACATTCTGATTCCCCCACCAACAAAACAAATGTTCACATATTAAAGAGGCAAATAAAAATATGGTTATCGCACCATATGATCACTGGTAGAATCTGCAGAGATGGGAACACAGCAGCAAAGTACAGTGAGTGTCAAAAATATTCGGTTTTTTATTTTGCCAATAATAACACCTCAGTATTTTAGAAGCCCATATCCAAAAAACCAAATACTTAAAAAAATGTTGGTCCTATAGGAATTAAACAATTTACGTAACATGGATCCATGGCAACCCCATAAGCGAGAATAACGAAGAAAACGTTGTTAACCCCGTTTTCTATGCGTCAAAAATATTCGGTTTTTTTTTTTAACTTTTGTTCAGTATTTTGGCAAAAAAACAGGTCATTATCGAACTTTTTCTGCAATATTAGTATACATTTTAATAATTATGAACAGAATCTTTGTTCCTGTGTGCAAAAATATTATATTTTATAGAAAATTATTAATATGTTGTGCTAAGGAAAAACGCTATCCTAGAAAGGAGAAAACTGGTTATATTTCATTATAAAAACAGCAGAAATAAAAGGAAATTTTGCTTATTTTTGAATATTTAGTCAAATAAAGTTTAAATAATGTGCAAAAGTCACGAAAATTTTAGAAATAATAGATTTCGTTAAACACATAAGCCAGCCAAAACGACGGACTGGGAGGGAAGGTAGAGGAATCTCCTCAAAAATTACGTCTAAACCTCCGTTAATTTTCTAGAAATTGGTCACCGAGTCCTAAACGACTTTCAGAAGATAGAAAATATGCACTTACATTCCAAAAAAATCGTAAGGATAAATCCTTTCAAGGCCCATTCATAGTATTTATATATTATTAAAATCTTACAGGCGAGCTTGAGCGAAGAGGATTTGTATAAAAATAGTAACGTGTATTGAAAAACGTACAATTAAGTACATCGTGTTCTTAAGAAAGGATAAATTCAAAAAGCATTTTTTTTCAAAATTCCACGCATTGAAAAAATATTTTTTAAAAATTCCACGCTTTAAAAAAATAGTTTTTTTTTCTTAAAGTCTACAATTTTTTTATTTTTAAATTCCACGCTGTGAAAAAAAGATTTTTTTAAATATTCCACGCTTTGAAAAAATATTTTTTAAAAATTCTACGCTTTGAACATTTTTTTAAGATTCCACGCTTTGATAAAATATTTTTTTAAGAATGTTTTTAAAAAATTCTACGCTTTGATTTTTTTTAATTCAACGCTTTGATTTCTTTAAATTCAACGCTTTGATTTTTTTAAATTCCACGCTTTGATATTTTTAATTCTACGCTTAAAAAATATATTTTAAAAATTCCACGCTTAAATTTTTTTAAAAACGTTATATTTTGATTTTTTTAAATTTCACGCTTTGAAAAAATATTTTTTAAAAAGTCTTCGCTTTGAACAATTTTCTACCCTTTGATTTTTTTATAATTCCACGCTTTGAATTCTTTTTAATTCGACGCTTTGATTTTTTTTAAATTCCACGCTTTGGTTGTTTTTAATTATACGCTTAAAAGATATTTTTTAAAAATTCTACGCTTAATTTTTTTTTTAAATTCTACGCCTTGAAAGAACGCTTTTTAAAAATTCTACTCTTTAAAAAATATTTCTTAAAAATTCCACGCTTTTAAAAAATATTTTGTTTTAATTTGAAATTTGTTTTTAATGATTACAAGCTTTGAAAATACTTTTTAAAATTTTCCACTCTTTAAATTTAAAAAAAAAAAACTTCCACGATTTGAAACAAATTTTTTTAAAAATTCCACGCATTAAAAAAATCTCTTTAATTTTTTAAAATTCTACGCTTTGAAAAAATATTTTTTTTTTAAATTCCATGCTTTGAAAAAATATGTTTTAAATGATTTCACGCATTGAAATTTGTTTTTAAAGATTCCAAGTGTTAAAAATGTTTTTCAAAAGATTCCACTTTTTAATTTTGTTTTTTAAATTCCACGCTCTGAAAAAAAATATTTTTTAAATTCACGTGACAAGGATCGCATTTTGTTGTGCGCATTCGTTGAAAATCAACGACACATAAAAGTGGAAGAAGGTTTGCTTTGATTTGCAAACACTTTCGTCGGCGTAGTGTGAGGTTGCCAAAGAAAAACTTCTCATTGAAGTTTCTTCTTGGTTCACCTTTATACTTCGAGCTGACGATTGATGTTTGGAAGTTTTTTGTTGAAGAAGTTATTGAAAAATAACTTCGGTGGAGAATATCCACAAACAATAAACAAGGGAACTGATGAGATCCTGTGGCGAGGATCGAAACTAGTCTTCCCTGCCCTACCCCTTCGCGAACAATGCCAAACCGTCTCCACTAATACATTAGTTGTTTTAAATATTAAAACAACAACATTGGAATTAAGCCAGATTATTTTGAAAAATCAAATTTGTATAGCTTTTACAATGAAAAAAAACGCCGCCAATGATCTGTTTTGAGAAAATATCTTTATAAAAATTCCACGCTTTAAAAAATATATATTTTTTATAATTCCACGTTTTGATTTTTTTAACTTCCATGCTTTAAAAAAATATATTTTTTAAAAAATTAAACGCCTTGATTTTTTTAAAAAAAAAACAAAAAAATATTTTTTTAATATTTTTTAAAAATTCAACGCTTTAAAAAGAAATTTTTTAAAAATTCTATGCTTTGAAAAAATATTTTTTAAAAGATTTTACGCTTTGAAATTTGTTTTTAAGATTCCAAGTGTTGAAAATGCTTTTTAAAAGAATGCACTCTTTAATTTTTTTTTTTTTAATTCCGCGTTTTGAAAAAGTATTTTTTTGAAATTTCCACGCTTTGAAAAATATTTTTTAAAAATTCTAAGCTTTAAAGAAATATTTTTTGAAAATTCCATTCTTTGAAAAAAATATTATTTAAAAGATTTCACGCTTTGATATTTTTTAAAGATTCCAAAATTTGAAAATGATTTTTAAAAGATTCCACTTTTTATTTTTTTTAAATACCACGCTTTGAAAAAAATGCTTTTTAAATGCAATTTTTGAGAAAATATTTTTATAAAAAACAGAGCTTGGTTGCTTTTTTTTTAAAAAAAAATAATTTTTAAAAAATCCAAGCTTTGCAAAAAATGTTTTTTTTAAAAAATCCTCTTCTTTATAGGCTAGCTGAAGCGAATAGAATCTGTATAAAAAATAGTAACATGTACTGAAAAACGTACCATTTATGTATTAAATGGTTCTTAAGGATAATTTCATTCACTGGTCCTTCACCATCTTGCAGCTTGTTATTCAATAAATAAATATTAGGATAAATAGAAATCACAATAACCTAATACGTGCCCTAATCGACCACTAAATAAAGTGACCAACATACTTGTGAGAGGCAAGAGTATGCGCCACAATACCAACCCATGTGCTCCAAAAGAAGAAACAAAACATTTAAAAACATTACCCACGATGCACAGTGGGTGGAATAAACGCAGGGTATAATTGAAAATGTTTATAGTGGGAAATAAATACATTACTTTTAAAATAAAATATTTTTCAACTCGTGGATTTTTTAAACCAACTTTTTTCAAATCGTGGATTTTTTTAAAATATATTTGTTCAACCCGTGGATTTTTTAAAAAATATTTTTTCAACTCGTGGGTTTTTTAAAAAATTCTTTTTTCAAGCAACGTGAATTTTATAACGTGTCCTTTTAAGCAAATTGGGTTTTTTAAAAAAAAATTTTGTTTCACAAGGATTTTTATACCCTACACCACTATGTGGGGAGGGTATTATAAGTTGGTTTTGGCCAAAAAGTTTGTAACGCATCGAAATAATGGGCCTAGACCCATACTTATACATACCAAAATGAATGTCTCGACGAGCTGAGTCGATCTGGTCATGTGTGTCCGTCCGTCAGTCCGTCCGTCCGTCTGTCCATCTAAACCTTGTAATCACGCTACAGGTCGCAATTTTGATCGGATCGTCACGAAATTTTGTATGCTGATGGGGGTCCCGGAGGGGAAGAAGCCTATTGATTTTGGTGATGGTCGGATAATATTTAGGGGTCGGAAAGGGCAAAAAACTTAGGTGGGTAAAAAGACAACGTTTTTTTCCAAAGCGAATATCTCAGCTTCTATATGGGGTATACCAAAGGCATAACCTGACAATGAAATCAGAAAATATCACCTTCCTAATGATGTAAAGTAGGTGCTCGTAGGTGATCAAACAACGAAGATATCACAATACTAGCAAATAAAACCCCAATTTTAATTTTTGCGATTTTAATTATATTGACAAATATCACAGCTTTGGTTGAAAATTTTCCAAAAGCAAGGCCAGACTATGAAAGTAGAAGATCCCGTCTTTACAATGATGCAAACTAGGTCGGCGGAGATAACGCAATAGTCGGTAATACATCCCATTTTTCTATTTTTTTGGAAATCACGCTACAGGTCGCAATTTTGATGGAATCGTCACGAAAATTTGAGGGTTAATGGGGGTCTCACAGATGAAGAAGCCTATAGATTGTGGTGATGGTCGGATAATATTTAGGGGTCGGAATGGGCAAACACTTATTTGGAGAAAAGTCAACATTTTATTTCAAAGCCAATATTTCTGTTTCTTTAAGAGGTATATCAAAAGCAAAACCTGGCAAGGAAAGTAGAAAATATCACCTTTACAACGATGTAAAGTAGGTTGTCGTAGGTGGTCAAATAGCAGAGATATGACAACAGTCGATAATGCATCCCATTTTCCGATTTTTTTGTAATCACGCTAGAGGTCGCAATTTTGATCGGATCGTCACGAAATTTTAGGGGTTAATGGGGGTCCCACGGAGGAAGAAGCCTACTGATTTTAATGATGTTCGGATAGTATTCAGGGGTCGGAATGGGCAACAACTTATTTGTAGAAAATGTCTACATTTTATTTCAAAGCCAATATCTCTGTTTCTTTAAGAGGTATATCAAAAGCAAAATCTGGCAAGGAAAAAAGAAAATATCACCTTTACAACGATGTAAAGTAGGTTGTCGTAGCTGCTCAAACAACAGAGATATCGCAATAGTCGATAATGCATCCCATTTTCCGATTTGTTTGTAATCACGCTATAGGTCGCAATTTTGTCGTCACGATTTTTTTGGGAGTTGATGCGGGTCCCACAGAGGAAGAAGCCTATTGATTTTGGTGATAGTCGGATAATATTTAGGGGTCGGAATGGGGAAAAACTCATTTGGAGACAAATTCAAAGTTTTATTCTTTGTGAATATATCGGCTTCTAGTAGAGGAATTCCAACGGCAAAGCCTGTCAGTGGAAGAAGAAAATATTACCTTTACATTGGTGTAAAGCAGGTTGGACAAGGTGGTCAAACAAGGGAGATACCACAATAGTCGGTAATGCATCCAATTCTTCCATTTTTTGCAATCAAGCTTCAGGTCGTAATTTTGATCGGATGGTCACGAAATTTGGGTTGCTTATGGGGGTCCCAGAGAGAAACAGGCATATTATTTTTGGTGGTAGTCGGATTATATTCCCTAAAAGAAATGTTTACCAGTGAAAAGCTTATGCACAGGGGTAGTGGTGTAGGGTATCACATGGTCGGCTCCGTCCCGACTATAGCCTTTGCTCACTTGTTTAAAAACTATTTTTTCAAAAAGTAGATTTTTTTTTAAAAAATTAATTTTTCAATTCGTGGATTTTTAAAAAATTATTTTTACAACGTGTAGATTTTTTTAAAAAATATTTTTTTCCGTTCTTCGATTTTTTAAAAATTATTTTTTCTATTCGTGAATTTTTCTATTCGTGGGTTTTTTAAAAATTAAGTGGATTTTTAAAAAAATTTTTTTTTAAGCAACGTGAATTTTAAATACATATAATTTTTTCAAGCAACGTGGATTTTTTAAAAATTATTTTTTCTAGCAATGTGTATTTTTTAAAAATTATTTTTTTTCAAGCAGCGTGCATTTTTTAAAAATTAATTTTTCAATTCGTCGATTTTGTAAACATTATTTTTACAACTCGTGGATTTTTTTTAAATTATTTGTACAACTCGTGGATTTTTTAAAAATTATTTTTTCAATATGTGGATTTTTTTTAAATTATATTTTCACTCGTGGATTTATTAAAAATTATTTTCTAACACGTGGATTTATTTCTTAATTTCTTTTTTCAACTAGTGAATTTTTTAAAAATGATTTTTTTTTTCAACTCGTGTATTTTTTAAAAAAAATATTTTTTTGCTCGTGAATTTTTTAAAAATTATTTTTTCAGTTCGAGGATTTTTTAAAAATTAATTTCAGCTCGAGAATTTTTCAAAAATTATTTTTTTTCAATTATTTTTTCAACTCGTAGATTTTTTAAAAATCATTTTTTAAGTCGTGGATTTTTTTAAAAATTATTTTTTTCAACTCGTAGACTTTTTAAAAATAATTTTCCAACACGTGGATTTTTTAAATTTTTTTCAACTCGTGGATTCTTCAGAAACTATTTTCTAACCCGTGGATTTTTTAAATTTTTTTTCAACTCGTGGATTTTTTAAAAATTATTTTTCTGGTAGTGGTTTTTAAAAAACAAAATTCAACTCGTGGATCTTTTAAAAATATTTTTTTTTTAAGTTTTGGATATTTTAAAAATTATTTTTTCAACTCGTAGATTTTTTAAAAATTATTTTCTAATCCGTGGATTTTTTAAAAAATATTTTTTTCAACTCGCGGACTTTTTAGAAACTATTTTTTAACACGTGGATTTTTTAATTTTTTTTTTAACTCGGGGATTTTTAAAAATTATTTTCTACCCGTGGATTTTTTAATTTTTTTCAATTCGTGGATTTTTTAAAAATGATTTTTTCTACTAGTGGATTTTTTAAAAATTATTTTTTCAGCTCGTGGATTTTTTAAAAGTTATTTTTTCAGTTCGTGGATTTTTTAAAAATTATTTTTTCAGCTCGGGGATTTTTTAAATTTGCTTTTTTTTTAATTTTGGATATTTTGAAAATTACTTTTGTTAACTCGTTGATTTTTTAAAAATTATTTTTTCAGCTCGTGGATTGTTTAAAAATTATTTTTTTCAACTCGTTGATTTTTTAAAAATTATTTTTTCAACTCGTGGAATTTTGGTATCATGTTTCTGAAGTTGATCATGAAACGTCTTCCAACAGGATGACGTGGCTGACTGTATCCTGCTCTGTCTCATGTCAGTCGTTGTGCTATGATGCTTCCGATAACCATGTTAAAGTGTTCTGCAATTAGATAACTTCGCCTAAGACTCGGGCTGAGCAAGCTCTATTTATCGGTTCCCGGCTCCTGTAGAAAAGCGGATAGTTGTATGTAGAAAATATTTTCAAAATTCTTGACTCAATGTTTAAATTTTTTAACTAACCCACTGTGTCATAACGTAGCTGAGATTCCCCATTCACACCAGCGACAAGAACAACAACAACATCAAGCCACAAACCAAGCAACAACAGTAACAATAACAACACACATTGTTTGTATTAATTTGTCGAACACACAATCATCGATCGATGATCGTTCAATCGCAGCCATAGGCATTTCAGTTCGATGTGGGACGTCTTACAAAACGTTTTGAACTGTTTTCTCGAAGAAAAGCAGGCGGCGGAAAGCGAAATACAAAAAAAATCTTCTTACCTTAGAGGTGCAATAAAAGCTAAGAATTTTTTTTGGCGTCGGTAAAAAAGAATATGAATTAAAGTGCAATAAAAAGTCGATATTAAAAGTAATGCTCCTATTATAAAAAAGTGACAAGTGAAATAAATGATATCAAAACAACAACAACAACAGCAACAAAACATGGCCATACTTGATGAAGAAATACAATTTGCCCAAAATAAAATGGAAGAATTGCCAACAAATTTAAGTTTAGATAAAAGTCATAATTGTGATAAACGTCTGCAGGAGGGTGCAGGCGTAGGAGTCCAACAAGATATCTCAGGGAATAATCCCAGCATTAAAGTGGAGCAAAATAAAAATAACGAATCAAAATCCAGTGCCAGTGATCAAGTGAAAGATTTATCAAGTGAAACGAGAATTCATTTAAGTTTCAGTGTCGATCGTTTGTTGAATAATAATAAAACATCACCTCCACCACCACCACCACAAACGGAACCACATCACCAGCCAAAAATGCTGGAAAGTGATAAATGTTGCAGTGATATAAATAATGGTTACTCATGTTGTTCCCTGCCCAATTGTTTAGTGATGGGTAGTGGCAACAATCCTGCGTCCATGTCATTTGCGGGAGGACATCATCACAACGAAGAGGAGTCTGCAATGGCAACGGGACAGCCGACAAATTTTATGGATTTTAAATCAATTGTTCGCCCAACACCCATGCGGGTCATGGGAAATAATCCCACGGAACAAGGTAAATCATTTAGAGATGTGTTTTTTTTAATTCATGGGGAATAAAAGTATTCGAATATATAAAGATGTTTCGCCCTCAATTACATACATTAATACGAATTTTAATGTCATCATTAAGGTTACTTTTGTGTAGTAATGAACTGGTTCTATTGAACGAACCAGTTCAATTGAAGGAACTACTTCAATTGGACGAACTTGTTCAGTGAATGAAAATACAACTGCCCTAATACAAAGGCTTTATTTTAAGATCTCTAAATACGTAAACTAAGTATTGAATGCCAGCTAACTTACTTCACTTGAAACGCCGACACTACTTCACTGAAACGCCGACCCAGAAATATTTTTTGGAAGGGGTTCCATGTAATGACGTGATTTCATGGCATCTTTTGCATTGGTTCAAACGAAGTCGTGAAAGATCAAACCTTTTCATTAGCATTTGAACCAATGTAAAGGAAGTCCGGAAAGATCGGACCATTTCATCAGCATTTGAACCCATGCAAAGGAAGCCGTGAAAGATCCGATCTTTTCATCAGCATTTGAACCAATTTCATCGATCCAATAGAGATGAATTTTGTGTTTTTATTGATACACATTTTTCTAAATATATAAGACTAATTATTTAAGCTTGATGTTGTCCGAGACTCCAAATCAGTGGAAGGCATTGTGACTCACAAGAGAGCCAATGTGCTCTAAGTGAGCGTAAATTGGCTATCGCTCACAGCCTGTGTAGATGCTAACACGTTGCGAGCAACAACAAATTTATTGAGAGCACAAGGGAGATCCAAAAAAATTCTATGCCTCACTCTGCTCCAAATCACAACCAACGTTGTAAAAACTCTCGTCGTAATGATAATGTCATTGCAAAGGGTTGGTGAAAATGACATGCCAAAGCACTGGTGAAAATGACATGTCAAAGCATTGGTATAAATGACATGCTTTGGATCCCAAATGTGAATAGCATCTTTTAAAATTCATCGATGAAGATGCTAAAAAGATGACATGCCAGATCACTTTCACCCATGATTGAATGGCATCTTTGGCATCGAACCTTTTGCTGGATACATATTCAATTAAAAAATAAAGAACGAACTTTAATAGGGAACCAACTTTACTAAGCCGTTGAATATTTATAGTAAAAGTGGTATTACTTTCGATTTAACCCCGTATAGGCATTGTGTAATTCGCTGAATCGGGTTGTTTCTAATAAAATCACAGGTGCTTTAAGATTGCGACTCTTTTTAACAAGCCGGCGCTCCGATACTCAACTTACTTCGTGCCTTATCCCAAGTGACAACAAGGATGTTTCTGGAAAAATATTTCGTATATTCCACCACATCCACCGAAATGGCAACAAATGTGAGGAAGAACCCACACTCACATTTGGGCACAAAATAATAAGAAATCGGCAGTGTGAAAAAACGAGATTTACAGGAGTCTGAAAATTCTAGAAAATAGTGGAGCATCACATACTTCTCTAGAGAACACAACAAGTATTCTGGCGATACTTAGGTTAACTGGCGGTGTAAGTTAAAGAAAACACCTTTAACCTTAAAACAAATTCTAGTAAAGCCTCAAGAGAAGAATATCGTTACTTCCAAACTCTTTGGCGACTATAAGGAGACAACCTTTCTCGTCATTCTGTTGGAGAAGTTCATACAAGATTTGGAAGTGAACACAACAAACTCAGCTTCACCATTTTGCTTACAAAGAAACGTTTTAAATCCCTGCCTTACTATTCCTCCTTATGTTTATATTATCTGGCAACACAGATGTTTCTGAAAAAAAAAAAACAATCTTCAAATTGAACTAAAAATTCTGAGAGCATATTCAGATGTTTGAAGAACTTTAAACTTTGATATTCTATACAATCTGCTCCTTCATTGAAGTTATATTTGGCGAGGACATAATGTTAAATCGAACCAATTTTGCGCTTACTATTTTGCAAATATAGAAATATGTAAAAATGTATATTGCTAACGCAACAATATATGTTGGATCAGATTTGGATCAAAATATGGGTTTGGTCTCAAAAGATGATTCCAGTGAGACTTTGAATGTACTTTCGAAAAATTCACTTTTTTAACTACCCCATACTCTTTAAAGATACGCCTTCTATTGGGCAAAATGTTGACAACGATATTAGCAAAGACACTCACCATCACTTGCCTGAATCACCCTGTGTACTCTTGGCATTTTTAATTTAGAAACTCATTGAATATCACTTTACCAATGACTTTTACTTTATTTTTAATGTTTTTGTTTTCAGTATAATCCAGTTTTTTTTTTCGACTAGAGCGTAGCGTTTAATCAAACAGATTTCGTAGTATCTGTCTACTTATGAAAAACGTACAAAAATGTTTACGTGTAATATTGTTGATGCAACAATATATTTTGAATGTGATACCTTCATATGGGTTTGTTCCTACAATATGATTCCAATGAGACTTTGAACTGACTTTTGTAATATAAAGCTTTTTAACTGCCCTAATCTCTCCAAATTAAAATCAAAACCATAAGAATAGTAAAGATAGGCCGCCTGCCGAGGAAAATATTAACAACGAAATTAGCAAAGACACTGACTGACCACCGCCTGCCTGAATCAAAAAATGGGTTTGGTCAAAATATAATTTCAGTGAGACTTTGAATGTACTTTCGGAAAAAAACATTTTTGTAACTACTCCATACTCTTTAAAGACACGCCTCCTATTGGACAAAATGTTGACAACGATATTAGCTAAGACACTCACCACCGCTTGCCTGAATCACCCAGTGTATTATTGGAAATTTTCAATTTAGAAACTCATTGAATCATTGAATTTACCAATTACTTTTACTTTATTTTTAGCGTTTTGATTTTCAGTATAATCCTATTTTTTTCGACTACGGCTTAGCGTTTAATCAAACAGTTTTCGTAGTTTCTGTCTACTTATGAAAAAGGTACAAACATTTTTACGTGTAGTATTGTTGATGCAACAATATATTTTGAATCTTATACCTTCATATGGGATCTTGTTTTTACAATATAATTCCAATGACACTTCGAACTCACTTTTGTAATATACAGCTTTTTAACTACCCTAATCTCTCTAAATTAAAATCTAAATCATAAGAATAGTAAAGACACGACGCCTATCGGGGAAAATATTAACAACAAAATTATCAAAGACACTGACCACCGTCTGCCTGAATCAATCGATGGGTTTGGTCAATAGATGATTCCAGTGAGACTTTGAATGACTTTTACTTTAACTACTCCATACTCTTTAGAGGCACGCCTCCTATTGGGCAAAATGTTGACAACGATATTAGCAAAGACACTCACCAGACTGAATCACGAAGTTAATTATTGGAAGTTTTAAATTTAGAAATTGAAAGTTTGTTATGTGTCCAGAAGGGGTCAGGGAATCCTATCATTAGACGACAAGGTCATATTCCTTTATAAGGATAACAGAGATTGGGATTGCTTTAATCTAGTTCTGCTATTCAAAAAACAGTTATTCCATTACTTTTTCTTTTAAAATAATAATTGTGGAAGGTATCTATTTTACCCCAACCCCAAAAGAAAATTTTACAATTGACTGAAATTATTGTACATAACCATAAGGACGACCCCCTAGAGGAAAAGTAGGGCATTACAACGTTCCTGTCTATACTTTTATTAGTTAAAGGTGATGTCATATAGAATCCGAATATATTTTTGGTAGAAAAATATAGAGACAAAAATAACTTCAGACAATGGAACAGAATCTGGCAAGAAGTCGATTAGACAACGTGAAAACATCAGAAATTGTGCAGACATGTCGGATATTCCTCGCATTTGATAATAAATATGTAATAAAAAGGTTGGTCAAACAAGCTAAAACGTATTCTATGAGCAAGTCTGTTAGACACTCTATTCGTCTTTTATTAGTTGTCCTATTGGTCTTCTGTGAGAAGATCCTTTGAACTTCTTTGGAAGATCTTTTGTTTATTGGCTTACCTGGTCTTTTGAGAGGACTTATTGATATTCTATTAGAAGTACAATTGGGTTCACATTGGTATTTAAGTAGAAACCAATACGTCGTCTGTACGAAGAATTTGTGTCTTCATAAAAAGACCGATTCATTGTCTGTGTTAACATTTTTTTGTTTTCTATAAAGAAAACAAATTCCTCTTCTACAAGCAAACCTATTGATCCTTTAAGGCTTTCATGATGTGACCTATTGATCTTCTTTTTTATTGATCTCTTATGAAGAAAAAATATTATTTTCAAGGCGACATATTGGTCTTCTTAAGACAACCCCTTGGTCTTCTAAAGCCTATCTATGAGATGACCATTTATTCTATTATGAGAAGATCATGAAGACATATTAGGTCTTTGAGAAGGCCTTTGAGTCTTCTATGAGTAGACGTTTTGGCCCCTTATGAGAAGACCTGTTGGTCTTCTATGAGAAAGATTTTGGTCTTCTGTGAAAATATCCGTTGGTCTTCAACTGGTATTTTATGAGAAGGGTTTTTGGTAATTTCGTGGAAGGTTTGAGAAAGTATTTTTGTCTTCTATGTGAAGACCTCTTTGTCTTATATTAGAAGACATTTTGGTCTTCTATCAGAGACGGCCTTTTCGTCTTCCATGAAAAGTTCTTTTTTCTATGAGAAGTCTTGATCAACTTAAGTGAGGATAAAAATTAGTCTTCTAGGGGGCAACTTCTAAAAATTATTTTTTTGTTTTTTCTGAAAAGACCTAGTCCAGTCAAAATATACATTGAAATAGAAAAAATTCCCACAAACCTGAATTTTGGTGGAGAGCTAGTGTTTGCCATTAGAAGCAATGTCCCAAAATTCCCCATCAATACCATGTGTGTGGGCGACGTAGGGGATGAAAGATACCTAGGAACGTTCCTGATCGGCTTTAACATAGCAAAGTCCACGATTTATCTTGGTCCCTCTCTCATCTCAAGTGGACACAGACCTCCCCATGGTGTCACCTGAGGTAGCTGCCTTTAATATCCGTTAAAGGTAGTGAGCTAAAATGGATGGGAAAGGCGTCACAACAAAACCTAAAGGTGATGCACTGTATTATAGCTGCCATGACACAAAGCATGAGTTTGGTCGCGGATTTGTGTTTGGTCGGAGGTTAAAACATCTGATCTCCAGCTTCACCCCAGTGAATGAAAGACTCGCTGCAATTCGAATAAAATCAAAATTCTTCAACATCAGCTTTATTTGCGCTCATGCTCCCACTGAAGACAAGGACGAACAGACCAAAGATATATTTTACGAGCGCCTAGAAAAAACTTATGACCGTTGCTCGCCCATGACACTAAAATTATACTAGGCGATTCGAATGCCAAAATTGGAAAGGAGAATATATGTATTTGGCCCAACCGTCGGGAAATTCAGTCTCCACAGCGAAACATCTGACAAAATGGTATGAGGCTGATAGACTTTGCAGCTACAAAAAACATGGTGGTTAGCAATACCAGATTTAAGCATCTCGATATTCATAAGGGCACATGGCTGTCGCCAGATCAAAGAACAAGAAATCAAATTGATCACGTTGTGATAGATGGAAGACATGCATCGAGCGTGCTGGATGTACGATCGTTTCGAGGTGCAAACATAGACTCGGACCACCACCTTGTTGCAGCAAAGGTACGTACCAGATTTAATGTAGCAAACAAATTGCGAGCAGACACAACACGGAAGTTGGGCATCGGTAAGCTGCAATCACAACAGATAGCCACAGCATATTCCACTCAACTAGCCAAATTGCTTAATCAAAGTCCTCCTCAGATAGTGATACAGATAGTGTGCTAAGGATATGGAAAGAGTATTTTTTCAAACTGTTGGTATTCAATAGTAGCGAAGTCGACGAAGATACCACAGATCCAATCCCAGAAGATGGTATTGAATGTATACCACCCGGCCAAGATGAGGTAAAGACAGCAATAAACCGGCTGAAGAATAATAAAGCAGCAGGAGCCGATGGCCTACCAGCCGAGCTGTTTAAAACCGAAGGCGACACGCTGATAAGGTGTATGCATCAGCTAGTTAGCTCCATCTGGCAGGAAGAACGCGTACCTAATGATTGGAACCTGAGCATACTGCGTCCGGTCCATAAGCTACGTTCAAAGGTATTCCAAGCCATGTCTGAATTTGGTATTCCCGCAAAACTCATTCGGCTTTGTAAAATGACTCTAACTGACACAAGATCTTCAGTTAAAATAGGAAACAACCTCTCCAAAGAGTTTTGTACCAAAAGAGGTTTCAGGCAAGGAGACAGCCTCTCGTGTGATCTCTTCAACATCCTGCTGGAAAAGGTTATACGAGATTGAAACGTCAAAAGAAGAAGCACAATCTACACAAATAGCCACATGTTACTTGCTTATGCTGATGATATAGACATCATGGGACGATCAGTAAAAGAAGTAACTGATACCTTTATGAAGGTCGAAGGAGAATCTGTTAAAGTGGGTCTGATGGTGACGACGCGCAATGCGTCCATTGAGCTCAGACCAACTGTGGAAGTTGGTTCCAATAATTTTGAGGTAGTAAAAGACTTCGTATACCTCGGCACCGCTGTAAACACAACAAACGACATCAGTTGTGAAATAAAAAGAAGAATTACTCGTATATTGGCCAACAGATGCTACTTTGGCTTAAGTAAGCACTTTAAAAACAAAGCCACAACTCGTCAAACAAAAATAACGCTTTACAAAACACTGATACTACCCGTGCTGATGTATGGTTCCGAAGCCTGGGTACTTGCGCTAGCAGATTAGGCAGTGCTGGGCGTGTTTGAGAGAAAAATTCTTCGAAAGATCTACAGACCAATCTGCGTTGACGGTGAATATCGACGTCGTATGAACCACGAGCTGTATCTGCTATACAACGACATCAATATAGTTAAACGTATCGAGATGCAGCGATTGCGTTGGCTAGGCCATATAATAAGAATGAGCGATGATGAACCCGCTAAAAAGGCGTATAAATTCGGGCTGCATGGCGGTGCACGCAGAATTGACAGGCCAAAGAATAGATGGCGCAAACAAGTGGATGAAGAGATGACAAGGCGCGGTATTCCAGAAAGCGAAGCACTAAACACAGAAAATTGGAGATCTTTTCTTAGTTCGGTCTATGGAACAAATGTTCTGTAATTGGCATTTAAAGCAAAGCAAACCATGTTTGCAAAAACAGTTATTCGGGATCAAAGTTCAAAATTTAGGGATTTTTTAGGTTTTCGATTGTTTTCTTGGAAACGGTGGATCTAATCAGAAAGTGACTAGAACAAATATTGTAGACAGAAAAATTCTCTACAAGTTGGGTGTTTACAATTTTCTTCCTAGAAAGAGACAATTTCATAGGCGGCGGATCCGGTTCGCCGGTTTTTTAACCCGAAAGGCCTGATTTAAAATCGGGTTGGACCCGGTTTTACTGAACCGATTAGTGCAAAGTATGTATCGTTTGAAATCTCTTGGACTTGAATATCTAGCACATGACATTGTTATTTTAACCGGTACGCCTCATGCTGTTCTTACGCGGCTTGCTTCTTCACATGTGTAATTTGACACTTATATCACGATATCTCAAGAATGGTGAAAAGTCATAAAGATCATTCTTGTAGACAATTTATAAGCCTACAACCTTTACTTTAGTCAATTTCTGATAGGTCTTACCGTTTTTGAGGAAATCAAAAAAGACTGAATATGGCCCCCAAAAAATGACCTTTGACCCTGAATAACTTCGTTTGCACACATGGGATCGATGGGGACTATAAAGATCTTACTTCTAATGGCAAACCTTAGCTTTCCTCCAAAATTCAACTTTGTGGGAAGTTTTGATATTTCCCCCTTATACGCATGTCTATTTTGACTGGACTAAACTGGTTTTCGAAATTTTGACTGTTAAGGAGAAGATCATTTTTAATGATTTTTATTAATTTTCTCGTTTAGAGTTAAGCTTAATGATCGGAAACTTTTTGCAAGTGAAAAAGGAAAGCAAATGACTCGAACCCACACAGTCACCAAATTACGTTACCTGGTTTCGCTGTTGGTTAATCAGCTCTTCAGACGTATCGACTGTCGAATGGCTTCTCTGTCCTAGAACTTTTCGTTTTTCAAAAGATTCGACAGTCGATACGTCTGAAGAGCTGCCTAACCAACAGCGAAACCAGGTAACGTAATTTGGAGACTGTGTGGGTTCGAGTCCTTGGCTTTCCTTTTTCACTTGCAACAAATTTCCGATTATCAAGCTTAATTCTAAACGAGAAAATTAATAAATAACCTGGTTTTCTTTTATTTGATCTTCCATGAGAAAGTGTTTTGGTCTTCTATGATACGGCCTTTTGGTTTTCCATGAGAAGACCTTCAGTATTTTTAAGACGACTTATTGGTTTTCTATAAGTAAACCCGCTCAACGTTTATGTGGATAAAAATTGATCTTCTATATAGAGACTTAATAAGGAGACCATTTTCCAAAAAAATATTCTTTCTTCCATCTTCTAGAGAGCAGCTTTCCGATAGGTCTTCCGTAGATAACCAAGGTCTAAATATGATCAATTAGAAGACCCATAAGAAAATCAAATTTCCGCTTTCCAAATTAACCACAACAATAGTGCGATTCTGTAACTAGTTAACGACAGAATTACCGACAATTATCGATAACTGGAGATTTTTATTTGCTGATAAATTCGATAATTAACAAAATTTGTCCTTAAGTTACCGACGAGATCAAACTTGACGCTAATCCCTACTGATACCGCAAGTGCTGTCAACTTTTATTTCACCTATTCATTCATAAATTTGCGTTTTAATTTTACCGATTTTTGTCGGTATCGGCAAAAAAGGTTACAGAATCCCACTACAGGTACTCTTTACGTCTATGGCACTAAATGGGGTACCATAAAACAAACAAAAAATCTATGTTAATTATATTTAATAAAATATTAATGTATTTAATAATTGTTATGTTTAATTGCTGTTCTCATTATTGGTGTTTATTGTTCAGCTCTGTTCCGTGTGGAATACAGGAAATTGCCAACAAATGTTTGATAACATTCCTGGGAGGCAATAAAAAGATTGTTTATTTTCACAAGTGGTGAAAACTTCTCCGCCACTGGATATTCATTTTCGACCGCAACAACAACAACAGCAACTCATTCACATTTTCAACGAAACCAATAAAGATCCCAAGTGGACTGATGTCTTAATAAGAATTAAGAATTGATATTCTATTGATTATTTATGAAAACAACAAAAACGCAACAAGAAAAAACAATGTAAACAATTGTAGTTCGTATGGGATGGGAGGTATAATGGGGTGTAACTGCCACACACATACTCCCACTTCCTTCAGAGCACAGAAGGAGACGAAATGTTGAAGAAGTGCAACAAACTTGGCAAGCAAAATTAACCCGTTCACGTTGGGGAAAGCGAATTAGGTTTTCGATTTGATTCCCCTCATGCCTCCACACCACCCCGACCAAAACGAAAATCATTCCAAACAACTGAAAATGTTCTTTGATGTCCGCACAGCAGGAAGACATTTATTTGAATTTTTGAACGGTGTGCGTGTGTGTGTTTCCTTTTGTTTTGCCTGAATAGCTTCTCTTGGCCGTGTGTTATCGTTAAAAAACAATAACCAACTGGTGTCTTTTTTGGTGGTCTCCGAGATTGGAGTGTCAGTTGTTGATACGGTTGCCTATTCCGGCTCCTCATCACACAATATGGTCACAGATGATGATTCTTCAAATGAATTCACTGGCTACTCGCCTTCTCCTTATTATACCAGATTGTGTGATTGGAACAATAATCCCCCCAACTACTGTCGATTATAATGTTATTGGCGCTCGTGATGTGTGGTTGTGTTTTGGTGGGCCACAAAGAAATATTCCGCAGATGAATGTAATCATTATGGATCCACCTTGCGGTTTCGCATTCATCGCCCTGCATGTGCAAATAAAGATGAAAGAATTTTATATTCTTGATCGAAATTCATTCGAAATTAAGTGTTTTGCATTGTTTATCGACTGACGAAGACAATTTGCATGCACACGCTTCTGGCGGAACATTCATTACACACCAACAGCGACGGCTGCATTCTCTTAATAAAACAACAAATTGTGGTGTTGGGTTATATTTGAGTTTACTTTTGTTGTACAATGGTGAATTCTAGCCAGAGATCCTATGAAATATTTACATGAGGTTGCAATATGTTACAGAGATTTAACCACCGGAGACCAATATGTCTTCTCAGCGGAGAGGAATAGATCCACAAAGGTTTGTAATAAATCTTTTCATAGGTCGTCTCGTAGAAAACCAAAAAAATTTTTGTGCTTCTAATGGAAGACCAATTGTACCCCTTAAAGCAGACCAATATGATCTTCTTCAAGAGGACCAATAAGCTTCATTTAAAATATCATTGAAATCCTTATAGAAAATAGGTTTTCTAATGGAAGGTCTGTTCTCAGATGACACCCAAAGGTCTTGTAATACCAGACATACAGGCTTTCTAAAAAAACCGGACGGCACTTCTCAAAGGTCCACTCCCAAAGGACCAAAAGGTTCCCAATAGAAGATAAAGTGGACTTTTAAATATATTGAAGATTAGTAACTGTTGACATAGAGGTTTTCCCAAAGAATACCAACACGATTTTTCATATGAAGACAAAATCAAAATGTCTTCTGTTAGAAGACTGAAAGGTCCCCTCATGGAAAACCAAAAGGTTTTTTCCTAGAAGATCAAAAGTTTTTCTCATAGAAAGCCAAAGGATCCAAAAGGTTTTCTCATAGAATGCCTGGGTACATAAGCTGCCTTGCCTGCTTACCTTGCTTGCTTCTGGTAAAAGAACAAAAAAGAAAAGGGCAACCCAGTTTGAAATTTGCTCGGCCTTCTTTATTCTTTTATTTTTATTATGTCAGAAATGAAGCAGAAAAGCAAGGCAACCAGACAAGACAGCTTATGTACCCAGGCTTTAAAGAAGGCCGAGCAAATTTCGAACTGGGTTGCCCATTTCTTTTTTATTCTTTTATCAGACGCAGGCAAGGCAGCTTATGTACTCAGCCCTTAAGATCTTCTCCTAGAAAACAAATGTTCTCCAGAAGATACTCCAACAGAAGAACAAAAGGCTCTCTATAGAAGACCAAAATACCTAAAAGGCCAAAAAGTTTTCTCCTAGACCAAAAGACCAAAAGCTGTTATTCTAGAAAGTGATAATAGCCTGTCTTAGAAGAAAAAAGTCCTCTCATAGAAGACCAAAAGCTGTTCCCCAGAATACCAAAAGTTAATTTCACTGAAAACCAAAATATGCTCTCATAGAAGTCCGAAAGGCCTTATCCTACAAAAGACCACGAGATATTTTGCCCAAAATAACAAAAGGTCCTCCATAAAAGTCAACAAGATCTTCTGGTAGAACACCAAAAGATCCTCTCATAAGAAATTAAAACTTTCTCTCATAGAATTCTACCAGGCCTTATGCTAGAAGACCAAGAGGTATTTTTTCAAAAGATTAACTGGTTCTCTCATAGAAATGAATTCCATAGAAGACCAAAATATGTTCTCATAGATGTCCAAAAGGTCTTATTCCAGAAGACCCAGAGGTCTTTTGGCAAAAAGCCCAAAAAGTCCTCACCTAGAAGGCCCAAAGATGTCTCGCTAAAGAGAAAAATATATTTGTCCGAGAAGACCAAAAGGTCTTCCTCAAGACGACTAAAAAGTCTTCTCCTACAAGACCAAAAGGTCCTCTCATATAAGACCAAAGAGTCCTCCCACAAAAGACCAAAATGTGTTCACGTTAAATACCAAAAGTTTTTCTCCTAGACAACCAAAAATACTTCTCCTAGAATGCCAAAAGGATTTCTCCTAGAAGATATAAATGTCCTCTCATTGAAGAGCGAAAGGTCCTTCCATAGAAGACCAAAAGTTCCTCTCATAGAAGACGAGTAGACCCTCTCAAGGAAGACCAAGAGATCTTCTCCCATAAGACCAAAAATCTTCTCCTAGAAGACTAAAAAGCCCTCTCATAGAAGACAAAAAGGTCCTCTCCTAGACGACCAAAACGTCTTCTCCTACAAGACCAAAAAGTCTTCTCCTACAAGACCAAAAGGTCCTCTCATATAAGACCAAAGAGTCCTCCCACAAAAGACCAAAATGTGTTCACGTTAAATACCAAAAGCTATTCTTCTAGACAACCAAAATACTTCTCCTAGAATGCCAAAAGGATTCCTCCTAGAAGAAATAAATGTCCTCTCATAGAAGAGCGAAAGGTCCTTCCATAGAAGACCAAAAGGTCCTCTCATAGTAGACCAAAAGTTCCTCTCATAGAAGACGAATAGACCCTCTCAAAAAATACCAAGAGATCTTCTCCTATAAGACCAAAAATCTTCTCCTAAAAAGAACATCTCCTAGAAGACAGAAATGTCCTCTCGAAGAAGACCAAAACGACTTCTTCTAAGAGACTGAAAGTTCTTCTGTTACAAGACAAAAAGGTTTTCTAATAGAAGAACAAAAGGTCCTCAAATAGAAGACCAAACGGTCTTCTGTTTGAAGATCAAAATATGGTCCATAATGTATCAAAAGGTCCTCTCATAGAGCACCAAACGGTCCACCATATAAGAAAAAGCGATCCACTACTAGAAGGTCAAAAGGTTTTTTCCTACAAAAAAAAAAAAAACAGAACGCCTTCTCCTAGAAGAATACCAAAAAGTCCTATCATAGAAGGCAAATAGGCCCTCTCATTGAAGACCAATAGTCCTTTAATAGAAGACCAAAAGAACTTCTCCTAGAAATCCGAAAGGTCCTCTCATAAGGCCAAAAGAACTTCTCCTAGAAATCCGAAAGGTCCTCTCATAAGGCCAACCCGTCTTCTCCTAGGAGACTGGAAGTTCTTCTCCTAGAAGACCAAACGCTCATCTCCTAGAAGATCATGGGGAATTCTCCAAGAAATCTAAAAAGGTCCTCTCATAGAAGAACAAAAGTTCCCCTTTTTGAAGACCAAAAGGTCCTCTCATAAGGCCAAAAGAACTTCTCCTAGAAATCCGAAAGTTCCTCTCATAAGGCCAAAACGTTTTCTCATAGGAGACTGGAACGTCTTCTCCTAGAAGACCAAACGCTCATCTCCTAGAAGACCATGGGGAATTCTCCATGAAATCTAAAAAGCTACTCTCATAGAAGACCAAATGTTCCCCCTTTTGAAGACCAAAAGGCCCACCATAAAATATCTAAAATTCTTCTCATAGAGCACCGAACGGTTCATTATATAAGACAAAACTATCTACTCCTAGAAGGTCAAAAGGTCTTCCATAGAAGACCAACTGTTCTTCTTTAGAAGACACAAGAATTTTCCCTAAAAGCCGGAAATGTCTTCTACAAGAAAAAAAATACTCTCAGGGTGGATCTCCTAGGAGACCTAAAAGACCATAGCTCATTCAGAAGGGTTATAGCTCTTCGCATAGTAGAGTGATAGCTCCTCACGTAGACGAGTCAGAGCTTTTCTTATGATGAATAACATCACTTTTCACAGAAGAGTCCTAGCCCTTCCCATAGAAGAGTCCTAACCCTTCCCATACAAGAGTCATAGCTCTTCTCATAGAAGAGTCATACCTTTTCTCATAGAAGAGTCATAGCTCCTCTCCTAGAAGATTCATAGCCCTTCTCATAGAAGTGCCATAGCCCTTCTCAAAGAAGGGTCATAGCTCTTCTAGTAGAAGAGTTATAGCCCTTCTCTTCTATGAGAAGAGCTATGAATCTTCTATGAGAAGAGTTATGACTTCATAGTTCTTCATAGTTTTTCTCATAGAATTGTCATGGCTATTCTAAGAGAAGAGCTATGACTCTTATACAAGAAGATCTATGACTCTTCTATGAGAAGAGCTATGACTCTTCTATGAGAAGAGCTATGACTCTTCTATGAAAAGAGCTATGACTGTCCTCATAGAAGAGTCATAGCTTTTCTCATAGAAGAGTCAATATTCTTCTCACAGAAGATTTATAACTCTTCTCACAAAGAGACATAGATTTCTCATTGAAGAGTCACATATTTCATACAGAAGAGTCATGGAAGAAGAACTATCATGGCAAAGTCATAGCTACACTGATAGAAGAGTCATGTCCATCTCAAAGAAAAGTCATAGCTCTTCTCATTAAAGAGCATAGCTCTTATCATGGAAGACTTATAACTCTTCTTATTGAAGGGTCATAGCTCGTTACATGGAAAAGTTATAGGTCTTTCTATAAAAGAGTCATAAATCTCTTATTGAAGAGCCATATCTCCTCTCATAGAAGAGTCATAGCTCTTCTCATAGAAAAGTCATAGCACTTCTCATGGAAGGGTCATAGTGCTTCTCATAAAATAGTCATAGCTCTTCTCATTCAAGAGTAGTAACTATTCTCATAGAAGAGTCATAGCTCTTCTCATAGAAAATTCATAGCTCTTCTCATAGAAGATTCATAGCCCTTCTCATAGAAGAGTCATAGCCCTTCCCAAAGAAGGGTCATAGCTCTTCTAGGAGAAGAGTTATAGCCCTTCTCTTCTATGAGAAGAGCTATGAATCTTCTATAAGAAGAGTTATGACTTCATAGTTATTCTCATACAAGAGTCATGACTATTCTATAAGAAGTGCTATGACTCTTATACAAGAAGAGCTATGACTCTTCCATGAGAAGAGCTATGACTCTTCCACAAGAAGAGCTATGACTCTTCTATGAGAAGAGCTATGACTGTCCTCATAGAAGAGTCATAGCTTTTCTCATAGAAGAGTCAATATTCTTCTCACAGAAGAGTTATAACTCTTCTCACAAAGGAGACATAAATTTCTCATTGAAGAGTCACGGATTTCATATAGAAGAGTCACAGAAGAAGAACTATCATGGCAAAGTCATAGCTACGCTGATAGAAGAGTCATGTTCATCTCAAAGAAAAGTCATAGCTCTTCTCATTGAAGAGCATAGGTCTTATCACGGAAGACTCATAACTCTTCTTATTGAAGGGTCATAGCTCGTTACATAGAAAAGTTATATGTCTTTCTATAAAATAGTCATAGATCTCTTACTGAATAGTCATATCCTCTTATAGAAGAGTCATAGCTCTTCTCATAAAATAGTCATAGCTCTTCTCATAAAAGAGTCATAGCTCTTCTTATTCAAGAGTAGTAACTAGACATCGGATTTTTGCATGTTTTTTATTTCTCATCCGATTGAACTCAAATTTTGGATCTAGGCGTTTTAAGGGTCAATTTTTCGATATTTGGGGTCATATCAAAAACATGCAAAAAATATGCAACAAATATGCAAAATATATGCAAAAAATATGCAAAAAATATGACAAAAAATATGCAAAATATGCAAAAAATATGCAAAATATGCAAAAAATATGCAAAATATGCAAAAAATATGCAAAATATGCAAAAAAATATGCAAAATATGCAAAAAATATGCAGAATATGCAAAAAATATGCAAAATATGCAAACAGTTTTTGGCCGAAAATCGTCATAAAAGTCGAAAAATTGTCAATTAAAGTTGAAAAAACCATCAAAAAATACATAACAGTGTTCTAAACTAAGACTGTTGACCGTATAACATCGTTTTTTTCAGCAGATTATTATGATATTGAGACCATTTACGACAGTGTGGTGTAGGGTATAAAAGTATGGTATTGTAATACAATTTTTTTATTATTAAACTATGCAAAAATATAAAATTTGATAGAATATCAAACGCTCTATGTAAAATTCAATACTTTCTTTGTAATAATTTGTAGCGTTGGGCTGGCTATTGTTCAAAGGGAACAAATCGATGTCGGATTTTTTAAGGCGGCAACCGCATAAAGTTTTTAGTTGGGTCAGATTTTAAGACTGTCAAAGTTTGAGCACAATTGGAATATGTTAACATGTGCCACTGGGGCCCTTACGTTATGAAAATCTCGTTTTTTGGCTATTTTGCGATTTCGGCGACCCACTTCTCTGGAATGGTTAAAGCTTTTTGTCCATATTAAGCATTAAATTAAAGACCATTCTGTTCTTAACATTTCTTGCTGAACAACAAATTACGTAAATATTACAGAATTCGAGATAATAAAGGCAATGTCCCGAAAAACGTGACTAGGTACGACTTTGTGCGAAAATGGAGACTATTAAAAACATTTTCTTAATTTTTATCAATTTTTAGAATGAAAACAAATGTCTTTGACATTTTGTTCTAAATTAAATTTATTCAAGAGTCAGACATCATGTGGTTTTGGAGCTATCTGGGTACAGCTGACTACTTGAAGAACGCTCTGCTATGTAGTTCGCAACTTTCAAGTTGTTTACCATACTTTGCGCCTCCTGGAAATTCGGAGTTTATGTTTAATCGCTTGAACAACAAGAATTATGCCAGATCTTTTTCTAGGATTTTCGGCAGTTGCTCTTTTGGAAGTTTGGATCGAATATTTCTGAAGAAATTTGAATCTTTGCTTTGTTAAGATTTTTGTTGCCTTTTGGCTTTTTACGGCGTTTTGCACCGTTGGATCAAACAATGCCAAGCCAACAAGTTCAGGACTAAGATCCACAGGTGATTTATTATTTTGCTTTTTCCTTTTTCTGATACTTGTTTGTCTATGTTTTCGTATTTCAATAGATTTTCAATGAGGTCTAGCTCTTGTTTTTATGCTAAACGTATCGTAGAATCTGAAGAACCATCTGTCCCGAAAACAATCAAGCGTGGCTTCAAGAAAATCGTAACTATGCAATTGTCATTGGTGCTGGACCCCTGTAAGGTGTATAGGAACGTCACTAGTATCATTATGGCTACAGTAGAAGCTATCGGAGAGGATCCCTACAAATATAAGATCTCTAGAAGCTTTATCCGTGAACAGCGGAGAATAAACCGTGAAAAATAAACTCAACAGCTTCAAGGAACGAGGCTATTTGTGTGCCCTGGCATGGAAAACTATTTCCAGATATTCTCAAAACAGAGAAGAAAAAACGGGCTGCTGTTCTGGTATCACATGGTGGTAAAGAACAACTCCTATGCGTTCCTGAAACTGACAGTAGCTCATGGGAGTCACGGGATCCACGAGCTCGAACAGATATTAGAGAGCTTCTGTACCACCGTACAAACTTGTTAGAAAATTGTTAAGAGGAATTTTTGACTGCAAGTTTGGAAGCACATCCGGACATCAACCAAACATATTCAAGCGATTTCTATAAGAGTAGTCTGCGATTGACAAATCCAAGATCGAAGTAGGCGGGAGTGTTTTAAAACTACTGCCCAGCCCACTTCCCAAGAACAAGAGGCCGTAGAAGCACCTTGCGTTTAAATCGTTCGAGACTGGACGCCCCCAGAATGATTTTTTCTATTTTATTTATTTATTTGGTATCCCACACGACAACAACTGAGTGTTATAAGTGAAAGTTTGGGTTATTGATTTTACAAAACGTATAATGAACAAGTTCATGTTTATATAGATATAATATATGATATATTGGGTAAACATTATCAATAGATTAAAAAGAAATAGAGACAATAGATTGAGTTTAATACAAAAAATAGTGAAAAGGATATTCAGAAATATTTTTAGGTCCAAAACAAGACCTAAACCGCATTGAAGATTTACTTAATACGAAAGGCATTCACAAACAAATATCAGATAAAGGAAATAGCAAAATGATAAATCATATGTGGTACCTTAGTCCTGAACTTATTGGTCTGGCATTGTTTGAACTTTCAACGCATAGGTAACATTACTGAGTCAAAAACGGCCGTGTTACTTACACCAAGGATTTTACCTGGTTAATCGTTGCCAATGTGTTAAAAGTTGTAAAACACTTCTATGTGGCAATAATTTTGCGAAATCATGAATGAAAATCACCAATATTTAATTCAAACTCGTAGGCAAAGATAACTAATAGGTAGCTGCGTACCCGTATACCCAGACGTTGAAATTACGGGCATAAGTAAGTTAAAATATTTATGAACAAAATGTAAGCGTTTGTCATTGAAGCCATACAATGAATGTACAAATCATGGTATAATACCATGGTACAAATGTCCATCTTTGTAAAAACAAAATTGCATTTGAAAAAGGAAATGTTTGATGGATAGCGATGCCATTCCACGGCCGATATGTCTGATGAGTCTCTACAAAAGGCGAACTATGTCACATAATGGTGGTTGTGAGGGTTCGAATCTTCGGCTTTCCATTTTCACTTGCAAACATCATCGGTCATTAAGCTCGACTCCAACGAGAAATGAATTAAAATTAATATTAAAAAAGATCATTTTAAGCAACATTTTCAAATAAAGTAAAATATATTCGTTTTCATTCGCTAAAATTTGATAATATAGGAAGAAAAAAGTTGTTTTTTTAATAGACTCCATTTTTGCCCTAAGTCCTTTTTCGGGACATTGGGTTTAATAATTCGAATTCAGTAACACTTACGTACATTGTTGTTCAGCAAGAAATATTAAGAACAGAATAGATTTTAATTAAATGCGTAGTACGGGCAAGTAGCTTTAACCGTTTCACATATATAGGCCGTCGAAGTCGCCAAATAGCAAAAAAATAGATTTTCATAACTTCGAGGCCCCAGTACCACGTGTTAACATATTGGAATTGTGCTCAAACTTTGGCAATCTTAAAATCTAATAATACTAAAAGGTTTAGGCGGCTCCCCGGCTAAAAAATCCGAGATCGATTTGGTCCTTTGAGTTAAAACCAGTCCAATGCTACAAATTAAATTAAGATGCTACAAACAAGAAAATATTGAATTTTACATAACACGTTTGATATTTTATCAAATTTTATATTTTTACATAGTTTAATAATAAAAAAATGGTATTACGATACCATATTTTTATACCCTACACCACACTGTCGTAAATAGTCTCAATAACTTAATAATCTGCTGAAAAAAACGATGTTATACGGTCAACAGTCTTAGTTTAGAACACTGTTATGTATTTTTTGATGGTTTTTCCAACTTTAAACGACTTTTATGACGATTTTCGGCCAAAATCTGTTTGCATATTTTGCATATTTTTTGCATATTCTGCATATTTTTTGCATATTTTGCATATTTTTTGCATATTTTGCATATTTTTTGCATATTTTGCATATTTTTTGCATATTTTGCATATTTTTTGCATATTTTGCATATTTTTTGCATATTTTGCATATTTTTTGCATATTTTGTGCATATGCAAAATATGCAAATATGCAAAATAAATACGAAATATGACCCTGCCATTGAATTTAGATTTCTTTGAAACGAATTTTGGTCCAATCAGAATCTTCGTATCTTTAATATTAAAAAATATGCAAATATGCAAAATCCGATGTCTAGTAGTAACTATTCTCATAGAAGAGTCATAGCTCTTCTCATAGCAAATTCATAGCTCTTCTCATTGAAGAATTATAGCTCTCATCATAAATGAGTCATCGATCTCTTATAGAAGAGTCATAGTCTCATAGGCATAGATTAATCGTTCTCTTCATAGAAGAATCATAGCTCTTCTAATAGAACAGTCATAGCTCTTCTCATAGTAGTGCCATTGCACTTCATAGCTCAGAGGCCCGTAACTCTTCACATAGATATTCGGGATTCATATTCCGTTTGAAAAACGATGTCTCATTGGTCTTCTATGAAAAGATCTCTTGGACTTCTATAGACAGACTTTTGGGCATATTGCTCTTCTTCTTTAGGAAAAAAAATCTTCCATATTTCCAAAGTCAAGAAGTCTGTTGAAAATTGTTGCATCATCATCATCATCCTCACCTTATTACTACCATCATCACCACCATATTCTGCACATTCCGCTTGCGGTATGGTCTCTTAATGAGCCTCATTAAACAATCAATGATACAAGTGTACGAGGAGCGTTTGAGTGTTCGAGTATTTTATTGAAATATGTGTATAAATATTCCAGATTTTTATGTAGCCTTCTTGGCGGTCCCGCTACCCCCCAACCGTCGTCACCACCAACTGTGGCCAATATTTGGCTAACAATGTATCTGTGTGCGTCAAGGTGTGCAACTATGTTTGCTTGTATCGGTGGGGTGTGAGCTGCGGCTCTCTGCTTTATTTTACGAGCAAGGAAATTGCTTTGGACCTCGTCGTTTACGTTCTTTGGTTGTTCGGTTCATTTTCCAAAAATAAATAAAGTAATAAATATTTGTTCGATATTGATTTATAAACATAAATATTTTTGTTGTACTGCGAAGACTAGCTGTGGATCCCACCACCTAAATGTAAATGTTTTGTATATTTTCAATAAATTTCTTATCAATTTATGGAGCAAATGATGATTGCTTATTAGAAGAAAATGAATAACAAAAAAAAAAAGCAAAAAGAAAAACACTGAGCAAATATTTTAATGAGTCCATTTTTCTTGTGGCATCAAGTGTGGGGGAATGGTTGAGGTGTAGAATGTGGGAAGGGTCAAATCAGAGTTTCTATGAAAAGTAAAAGGTTTGAATATTTGTCGATTCGTTGCTATTAGTTTCCAAGGGCATTTCCGAGGACACAAGGGGAAACATCTCTGTTTGATACTTTTCGAAGTATTTCGGGTATGAGCAACTGTTCTATAAACGGTGTATTTTTTATTATATCCTTTTATATCAAACTAATGGCGGCTACTTAACAATCAAAAGTTTCCATTGATCGAAGGTTTGTACAAGACCAACAGGACTTCCCTATGAAAATCTATATTTTCTTCACTTCTTTTTACTTAACTGCAACTCTCCCTCCCAACACTACAGTCGAAGTTTATGATACGATATTAACTGGGTATAACGCTTCCCTAAAGTCACCCTCCATCATGCCACCGCTTCTTAAGAGAGTCTCAATTGACACCTTCACTTCAAATGTCATTCACTTCGCATCCAATTATGAAAAGAATGCCAGACGAATATTTGTCACGACCTGTAGGCCCTTTTATATTGCAGATGAACCTGAAGAAGTGTAAAAGGGTTTCAATAAGTTTTTTTTCTAAATATTTAATGAATGTAAAATTACACACACACGACCTAAACATAGCTGTAAATCATACAAATTTAGTCATTACAAACTCCCAATGTTTGGTTAGGGAGATGTGTTTGCTTGGCTATGTGTTTGTTGTTTGCTGTTAACATTATCAACGTCATCATCATCATTGCCGGCTCATTACCATTAACAATTCTATTAACGAGGCTCGAGAAGGTGTTCATGTAACAATTCATAAACACACACAATCACACCAACTTACATATGTACACAAACACAACTACCATTATGCATACCACAACCGTTTGTGTAAACAGCATCTCGTCAATTGCCTCCACACCTACTTACTTAATATGGGTGCACAACCTACCACCCGCTCTGCCCTGCCGTCACTAGTGTTATTCTACTAGTGTTGTTGCATCTTCTTGTTCTTTTGGCCCAGTCAGCAGTGGCTCTTGTCTCTGCATTACTTCACACCCACTAACGATATTCCTCTTGTCTAATTGTTTTTGATATTTAAAGACTCATTTTGGGTTATTTTTATCGTTCGCCTCGTCATGCCACATTGGCACCCAGGAGGTGGAAGGTAGGCAGGCCAGGCTGTTATGGCTGGTGTAGTGGTTTGTGTACATCATCATTGTTGGAGCATTAATTCCCATTGATTCTGCAGTTACTTCGTTTGTTTGGTGTTTTGTAGAAAAAGTAAATATGTGTAGAGGTGCACTTAATTAGCATCATTGAGATATGACAAATTACCTATGTCGATGATTGTTGTTGTTGTTGGGGGAAATTGTAATTAGTTGTAAAATCAGTGGAAACACATGTAATGTACATACATATGTGGCATCAGCATAATTGAAGGTGCCTGCGGAGAGGTTTTACTCCCTACGAAAGTTAGCTTGCGCACCATTTCAGCGAAAACTGTTTCACTTTCCAGTATTTCCAAGGTTTACAAATAAAATATACAAAATATAAAAGATAAAATAAAATATAAAATATGAAATATAAAATACAAAAATATCAAGTAAACAAGTAAGAACAGACTATAGTCGGACGGGGCCGACCATGTGATACCCTATACCACTATCCCTGTGCACTAGCTTTCCGGGCTAGCTGTTATAAGATGTGCATTAGAAATTTTACCAATTTTCACACAAAAGTTTTGATCAATTTAACCCGCTAAATATTATCCGATCATACCGTTGACTTGCACGCTACTTCTTCATCTCAAACCAAAACTACGTTTAAAATTTCGCGCCGATCGGACTATTATTGCGACCTACAGAGCGGCTACAAAATCGAGCAAAAATTTTGTTTTTGGTCCATTTCATCCCTTTAACATTTCACGATCATCGCCAAAAACTAATCAGTTCTATTCTGGTCCAAACCCGACCTCCATACTAAATTTCGTGACAATCGGTCCATAATTGCGGCCTCTAGCTTGATTACAATTTTTAATGGACGGACAGACGGACGGACGGACGGACGGACACACATCGCTAAATCGCTTTATCTCGTCGAGATATGAAGTTTGGTATACCACATGAGGGGTCTACGACGAATATTTCGCGGCGTTACATGAATTTTTGGGAAAACAAACTTATTATACCCTTTTCCACATTGTGGTATAGGGTATAATTTTGGGAAAACAAACTTATTATACCCTTTTCCACATTGTGGTATAGGGTATAAAAAGTATCAGTCGGCTTTGCCCAAAAAAACTTATGTATTTATGGGGTTTTCGGCGTATGAACCGACAAAATTATGGATAGGGTTAAAGTCCAAAAATATACAGAGCTTTTTTATCACACTAGCCTATGAAAAACATAATATCGCTGTAAACAGGGCCACTTGGAAAACCTTCGGTAAAAATGTCCAAAGGATCCTCGAACAGACCCTTAACCACACAAAAATGTTGACATTTGTGGTAGTACCACAAGGGTTGGACAGATATTTTCGAAATTTTATGGGGGAGGTACCAGAAGGAGTTGACCTATAAGCACCACCTTCGAATTTCATCTAATATTCGAAGAAATATTACAATAGCCATAGTGTGGATGTACGCACTATTCGATTCGAGCCTTCCAGCTACTACATATGGTGCCATAGGGGTTTTTTACAACTTTCGGGCTGTTTTCTCAAGAAGTATGGACTTGCCCCTGAAAAAAATATTTACTGCCGTAATTGAGGCTGCGAATGCAAGTTGCTTCAACAAAAATCAAAGTGATTCGAGAGCAAGTCTTAAAATGAATTTATCCAAAATTTTGTGTGGGAGGTACCCGAGGGAGTTCACAAATATAGTTCTTATTCGAACCTGATCTATACCTGGTATATATAGTGGGATGTGTAAAGTTTGGACCAAATCAGTCACTCCCTTCAAGAGTTATCGTGCGCACAATTTGTCCGAACATTTTTGAACTTTTGTGGGGGAGGTACCTGAAGGAGTGGACCGATGTAAATCATCTTCGATCATAAACTAAGTTTGGACGGACAAAATATTACGAAAGCCAAATTTTGGACCAAATCGGTGTAACGTGGTTTTGTCGTAGGCTGTGGTAGACTTAGTCTTGTCCAGGGTCGCCATAAGGGCCCACTAAACCTTACGGAATAATAAGACGAATAATCTCCATTTTCTGGGGGTTAACTGGGATATTTATTGATGTAAAACTAATTTATAATCTACTGATGTTTAAATACGATAAGAAGGATAATTGGCTGGGACATCGGCAACTTGGACTCAGTAAAGGAGCTCGGTGATTCGCCGTTCGGTAGTAGGCGATCTGAAGATAATCGGGAACTCGGTCATTCGCTGTTCGGTTGTAGGCGATTTGAAGATAATCGGGAACTCCATGATTTGTTGTTCTGTAGTAGGTGATTTGAAGATAAACTGGAACTCGATGATTCGCTCTTCGGTAGTAACCGATTTGAAGATAATCGGGAACTCGGTGATTCGGTGCTCAGGGTTCGGCGGGATTCGTATGTGTTCGGTTTCTCGATGATTCGGTGTTCGGGGTTCGGCCACTCGGTGATTTGCGTTATAGATGTTCGGCTACTCGATGTTCGTATGTGTTCGGCCACCCGGTGCTCGGGGTTGGCGGGGTTCGTATGTGTCCGGCCACTCGGTGATTCGGTGTTCGGGGTTCCACCACTCGGTGATTCGTGTTGTTCGGCCACTCGGTGTTCGTATGCTTGCTCGGGCCCTCGACTCTCGTGTTGTAGGGGTTCGGCCACTCGGTGGTTCAGCACTCGGTTCGGTTGTTCGGGTCGCGGTTAGTTAGTGTTAGTTCCAAATTAACCTCCACAGTATACTACAAGTACTGACTAGTGGAACATCACCCGAAGATGGAGTGGAACAACACCCGGAGGTGGAGTGGATCAACACCCGAAGGTGGAGTGGAACAACACCCGAAGGTGGAGTGGACCAATACCCTAAGGTGGAGTGGAACAACACCCGAAGGTGGAGTGGAACAACACCCGAAGGTGGAGTAGAACAACACCAGAAGGTATAGTGAATGAATTAGCCACCGCACAAAGGGTGTAGCTCTCAAAAATACTGCCCAACACTCTGTACACTACGTGTAAGTTGGCGGACTACGAATACTTAGTTGTACTCAAGCCCGTGTGACTAGCTCCGTGCAATAGCAAGGCCTGACCTTTCCCCAACAAACCGAAATATATGTGTGTGCAGTTGCACAAAGCGATTGAGAGTTACACCGCAGTCGTAATCCTGTCGATCACCTCCAATCACACACCTCACAAAGTAATTGGTCTGTTCCAATACTGCCAGAATCTACAACTTTTTACTATTTATACCCTACACCACTATGTGGGGAGGGTATTATAAGTTGATTTTGGCCAAAAAGTTTGTAACGCAACGAAATAATGGTCGTAGACCCATACTTGTATATACCAAAATGAATGTCTCGACGAGCTGAGTCGATCTGGCTATGTGTGTCCGTCCGTCAGTCCGTCCGTCCGTCCGTCTGTCCGTCTGTCCATCTAAACCTTGTAATCACGCTACAGGTCGCAATTTTGATCGGATCGTCACGAAATTTTGGATGTTGATGGGGGTCCCGGAGGGGAAGAAGCCTATTGATTTTGGTGATGGTCGGATAATATTTAGGGGTCGGAAAGGGGAAAAAACTTAGGTGGATAAAAAGACAACGTTTTTTTTCAAAGCGAATATCTCAGCTTCTATATGGGGTATACCAAAAATAAAACCTGACAATGAAAGCAGAAAATATCACCTTTCGAATGATGTAAAGTAGGTGCTCGTAGGTGATCAAACAACGAAGATATCACAATAGTAGCAAATAAAACCCCAATTTTAATTTTTGCGATTTTAATTATATTGACGAATATCACAGCTTTGGTTGAAAATTTTCCAAAAGCAAAGCCTGACTATGAAAGTAGAAGATCCCGTCTTTACAATGATGCAAACTAGGTCGGCGTAGGTAACCAAATAACGGAGATATCGCAATAGTCGGTAATACATCCCATTTTTTTATTTTTTTGGAAATCACGCTACAGGTCGCAATTTTGATCGGATCGTCACGAAAATTTGAGGGTTAATGGGGGTCTTACAGATGAAGAAGCCTATTGATTTTGGTGATGGTCGGATAATATTTATGGGTCGGAATGGGCAAACACTTATTTGGAGAAAAGTCAACATTTTATTTCAAAGCCAATATCTCTGTTTCTTTAAGAGGTATATCAAAAGTAAAACCTGGCAAGGAAAGTAGAAAATATCACCTTTTCAGCGATGTAAATTAGGTTGTAGTAGGTGGTCAAATAGCAGAGATACCGCAATAGTCTATAATGCATCCCATTTTCCGATTTTTTTGTAATCACGCTACAGGTCGCAATTTTGATCGGATCGTCACGAAATGTTGGGGGTTAATAGGGGTCCCAAAGGGAAAGAAGCGTATTGATTTTGATGATGGTCGGATAATATTCAGGGGTCGGAATGGGCAAACACTTATTTGGAGAAAGGTCAACGTTTTATTTCAAAGCCAATATCTCTGTTTCTTTAAGAGGTATATCAAAAGCAAAACCTGGCAAGGAAAGTAGAAAATATCACCTTTTCAGCGATGTAAATTAGGTTGTCGTAGGTGGTCAAATAGCAGAGATTTTCCGATTATTTTGTAATCACGCCACAGGTTGAAATTTTGATCGGTTCGTCACACTTTTAGGGGTTAATGGGGGTCCCACAGAGGAAGAAGCCTACTGATTTTAATGATGGTCGGATAATATTTATGGGTCGGAATGGGCTAAAACTCATTTGGAGACAAATTCAAAGTTTTATTCTTTGTGAATATATTGGCCTTTAGTAGGGGTATCCCAACGGCAAAACCTGTCAATGGAAGAAGAAAATATTACATTGGCGTAAAGCAGGTTGGCGAAGGTGGTCAAACAAGGGAGATACCACAATAGTCGGTAATGCATCCAATTCTTCCATTTTTTACAATCAAGCTACAGGTCGTAATTTTGATCGGATGGTCACGAAAGTTTGGTTGCTTATCGGGGTCCCAGAGAGAAAGAGGCATATTATTTTTGGTGGTAGTCGGATTATATTCCCTAAAAGAAATGTTTACCAGTTAAAACCTTATGCACAGGGGTAGTGGTGTAGGGTATCACATGGTCGGCCCCGTCCCGACTATAGCCTTTGCTCACTTGTTTTTCCGATAACATAAAGGAAAAAATGTTATCGTAGTAAAAAATAGTAGCCTCTTGCAGGTTCTGGAACAGAGCAAATGTATGTACTACCAACAGTGGGTATTGGCTGACTGGCTGTGACGCTGTCGGGTAGTGGGGCCTTGTTGTTGGTTGGCTAGTTGTGATGTTGTTGGGTAGTGGGGCGTTGCTGTTGTTGGTATTATGTACGTGATCATATTGCCACGTTACATCGGTTGATCCGTTCGAGAGTTATCATGCGCTCCAGCCAGCCAAACAGACAGACGGACGTACATGGCTAAATCAACTCCAAATTGTCTGAAACGGATTTCGTCCAAACATACTTGGGGTCTAAAACCATTATCTCGATGAGGCACATTTTCCCCGTATGAAAGTGTGTATACCCTCGTTAGCATAAATGATGAGGGTATAAATAAACGAACCACATCACAAAAACAAATTTACATTTAAATTGAAATTAAGTGCGTTATAAGTTTTACTTCTTAATTTGCAGTTTAAATAAAATAAGTCGTTCGCTAGATTCTTGTAGCCTCCCTTTTTGTGCCTTTATTGATCGTTTGCCGCCACTTCAAACGATCATCTGTCACTAGTTTCTTTGTCCTTTTATTGAACTTAATAATCACAACAGCAATCGAACTAATTCACTCGCTCTTTTCAGTGAATCACCCAACTGAACTCATTCATTGCTGATTCTTTACAAATATACCGGCAACCAAGCAACCAACCAGATTCAAAGAGATTTCAATGAAACAAATTAATAAGAGAGTAAACCGAATTAGATTGACAGGATTTGTGATTTTTTAATGACGAGTAGAGCGTGATCTAGCGCGATATGCCCGAAATCCTGTTGTCACTGGCGTTCAAAATTGATACCCAGACTTCAGGAATTTATCCAATTGTTTCAAATACGAACTAAGGAATAAGTGGCGCCCAACATGTGGTTTTAAATTTGAATTATTCAATATTCTAAAGTTCTTAAAAGATTTCTTTAAAAGAGAACATCAGAAGCAAATGTCGCCCTACAAGGAGCTTCTCTATGTGATGGCCGTGATAATTGTCTCAAACACAAGCTGTAAAGTTCACATGAGGTTTCAATGAGAAACTAAACCGAGTTACCTTTTTGGAATTGTCTACCAAACACTTTTTTGAAATGTTCTTCTTCTTTGTTCGCTTCCTCCATGTAGAGATAATAAGTCATCCAGAATTTCTTCTATTATTTCCAATGTCGATAAAAATTGAATATTGGAATAATAACAGCAGTTGCCGTGTTCAATTGAAAATTTTCACACAATATTTTTCCTTGATATTATTGCAGCAATTTTTTTATCTCATATTTTCAATTCACGAATAAAATTGTTCACAATTTTATTATTTATACAAAAATAAATTATTGTATTGTGTTGTATTATCTTTATTAGCATTATTATTTTTATTTAAACAAATAAAACTAAATAAAAAATGAGAATAAAAATTCTCTTAAGAATATTTTTCTTATTGAATATGGGTGAGGAAAATTTTTATGAAATGTGTGTTTCTGCTGCCCCCTCATTATCATTATCAACGAAATAAGAATTGAGGTCGATGATTGCGACCCCTGCCAGGTATTCTAATTAGGGCGATAATATTTTAATTGGATTAGGGTGTTATTGTTTGGAATCATGCGTCATAACACCTATAGAAGAGGAAGCTAATTTTTTAATATTCATACAAATATGAGACGCTGAGAGATTTATGCAAATTTATGCAAGAATTATAAATATGGTTTGGGAATTTATGATATTAAGTTATTTAAGTTATTGAGGTTGTTTGATTTTAGAATTAGAAGTATTGCCTACATATATTGACATTTCGGTCAGCTGTCAGTTGATGTGGTATAGAAAACGCCGCAATATCGTAAATTTTTGGGCCTACTTAACGTATGAACCCAAACATAGGCTTATTTCTATTTTTTCTATTCATTAGAAATGATATACAAATTCTTTAAAAAGGTTTACAAACATCTTCGATATGTTTGGTATTTTTAATGCATCAGACTAATTGTTTCCCGTCGCCTACCATTTCCCCAAAATACTCATCTAAGTAGATCACGATTTTTCTCAATTCTTTTATTTGTTGAAATAATCATGCCGACGGTCAACAACAAATTAATTATCACATTACCATTACGCCAAAATTTCTTCCACAAACATTTTTGAAACGTTTTTGTTTAAACATCTCTTAACAACAGTCATAATATGGCCAATAAGAACAACAATAACAATAATACAATTGAATTTAACATTTATGGCAGGGTAAACAAACACACACAGCAAAAAGCAAAGCAATGAACAAATCAATTAATTAATGGTTTTTATTCACAATTTAACACCCATTAATCTTCAATCTCAAAGTGGTCCTGCTTTCAAAAATACCAAAAACATAAAATACTGGTTCAACCAACAATAAAAAAGATCTTGGGCATGCATGGAATTTTACGTGTGTATGTGAAAATGTGTGTGTGTGAGGAGATTTGAAATCTATACCCAGCAAACCAATCGTACCGACATCTTAACGAAATCGGAACAAAATTCGGATAATTCGTCCGATTTCTGATCCGAAATCGTAACGATATCTTAACGAAAGTTATATGAAGTGGTTGACATAATTTCGGAACGAAATGTCGGAGCGACATCGTATCGATTTCGATCCGACTTCGTAACGAAATCTGAAGAAAATCCTTGGGAAATTCGGAAAGGAAATTTCTTTCGGACATTCGTTCCGAAATCGGAACGAAATCGGTACAAAATCTGAACTATTTCCGCTCCGAAAAATCGTTTAGAAATCGGAACGAAATCTGAACGACGTTGCTTCCGAAATTGTTCAGACTTGTCGGACATCCGACATTTGGTTTGCTGGGTATTCACATGCAAAGAAGAAGGAGGAGTTGTGGTTGAAGAGAATTCTTTGTTGATCCAATCACGTCAAGTGGCAATCGATGACGAACAAAGCCATTAAAGATGTTCTTGTTCTTGAAACATTTACACACAATGACGAAATTATAGCATATATTTAGGTTTACGATTCAGTGGATACTGAAAATAAAAAATAAACCAGGAGGTTTACGACTGAGTGGATTTTTCTGAATTTTGGATAATGACACACAATATGGGTTAACAGATTTTGAGCGACTTGAAAAAAAAAACTGTAAATCGTTCATACAAAACCTTTTAATACTCAAATGGTGCCCAACTTTCTATGTTGAAACTCTTAGACAATTGATTTCATAACTGTTTAAGACGTCATCCTCCAAATACAAACTTACGAACAAATGGTGCCAAACTTATTCTTCTTGATCTTGAAACATTTACATATAGTGACAAAAATTGCAGTAGACGGGGACGAAAGACACATTGTTTAACTTTCTGGATAATAATGGTGCCCAATATGGACAATACACTGACAAGAAGTGTCTGAAATCTTTAAACATTTCACACAAGCACTTGTTAAGAATCAAATGGCGCCCAACGTGAAATCAGTTGAAAATCTGAGGCAGTTGATTTCAAAATGACTTAAGAGCCAATATGGTTGATTGTTGAGGATCTATCTAACAATACAAGCTTACCGACAAATGACGCCTAACTAAAAACTCCATTCATCTATTTAGTGCACTAGGAATTGTAAGTAGGGAGACATACTGTCTCATGGTACCCAACAAAGATTAACTATGTTTAGAAGCGTGGTGTAAAAAATGTTAAACGTTCAAAAAAATTTCTTCTTAATTATGAGGACAAATTAAATTGGCAACCTAACTAATGACTCAAGTTATTTTCTTATAAATTGAGTCTCCATCGAAATAAAAGCTTACTGAGTAATGACACCTAACATAAGAAAACATTCATCAGTTAACTAGAAAAACTACTTTCTGCGACCATTCCCGGGAGAAACTACTCTCATAACAAGAGATGAACGCCCACTTCTAGAGAAGACTTACATGATTGAAATACTTGGGAAATGGAAACCACACCAAACATATATTACGTTGTCTTGTCTGAGACTCAAATTCGGGAATTCAGGGTACATTGTCCCACGGTGTCCCTCATCTAGCCAGTTGAGTAGAAAATTCGATAACTCAAAGTAGTGGTATCACAAACCCAATACATTGTCTTAAATACAAGCTAAGAGTAAATGGCTTAAAGAGATTCCAATGCAACCAACTAATTAGACTGACAAGATTTTTAATTTTTATAGCTTTAAATTGCCTAGCACGATGGTCCTCAGACCATCTTCAGAAATTTCTCTAAGTTTCTCTCAAATACAAACTAAGGTGTAAATGGCGTCCAACATGGAGAAATTCAAACAAGGTAGATAACAATCTGTAAAGAAATAAACCGAATTAGACTGCCGGCAAGATGGAATTTAAAATGTTTTATGTAGAGAATATACTAAAAATCTCGCATCATTTCAAACGATGTAGACAACAATTTATGAAAAATATATCAGATTAGACTGACAGGAATTTCCAAGTCGACAAGATGGAATTTAACTAGTTTTCTCTAGAGAATTCAATATACTAACGATCTCGCAGCAGGAAAATGGCGCCCAACGTGTGAGGGAATCAAAATCTCTGAAACCTTAAAATAGTATAGTCCAAAATCTTATCTACACTTGTTGTGAAACCAAAAGTCTTGCTGTAGACAGTGCTGTATTCTAAACTTCTTAAAAGATTTCTTTAAAATGGAACAAATGGCGCCCAACGTGGAATGAGCTCAACATCTCCGAAACCCTAAAATAGTCTAGTCTTAATCTTGTCTAAATTATAATTTTGAAAGTTAATGGCATACAACTTGGGTATTCTATAACTGGAAAACATTAAAAACGACTTAAAGTTAAAATCAGAACATCCACGGTCTGTTGATACTTAAAAACTCTACGATTTAAGAATGGGGTCAGGGTAGGATGGCTGTTAAAAATAGTATTTAAAAATCCACGATTTTGGGTCAGATGGTCGTTAGAAAAAGTCCTAAAAATCCACGATTTTCCTCGATTTTGGGTCAGGAGGTAGTTAAAAACAGTCTTTAAAAAATCCACATTTTAGGATCAGATGGTCGTTAAAAATGCACGACTTAGGGTCATATGGTCCTTAAAAAGTCTTAAAAATCCTCGATTTAGGGTCATATGGTCGTTAAAAAGTCTTAAAAATCCTCGATTTAGGGTCATATAGTCCTTAAAAATAGCTTTTCAAAAATCCACGATTTAGGGTCGGCAGGTCGTTATAAAATATTCTTTAAAAAATCCACGATTAAGGATGGTCGGTATAAAATATTTTTTTAAAAATCCACGATTTAGGATGGTCCTTATCAAATAATCTTTAAAAAATCACGATTTAGGGTCAGCTGGTCCTTAAAAAATATTCTTTAAAAAATCCACGATTTAGGGTCAGCTGGTCCTTGAAAAATATTCTTTAAAAAAATCCACGATTTAGGGTCAGGTGGTCCTTGAAAAATAGTCTTTAAAAAATACACGATTTAGGGTCAGCTGGTCCTTGAAAAATATTCTTTAAAAAAATCCACGATTTCGGGTCAGCAGGTCCTTGAAAAATATTCTTTAAAAATCCACAATTAAGGGTCCTTTAACATATTCTTTAAAAAATTCCATGATGAAGGGTCAGCTGGACCTTTCAATATTCTTTTAAAATCCACGATTTATAGTCAGCTGGTCCTTGATAAATATAATTCAAAAAATCCACAATTTATGGTCAGCTGGTCCTTTCAAAATTCTTTTAAAAATCCACGATTTATGGTCAGCTGGTCCTTGATAAATATAATTTAAAAAAACCACAATTTATGGTCAGCTGGTTCATTCTTTAAATTCTTTAAAAAATTCACGATTAAGGGTCAGTTGGTCGTTCAAAATATTCTTTAAAAAATCCACGATAAGGGGTCAGTTTATCCTTTAAAAAAACACCATTTAAGGGTAAGATGGTCGTTTAAAATATTCTTTAAAAAGTCCACGATTAAGGTTCAGCTGTTCCAAAAAAATATTCTTTAAAAATCTACGATTAAGTGTAAGCTGGTCCCTAAAAAATATTCTTTAAAAAATCTACGATTAAGTGTCAACTGGTCCTTAAAAAATATCCTTTAAAAATACACGACATAAGGCCAGTCGATCCTTAAAAAATAGTCTTTAAAAAACACGATTAAGGGTCAGCTGTTCCTTAAAAAATATTCTTTAAAAATTATCCAAAATAGTGAAGTGCCAGATAAATATGTCAGTAGTGAAATCTTAACTGATCACGAGGAGATCACAGTAACATTAAAATTGAACTGCAAAGCATTGGTGCTCAACTTCTTAACTGCAAATAAATTAGACTCTCATCTTGGCAGTCAATTCTGAATCTTTCTAATGGAGAACGGCTTACGGACCCCATAATCTAAAATTAACAAAAAAAATCAAAGACCAAAAGTCAAAAAAGACAAAATATAATGAAAAAATATATCAAATATGGCGGCCAACATGGGGATTGTATGTAAGGAGGAATCCATTTAAATATTTGAAGCTATGAAGTCGAAAGTCTAATTGCATTAACCAAAAGAAAGTTCGCATTATATAAAACTTGTAATAAATAGGAAGCTAAAATAATAAAGCCCAACAATGAGATTTAAATGGCGCCCAACATCTAGACTTTGATTTTACAAATACCTGAAACTTTTTATGACTAAAAATCTCTCTCTCTCAAAAGTTTATTTTTGTACGGAAACACACTATGGTTATTTGAAAGCAACAACCTGGCATATGAATAACGTCATACATGGATCCCTCAATAATATCGATATCTTCTAAGGCAATTGTAGGCATAAAGTCCTAGTTTGGGTTCCCCAACATAATCTGAATCTCCCAATATTCGGGTTTAATCCGCTTGAAACTGTTTTTATTAAAAATTAAACCAAAAGCGTAGGCAATTGTTTGGGCAGAGTCAGAAAAATGTTGACGTTATCGTAGAACCAATTTCTCCGAACTTAAAGTCATATGATACTCAAAAGGTATCTCAATCTTATGGGTACCCTATGAAGGTCTGGGAGGTACATATCCGCCTAAATATATTCTTTAAGAAGGTATGAGGAACCTTTAAAATTACTTGGAATCATTTTGTGAAACTATTAATCATCATATAAGTGGCGCCCAACATGGGTCTACTCAATAAAATATACCGTGTACATTGCGACCGTGGTGCAATGGTAAGCCTGCCCGCCTTGCACTCAGAAAGTCTGTGGTTCAATCCCTGACCAAAACATCAACATTTTCGGCGATGCAAATCCCCTCAGTCTAATTTAAGCGACATTTCCTGAGTAGTACGGTCAAGTGGCGTCGTAAAACAGGCCGTTCGGACTCGGCGATAAAAATTAGGTCCCATATCATTGAGCCCATATGAATCGGCGTGCACTCATTGCTATGAGAGAAATCTCCCTTGTCCCTTCGGGGATGTTGAAACATATGTATGCATACGTTGCGACAGTTTGTCAAAATTCTTATCATTAGTGTCTAGGAATCTATGCTACTTTGTCACCCATAGCTGTCAATTGTGGCACTTCTTACCAAAAACGTATGTTAAATTGTTGCAATTTTATGATGTGTGATGCGATCTAATCAATCAATGACTACCCAATACGTCCATCGTTTAGCCACTCAAACGAGCAAACAAACAAATCAACCATGCAAGCAAGCAAGAAAGATACCAACGGCAACAGATATTACAACAATACATAGCAATCAAAGAATTCATCGATACAAAGATGTTGAAAAAAAAAACCTAAACAAGCTACTTTCAACGCCGCATAAAATAAATTCATAAACAAAAACTAAATTAAAAAACATATAAAATTGAGACAGCCTACCATACGACAAACGGATTGTTATGTTGTGTATTAGAGGAGGGCTAGGGAAGAGTTTTTGGTAGTTTTAGGGTAACAAATATATGATGATTTAATTTTAAATTAATTAATATCCATATAACCTGACAACATTTTCAGCTATAAAAATGTCAACAAAGTCGGTTCACCTATTTACAAATTAAGAAATCACTGAAATAGTCGGTTAATCGGGAAAACGCTAAAAGTTCGTTAAATCGCTTTGGCTGGTTGTGAAAAATGCCCATAAAAAATCTTGATTAAAATATGTTTCTGATTAAAATAATAGCTAAATTTAAATGGCGAGATTGGAGATTATTTTGATTATTCTCTGCGGGAGCATAGGGATCAAAGACAAATTACATAATAACCATAACCATATCCAGCACTCTGTGAAAAACACAATAGGCTATAATCTCATTGTCTAAAACGTCGGTTAGAGAGGATATTTTCTATTAGTTCAGTAGTTCTTCTGGTAACCCATCGGCATGGTTGGCTCATTATTTTCATGGGGCTTTATTCTGACTTTAGACCATTTTGTATGGAAGGCCAACTAAAGTATACCCTCAGCTTTTATACTAACGAGGGTATATACAACGAAATCATGGTTTTAGACCCCAAGCATGTTTGGACGAAATCCGTTTCAGACAATTTGGAGTTGATTCAGCCGTGTCCATCCGTCTGTCTGTCTGGCTGGCTTAACCGATTCGGTTCAAAATTTTGTCCAACCGATTCGGTTCAAAATTTTGTCCAACCTTAATTTAAGTTCGAAGATGGGCTGTATTTGTCCACTCCTTCTGGTACCTCCCCCACAAAAGTTCGAAAATGTTCGGAAAATTTGTGCGCACCATAACTCATTAAGGGAGAAACCGATTTGATCCAAACTTTGCACATCGTGAAATTTCTACCAGACTTAGCTGAGGTTCCAATATTTACTCAATCGGTCAATTCCTTCGGGTACCTCCCTCGGATAAGTTCAGATTAGGACCTGCTCTCGAATCGCTTTGATTTTTGTTGCAACAACTTGTATTTACCGCCCCCCATACGACGGCACAAGTTTCATCAGGGGCAAGTCCATACTTCCTAAGAAAATAGCCTGAAGGGTGCAATAAGTTCAGTTCATTTCAGACGTCTAGGTGGTGAACACCTATATGTTATCGACAAAAGACCCTGACGTCATTACGATCCCTATGTCGTCTGAAGGGTGTGGAATTTCAGAAGGGTAGAGAAAGGTTAAATAGTTCCGGAAATATCATCCACAACAGAGAAACTTCCTCTTCGGGTCTTAAACTTCTTATTTCTGAATTCCAAAAACGACTGGCATTCAGTCCACGCATACAGTCTTCTCTATGTCCTCGTGCAATGGTATGCACACCCGCTTTGCACGCTGAAGGTCGTGGGTTCGATTCCCCGGCCAGGCAACATCAAACATTTTTTCAATGGTAGCAAAATACCCCTCAGTAATGTTGGCGACATTTCCTGAGTATTTCAGCCATGTAAAACTTCTCTACAAAAGTGGTGTCTTAGACACGCCATTTGGACTCGGCGATAAACTGTAGGCCCCATATCATTGAGCTAATATGAATCGGGGTGCAATCACTGATATGAGAGAAGTCTTCCTTGTCCCTTCCGGGATGTTTGTGGAACAATTATATATTATGTCCTCGAACGGCTTGGCATGGTTGGAGGTATCGAAAGCTATCGATAGGTCAAGAGCTACAATGACTGCTTCGGTCTCACTGCGAAATCCTGATGCTGATGTTGGGCAATTGGGAAAATGATTCTCATCATAGGGAGGAGTAATTCCTCTAGGTTCTTCGCTACTGTCGACAGGAGAGAAATCGGCCTGTACATTTTACCTCTTCTGGTATCCTTGCCAGGCGATAGTAGCGGTACCACTCTGCAAAATTTCAGGCTTCCAATACAATATGGGTGGCTAATGATAGATTAAGAACAATAGTCAAATACACAACTCCGTTTTCATCATATTGCTTAAACAGTACCATTGAGATTCCGTGTGGGACCAACGCTTTGGAAGATTCCGTGTTTTGGATTTTTACGCTCATCGTAAATTGTGCTGGTACCTCGTCTGCTGAGTGGACTCTTATACGGCCTATCACCCTCCTCTTCGCCCATATAACTCTCGAGGTGCTCTTTAAATTGCCGGTTAAAATAATACGCGCACCTCTTCGGATCTGTTGAAAGTAACATCCGTTATATTATTCTTCATTCCCAGATTCGAGAGTCCACAATTAACTAAATCATCTATCAGTGCTGCATTGCTTCAGGTGGTCTAGCCACTTTTTCCGCTAATACTCGGCTAGTGGCCTGTTGGCTTCATGTGTAATTTCCTTAAAACACGACTCTTCGAAGTTCGTACGAGCAAGCTCATATAACCGTATTCTACTCTCGCAGCCTCTACTGTGAAATTTGGTCTAACATCGGGTATTCGACCAGCATGTATGAAGCGGTTGCAGCTGTGATGATGTCTCGGAAATGGTCTCTCAGCTACCGGAGGATCTGAGGGATTGAGCAGCTCTCTGAAGCGGTAATTGGTAAATTACATGGTTTCCACGATTTACAGAAGTACGCCGCACAGTGGTTCAGAGTCGTTTTTTCCTGGTCAAAATTCTGTAACTTTTGAACGGATAGAGATATTTTCATAATTCTTTTTTTGTTCGACAGATAGCTTCCAGCTTTCCGCCACATTAAAAGCCACCAAATTCGGTCTAGGGGTTGCAGAGGAATTCAAGGTTAAAGTTTTTTAATTTTTTTTCAAAAAATTTTAATTTTTTCCTATTACTCTTATAAAAACTCACATATTAAAAAAATGCCCATTTGAAAAAGCTATAATTTATATGGGTGGGAAACACATTTTTACCCATGTAATTTTAATAAATTTAAAAAAGTGTTAAACGGACGGAACCGGACGGATACAAAAATATATATGTATATATGGACTTACAGAGGACACTCTCGGGCATCATTCTGTGAAAGCGGAACTTTGTTGCAAGCTTTTCCCTAAAGTTGAAATTTCACTAAAATTTAGTACCTGAGGAAAAATAAAATAGCTCACTTCGTGTAAACTTATCGACAAAAATGTGGATTAGGATTAAAGTTCAAAAGTGTTGCAGATGAGGTACATGAAGGAATGGACCGACATAGTCCATTATGGAAGTGGATCTTACTTTGGGAGTCATATCTTTTCGATAGGTATCGCGCCCACAAGTCATTTCAGTGGTTTATCGTATAATTTTTGGACCGGTATGCCAGGAAGCATGGACTTGTCCACGGAAAACATTATATGGCTGTAAACAGGACCACAACGAACAGCATCGGTATACATTTCCAAAGGATTTTCGAACAGACCCTAAACTGCACTTAGGCACAAATGTTGAACTTTTGTGGGGGAGGTGTCCTAAGGCGACAATCGACATCGGCCATTTTAGAAGTTAAACTAAATTTGGACAAAATATTAGGAGATCCAAAGTTTGGACCAAATTAGTTGCCCGTTCAAGAGATATCGTGCATAACATTTTAGTGGTATTTTTTAAATATTGGGGGAGAAATACTGGAAGTTGTGGACCGGCATTACCCATCTTCCAACTGAAACTAAGTTTGGGCAAAATGGCTTTGTTCCTTTACTTTTTTAAAATGGTAAAAGTGGTAAAAGAGAAAAGTGTCAAAATTGCTCTCTCATGACCAGGTTTACAAGAAAAGTTAAGAAACGAAAAAATAGTAGATCTGGTAGCAATGTGAAATAGAAACAAACAAATAACTTTTCTTCTTTTATTTCACCGTTTTTAAACATTCGCTTTTTTCTTCTGTTTTTGTTATTTTTTTCTTCATTTTTAAATAATCGTTAAACAAATGTCGAAAAATCAGTTCTACCCGTTTTTACCCGAAGAAATTTGTCTGGTAGCCTGTGGTAGAAGAGAAAGGCATTCATGCCATCTCTCTTCTCCCTCTCTCTTAAAAATTCATGCTCTCCAGCCACTACATATGGTGCCATAGGGGTTTTTTTTACACCTTTCCGGCTGTTTTCCCAAGAAGTATAGACTTGCCCCTAAAAACTTTTACCAACGTAATTGAGGCAACGAATGCAAGTTGCTTAAATAAAAATCAAAGTGATTCGAGAGCAGGTCTTAAAGTAAACTTATTCGAAACTCTGTTTGGCAGGTACCCGAAAGAGTGGACAAATATAGTCCACATTCGAATTTGATCTATATCTGGTAGATATGTTAGAATGTGTAAAGTATTGAAGAAATCGGTCACTCCATTCAAGAGTTATCGTGCGCACATATTTTTCGAACATTTTTGAACCTTTGTGGGGGAGGTACCTGAAGGAGCGAACCAATCTTATATTTGAACTTAAACTAAGTTTGAACAAAATATTACGAAGGCCAAATTTTAGAACGAATTGTCTGAACTGTTCGAGCGTTTTTTGCGCTCCAACCACTATACACGGTGTCATAAGAGCCTCTTGCACCTTTCAAGATATTTTCTCAGGAAGTGTGGATTTGTCCGTGATGAAACTTGTGCCGTCGTATAGAGGGAAGTGAATAGAAGCTGCTACAATAAAAATCAAAGCGATTCGAGAGCAGATTCTAAACTGAACTACTCCGAAATTTTGTGTGGGATGTATCCTAAAGTGTGGACCGATTGAGTCCCTATTGACTTCATCTAAGTCGGGTAGAAATTTTACGACGTGCAAAGTATGGACCAAATCGGTTACTCCCCTCAAGAGTTATCGTGCGTACAAATTTTCCGAACATTTTCGTACTTTTGTGGGGGAGGTACCTGAAGGAGTGGATCGATATGGCACATCTTCCCACTTAAACTAAATTGGACAAAATATTACGAAGGCCAAATTTTGGACCAAATCAGTTCATCCGTTCAAGATTTATCGTGCGCTCCAGCCAGCCAGACAGACGGATGGATGGACATGGCTAAATCAACTCCAAATTGTCTGAAACGGATTTCATCCAAACATACTTGGGTTCTAAAACCATTATTTCAATGAGGCACATTTTTCCCGTATGAAAATGTATATACCCTAGTTAGAATAAATGCTGAGGGTATAAAGGGACAGTGGTGATTGTTGTTGTAGCAACGCAAATACGTTCGGTCGTGTATTATTTCAGTTATCAGGTTATGGTTCCTCTGTATCCAGATTCAAAAATTCTGCCACTTGGACTGGTTGCGTCCATAAAGAATCGGTAGACAGGTGAGTGGGGTTAACTGGATGAGGGATGGTCCCCAAGTACGGCATTCACACTATATCTCTGTACTGCCTGCGCGACTGCATAAGTGTGAATGCTTTTCCAACCTGCCAGATGGGCTCATTGGTCTAGAGGTTCTCGTTTCAATCCCAATCCCCGGTGGCCGGTTCTATGCACCGATTAACTCAGAGGAATTTTCGACCATGGACCGTCGCCTCAACAATCATGTTTCTGTGTTCGTGGACAGCGGTAATTGTCTTGGCAAGTTGGAGAACTGATTATTGCCTCAGTAGCAGAGCACTGATTTGCTCGATTTTACTCACGAGTGGCAGTACTCCAATTCGAACAAGTAAGAACGGCGTTAAGTTCGGCCGGGCCGAACTTGTTATACCCTCCACCACAAGTTGTATTGAAGTAAAATTTAATAATTAGTTTCCTTTCGTGTATGAAGAAGACTTAATACTAAATTTCAGCAATTTCGGTAAAACAATGTGAGGCACCATTCTATGGGGGCTATTTCAAAACGTCGATCTATACCGACAAATTTCTGACGGAAAGTTTTTAGGCTCAAAGAAGACTAAATATCAAATTTCCTATATTTCGGTAAGAATAAAATACCGAAAATCAAGAAGTACGCTTCTATGGTGATATGGGAAGACGTGGGCCTATACTGATAATACTCTTCTGGAATATTTTATAACTCTTGGAAGACGAAATAACGAATATTAGCAAATTTCAGCCATTTTGGTGGAATATTGAAGACACAACCTTCAACATACGAAAAATCGTGAGGTACCTTTCCATGGGGGCTATATGAAAGCGTGGACCTATACCGACAAATTTAAAGGGGAAGTTTGAGTACCCCCAACGAAGTCTAAATACCAAATTTCTGCCATTTCGGTGGAATATTAAGGCCACAACGTTCTAAATACCGAAAATCGGGAGGTACCGTTCTATGGGGGCTATATGAAGGCATGGACCGATACCGACAAAGTTCTGGGAGAACGTTTTATACCACCAACGTAGACTAAGTACCAAATGTCAGCCATTTCGGTGTGATAATGAAGTTAAAACCTTCAAAATACCGAAAATCGGGAGGTACCGTTCTATGGGGGCTATATGAAGATGTGTACCGATACCGACAAAATTCTGGAGAAAAGTTTTATACCCTTAAAGAAGACTAGGTACCAAATTTCAGCCCTTTTGGTAGGATAATGAAGCTAAAGCCTTAAAAATACCGAAAATCGGGAGGTACCGTTCTATGGGGGCTATATCAAAACGTGGACCGATATATCCCAATACCAACCATCCTGCAAGTAATAAAAACTTCTGTACCAAATTTTGAGTCTCTATCTTTAAAATTGCGAGCTGTATCTTGATTTCAACAGACAGACGGACGGACGGACAGACGGACATGGTCAAATCGACATAGAATTTTATGATGATCAATAATATATATATACTTTATGGGGTCTCCGACGAATATTTCGATGTGTTACAAACGGAATGACAAATTTAATTATACCCTCCATATGGTGGAGGGTATAAAAAGAGCAAAGCATATGCGCTCTAATTCGAGTAGCATAAAAAATAGAATACATTTTTTCTACTCGCAGGAGAACTTCCGCTCCAATTCGAGTGAAAATCGCTCGCATTTCAGAGCTCCGGTACTGAGACCAAAACGTTGACTGAGTGCAGTTGAGCATTTTTTGCTAATCGCTGATTTAGGTCCAAAAATGCAGTTATTAGGTTTTTTTGTAAAGTCATAGGCTTGGGGTATTAAGCTGTCGGCAATACCGATTGATTAATAGCAGGGAGAAACTACCTTTGAACAGTGGTGATTGTCTTGGTTGGTTGTAAGCTGATTTTTGCAACAATCCTTATTACTGAGGCAAGTTAAGATATGAGCCAGTAAATGACGTTTTCTGAGCAATTGGATTACCGATGGGATTCTATACATTATTGCCGCTAAATTTTCATTTTAATTTGGCGCCCGATATAAAAGCGTTCGAAAAACCAAGTTTTTTTTTATTGGAGAAAATTTCTTTGCAAAACATCGACTTCTCTTCAGAACCCTAATATAAGTTAAGAGTAATATTGGGGTCGAGATGAATGGTTTATTTTTTTCTTTAATTAATGCCTTTTTTTCGATTGCTTGAGTGGAGTATTCCCCCATTGGCTCAACTTCATTTATTGCCCTCTATTACAGAGAGTAATGTTTTTCAAAACGAACTGACATTGTTGCAAAATTTTACTGATCGCTACCAATATCATGATTTCATCCCGGCGAAGGCCACTAAATGTTTTAAATTTAAGGCTAAGGCCGCATTTGGCGAATTATTTGTAACTCTTTTCCTCCCTTTAGGTTTCCCAAGCGTTCTGGTATCATCATTACGAGCATATGTTAATAACAATTCTCCTTCAGGTGGTTCCAGTTTGTCGCAAGCCAACTTGTCAACTCTCACCATTAAAGCCGTGACATTCCTAAAATGTATTCCTAAAAAAGTAATATAAACCATTTCATACCTTCGCCCAGTTAGATATGCAAATTTTAAGAGATTTAAATGTTTTCATTAGCCCGATACTTTTTATGAACCCACTTCATTATCACAGACCCCACATATTTCCTCAATGTTAACGGTCATTACGTTAACCACAAAAACGACCAATAAATTGTTAATGATTTTTCGTGGGTAATTTGAAGAAATATCTTCAACACACCACAGGTGCTTGTCGTGCTGTGCTGTGCAGGGGATGTCGGGGGGTCCATTGTCTAGAATATCACCAAAATGCAACCTCCCTTTAGCCGACGAGACGAACGGCCAACTACTGCCATGGTGGATGGTGATATGCGTGTCCCCCTTCCCCCTCTTCTTTTACGGAAACAAACCATTTTGACCATTTTTGATAACGATCTTGTCTGATGCCAGTCCAGTGGGGGGTGGTTTGTGGTCGTCGGGTGTTGGTTGGTGGTTAGAGGTGGCTAGTCTAAATAATTATAACTGTGATCTTATTGTGATGTGCTTATTGCATTCACAACAAACAAATATGATGATCATCATCATCGGCTTGGCCAGCAATATTTTGTGACTGCACATGCATCCGAACCATGAGTGATCATCAATCGGCTCCACATCAAATCAAAAATCCATATGTTGTCTGTTTGTGGTTTTTGTTGTTACAAATCGCCTTTGTGGCGCTGACTTTATCAGTGCCAATGAGGCGCCTCATCTATCAATGATGTGGGGCAACAGTGGTGCTGCTGCTGATGGTGGCACTCTTCTTCTGATGAGCTATGAGGCTGGCTGGGGGTTTGAAGTTTGTGCATTTTGTTGTTGTTGTTGGGCGATTGTAGTGATTGTTTAACTCATCTCATTTTCGTAAAAAGATATTAATCAGTTGTTGCTATTGTTGTTTTATCGATCGGAACAATTAATTACTCAAGTTAATCGATTTTCTTCATTGGATTTACTGGGGGCCGCGGCTCCCCCTACCCCCCTAGCCAATTGCCCACAATATTGAAGCAATTCCATCAATTCAATTAATCGCGTCTAGTCCGTTTAGCTAAAAAAATCAACATAAACACATCATTCTGTTCCTCAATTGCCTGGTGCGGATTGATGGTTTCGGAATGATTTGATTTTCAGGAGGGAAATTATTGAAATGTTTTTGTTTTCTTTTTTTCTTCAAATTATCTCTCATTTTCTTAAGCAATAATTTGTTTAAATGGCAATTTTTCGCTTTGAATACCAACTAAATTGTGATTAATTACCTTGATCTAAATACTCGGAAATTATTCCGGGGTGTTGTTTATTTGATGGGTTATTTTCAACATAATTACCATCATTCAAATTAAGAGGCGATAAATTAGGGGTGTGCCGTTCGGTAATCTGGTGATTAGTTTTTATTATTTTTATGAGGAAATTTATCTCTAAGGAACCAAGTGATGGATTAACCATTTAAAGGGTACATAACAATTTTGAAAACCAGAGCTGGGAGTCGTTGAATAAGAATTTGAAAGTCTGAAAAGGAACTATAAAAGCATAGTTATAGAAGCACCCTTTCTTTTAAAAAAGGTCTATAGAAGAACCCTTTCTTGCAGAAAGGGTTTATAGAAGCACCATTTCTTGCAGAAAAGATCTATAGAAGCATCCTTTCTTGCAGAAAGGGTCTAGAGAAGCACCACTTCTTTCAGAAAGGGTCTATAGAGGCACCCTTTCTTGCAGAAAGGGTCTATAGAGGCACCCTTTCTTGCAGAAAGGGTCTAGAGAAACACCCTTTCTTACAGAAAGGGTCTAGAGAAGCATCCTTTCTTGCAGAAAGGGTCTAGGGAAGCACCCTTTCTTGCAGAAAGGGTCTAGGGAAGCACCCTTTCTTGCAGAAAGGGTCTAGAGAAACACCCTTTCTTTCATAAAGGGTCTAGAGAAACACCCTTTCTTGCAGAAAGGGTCTATAGAAGCACCCTTTCTTGCAGAAAGGGTCTATAGAAACACCCCTTCTTGCAGAAAGGGTCTATAGAAGCACCCTTTATTGCAGAAAGGGTCTATAGAAGCACCCTTTCTTGCAGAAAGGGTCTATAGAAGCATCCTTTCTTGCACAAAGGGTCTATAGAAGCACCCTTTCTTGCACAAAGGGTCTATAGAAGCACCCTTTTTTGCAGAAAGGGTCTATAGAAGCACCCCTTCTGGCACAAAGGGTCTATAGAAGCACCCTTTCTTGCAGAAACGGTCTATAGAAGCACCCTTTCTTTCAGAAAGGATCTATAAAAATATAAAAAGTGGTCCATAGAAGCACCCTTTCTTTCACAGAAGAAGCATCCTTTCTTTCAAAGAGGGTCTATAGAGGCACCCTTCCTTGAATATGGGGGCTATAGAAACACCCTTTCTTCAAGTAAGGGTCTAAAGAAGCACACTTTTCTTTCAGAAAGGGTCTACAGAACCACCCTTTCTTTCAGAAAGGGTCTATAGTAGCTGAAAGGAAGGGTCTATAGAAGCTCCATTTCTTTCAGAAAGGGTCTATTTCAGATACGAAGCGGACCCAGAAAGCCAGCCGGCGATGTTTCTTGTGTACCGAGGCCTTTAGTATTCATTAGGCAATATTAAACTATTTTTTTTTTTTTAATTTATTAAAGTGGATATTTCTTCTTCTATTTCCAGTTCCCACAATGGCTTCGTATTCCGCCCTAACGTCAGCCGCTCTAATACGCCTTCACCACGCCCATATGCAACAAAAATCAATGAACGCACCACCACATTTACCCGCCGCCCAACCAAATTTCTCTCTCTCAGCTCTTATGAATCCGATGTGTAGCATGAAACCCGGGGTTCCCACAAATTCCCATACCGTAGGACTGGCAAATTTCTCCCTACAAGCAGCCGCCGCAACGCCAAATTCTCGTTACACCACAAAGGGAGCCATTAGTTTCGATATTCCCGCTATGAGGGCGGCAAATTTAAATTGTATTTCAAATTTACGGCATCACTCAATGGCAGGAAATGAGGGACACATAAGTTTTCCTTCAATAAGCTCAAACTCTCCAGCTGCAAGTGGTCCGGGAAGTAGTGGTAGTAATATGGCTAATAGCAGCAATAGCCATGGCCCAGCCACCACCTCTATCAGCAGTAATGGCAAACGTAAGCGTTCCTGGTCCCGTGCCGTATTTAGTAATCTACAACGTAAGGGTCTTGAAATACAATTTCAACAACAGAAATACATTACAAAACCGGATAGACGTAAATTGGCGGCGAGATTGAATTTAACTGATGCTCAGGTAAGATTTCTTTATTATCCTCTCTCTCTCTCTCCCACTATTATTTGAAACACATTTCCCATTTTACCTTCAAAAAATAATCATTCCCCCTTTTTCCTAACAGGTCAAAGTGTGGTTCCAAAATCGTCGCATGAAATGGCGCCACACCCGTGAAAATCTCAAGAGCGGTCAAGAGAAACAACCCGCGCCACAAGGCCAATCGGACAATAATAATCATTCGGCAAATTCCTCGAAAACAAACATGGAAGGTTGTGAAACATCCACATTACCCACCGGTTATTCCTCAGATTGTTCTTCCAGTTTGGAGTTAAGCGACCCAGAGGATGACGACGATGAAATTGATGTTGTCGAATGATCGACTGGGTTGGCCGGGCGGAGCATAGCTTTAATAAATTATTTATTTTTTTAGTAATAATTTTAAGAATATTGTATAACAAAATTTTCTAATAAAAAATAATGAAAATAAACTTATTCTTTGAGGATGCCAACCTTATAAGGTAAGGTATTGGTAAGGTATATCGGCACCATATTTTCTATTGCAGACCTTAGGGAACCGTTTTTGTATGAGTGCTTGGTTCAATTAGTTCAGTTGTGTGTGTATGGGAGAGGAGCGTCTTCGAGAGTACATTTGTTAAATTTTCCCGATATCTGCATTAGACACCCGATTTATTACCCAATCACAAAGAAAATCGTTTCGAAATTGTAACGAAATTGGCACGAATTACGAATGCTGCATCCGATTTCGGATCCAAAATCGTAAAGAAGATTATATGAAGTGATTGACATAATTTCGAAATGAAATGTCGGAGCGAAGTCGGATCAAATCCGGTCCGATTTCCGATCGAAATCAGAAGAAAATCCTAGGGAAATTCGGAAGAAATATTTATTTCCGACATTTCTCTCGGAATTCGTAACGAGAAGAAGAGGAGCAGGATCTTGCGAATTTGCTCAGACGCGTCAGACATCCGACATTTGGTTTGCTGAGACGGAAGAACACTTAAAAGTATGTAAAGTATTTTATTCATACTCCCTAAAGTATGCCAGAGCAAATATTGTATCTATAATGTCCCAGCTGGGAAGCACTTCCATAAAACAGATCGGCGGTTGTTGGCTCTGATAATTGTAGTGCGGTTATTTTCTCCAGCAGGTGGCGTTTCTTTTGTTGCATTGAGGTACTGACTTTTGCAATTTCTGCCCTCGAATTGAACAAACATCCAAGGCAATTGATGAATTCCTACGACTACTCTTGACACCCACGCTACCTTGTGTATCGAATTTTCTGAATCTTGCGGTTCGGTTAAAATAGATCGGCGGTTGTTGGCTTTGATAACTGTACTGTGGTTATTTTGTCCAGTAGGTGGCGTTTCCTTTGATGCATCAAGGTACTGATACTTGCGATATCTGCCTCGAATTGAACAAACATCCAAGGCAATTGATGAATTCCTACGACTACTCTTGACACCCACGCTAGCTTGTGTATCGAAATTTCTGTATCTTGCGGTTCGGTTGCCTTGACGTTTTAACACTCCTAGTCTTAGAAGATCTAACCATCGTCGTCATCTGTTTGTTGTTGCTGAGTCTTTTGGGGACAAGGACTTTGGAGGAACGTATAAACTACCCGTCGATATCTACCACAGTGAAAAGGCCCGACTGAGTAATATGAAAATTCGAGAGTTACAGAAAGCAACATTTAAAAGACAATTCTTGAAGTTTTGTGGGGAAGGTACCCGAAGTTGTCAACATCATTTAAGTGTGGACAAAAAATTACAAGGTGCAAAGTTTGGATCAAATCGGTTCGAGAGTAATCGTTCGCATCAAACAAGGACATGACTCAAAATTTTCTGAAACAAATTTCACATAAACGTACATGGAGTCCTATCACAGGAAAGTCAGCTAAATTGTAGACTTTATGAGTCGGAACAACATCATGGTCGAAGCAAAGCTCACCGTCACCTGTAGCTTGCAGCGTTGCGATGGTTACAACGTTTTGTTCACGAATCGTGCAAGAAGTGGAGGAGGAGAAGGACTTGTCTGTCTAATACACCATTCTATACAGTACAGACCTATCTCGCTTGAGCTAGACTCTAGTGACTCATAGTGCATGAGGTGTAGAATTATAGTGTGGTACTGCCGATATAGAGTTGTTTTATCTATACACACCGCCGATGAGTAGTCGTGCCATGTGACTGACATTAATTCGCTATTGGAGGGCAATAACCGTCTGATGGTAGGGGGCTACAATGTCATTATGAACCTTGGCATTCCGTCCTAGACAATGATCAAAGGAGTACAGCGGTGGAAGGACAAATTGATAGCTCAACATTTTGCACGCTAAATGAAGACGCTCCTACGAGAACAAGAGCGGATTGCCACAGCTCGGTATGATAAATGACGTGGCAACCTTTTATTTCCCTTCGCTCAGATCCTCTTCTGATCATCGTCTCCGTAAACTGACTACCCGTCTTCATAACCTATGACCACCGTACTTTTCTAAACTATAGGAAAGCTGATTGGACATTATCATAACTGCGGCCGCTCGCTGATAACTTGTTGGTCAAATACCCGAAACTAGACCAAATTTCCGAACAGAGGCGATTGGGCCTAGCTAATGAGGGTGATGATCTTCGACGAACAAGTCCTAAAGACCCCAGAGTTCGGGAACATATTCTCAAAGTTAATAGGCGAACATTAGCGGAAAAAGTAGCTAGATCACCTGAAGCAAAGTTACATTGGTAGATGATTGTGTAAATTGTGGGCAACGGTTAAATCACTCTGAAATCCGGGGAAAAAGGATATTACTATTAACGGTCTGACAGTGGCAGGTTCGAGAACGTAAGCGTATCATTTTAACCGGCAGTTTATAGAGCACCGCGAGAGCGATAGGGCGAAGAGGAGTGTTCTATGCCATATAAGAGCACTCTCAGCCGAGGACTACCACCACAAATATTGATGAGCGATATTGCAGACGTCATTCCAAACGCGAAATCATCCAAATCGTTGGGCCACACGGTCCGGAGTTAAGTTTTTGACAAGTGTCCTCGACTTATAGTTAGCCACCCATATTTTCACAGAAATTTTAAAAATAGGCAGGTCGTTCCCATGCTTAGGATGCCAGCAGAGGCGTATCGAACAGGCCTATTTCCCTCCTGTCGCGAGTAGTGAAGGTTTTAGAGGCACTTCTCGACCCCATGATGAGAAGTTGTTTTCCAAGTGCTCAACATCAGCATGGCTTCCGTAAAATGCACAGTACCACAACATCATTATAGGCCAAAGATTTCAGTCGAGGACTGAATCTGAACAGGCCATGCGATCGAAAAGTTATTGTGGCTCTTTACCTATCGAAGGTCTTCGATACCGTCAACCATGCCAAGCTGTCCGATGACATCATCATGATATGAATTATGTCCCACCGCAGTGATTATTTTCAACTTGTCTCTTGCTACAAATTTGCTTTACTTCGAATAAGTTTCCGACAAATTAAAACGACTGCATCTAGCATAGAAATCCACAACAATTGACTTTTGGGTGAAATAGGGCGGTATGGAATAAAAAAGTACTTCCAATAGATTCATATTTCTGGAAAATTTAATTTTTCCTTCTTCGGTAAAGGACTTTGCGAAGACACGGGAAGTAGAAACTAATCGAAAAGCTGTGTTTGTTTCTCAAAATCTCAACAAGTTAAAAAGTATCAATCGGCTTTGCCTATGGACAGATCGAATACCGGTTACATAACCAACATCCTTTTCCTGAAAATTAGGTATTTCAGAATTTTGAAAACTGATGACCACGTCCACTCTTTTCAATATTTTTTTTCAAAACTATCGAACATAATTTCATGAAATTTTCAGAAAATGTTCAGGAATGACCCTAGGTTCAAAATGCTATATATTTGTTGATGAATTTTGGGGGGGCTGTTGTTTTATAATCGCTATATTTGCTAAACTAATGAATGCATCGGCTTGCAAATTAATTTTCGAGACAACAGTGGTTGGACCCACGATCAAATGTTCTATCTTGGTGCCCGAACATGGCCAGTTTTTAAGTATGTTATATCTTGAAAACTAGCGAATCGATTTTCACGAAATTTTGTGGAATTTACCGTCGTACATGTGGGCATGAATTTCGGTATATCCCCTATTAAGAAAAACGACATATTTACAAATTTCCTTAAATGGTGAAGTTCAACGGTCCATCACCATGAAAAACTAAAATCATATAGGTATCAATAAAGTCGTCATCACACAATCTGCTTTTTCACATGTATGTTGTCACTTTGGGTATACTAATATAGAAACCAGCTGATGTCATACATGTGAAAAAGCAGATGGTCTGATGGCGACTTAAGCTTTTATTAAGTGTGTCTGCGTACTCGATAATTTGTAATAATTATTACAAATTATTACTGAATGTTGTTTTTTTACACAAATGTTCAGTAAAAGAGAATGAATTGAGAAACTTGTTTTGAAATTTTTATTACTGAGAACTTATAATTTTTACTGAAGGAATTTTGTTCAGTAACATTTTGTGGCTTTAGGCAGTTGTCAAAAGTTTAAAATATTCAAATATCATAATCGTAAATATTAATCAATTTGAAAATTTTTACTGAATGTTGTCTTTTTACTTTTTTAATTTTTTCATTTGAAAGAGTATAAAATGCTTTACTCTCTAAAAAGAAGTTACTGAGTAATATTTACTGAGAAAGTACAAGGACAAACCTATTATTAGATCGCTTTAGGACGATAATAAATCCTAAACAGCACCAATGGGCGAAAAAATCCGACAAAGTCCGTACGAGAAAAGAAAGGTTGCAGACCAAATCTGTTGATAAATTTAAAATCCTCAATGAATAAATCGTTTTGACAATGAACCCGAAGAAATGAGGTAGAAAATTTCTATTTTTGATTTGTAAAGCATAAACTCCATAAAAAGTTGTCATTAAAACGCAATACGACGGATCTGCAACGTGGGCCTGGGGGTCTGCTAGTTCATAATATATCTAAAAATTTCATAATTTGTATATATTTCACAGCGTATCTTCAAAACTGTTACATTTCTCTTAATGTTATCTTTTGGGAAAATATTCGCTTGCAATACACAACATTTAATTGTTGTAAATTGCATGTATCCCCTTGTTTCTAGCCAATTTTTCAACAATCCCAATCCCAAATGAGTCGCCCAGTGCACACATAAAACAAAATATTGAGAAAAACGATAATTTGCCATTTAACGGTGCTAATCTTTTTATTCAGGAAAGTTATTATAAATATGAAAAGTTATGACTATATCAAGAGCTTTGCCACCTAAATTTAAGATTTTTCAAAAAGTGCAGTTAATCGATGTGTGCACTGAACGGTTCAATTGTTTACAATAATGTTCTGTTCCATAACCTGCAAGAAGCTACTATTTTTTTACTACGATAACATTTTTCCTTTATGTTATCGGAAAAATAGTAAAAACTAGTGGATTCCTGCAGTACTGGAACAGACCATAAGTTTTGTAGAAAATATGTTAGTCCCGGTCCACACTATCGTGAATTTCATTAAAAAATTTCATGAAATTAGGCGTTCTTAGTTCGAATTCCTGATTACGCCAATTTCATGATTTTACTCTCGATTTAGAAACACATAATTTCATGAATTTTTTCAATAAAATCACTATAGTGTGGACCGGGACTTATGAAACACTGCTTAAACAACGTTAAGTAAGCATTTTAGAGTTTCAGTATGTTCTGAAGAATTGATGGGTACATTATTAGGAAAAATTTGTGAAATAGTTTCTGAAGTAAAGGTTCGATCAGTGGAAAAAAGGCTAACTTTAGCTCGGTATAGATGAGGTAATAAAATCAAAACCCGATCTAACAACGCAAAACCCAACTAATGCTTGGTTTACATTTACGAAATCCACTCGATTTCAACTGTCAATTCCATTGCTCAAACGTCAAATGAAATCTAGATATTGTTCATATTCTTCTGTGAATCGTTCTTTTGCTAATTATTAAACCTAAGCGATTTTGTATTTGACCAGAAGATGCTGTAGCATAATTTTTGGATGAATATGAACTAGATCGGCTAATGTTTTGGTGTAGCCCCCTTATAGCGGTACCTTCCGATCTTCGATATTTTGGGTATTTAAGCCACATTTTCCAACTAAGTTAGCTGTAATTTGGTATTTACTTAGGGTTCCTAGTGATCACAAAACATATCCACCAAAAATCTTGGACTTGGGTTGACGTTTGGGTATAGCCCCCATATAACGGTAACTTCCGATTTTCAGTATTTTGAGAATTTGAGCTACATTTTCCGAAAATCAATTATAAGTATCCTTTATGCCTAAAAGATGTGCTTGTGTCATCCAGAATAGAGGATACGATACGCAACGAAATATTGATTTCAATAGTTTTTGATGTACCTCAAATTAGGAGGTGTTTTAGTTTTGTCCGCTTATAGTTGCGACCTAAAATGTTTTTTGAATTTTATCTTTTGTTTATTAAATTGTGCATTCCTTATTTTTGTGTGTTTCCAATAATAAAGATATAAATAAATAAAAAATAAATTTATTGCTTTGTTTTCTTAAAAAAATATCATTAAAAAAATGGCCGACACTGTATATCAAAACTTCGGTGTTACCACCAAATAATCCCTTACTCAAACATCAAGTCTAAGGGCGACATCTACTGAAGAATAGCACAACTAAGAGATATACAAAATATGTACGCCATAGCGAAGATACAACAACCCTCCATAAGGCATTGCCACATGCTAAACCAAAGAGAGTAGCAATTGGTCTGTTCCTTTACTTTTGAAAATGGTAAAACCGTCAAAAGTAGCAAAAGTTGTGAACTGCTCTCATATGAATTGTGTGGGGTCAGAAGTAAAGGAACGCGTTTCGAGTAAAAAGTGGTAAAACTTGAAGATTCTTGCACGTAAAGGAACAGGGCTAATAATTATAAAAATGAAGCGATGGCACCATGGTAGAACAAATATAAGGTAAAGTTAATACTACAACAAATACAACTCGAACAACAACCACAAAGGAATTTGTTTTTGTTTGTAAGACCAAAACTTAAAACTCGACGCCTGACGTGTGCGTACAAAAATACAAAAACAAAATACATGTATTTCAAATTGAAAACAAAAACAAATACATGTATTTTGTTTTTGTATTTTTGTACGCACACGTCAGGCGTCGAGTTTTAAGTTTTGGTCTAACGTTACTGCCAGTTGTATTTGTAAACAAAACAAGGAAATGTCTATAAATTATTGGAAATTAAAAAACTAATAATTTTTCACATTTGGTTGAATATTTTCGAAAACATGAATGAAAATTCGTTACATTTTCAATTTTTATGTTTCCACATCATTCCACTAAATGCATAAATTCTCGCAGAAAGTAGAATTCTTGCAGAAAAGTTTGGGGTCGCTGGAAATTCATAGAAAAAGGAGAAGCTGTTTCAATGTTTTGTTTTAGAAATTAAAGAAGCACGTGTTTATTAGGGCTTTATTTTTTAAATTCTAACGAAATACCTCAGATATTAACAAACGTTATTTCGCCTCTACAAGCGTGGATTTACTGCGCGGCTTATCGTTCGAACTTGGAGGAGGTTACATATCATTGATATAAAGAAGTCTTTCTGGGAAATGGTTTTTTCCGATTGATATTTTTTTCTCAAAAATATATGTCCCTAATGTACATCGAAATAGAAATAAATGTATAAAATGTCATATGAAATTTGACACTAACGTTACAACCCAGTTCAGTCAGCTGTGTATTGCTGCTACCTTTTCTTATTCTACCATGCGATGGCACCATGGCCCAATAGTAGGTCCTCCATCAAGCGAATTCAAAGAAAAACGAAGATTTTAAATGACAAAATTCATAAACGGAGGCGAAAAAATTTTTGAGGCGAATTTCTTTTCTGTCAATTCAGGTAGATACATACAAAACATTTTCCGAGAAAAAGTTGTTACCGTAGTTATTTTTGTTTGACGAAACGTAAAATACCAGCTGATCGAACTTGAAATGCTAAAATAAGTTTTTGTAAATTAAATTCTCATACAAACACAACAAATGTTGACATTTTACGTGTACAACATTAAGTTTATTTGTTTTCTTTTTTCGAGATACATCTACCTGTTTCTATACAGTACGACATTTCAATAGCTCACAGCGAATTCAAATGACAAATATGAATTTTGACAGCTCAAATCGAAATCATCTGATTTTGCCGGAGGACCTATAATTGGGCCATGGATGGCACATCACTACGTCAAGAAACCATTTTCTGATGGATTTTTTTTGAAAGAGCCCATGTTCGCGTAGCCCAAATTCGCCCCTGTCCATGGGAGAAAGTCTTAATTACCCGGCCGAAGGCCGGCTACTTAAGAAAACTTGCGATTTAAAGGAAATTTTTGTATTTTTATCTGAATTTTTTTTCCATTTGTTGTTGCTTTTTCGCTTATTGTTTTTATTTTTTATGGATGTAAAGCTGAAAACACATCCAACGTTTGGGTAAAGTTATGTGTTGGGCGTTGAGAAAAAACAACAGGGCGACGCCGACACCAGAGTTCAGGGTTGATATGTTTGCCGGCATATACACTCCGGTTCATCTGAATAGAACCAACCAGTATTTGCCAACAAATGCCGTTATATCTGACGAAAGGAGAGGCATTGTAAATTATAATTTTGTGGACATGTAGAGTATATAGTAGCCGATATTTTCAATACCTAACATGTTTCACATATACGTTATAACGGTACTTTTTACTCGCTTTATTAAAAAATGTCAAAATATTAGCATGTTTTAATGGTTCACCAGGATAGAACCAACTTATGAATTTACCCAAATCCTTTGTCAGATGTGGCAAAGTTTTACAAAAAAACTATTTATAATTATAAATAAAGGCCGTGAGTGTTCATTGCCAACAAATATTGTGAAAAAAATGTATTAGGGTCTGGAAATTTGTTGAAAATCGATGCTTAGAGCTCCAATAAATATTCTTATGAAGGAATCGGTAGAAACAATTTATAAAATAAAAATTTTATGCTAAATTATGTTCAAAATTTTCAAGACTACAATAAAATTTCAAAAAAGTCACATTTGATAGGTTTATAAGTACAAAACAGAGGAAATATGGTAAAGATTACTCAAAATTCTACCTTTCCAAACCAAAATTTGGTATTTTATGTCAGGAAAGTGAATGCAAATCGATGGGTTCCGATCAGTTTTGTTGGCTGTGGACACCAACAGGTCTAAAAAATAATAAATTCCCACCGGCGAACGCTTAATGTCAACATCCAACGTTTGGCTTTATGTCAATGAAAAGATTGAAGCTGAAAAAACATACAACGTTTGGTTAAAGTTTTGTGTCGTTTTGCCCGTTTTTACACTGTTGGGCATGATGCCGAAAAATTCAAATTCATTTCAAAAATATATGCCGGCAAACACATCAACGCCGGACTTTGGTGTCGGTATCGCCCTGTTGTTGTTGTTTTTTGTCAACGCCCAACGCAAAACTTTATTCAAACGTTGTATGTATTTTAGCTTAAAGTTTTGTGTCGTTTTAGCCGTTTTTACACTGTTCGGCATGATGCCGAAAAATTCAAATTCATTTGAAGTATATGCCGGTAAACATATCAACGCTGGACTTTGGTGTCGGCGTCGCCCTATGTTGTTTATGTCATGTTCATACCAGCATTTGAATCACGTCGTTCGTTCTCATAATTACGTACACGAATTAACCCGTTCATACGACATGGTACACAATTCATAGCAACATGATTCATATTTTCATGGTTTTTGTTTACTGATTTTAAAGAAAGTTTAAACCAAAATACTGGTAAAATTATTTTATATGAACTGAAAAAATATGTATCCTTCTTTCAGATATCTATTTAATATTAAATTCTATTATTTTCATTCATGTTTTCCATTTTTTCTCACAATTTTGGTGTTTTCAGTATATTTTCAAATTTTTCTATTTCAATAATTAACGAGAGAGACCCCTGCCAACATATCTTTTTGGTATACAGCAATGGTGGGCAAATTTCGAGAGGCTCATGTATTTTTTACACTTTTGTGTGTGAGGCAGAGCATTTCTGCCCATCAGTGGTATACAGACATTCCGGCAGGCATTTGATTTTTGTTTCTAAATTTGTACGCGAATTTGAAACGATGGATAAGAAATGCAACTGCAATGGAAGAGAAAACAAAATTTGCTATGATTTGAATGTATACTAGCCGTTAAACTGTTTACTTTTCATTCATATTTTGCAGTTTTTGTAAAAAGTTTTGGATTTTTAATACATTTTTAATTTTTTATATTTCCTGTCATAATTAATTTATTTCGATAAATTCTCTCATTTGTTAGAGATGGGACATATTTTATCGTCGTTCTGAGGGTAATTTAAATCGAACAATGTACAAAAATTGTTGTTCGTTCTCAAAATTTTGTATGGGAAATGAAGTAATTGTTTCGTAATTTGGGGTCGAACATCGAATAGAGAGTCTAGTCTGAACATGGCATTGCTCAAACGTTGGATGTATTTCATGGTACAATAATACAGGTAGCATTATCATGCCAACTGATGGTAACATAATTGGTATGTTCCAGTACTGCAAGAATCTACTAATATTTACTATTTTCTTCGATAACATAAAGGAAAAAATGTTATCGTAGTAAAAATAGTAGCTTCTTGCAGGTTCTGGAACAGACCAAATGTGTCAACTGCATTGAATTGATGTTATAGTCGACTTATCTCTTTGACTGCTACACACGAACTGAGTGTGCCGTCTCATTTATTTCACAATCATGTCTCTACACTAATGCTTACAAACTAATCGATTACAAATATATGTACATTTATCGTTATCAAAGTGTTATCGATATGTGTTATTATTTACAATAGCTGTGTTCATGCACTCTTTTCGACCACAATGTCAAATTTTGACACCTTATGCTTAGTTTACATTTGGCGTCGTTTCGTGATTTCGAAGGCGTTTCGTGATTTCGCGCGGAATCAAGCAAAATTTATCATGATTTCGCATACAAAAATGAAATCCTCTCATTTCGTGATTTCAGCGAAATCAACATCGAAATCACAGTACACATGATATACAACCCTGCTTTTGCCTAAAAAAGTACCAAAAGTTGCAACACTTTTCACGTATCACAATAAACAAGGTAGATGGTCAATTGCTGCAACAAAATATTTTAGTATCAAAATTTGTAAACAATGTGAAAAAATATTAAATTACTTTCTTACAATGATATTTTGTATTGTGTTCCCGTACTTTTTAATGGTAATGTTAGAAAAAAGAGCGAATTGTCAAAACTTGCTTCCCCATACAAATTTCTTAAAAAATAAGGGAACGGAAAAATGACGGAAATTGCAAAAACTCCAGCATAAATATCAAAATCAACGTATCGGCTATCATATTAGATGCCAATGAACATGCTTGCTGCTAGTTTCTACTAGACCAAAATTGTATGGCAGAAAACAGAAGAAGAGGGTGTTATTCGGCGCTATTTTTGTTTAAAGAGAAGTGCAAGTCTTGCTAGATTTCGGAGTATGGGAACGCATTTTTAGCACTAAAGGGGAAAACTACTGAAAGTACTAATTTTGTGCAGGTTCTGAGCACAATTTTTATCTATCAAATGGCCTGTTCCCGTACTTTATAAAGTGGTAAAAGTTGTAAAAGTCGTAAACGATTTTCATACAAATTTTGTGTAAGGGAACGAAAATGTGTAAAAGTGGTAAACATTGTAAAAACTTTTTAGTTCTGGAACAGAGCTAAAATTTATTATAACGAAGTCTCAACGATAAAATCATTTTTTGATATTTTCATTTGTTAGTACTATACACAATTAATACGATATATAGATCATTTTACGATAATTTTCCAAATAAAGTTTTAAAGTTCTATATTGTCGTATATTTTTGATGCTTAATTTACTTTACAACAACTTGTTTTGAAAATTCATGTTCGATCAGCTGCGCATATGCATCCACCTTGATCATTGTGATATGTTTGAAATCAACAAAAAAATAAGTGTAAACACCGGGGTGTATTTCAGGATTTCGTGAAATCCAGTGGATTTTGGAGCGCAAGTATAAACTTGGCATATGTTACCACCTGTGTATTTGTACCATGATGTATTTTCAGCTTAAATGCAGTCGACGGCGTTAAGTAAATTAAAAGTATGTTGACGGCGTAAGTGAAGTTGCTCTGTACTCCATTATTTTCATCATTACTATTTACCGCGTTGATCGTGTTGTTGTGTCGTGCAGTTGTCCGAAACAAAGTAAAACAAATTGTTTTCTGTTAATTAATTGAAAAACTAAAACATGTTTTCCATCGAAACACGTAAGTATTTTCATCTAATAAGTGTTTGTTTATGAAATATAACACTAGTCGGTGGGAAAGCTGGCGAATTCCAATCAGTGATGCTAGATTTGCTTATTTATCGATAATATCGATTATGTTTTAAAAAAATAACGACCGACATTTTCGTCGGAACTCCTTTCCTTTACCGACCCAACGCAGAAAATTACGAAAATAATTACCACAGTGCTTTTAATCCCGATTCCAACGATGTATTGCTTTTGTTGCGGAAATGTATACATTCCGAGATATGGGCCTCAAAAGATCCACAAAGGCCCTAACCTATTTTTCACAAAATAGCCGGACTTCGGCCGGGATGGAACAACTCTATTTTAGCAAAAACTCTCCGATTTTTTTGAAACTTTTTCCAGAGGTAGATATTGTTGCGCTGATCACGGAAATGTCTAATTTTATTGGGTTACGGACCCGGTTACCCGGTTATTGGACCCGAAAGTCCGGGTACAAAACCCGGGTTAGGCCCGGCTCTACTAAACCGATTGCTACAAAATGGGTATCATTGGAAAGCTTATGGAAATACCTATCCAACAAGTGGTTATTTTCAGGTGGTCAGGTGATATAACCCAAAAACTGATTTTTGGGCCCAAATTTTTCCATAAAACCCTCAAAAAGTCGAAAATGGGTCCATTATGGAAGCCCGCTTAATGTATGTCAGATTATAGCTCGCATTTTAACCTTTCCAAAATGGTGCTATATGTTGTAATACCTTCTCTGGAACCAGAGATATGGCCCGGACTTTCGGGTCCAATAACTGGGTAACCGGGTCCGTCCAAGAAAATTATACATTTCCGTGATCAGCGCAACAATATCAACCTCTGGAAAAAAATTTAAAAAAAATCGGAGAGTTTTTACTAAACTAGAGTTAAGCCGATATTTTTCTCTAATTAGCCGGCCTTCGGCGGGATTTAGGAATTACTACTATGGACAGGTGGAAATCTCGGGAACGGGAACAAACTTTTCGGAACAATTTGAGTTGACGCACTATGATCAAAAAATTTTTTTTTAAACTTGTACTTCTTTTAAGTAGCCGGCCTTCGGCCGGGGATTTAAGACTTTCTCCTATGGACAGGTGCAAATCTAGGGCACGGGAACAACTTTTTTTTTAAATTTAAAATTTTTCTCTTATCAGCTGGCCTTTAACAAAGGAATTTTTGGAACTTCAAAGGCCCATATCTCGGGAAGTATGGACTTCCGCAACAAATGTTATATATATTTGTGATCAGGGTGACGAGATCTACCTGTGACAAAAATTTTATTTCGATCCGAGCATAGTTGGCCAGCTCGTCTTATGCCAACTTTTCTTTTAAATTTAATATTTTTGGAGGCCTATATCTCGGGAAGTATATATGCCCTTCAACAAAATAATACATCGTTGAAATCAGTATAAACATCACTATTTGTGGTAATTTTTTAACAATTATCTGGGGTGGTTTGCCAAAATTTTAGACTAGGGCCTTTGTGGAATTTGGAGGCCGATATCTTTGGAAGTATACATTTCCGCAACAAAAGCAATACATCGTTGGATTTGGTGTAAAAAGTACTATCTGGAATCGGGATAAAAAGCACTATCTGTGGTAATTTTTTTCATAATTTTCTGAGGTGGGTCGGTAAAGGAAAGATAAGCCTAATGGAGGTGATAGATTTCAAGCTGGTAATTACTGAAAAAATAGCTAAAAATTCTTTAGTATATATTTTGGGCAAAATACTAAATTTTTATAAAATATTTCGTCATGTATTCAATAAAAATCAATTTTCCGCAAGGAAAATTGCCTAATTTTTAAATATGGACTAAAATATAAAAAAAAAATTGTCTGAAAAGTTGCCATTGATATGTCGCGCACTGTATATTTTTTTGTATGCAGTAGACTTTAAAAAGATATTCAGACATGATACAGATTAAGACCCGTTGTTATACCTTACTTTAAAAAAATAGGGAGTAGTTAGCATTTCCAGAGTTTTTTTATTACATCTGCCATTTAAAATAAATATCAAGCAAAAAAGACTGTACACATAAAATTTACTCAAATCTGATTGGTTGATTTGGATTTGCTCTCAATTTTTTCTTGTTTTTGGTAAAGCATACTCTCGGGCGCACTTTAATTTTTAAAAGGAACACAAACCTTTTAATTTATCTGACACTTATTATTAAAGGAAACATGTAAGAACAAAAAACGTGTTATATGTCCGATACCGGCCAAAATTTAACTACAGAAAGGATGTAATAATGGGCCTAAGTAATTAATGTATGGTTTACATTCGGCATCGTTTCGTGATTTCGGAGGCGTGATTTCGCATACAAAAACGAAATCATATCATTTCGTGATTTCAGCGAAATCACTGTACTCATGATATACAACCCTTTGTTTGCCTAAAAAACCCAGCAAAAAGTTTGCATCCGCGGATGCAGTTGAATCACTACAAGTGCCATTAGAGTACATCTTTTTCTATGAATTCACTTCTGAATTTTACAAGGGATTGCGCAGCTAGGATGCACTCCATTTGGCTTCCACAGCACACAACTAGGATGTACTCCATTTTCGATCCAAATCACAGCATTTGTTGTAGTTTTTTGGATTACATTTAAAAGCACTCTTCGGATTGCATTTTTAGTCAGTCTAAAGATGCCATAAAAATGCAAGCCATTGCGAAATATCCCAGAATAAATAAAATGCATTTATTTGTGTAAAATATAATACAAAGAACTTTATTATATAACAAATCAGCTGAGCCAGGCTGGGGTTTGAACTCACGTACTTGAAAAACACAGGAAAAAAGTGTTGTCACGGCGTGTTAGCGTTCAGAGCCAAGCTCATAACTTTCAAAGGCAGCGCTAAGCGTTTGTCATGAAAGCACAACTAAATGGGAAAATCCTCATTGTTGTTGTAAAAAACAAAACAAAAATGAATTTGAAGGAAGAAAAGTTCGAGGACAGCGAAGCCGCTCCACATCCGATATGTCTGAAGAGCTTCTACCGAAGGCGAAACATGCATGTCACATAGTGGTGGGTGTGTGGGTTCGAATCGTCGGCTTTCCTTTTTCACTTGCATTATAGATCATAAAAAGCTCAATTAAAAAATTAAAAATTTAATACTAAAAATGATCTTCGTCTAAAAAGGCAAAATTTTCAAATACACAAATTAACAAAGTTTCCATTAAATTCAATCACATTTGAGTTTACTTTCTCCGTTCTCCAATTAATCCAAGCTCATCTGATTTTGCTTCATCATCCTAAAGGTTTTGTATATTGCCTTCCCATCACTAGTTCAGCTTTCGACATGGACTCCAACTGCACTCCACGCAAAAATGTTCGCAAATTAAGTTTTTATTTCTTTATTTTATAACAAATTCTTAGAAATGTATACACTCCCTCTAATTTTAGTAGGGTAGGAATCAACCACCTGTTTTTTTATAGGGATCTCTAAAGCAACTGCTTATAAATTGTATCCAACGGAGTGCATTTTCCATAACTCCGTGTGGACTGCATCGAAGGATGTTGTGAAATCATAACTCCACATGCAAAACTTCCAAAATTTTTTGCTGAAAATAATGCAATAATTAATGAAAATAATGGGTTTAGACCCCAAGAATTTTTAGCCATGTCCGTCCGTCTGTCTGGCTGGAGCGCACGATAACTCTCAACAGATCAACTGATTCGGTCCAAAATTAGGCTTTCGTAATATTTTGTGCAAACTTAGTTTATGTTCGAAGATAAGCCATATCGGTCCACTTCTTCAGGTACCTCCCCCACAAAAGTGGACTATATTTGTCCACTCCTTCGGGTACCTCCCACAAAAAATTTTGGATAAATTCACTTTAAGACCTGCTCTCGAATCACTTTAATTTTTTTGAAGCAACTTGCATTTGCTGCCTCAATTACGGTAGAAAACGTTTTTTAGGGGCAAGTCCATACTTCTTGAGAAAACAGCCCAAAAGTTTTAAAAACCCCATATGACACCATATGTAGTGGCTGGAGGGCTCAAACCAAATTTTGCGTTCGTCCACACTTTGGATATTGTAATATTTCTACGAATATCAGATGAAATTCTAAGGTGGTGCTTATAGGTCCACTCCTTCCGGTACCTCTCCCCCTAAAATTTGAAAATATTCGCTAAATGGTACTCGCGATTTCTCATAGACGTGGCAACCGATTTGGTCCACACTTCGGATCTCTAAATATTGTCGAAACTTAGTTTATGTTCAAATTTGGGCCATATGCTTGTTCAACATTTTTGTGTGGTTCGAGGATCCTTTGCAAATTTTTACCGAAGTTTTTCCTAGTGGTCCTGTTTACAGCGATATTACGTTTTTCGCAGGCTAATGTGATAAAAAGGACCTGTATATCGATATCCCCACAAATTTTTGAGCTTTAATCCTATCGATCCTTTTGTCGCTGCATACGCCCAAAAATTTGAGTGGGGTTTTCAAAATACATAAAGGCCTTTGTACATAAGCTGCTTCGCCTGATTACCTTGCTCTCCTGCTTCATTTCTGACATAATAAAAATAAAAGAATAAAGAAGGCCGAGAAAATTTCAAACTGGGTTGCCCTTTTCTTTTTTATTCTTTTATCAGAAGTAAGCAAGGTAAGCAGGCAAGGCAGCTTATGTACTCAGCCCTTATGTTTTTTTTGTTGGGAAAAAAGTATTTCAATGTACACAGGCTGAGGGTATATCACTGTCGGCTAAGACGACTGATACTTTTTACTTGTTTAAATTAAATCAAGTCGTAAAAGGACCTACATTGCAGAGAAGTCCAAAATAATGAACAACACCTCTGTTGATAGAAACGTATTACAGATAAGTTGGCAGATTTGTTTGAAGATATAAGAAAATGATTCATCACGCTATTATCTGTGAAGAAAATGCGTAAAGTAGTGGAATTAATTGATACCTGACACAACATCAGGCCAAAATGTTCATCTGAAATGCAATACCGTACTATTTCAAAATAGTCACAATGAAATTTTACATTTGCAAGACCAACTGTGGGGCAATATTTTAGTAGTTGTGGTTCTAAATATTTATGTTTAGAGGAAAATAATATGATTTCTAAGTTACATGTTCTCTAAAAGCTCTGAATAGAACCAAAAATAAATAGCAAAAACTATTATGAAAGGATTGTTTAACCGTAATACAATAGAGCTGATTTTGTGGTTACCCAGCAAACCAATCGTACCGACATCGAAACAAAATACGTCCGATATCTGATCCGAAATCGTAACGATCTCTTAACGAAAGTTGTATGAAGTGGTTGACATAATTTCGGAACGAAATGTCTTAGCGACATCGGATCGATTTCGATCAAAATCTGAACTATTTCAACTCCGAAAAATCGTTTAGAAATCGGAACGAAATCTGAACGATGTTGCTTCCGAAATTATTCAGACGTGTCGGACATCCGACATTTGGTTTGCTGGGTAGGGACTCATCCCTATACATGGCAACAAAACTGTATAGAAGTAACTTATTATCGTTGAATCCTAGAAAATATGACTCTATTTCATTTAGAAAATAAGATGGCACTAGTTCGGTCCTTCTAAAAGGATCTGAATAGTAATAAACTGGGTTATAATCTGGAAAAAAAAAATCAAAGAAATTGTCTTATAGAAATTCTGTGGCCATTATCTAGGGTTGTGCGTTATCCCTAGTCTATGACAAATCAACAAAGTGTTAGCTAAGGTCAATAAGGCAACTACAGCATCAAAACCAAAGAACAGAAAACCATTTTGGATAGTTATTTAGAGGTCCTTTAAGAATAACCCTGCAAACAATAGCAGAATCCGCTTGTTCGATACAAAGACCATCCCGAGGCGTTACAGTAAATCAGTAGGCAATTGTTTATCTTTATGTACTACTATTCTTGAGCAATAAAGTGTAAAGATTTTTCCACTTTCTATAATTTTAAGACAAGTTTTAATGGCGGTGCTATTATTTCTTTCGCCAACTTTTTGGAGTTTTTGTTAAATTTAAATTTCGTGAAATCCAGTGGATTTCGGAGCATAAGTATAAACCAGCTATAATTGTTAATTGCTTGTAGTTAACACGTTCACACGTGTCATCTTCGTCATCATCATCTTGGATACATATAAAAACATTTATTCTCTGTTTGTAGCAACAATATTGTGTTGTCCTCACACCATTAGGTTACCACATCCGTATTTAAATCCATGTTGCAGGCCTTTTGAGGGATTCTTCTATTATCGTTTGCATTTAAAGTTAACACACTATAACAGGTAAATATTAAGTTATAATAATAATTACATTTTAAGTAAACGTGTCCTTCTTAATACAGTCGCTTATCCGTAAAACTCCATTATCCGGGAAAGTAAAGCAAATTATTTTATTTTTATACCCTCCACCATAGGATGGGGGTATATTAAGTTTGTCACTACGTTTGTAACTACTCGAAATAATCTTTGTAGACCCCACAAAGTATATATATTCTTGATTAGCGTGCAATTCTACATCGATATAGCCATGTCCGTCCGTCTGTGGAAATCACTCTAGCGTCCGAACGGATTGACGTAGGTTGATTAAATTTTGGGAAAATATGTTATATTTACGTAGGACTTTTGGTATTGAAAGCGGGCTATGTAGGTCCACGCTTTCGTATAGCCCCCATACAAAATGACGCGTGACGCGTCGTCGTTTTAAGGAATTTTTAAGATATTTGGCCCATTTTACCACCGATATGGTTGTAATTTGGTACTTTGTGTCTCCAGAGGCCAAAAAATATTCCTACCAAAGTTGGGTTATATAGGTCCACGTTTTGGTATAGCCCCCATATAAGGCCCCATATAAAGTACGCGTCATTTTAATATATTTTTAATGTATTAGTCCCATTTGACCACAGAATTGGTTGTAATTTGGTATTTTGTGTCTTCAGAGGCCAGAAAACATTTCTACCAAAGTTGGGTTATATAGGTCCACGTTTTGGTATAGCCCCCACATAAGGCCCCTTATAAAGTGCGCGTCATCTATATATATAAAAGAGCAGTGAGGTGAGGTATTCACTGACTGACTGATTGACTGACTGACTGGTTCATCAGCGCCCAGACGAAACCGCTGAAGCTAGAAAGTTGAAATTTTGGGTGTAGGTTGCTGTTGGTGTGTAGGGGTGAGATAAGGCTGGGTTTTTAGAAATTCGACCTAGAAGGGTACGAAAAGTACTAAAAGGTACTAAATATGGTACCCTTTTTATTAGGCAAACGGTAAGAGCTAGAATTCTTAAATTTGGAATGAGGGTCACTGATGGAGAGTTAGAAAGATGTATCAAAGGGTTATTGGAAATTCGAACTATAAGTGTACGAAAAGTACTAAAATTTAAAAAATTTAGTACCAATTGTATATTTTGAACGGATATAGCTAGAATCATAGAATTTGGTATGGAAATCAAGGTTGGGAAGTGGTGTTGATGTAATTAAATGTTTTTGGAAAATCGTACTAATGTGTACGAAAAGTACTAAATGATACTAAATTTAGTACAAATTATATTTGGGTGAACGGATAGAATTGGAATCCTGAAATTTGGAATTAAGATTACTGTTGAAGTGTATGATTGAGACATGAGGGTGATTTTGGAAATTCGTACTTATGTGTACGAAAATTACTAAATGGTACTAAATTTAGTACAATTTGGATTTGTGTGAACGGATGGATCTGGAATCCTGAAATTTGAAATTACGGTCAATTGTGGAGAGTAACGAAGAAAACTTTTTGGAAATTCGAACTATAAGTGCACGAATAGTACTGAATGGTACTAAATTTAGTACAATTTGGATTTGGGTGAATGGATAGAGCTGGAATACAGACATTTGGAATGAGGGTCACTGATAAAGAGTAACAATGAAAGGTTTTTGGAAATTCCAACTATAAGGGTACGAAAAGTACTAAATGGTACTAAATTTAGTACAATTTTGATTTGGGTGAACGGATTGAGCTGGAATACAGACATTTGGAATGGGGGTTACCGATGAAGAGTAACAATGAAAGGTTTTTGTAAATTCGAACTATAAGGGTAAAAGTACTAAATGGTACTAAATTTAGTACAATTTGGATATGGGTGAACGGATACAGCTGGAATCCTGAAATTTGGAATGAGGATCACTAATGAAGAGTAAAAATGAAAGGTTTTTGGAATTAGAACTATAAGTGTACGAAAAGTAATAAATGGTACTAAATTTAGTACAATTTGGATTTGGTTGAACGGATAGAGCTGGAATCCTGAAATTTGTAATGAGGGTCACTGATGGAGAGTAACAAAGAAAGGTTTTTAGAAATTTGAACTAAAAGTGCACGAAAAGTAATAAATGGTACTAAATTTAGTACAATTTGGGTTTGGGTGAACGGATAGAGCGGGAATTTTGTACAATTTGGATTTGGATGAATGGATAGAGCTGGAATCCTGAAATTTGAAATTAGGGTCAGTGGTGGAGAGTAACAAAGAAAGGTTTTTGTAAATTCGAACGAAAAGTTCTAAATGGTACTAAATTTAGTACAATATGGATTTTGATGAACGGATTGAGCTAGAATCCTGAAATTTGTAATGAGGGTCACTGATGGAGAGTAACAAAGAAAGGTTTTTAGAAATTCGAGCTATAAGTGCACGAAAAGTACTAAATGATACTAAATTTAGTACAATTTGGATTTGGGTGAACGGATAGATCTGGAATCCTGAAATTTGAAATGAGAATCACTGTTGAAGAGTAAAAATGAAAGGTTTTTGGAATTCGAACTAAACTTATACGAAAAGTACTAAATATAGTACAATTTAGATATGGGTTAACGAATAGGGCCGGAATCCTGAAATTTGGAATGGGGGTCACTGATTAAGAGTAAGAAAGATGTACCAAAGGTCGAAAAGTCCTAAATGGTAGTGAGTTTAGTATGATTTGGATTTGGATTTGAAGAGCTGGAATCCTGAAATTTGGAATTAAGATTACTGTTAGAATATAGAATTGAGATATGGAGGAAGCTTTGGAAAATGGTACTAATGTGAACGAAGCAGTACTAACTGGTACGGAATTCACTGTATTTGCGTGAACAGATCACTGTTGGAGTGAGGAGTGAGGTAGTTTTGGAAATTCATACTTATGGAAAATTGCTAAATGGAACTACATTGGCTATAAATTGGGGTTAGGTGAACGGATAGAGCTGAGATATGAAAGTACATTTTGGAAAATCGTGTACGAAAAGTGATAAATGGTACAAAATTTGGTACCTTTTGGTATTTGCTATATGGTAGAGAATTTTGTACAATTTTTGACTTTGTAAAGGGTAGAACTGGAATTTTGAAATTCGGTACTAGATTAGCAATTGGTGTTTAGACTGGAGGTAGGGAGGAGGTTTTGAAAATTCGTACTTATTTATACAAAAAGTACTAAATAGTCCTATAATGGGTTTCAGGAGAACAGATAAAGCTGGAAAAGTGAATTGGGGTTAGGATATATGTTGAATATAAGGAAGTAATCTTTTAAAATACACTAAGTCAAGAGGTACCGTTATATGGGGATATACGAAAACGTGGATTTTTATGGTCATTTTGGATTTTTATGGCCATTTTGAATGCCGAAAATTTAACGGACCTATTCGGGTTCTGGGCGAAACCGCTAAACCTAGAACCTTGCATTGTAAATGTGCGTCATTGTTGTTGTGAAGGCGTGAGATAAAGTTTAGTGTTTGGAAATTCGTACTGGAACGGAATGCTGTGTTAGTGAAGGATTAAAACCAGGAGTCAAATCTGAAATTTGCAATATGATACGTAGTTTTGGAAATGCGAAATAAAAAATATGGTAGTTGTGTAGGGATGCGATACTTCAGATTTTTCTTGTAAATTCTGACTACAATCGAAAAAAATATTGGTAATAAAAATAGGTCTTAGTACAACAGAATCTCCAGTATTCACCATTCCCGTATTAAATATTGTTTATATATATTTTGTTCCCTTTCCGCATACGAAGTAGCGGGCATTTGCTAGTTTTAATATATTTTGAATGTATTAGACCCATTTGACCAAAGAATCGGTTGTAACTTTGTATTTTGTGTTTCCAGAGGCTAAGAAACATTTCTACCATAAAATGTTTATATAGGTCCACGTGTTGATATAGGCCCCATTATACAATATCTCCCGATTTTCGATATTTTGAACGTTTTAGCCTCATTATCACACCGAGATGGCTGAAATTTGGTATTTAGTCTTCTTTAGGCGTATAAAACTTTCCCCCAGAAATTTGTAGGTATAGGTCCACGCCATTATATAGCCCCCATAGAACGGTACCTTCCGAATTTCGGTATTTTGAAGGTTGTGGCCACATTAATCCACCGAAATGGCTGAAATTTGTGGTGGAGGGTATAAAAAGTTCGGCCCGACCGAACTTAACGCTTTTCCTACTTGTTTCAATTAAATGCTGGTTTCTTTATTTTTTATCATCATCATATACATCACAATTCCATTTACAGTATATATTTATTTTTTAAGTCTTAAAATTTATTTACTGCGGAAATTCTTTATCACTATAAAATAATATGTTAGCTTGTTCGTACTTGGTTTGGTTTGGTTTTAGGACGCGCAGCTACCGTTGTTGGCAGCTACTTCACTCGGAGACTTAGTAGCGCACAGAAGACCCGCATCAAATCTCCTCTTGACGTATAACATAGTGTGTACAGTTGGAGTACCCTCTACACATTTTCTGATATGGCTAAAAAAATTTTCCACTGAGTAATGCGTTGTCAATTTGTTGACATTTATATTACCGTTGTTGGCCAGCATTATTTCCCATGCTATCAGTGATGCAAAAAAAACCTAGACCTACTATTAAAGTTGCTTCCTTCTAAAAATTCTTTCAGCTCGGCAATTGCTTGCAGTTTCTCCATAAAATCTTCTATTGACAGCATTCCGATTAATCCTGTCATGGCTGAAACTTATATAATGGCTCCATTCAAGACCTGTATGTCTTGTGCTTCGGGGAACATCTCCGCCAGTGCCATTAGATCGTCTAGAACTTGATGTGAGAAGATTTGTTGATATTTTCCAATGTTGAACATATCGTGGTCATATATTGGTCTGAAGTATTCTCGATTATCGCAGTAGATATCCATAAAGACGAAACCCAGCATCGTTTCTTGGTACATTAAGTTTCCATTTTTAAATAGGCCTACAATATTTACAATGAAGTCGTATACATCATAGGCCCAAAGTCTGCCTTCACGATAAATATCACCTTTATTGTAATGTGGCAACTAACTTTTTTGGTGTAGGCATCGCAGACGTTGAACGTTATGTTAGAGCAGATGGTTTCAGCTACAGTATGCATCCTTTCCACCATATCTACGACAGTATGTCCCGTGTTATGTTGATGGCCTTCTGTGCCAATGAAAATGTTCCAATTGTTGAATATGCCGGATAGAAGGACACAGTACTGCATCTGTACTACTGCGTCGCGGATATTTAGTGCGTCAAAACTCATGATGCATTCTCTATGCCTCTATGCATCAAAACTCATGATGCATTCTCTATGCCTTTCATCCATGCTTTGAAAAATTCTCTCAATTTTATTATAGTGGAATTGGATAATCCCATTGGAGAATTGGGTTACCAACTCTTCACAGTATTGATATCATCTGTTGCAGATCCTAGGATCAGCTGTTCGTTTATGTAGGCCGTCTTGCAATCAATGCGCTGCCGATTAGAACTCTTCGGTGTGCTTCATCGTATGGGGTACGGGAGTTTCCAGCAACAATATTGGCGGCGTATATTTGTTGATTTTCCACTTTAAGTCCATATTTGCATTAGGCTATTTTTCTTGCGGCAATTGTCAGTTTGCTGGAGAGAGGGGTGAGGCATATGACAACCCTTTGCCTCTCAACACCCTCTCTCACCGACAAACTGACAATTGCCGCAAGGAAAATGGCTTAATGTAAATATGGACTAAGATGATTTTTAAAATTAAAGTTAGTTGTTATTTTAGTTGTTATCTGTTTAGATGACACTTAAGGCCAGAACATAATCAATCGTCGCTTGCTTAGCTTGCTTCCCAAATGTTAAATTATAAAGGAATGCCAGAGCCTCCTAAAGGGAAACGCAGGCGGATTTGCAGAGGTTCTGGCATTCCTTTAAAATTTGACATTTGGGGAAGCAAGCAAAGCAAGCGACGATTGAATCTGTTCTGGCCTTTATTCAATGACAAAAATCTGTGAAGGAACGTTCTTATATGGTTATTTTTTATACCTTTAGCCTAAATAGGGTATATACACTTTGATACGATGAAAATGTGCCTCATCGAATAAATAGTTTTAGATCCCAAGTATGTTTGGACGAAATGCGTTTCAGACAATTTGGAGTCGATCTATCCATGTCCTTCTGTCTGCCTGTCTTGCTGGCTGGAGCGCACGATAACTCTCGAACGGATTAACCGATTCAATCCAAAATTTGGCCTTCGTAATATTTTGTCCAAACTTAGTTTAAGTTCGAAGATGGGCGATATCGGTCCACTCCTTCAGGTACCTCCCCAAAAAAGTTCGAAAATGCTTGGGAAATTTGTGCGCACGATAACTCTTGAAGTGACCGATTTGGTCCATACTTTGTATATCGTAAATTTTCTAACAGGGTTAGATAAGGTTCCAATATGGACTCGATTGGTCCACTCCTTCGGGTACCTCCCACACAAAATTTCGGAAAAGTTCGGTTTAGGGCCAGGTCTAGAATCGCTTTGATTTTTGTTGTAGCAACTTGTATTCACCGCCCCCTATATGACGGTGCAAGTTTCATCTGGAGGAAGCCCATACTTCCTAAGAAAATAGCCTGAAACCCCGCGAAAAACCCCTATGACACCGTATGTAATGGTTTGAGCGCAAATAACTCTCGAACGGATCTACTGATCCAGTCCAAAATTTAACTTTCGTAATATTTTATCCAAAGATAGTTTACGTTCAAAGATAATCCAAATCGGTCCATTCCTTCAGGTACCTCCCCCACAAAAGTTAAAAAATATTCGGAAAAGTTGTGCGCACGTTAACTCTTGAATTGAGTGAACGATTTGGTCCATACTTTACACATCTTAATACATCTATCAGATATAGATCAGGTTTAAATATGGACTATATTTGTCGACTCCCTCGGGTACCTCCCACACAAAATTTCGGCTAGGTTCACTTTAAGACCTGCTCTCGAGACACTTTGATTTCTGTTGAAGCAACTTGCATTCGCTACCTCAATTACGACGATAAATGTTTTTTCAGGGCAAGTCCGTACTTCGTGAGGAAACAGCCCGAAAGGTGTAAAAACCCCTATATGTAGTCGCTGGAGATCACGAGAACTTCTTATTCCCCTTAGGGTACCTCCTCCACAAAAGTTCAACATTCGTGTCGATATGCAGTTTAGGGTCTCTGCTGTTTATTGTGGTCCTGCTGTTTACAGTCATATTATGTTTTCCGTGGACAAGTCCATGCTTCCTAGCATACTGGTCCAAAAGTTATAAGATGACCCCCTGAAATGACTAGTGTGCCCAATATATATCAAAAAGATATGACTCTCAAAATCAGATCCACTTCCTATGTCATCTATTCCTTTAAGTAGCCCCACCGCAAAACTTTAATCCTAATCCACATTATCGTCGGCAAGTTCAAAGTTACAAAATGGCCACAAAATTCTGAAAGGACCCGAAATATATTCGATCTGTCCGTAGATTAATATTTCAATTCACATAGGCTGAGGCAAAGCCGACTGATACTTTTTTTACTTGTTCCATTCTCAGGTAGAATAAAATCCTTCACTTGTAGGATTTTGCAGGTAATTCTAACTGCACCTGAATGCACAAACAAGGCCATAAAAGAGACAATTGAGCAAATGTCCAAACAAACAAGACCATAAAAGAGACTGTATAAGTGCGATAAATTGATTACGCCAACCCAGCAAAATGTTTGTAGCCAAAGAAGTAGTTAAATCATGAGTGCAAGTGATTCCGGTCTACATCTTTTTACGTGAAAGAAGTCATGATTTTTACAAGGGCATGGTGCAGTGAGGATACTGTCTAATTTACTTCTTAAGCACACATTTTGCATTACTTCTTTGTAGTGAATAAATCACAACAACATATGATTCAACTACTTCTTTGGCTACAAACAAAGATGTAGTTCGAAATCACTTTTATTATTTTTTGTATACAAATTACTCTTTATGGGTGCAAGCATATTGCTGTTATTATAATTAACAAGAAACAAATTAACTTCTTTGTCTTTTTAAGTTTTTTTTTGCAAAATTTTGAAATTTCTAAAATGTGAAAAATTTATGAAATGGATTCAAATCGGACATTGTCAAAATGTGAAGAACGGACTGCATTTTTCATGACTCTGCGTGGACTGCTTCAAAAAAAGCTATTCAATCACTACTTCACAAGGAACAACTTCAAATAAATTTTGCTGGGAATGTATACGTTCGATACTTTGTTTCCCCTTTTGCAGCATTCCATTTACCCACGGTAATTGGCCGCTTTTACGAGACCTATGGGGGATATCTTCTCTGCACTTCTTCCAGGAGCCTTATTCGCCTAGTTCGGATTATAGGAGAGAGCTCTTTTCTACTACCTTTCCTGGAATCCTTTTTCGCATAGTTTGAACGCAGAGGGGTCCTTTCCAATGCTGCAGTCGTTGTTGATGTCACGGCCTTTGATTGCAATTTAGCCCTCTTGGCAACTCACTTGTTGTTTAACTTTCGAAGGAGTCACACTCCTATTGCTATCGTTTCGTAGCGTCACATGCAAAAAGTAATGTTTTTCATTCGCAGAAACCCTATACCGTCAATAAACCGAAAATATATTTGAAACTGATACACTTGTTTTTGTTTGTCTTTTATTTCTTCTCTTTTCATTGCTGAGCTATCAACTCTCAATGTTATCACGCCAGCAGAGACAATTCTATAGTATTATTGAATTATATTTTTCAGAATTTTACTCATCTGGCGCCGTCACAGTAACAACACAAGTTGCACGCAAGCAGACTGCAAATGCACAGACACAAACTGAGGAAGTAGTACCTAAAAAGGTTAATTATGACGATAAAAGTACACAGACACCACCAGAAATGTACACTAATTATTGTGTATCACTATCACCAAATCCACAGCCACAAATAGAATCACCAAACCAACTAAATCCACAGCCACAGATAGAAGTACCAAATCCTCCACAGCCACAGATAGAAGTACCAAATCCTCCACAGCCACAAATAGTAGTACCAAATCCTCCACAGCCTAAAATTAACTTATGTGACACTTATAAAGAACTCATGAACAAGTCAATTGAAATAATGAAGAATAGATGGGAAAAGCGGCAAAAAGTCACTGAAGGGAAACATATATGTTCTGCTGCTGTAAGTTTCTTAACGATTATTTAAACATGGACAAATCGTCAAAATATTTTCCCTTATTTCATTCATTTTTAGTGCAGTAGTTGTGCATTAGCCTCAGCACAAGGTGAAAAGCGGATCAAATGTCAAATGTGCTATAAAGCATTCAGCAGATGTGATCAATTGGCAGCACATTCAAAAACACACGTGAAACCTTGGGAATGCCCAGTCTGTCACCAATCTTTTTTAGCGGCTTATCAGTAAGATACCACTTTTATTTAATTATTTCACATCTATTTATAAAATGTTTTTGCAGGCTTTTAGTCCATTTTAAAGAACAACACCCAAAATAAACCAACTTGGAATCATTAAAAACAAAATTTTCGCGAATTTCCTTTCCAAATTGACTAAAAGTCATAATTTGGTCGTCTTATTTATATTTCTATTGACTGAATCGTGATATATTGTAATATCATAAAAAAAAGAAAAAAGTTCTATATACATTTATATGTATTTATATATTGAAATTAGAATTAATCACACACAAAAAAAAACAAACACGAAAAGACTGTTTATATAAGACCTCATAATAATAAATGGATTTAATTATAATTTAATTGTATGTAATTAATAAATTTACTGGATTTCGAATGCCAATTTCGTTGTGCATACATTTACTCTGTTCCAGAACCTGCAAGAAGATACTAATTTTTACTACAATAATTTTTTTTCCTTTAGTCCATATTTACATAGGCAATTTTCCTTGCGGCAATTGTCAGTTTGATGGAGAGAAGAGGGGTGAGGCATTTGGTAACCCTTTGCCTGTCAACACCAGCTCTCACTTACAAATTGACAATTGTCGCAAGGAAAATGGCCTAATGTAAATATGGACTTATGTTATCGAAAAAAATATTCAAAAATATTACATTCTTGCAGTACTGGAACATACCTATTTGTTTTAGTTTCTCCCTTCCTTAACAAAACAAATTGTTATGAAATACCTATTTTTATGTTCCTTTTAATAAAAAAATAAATTTAAATATATCTAAAAATCTAAGATTTGATTTGATTTGTATTGACTATTGACTATTCAAATATTTATGTATAAAATAAATAACTTGAAGTACAAACGTTTTTAATAAATTGAATACCTTTTTTATGTTCCTTTTAATAAAAAAATAAATTTAAATATATCTAAATGTGCATATTTTAATTTTTGATGATTTTATAAAATGGATTGACGATTTGTATTGACTATTGACTATTCAAATATTTATGTATAAAATAAATAACTTTCTTGATTAACTTAAAGTACAAACGTTTTTAATAAATTGAATACCTATTTTATGTTTCTTTTTTATAAAACAAAAAAAAAAGTAAATTTAAATATATCTAAATGTGCGTATTTTAATTTTTGGCGATTTTATAAAATAGATTTGACGATTTTTATTGAATATTGACTATTCAAATATTTATGTTTAAAATAAATAACTTTCTTGATTAACTTGAAGTACAAACGTTCTTAATAAATTGAATACCTATTTTATGTTCCTTTTAATAAAAAAATAAATTTAAATATATCTAAATGTGCGTATTTTAATTTTTGACGATTTTATAAAATAGATTTTCCATAAAAAAAAAAAAAAACAAGTAAAAAAGTGTCAGTCTGCTTTGCCGACAGATAGATACCCTCAACCAATGTGAAGCGAAACTTTCACCTCCGGACAGATCGAATGTATTTAAGGTCTCGATTGGGAAAAGTTGGGGATTAAATCCAGCTATTATAAACTGGTTGTATAATACTGTTGTGAGACCCATCCTATCCTATGGATGTCTTTTCTGGTGGCATGCGCTTCGACATAAATCGAACTCTGGCAACATAGACAAGGTGCAAAGGGCACCCTCGATCCTGATAACTGGAGCTTTTAGAAGTACACCACAAGCAGCTCAGAATGCGTTGCGAAACCTCTTGCCCACGAGACTTAGCATCAAAGGTCAAGCAGCACGTAGTGCCCTAAGGCTACATGAATTGAATCGTTGGCGTGACAGCACCTATGGTCATGCATGCATTCTTCGGGAGCTAGGGCCAAACCTTAGATTGAATCAGCAGGGGAAATTCAGCGACTTCTTATCACCAATCCATAGATTTGATGATTTTGAGGTCGTTATCCCTAGTAGAGATGACTAGATCCGTAGTAACCCTCCTCTGGACGGTCTGGCTTTCTATACAGACGGTTCCAAGATGGAAGAAGGTACCGGAGCTGGCGTCTACTGCGAAAAGCTTTGCCTCGAATACTCATATAGGTTGAACAGCGACTGTAGTGTTTTCCAAGCAGAAATCTTCGCGATCAAAATGGCCGCAGAGTTGATAAAAAGTCTGGATGCTGAAATCTTTGAACCGGTGACTATCTTCGTTGATAGTCAGCCGGCTCTTAAAGCCATCAAATCCCCCAATATCAAGTCTGAGGCCGTTCTTGAGTGTAGAACTGCTTTGGCGAACCTCACTAACGCTGTCCGACTCTGCTGGGTACCGGGACACTGTGACATTGTGGGAAACGTGAAGGCAGATGAACTGGCAAGACATGGATCTCAATCAACAAGTCAAGCTATCACGGATTCTATCAAACAACCCATATGTCACGTTTTTCGGAAGGTGGAGACGTTCTTTGAAGAACAAGCCAAGGAACTATGGCATAATGAACCAAGGTACAACGTGTCAAGGGCCATTTGGTCGAATCTTTCAACAAAGAGAACAACTTCACTTTTAAGTTTGAGTAAGTCAGAAATCAGGGTATTGACGGGAGTCATCACCGGCCATTGCAACATCCGAGCTTTTATCGGCAAATGGCAGGATGATGGCGTGGACTATTGCAGGCTCTGTGAAGAAGAGGAGGAAACGGAGACGATCGAGCATATTTTATGTCGTGGCCCGATGTTAACTCGAAAGCGATATAGATTAACAGGAATATGCTTTCCTCCAAGCTTAACCTTCTACTCAAACATGGAACCAACAATCATAAACAACATCATCAAAAAGCTGAATTGGCTGGGACGGCGCGACCCATAAGTGTAACTACTTCTCTGACAGTTTTTCCACCATCACCAAATAAACCACCCTCTCTTTCTTTAGTATATTTTCATTGTTTCTTTTTAATAACTCATTTATTACTACTTTCCAAACCACACCCTCTTTTCTTTTATTCTTCTCTCTTTTTTCTTCTCTTGTCTTTTCAGGTAATTCTGAACCTCTTTTTTATGGATGATCACAATGGACCGAAAGGTCTCCGAGTGGCGTAGTCAATATATATATTGACTACACATCCCCAAACCTAACCTAACCTAAGGTCTCTTTTTGGACATTTGAACTTGCCGACAAAAATGTGGATTAGGAATTAACTGCACTAAGACACAAATGTTGAACTTTTGTAGGGCAGGTATCCTTAAGGAGGACAGATATGGACCATTTTAGAAGTTAAACTAAAATATTAGGAGATCCAAAGTTTGGACCAAATTGGTTGCCCCATTCAAGTGATTTCGTTCTAGCATTTTAGAGATTTTTTTTAAATATTGGGGAGAAGTACCAAAAGTTGTGGACCGGTATGGCCCATATAACTAAGTTTGGATATAATATGACGAAGACCAAATGTTGAACAGTTCGAGAGTTTTCGTGCTTTCCATCCGACACATATAATGCCATAGGGGTTGTTTACACCTTTCTGGCTGCTTTCCCAAGAAATATGGACTTGCACCTGAAAAAAATTTTACCATTGTAGTGGTGGTAGCGAATACAAATCGCTTCAACAAAAATCAAAGTGATTCGAGAGCAGGTCTTAAAGTAAACTTGTCCGAAATTTCGTATGAGAGGTACCAGAAGGAGTAGACAAATATAGTCCATATTCGAAAGTGATCTATATCTGGTAGATATATTAGGATGTGCAAAGTATTGATTTCATCGGTCCCTCCCTTCAAGAGTTATAGTGCGCAAAATTTTTCCGAAAATTTTTGAAGTTTTTTGGGGGAGGTACCTGAAGAAGGGGACCGATATATCCCATCTTCCAATTTAAACCATGTTTTGATAAAATATTACGAAGGCCAAATTTCGACAGATCCGTTGGAGGGTTATCTTGCGCTCCAACTACTACACAAGGCGTCATAGGGCCTTTTTGCACCTTTCTGGCCATTTTCTCAAGAAGTATGTACTTGCACCTGATAAAATTGTAACCGTCGTTTGGGGGGAAGTGAATACAAGTTGTTGCAACAAAAATCAAAGCGATTCGAGAACAGGTCCTAAACTGAACTTGTCCGAAATTTTGTGTGGGAGGTACCCGAAGGAGTGGGCCGATTGAGTCCATATTGGAACCTCATCTAAGTCTAGTAGAAATTTCACGATGTGCAAAGTATGGACCAAATCGGTTACTCCCTTCACAAATTTTCCGAACATTTTGGAACTTTTGTGGGGGAGTTACCTTCGAACTTAAATAAAATCTGGACAAAATATTTCGATACCCAAAATTTGAACCAGATCGATTGATCCGTTCGGGAGTTATCGTGCGCACCAGCCAGACAGACGGACGGACATTGCTAGATCTACTCAAAATTGTCTGAAACTGATATCGTACAAACATACTTGGGGTCTAAAACCATTATTTCGATGAGGCACATTTTTGGTCGTATCAAAGTGTAAATACCCTCTTTAGCCTAAAGGCTGAGGGTATAAAAATCAGGCAGTCCTGGTGTTGGCATTGGAATCGGAGGAATCAGAGTTGTTGTTTATTATCTCTGAAGGATACGCTTGAATCGAAAAAATTGAATTCAACACATACGAATTTTAGGCTTCTTATTGGGGTATGCATTTTAACAGTAATAATATTGTTAAATAATTACATTAAATATATGTAAATTAATCTGGTACCTTACAACAGTTTAGATTGTTTTTGAATTTATCAGGTATGTGATGTAAAACGATTCGACTCGTTTTGCCATAAATCGAAATCGTATATCTCCAATTTTGGAGTCGATTCGGTTTTCATCACATACCCGTATATTTTCTGTTTATGGCTTTCTTACAATTTATCTATACTTATAAAAGAGTTCAGTAATGATGACTCACTGACTCACTGATTCACTGACTGACTGACTGATAATCAACGCCCAGACTAAACGGCTAAAGCTAGAATCTTGAAATTTTGGGTGAGGGTCACTCTTGGTCCGAAGGTGTCAGATAAGGCTGGATTTTTGGAAATTCGAACAAGAACTGTACTAAAAGTACTAAAAGGTACTAAATATGGTACCCTTTGTATTAGGCAAACGCGAAGAGCTAGAATTCTGAAATTTGGAATGAGGTTCACTGATGGAGAGTTAGAAAGGTGTACCAAATGGTTTTTGGAAATTCGATCTATAAGTGTACGAAAAGTACTAAAAGTTACTAAATTTAGTACTATTTGGTATTACGTGAACGGATAGAGCTAAAATCTTGAAATTTGGAATGAAAATCAAGGTTTAGAAGATGAGTTGATAAAGGAGGTGGTTTTGAAAACGTGTACTCATGTGTACGAATAGTACTAAATGGTACTAAATTTGGTACAATTTGAATTTGGGCGAACCTATAAAGTTGGAATTCTGAAATTTGGAATTACTATTACTGTTGGAGCATAGGTTTGAGATATGGAGGTAGTTTTCGAAATTCGTACATATGGGTACGAAAGGTACTAAATAGTACCAAATAAGGTACAATTTGGATTTGGGGGAACGGATGCAGCTGGAATCCTGAAATTTAGAATTAGGATAACAGTCGGGGTGTAGGATAGAGGTATTTTGGAAATTCGTACTTTTGGGTACGAAAAGTACTAAATGGTACCAAATTTGGTACAATATGAATTTAAGTGATCGGATAGAGCTGGAATAGTGAAATTTGGAATTAAGATTACTATTGGAGTGTGGGATTGGGATACTTTTGGAAATTCGTACTTATGGCAACGAAAAGTACTAAATAGTACCAAATTTGGTACAATTTGGATTTGGGTGATCAGATACATTTGGAATCCTCAAATTCGAAATTAAGATTACTTTTGGAGTGCTGGATAGAGGTAGGTTTGGAAATTCGGACCTATGGGAAAAAAGTACTAAATTGTACTAAATTTGGTACAATTTTGATTACGGTAATCTGATGCAGCTGTAATTCTGAAATTTGGAATTAAGATTACTGTTGGCGTGTAGGATTGAGGTACTTGTGGTTATTCGTACTCTTGGGTACGAATAGTACTAAATAGTACCAAATTTGGTACAATTTGGATTTGGGTGAACGGATATAGCTGAAATTCCGAGTTTTGGAATAAGGAGTACTATTGGAGTGTAGGATTGATAAAGTTTTGGAAATTTTTAGTTATGGGTAGGAAAAGTACTAAATTTGGTACAATTTAGATTCCAATGATGGGATACATTTGGAATCGTGAAATTCGGAATTAAAGTTGCTGTTGGAGTGTTGAAAGAGGGAGGTTTGCAAATTCGTACTTTGGATACGAAAAGTACTAAATGGTATCAAATTTGGTACAATTTGGACTACTGTGATCGGATGCAGCTGTAATCCCGAAATTTGGAATTAAGATTACTGTTGGCGTGTAGGATTGAGGTAGTTGTAGAAATTCTTACTCATGGGTACGAAAGTACAAAATGGTACCAAATTTGGTACAGTTTGCATTTTGGTGAACGGATATAGCTGGAAACCCGAGATTTGGAATAAGGAGTACTGTTAGAGAGTAGGATTGATAAAGTTTTGGAAATTTGTAGTTATGGGTAGGAAAAGTACTAAATAGTACTAAATTTGGTACAATTTGGATTTCAGTGATAGGATACATTTGGAATCGTGAAATTCGGAATTAAAATTGATGTTGGAGTTTTGATAGAGGTAGGTTTAGAAATTCGTACTATGGATACGAATAGTACTAAATGGTACCAAATTTGGATTTGAGTTATCGGATATATCTGGAATCCTGAAATTCGGAATTATGCTTATTGTTTGAACATAGCACTGTGGTAGTTTTGAAAATTTGTACTTATGGGTACGAAAAGTGCTTAATGGTACTAAATTTGGTACAATTTGGATTTCGGTGATCTGATGTAGCTGTCATCCTCAAGTTTGGAATTAAAATACCTGTTGAATTGTAGGATTGATAAAATTTTGGAAATTTTTAGTTATGGGTAGGAAAATTACTAAATTGTACTAAATTTGGATTTGAGCGAATGGATAGAGTTGGAATCAAGAAATTTGGAATTAAGATTACTGTAGGAGTGTAGTATTGAAATATTTAAGTAGTTTTTGAAATTCGTACTTATGAGTACGAAAAGTACTAAATTTGGTACAATTTGGATTTAAGCGAACGGCTAGAGCTGGAATCTTGAAGTTTGGAATTAAGATTACTGTTGGGGTGTAGGATTGAGGAAGTTTTGGAAATTCGTACTTATATGTACGAAAACTACTAAACGGTACTTAATTTGGTACAACTTGGATTTGAGCGAACGGGTAGAGCTGGAATCAAGAAATTTGGAATTAATATTACTGTTGGAGTGTAGGATTGAGATATGAAAGAAGTTTTGGAAATTCGTACTTATGAGTACGAAAAGTACTAAATTTGGTTCAATTTGGATTTGAGCGAACGGCTAGAGCTGGAATCTTGAAGTTTGGAATTAAGATTACTGTTGGGATGTAGGATTGAGGAAGTTTTTGAAATTCGTTCTTATATGTACGAAAAGTACTAAACGGTAATATATTTGGCACAACTTGGATTTGAGCGAACGGTTAGAGCTGGAATCTTGAATTTTGGAGTTAATATTACTGTTGGGGTTAGTTTTGGAAATGCGTACTTAGTTTTGGAATTGCGTACTTATGCTTACAAAAAGTACTACATTTTGTACAATTAGGATTTGGGTGAAATTATAGCGCTCGAATCCTAAAATGTGGAATTAGGTACACTTAGGGGTACGAAATGGTTCCATGTATGGTACAATTTTGTATTGGATGAACGGATAGATCTGGATTCGTGAGATTTGGAATTAAGATTACTGTTATCATTTGCTTATAACGTCCGATTTAAGAAATATGTGCCATAAATATACGAAAAGTTGTCAATGGCACAGGATTTGGTACAATTTGTTATTATGTAAAGGGAATTTTGAAATAATAGGAGGAGGTTCGTATTTATGTATTTACATGTAAAGTACTTAATAGTTCTATAATTGGTTTTAGGGGAACAGATAGAGCTGGAAATGAGGATGGCGGTTGTTGGGTTAGGCCGTATTTGCGCTGAGAACCTCAATTAAAATATCTCAAAAAATGTGGATTGCTCTTGATGTGTAGGCGTGACGAAAATCGAACTAAAGTGGTACGTATTAGTACACAAAATGTTTCCACCATTCTATATTATATATTGTTTATATGTTTTGTATATTTAACGCATACGAAGTAGCGGGCACTTTGCTAGTATCCGATATAAGAATTGGCTATCCCTATACCTATTGGGGACCACTGGGATTTGTTCTAACCGTGACAGTATGTCGTGAGGCTATCGATGATTATCGACGACATCAACGAGATCGTGAAGTAATGCCCGTAATTTCTACGCGTAGTTATCTATGAGTTCCATAGGTAACGTTACCGGGTCGAAAACGGCCGTGTTACTTACACCAAGGATTTTGCCTGGCTGATCGTTGCCGGCCGTTTTCGACCCGGTAACGTTACCTATGGATTGAAATTTTGCTTACACGGGGGAATATCTATGAACTAATAGATAACTAGGCGTGGAAATTACGGGCATTAATTCACAAAAATATAAACGATTAACGATTAAAAATATAAACGATTAAAAAGCGATACCGGACCGATGAATTGGATGGTGAGTTGCATAAACATTTCTAATTTATACCTATTCCAGTTTGCTTATGTTCTCTTTTCTTGTTTGAGGTGAAAATGATTGGAAACTACGCTTGGTCGTACCCTATACCCAAAAACTGAACAAGGACTCGGATTTGTTTAACATCGATGTCAGTGTTTATATCGAAAAGCATCAAAATCAATCAAATTCATTCCTTTATTGGCAATTTCTCCATGACCGATGGCAGTGAGGATACTGGCCTAAATGTTGAGAATACCTTGTGGGTCAATACTGTGGTAGCTGCTGGCACGGCAACGGGCATTGTTATTTATACTGGCTGTGAAACGAGAAGTGTTATGAACAATTCTCAACCACGTTCCAAAGTGGGTTTATTGGATACAGAAATCAATGGCTTGACCAAGGTAACACAATTTTAAAATATTCTTTTTATTTATCAATGGTATAATCCCCAACCCCCCTTATATAGGTACTCGTCTGTGCTGTCTTGGGCTTATGATGATGCTGAAAGGCTTTCGTGGACCCTGGTATCGTTATATGTTCCCTTTTGTTTTACTCTTCTCCTATATTATACCCATTAGTTTGAGGGTAAATTTGGATATGGGTAAGGCCTTTTACTCCTGGCAAATGCAAAATGACCCAGAAATACAAGACACAATGGTGCGTTCCACCACCATACCCGAAGAACTGGGTAGAATTTCCTATGTTTTAACCGACAAACCCGGCACCCTGACGCAAAATGAAATTGTCTTCAAGAAAATTTATTTGGGTATTGTTTCTCATGACAATGATACATTCCATCATGTATCGGAAATTATAAGCTCATTGGCTCCTACCATATTTCGTTCAAGCTCTGGCTCAGAATCGAATTCGAAGCCAACCACAATCTATAATAACCTTATGCGTCGTCCACAGGGTTGGCGTGAATGGGAAGCCGTAAAATTTTTGGCTTTATGTCACAATGCCACACCCGTTACCGATGAAGATGACGATCGTTCCGTTTCCACTTCATGCACATTCACATCGGGTAGGGGTGGTTCCTCTTCGCCCACAAAATCTGTGATAAACATGGATGTGGCCTAATCGAATGAACATCAATATCAGGCCTTTTCGCCTGATGAAATTGCCTTGGTTAAGTGGACTGAACAAGTGGGTTTGACCTTGATTGCTCGTGACATTACCTCCATGACATTGCAGTTGAGAGCCAACAAGAAGTCTTCAGATCAATATAAAAGTGGAGACGATGGTCTTTTGCATTTCCAGATATTGCAAATTTTCCCCTACACCAGTGAAAGCAAACGTATGGACATTATTGTCAAAGATTCGCAGACAGGAGAAATTAATTTCTACTTGAAAGGTGCTGATGTGGTTATGCAATAAATTGTCCATTACAATGATTGGTTAAGTGAAGAGTCTGGCAATATGGCCCGAGAAGGTCTTCGAACATTAGTGGTGGCCAAGAAAGTTTTAAGCGAAGAGCAATATAATGATTTTGAGACAAGGATAAATGCTGCTGGTAACAGCAAAACCGATAGGGCAGCCAAGGTGGCAGCCGTTGTGGAATCATTGGAAAGAGAAATGGAATTATTGTGTTTAATTAATAACTTATCTCCTTTTTTCTTTACAGGTGTTGAAGATCGGCTTCAAGATGGTGTCCGACCAACTTTGGAACTTTTGCGCAATGCTGGTGTATGGATGTTGACGGGTGACAAATTAGAAACCGCATGCTGCATTGCCAAATCTTCTCAGTTGATTGGCATTTTTTAAGACCAGTCAAAACTCGCACCAATGCCCATTTGCAACTAAATCAATTTCGCCGCAAACAAGGCCACGCCCTGGTCATTTCGGTAGAATCATTGGAAGTTTGTCTTCAATATTATCGTTTGGAATTCTTAGAATTGGCAACAGCATTCCAGCTATGGTCTGTTGTCGTTGCAGCCCCACAAATAAAATGAAATTGCCTTTCATATGTCATAATTTCTTTATTTTTATCTGAAAACAACAGAGACGAATTGAATTGAATTGAATTTTTCTTTGCAACTTTGGCTAATTTAGGAGATTGGAGTGACTTCAATGTGAAATATTGCAATATTGTTTGCATATTTGAATGTTCAACAAATGGCCCCGAATATTCGTGATTGGTTGCCACTTTTATTTTGTGGTCTTTCCATTCCCATATCTTTGTTTCCATTTATATGGAATATGGATTCGGAAATTTTGTCGCGCACAGCATTACCGATATTGATGCCATCACCCCATCGTTGTCCATGTTTAATCAGGGTATTCTGTTGTGTGGGTCACAAGCCAATGCAATGGAAAGTGACAAGTGGTTATCGGAAAATCGGAATGGAAAACTAATAGCCTTAAGCTATTTCTATTTTCTATATGTTACTGGTATACCGTGGATTTTTTTCCTTTGCAATTTCAAGTGACGTAAGTTTTTGCTGAATTTCATAATTTGCTTTGCAAAGTGTCTTAAGAAGGACTCTTTCCTTTCGAAAGGGTCTTAAGAAGGACCCTTTCCATTAAAAAGTGTCTTAAGAAGGACCTTTTCTTTTGGAAAGGGTCTTAAAAAGAAATCTTTTCATTGGAAAGGGTCTTAAAAAGGAATCTTTTCATTGGAAAGGGTCTTAAAATCTACCCTTTTCCTTGGACAGGGTATTTAGAAGCACGATTTAAGCTCCATTCAGCTCGTCTTTAAAGACTCCCTTCAGTTCGCCTATAAAGACTCCCTTCAGCTCGTCTATAAAGACTCCCTTTAGCTGCTCTATAAGGACTCCCTTCAGCTCAGATTTTTTAAAAAGTACTTTTCATAAATCGTGGATTTTTTAAAATATACTTTTTCATAAATCGTGGATTTAAAAAAAAATTCTTTCATAAATCGTGGATTTTTAAAAAAAATATTTTTTTCATAAGTCGAGGATTTTTAAAAAAATATTTTTTCATAAATCGAGGATTTAAAAAAAAAATCATAAATAGTAGTTTTTAAAAAAAAAATGGTGTTTCATAAATTGTGGATTTTTTAAAAAATATTTTTTCATAAATCGTGAATTTTTCAAAAAATATTTTTTCATAAATCGTGGATTTTTTAAAAAATATTTTTTCATAAATCGAGGATTTTTTAAAAAATATTTTTTTCATAAATCGTGGATTTTTTAAAAAATATTTTTTCATAAATCGTGGATTTTTTAAAAAATATTTTTTTCATAAATCGTGGATTTTTTAAAAAATATTTTTTTCATAAATCGTGAATTTTTTAAAAAATATATTTTTCATAAATCGTGGATTTTTTAAAAATATATTTTTCATAAATCGTGGATTTTTTAAAAATATATTTTTCATAAATCTTGGATTTTTTAAATATATATTTTTCATAAATCGTGGATTTTTTAAAAATATATTTTTCATAAATCGTGGATTATTTAAAAAATATTTTTTCATAAATAGGGGATTTTTCAAAAAATATTTTTTCATAAATCGTGGATTTTTTAAAAAATATTTTTTCATAAATCGTGGATTTTTTAAAAACATATTTTTCATAAATCGTGGATTTTTTAAAAATATATTTTCGTAAATCATGGATTTTTTAAAAATATATTTTCGTAAATCATGGATTTTTTAAAAATATATTTTCGTAAATCATGGATTTTTTAAAAATATATTTTTCATAAATCGTGGATTTTTTAAAAAATATTTTTTCATAAATCGTGGATTTTTTAAAAAATATTTTTTCATAAATCGTGGATTTTTTAAAAAATATTTTTTCATAAATCGTGGATTTTTTAAAAAATATTTTTTCATAAATCGTGGATTTTTTACAAAATATTTTTTCATGAATCGTGGATTTTTTAAAAAATATTTTTTCATAAATCGTGGATTTTTTAAAAAATATTTTTCATAAATCGTGGATTTTTTTTTTTAAAAAAATATTTTTTCATAAATCGTGGATTTTTTTTTAAAAAAATATTTTTTCATAAATCGTGGATTTTTTTTTAAAAAAATATTTTTTCATAAATCGTGGATTTTTTAAAAAATATTTTTTCATAAATCGTGTATTTTTTAAAAAATATTTTTTCATAAATCGTGGATTTTTTAAAAAATATTCTTTCATAAATCGTGGATTTTTTAAAAAAATATTTTTTCATAAATCGTGGATTTTTTAAAAAATATTTTTTCATAAATCGTGGATTTTTTCAAAAATATTTTTTCATAAATCGTGGATTTTTTCAAAAATATTTTTTCATAAATCGTGGATTTTTTAAAAAATATTTTTTCATAAGTTTTGGTGTATATATTAAAAATATTTTTTCATAAATCGTGGATTTTTTAAAAAATATTTTTTCATAAATCGTGGATTTTTTAAAAAATATTTTTTCATAAATCGTGGATTTTTTTAAAAATATTTTTTCATAAATCGTGGATTTTTTAAAAAATATTTTTTCATAAATCGTGGATATTTTAAAAAATATTTTTTCATAAATCGTGGATTTTTTAAAAAATATTTTTTCATAAATCGTGGATTTTTTAAAAAATATTTTTTCATAAATCGTGGATTTTTTAAAAAATATTTTTTCATAAATCGTGGATTTTTTAAAAAATATTTTTTCATAAATCGTGGATTTTTTAAAAAATATTTTTCATAAATCGTGGATTTTTTAAAAAATATTTTTCATAAATCGTGGATTTTTTAAAAAATATTTTTTCATAAATCGTGGATTTTTTAAAAAATATTTTTTCATAAATCGTGGATTTTTTAAAAAATATTTTTTCATAAATCGTGGATTTTTTAAAAAATATTTTTTCATAAATCGTGGATTTTTTAAAAAATATTTTTTCATAAATCGTGGATTTTTTAAAAAATATTTTTTCATAAATCGTGGATTTTTTAAAAAATATTTTTTCATAAATCGTGGATTTTTTAAAAAATATTTTTTCATAAATCGTGGATTTTTTAAAAAATATTTTTTCATAAATCGTGGATTTTTTAAAAAATATTTTTTCATAAATCGTGGATTTTTTAAAAAATATTTTTTCATAAATCGTGGATTTTTTAAAAAATATTTTTTCATAAATCGTGGATTTTTTAAAAAATATTTTTTCATAAATCGTGGATTTTTTAAAAAATATTTTTTCATAAATCGTGGATTTTTTAAAAAATATTTTTTCATAAATCGTGGATTTTTTAAAAAATATTTTTTCATAAATCGTGGATTTTTTAAAAAATATTTTTTCATAAATCGTGGATTTTTTAAAAAATATTTTTTCATAAATCGTGGATTTTTTAAAAAATATTTTTTCATAAATCGTGGATTTTTTAAAAAATATTTTTTCATAAATCGTGGATTTTTTAAAAAATATTTTTTCATAAATCGTGGATTTTTTAAAAAATATTTTTTCATAAATCGTGGATTTTTTAAAAAATATTTTTTCATAAATCGTGGATTTTTTAAAAAATATTTTTTCATAAATCGTGGATTTTTTAAAAAATATTTTTTCATAAATCGTGGATTTTTTAAAAAATATTTTTTCATAAATCGTGGATTTTTTAAAAAATATTTTTTCATAAATCGTGGATTTTTTAAAAAATATTTTTCATAAATCGTGGATTTTTTAAAAAATATTTTTCATAAATCGTGGATTTTTTAAAAAATATTTTTCATAAATCGTGGATTTTTTAAAAAATATTTTTTCATAAATCGTGGATTTTTTAAAAAATATTTTTTCATAAATCGTGGATTTTTTAAAAAATATTTTTTCATAAATCGTGGATTTTTTAAAAAATATTTTTTCATAAATCGTGGATTTTTTAAAAAATATTTTTTCATAAATCGTGGATTTTTTAAAAAATATTTTTTCATAAATCGTGGATTTTTTAAAAAATATTTTTTCATAAATCGTGGATTTTTTAAAAAATATTTTTTCATAAATCGTGGATTTTTTAAAAAATATTTTTTCATAAATCGTGGATTTTTTAAAAAATATTTTTTCATAAATCGTGGATTTTTTAAAAAATATTTTTTCATAAATCGTGGATTTTTTAAAAAATATTTTTTCATAAATCGTGGATTTTTTAAAAAATATTTTTTCATAAATCGTGGATTTTTTAAAAAATATTTTTTCATAAATCGTGGATTTTTTAAAAAATATTTTTTCATAAATCGTGGATTTTTTAAAAAATATTTTTTCATAAATCGTGGATTTTTTAAAAAATATTTTTTCATAAATCGTGGATTTTTTAAAAAATATTTTTTCATAAATCGTGGATTTTTTAAAAAATATTTTTTCATAAATCGTGGATTTTTTAAAAAATATTTTTTCATAAATCGTGGATTTTTTAAAAAATATTTTTTCATAAATCGTGGATTTTTTAAAAAATATTTTTTCATAAATCGTGGATTTTTTAAAAAATATTTTTTCATAAATCGTGGATTTTTTAAAAAATATTTTTTCATAAATCGTGGATTTTTTAAAAAATATTTTTTCATAAATCGTGGATTTTTTAAAAAAATATTTTTTCATAAATCGTGGATTTTTTAAAAAATATTTTTTCATAAATCGTGGATTTTTTAAAAAATATTTTTTCATAAATCGTGGATTTTTTAAAAAATATTTTTTCATAAATCGTGGATTTTTTAAAAAATATTTTTTCATAAATCGTGGATTTTTTAAAAAATATTTTTTCATAAATCGTGGATTTTTTAAAAAATATTTTTTCATAAATCCCCTACACCACTACCCCTGTGCATAAGCTTTTGACTGGTAAAATTCAAAATATTAAAATTGGGATAGCTTAGCGCCTTTGCTCTGAATGTCTTCATTAATAAAGGTCAGTACAACTGAAATAAAAACATGGAAATGTGGGATGTACGCCAAACATCAGTAGGCTTCTTTTTCTCTCAGACCGTTTAGATGCGTTACAGACTTTTTGGCCAAAAACCAACTTATAATACCCTCCCCACATTGTGGTGTAGGGAATAATCACAATACATTTTGAAAATCATGTGGTTCTAATACATCCTCCATTATTTTCAAATTATGTTTATTTATGTGAAATAGGCTAATAAAGACAATTGTGGGAAGTGCTGCTTAAAGCTGACGTTTTGCTACTGCAAGTATTTTTTATACGCCAATTGTTCTGACACAAGTTTACATCTGAAAAGTTTGTAATTAAATACTTTGTTGATTGTAAGCTCGGCGATAACTAGGAGGGAAGGAAAGCAATTGAAAAGAGGGCCGCAAATACATAGGGCCCTATAACAGATGTCGTTTTAAAATAGTATATCTTTTGATAGATAATGTGGCCAACTTTATATATATAGAAGTCCTTAGGAAATGCGATGCTATGCCTCCAGGGTTTCGAACTCACAACTTAAAGTACGGTGAATCCCTCTTCGAAAGATACCTATTATGCATTTCAACAGATACTGGCTTTCAAGAGGTCTTCTTTTTATATGACGCTTAAAAACGATTCCTTAAATATGAAGTCTTTCTGAAGGTTTGCCTAATAAAATGCTAATTCAATATTTTGATGCAAAGATAAATAATTTTTTATGATAATAAAAAGTTGAACCAACTTTATTCACCCTCATCCGCCCCTGTACTGTACGCCTGAAGACGCCGAGACACAAATGAACAGTCACAACACAAACACAATTACCCACTCTGTAATTAATTAAGGAAATTCCGCTGCTATCAGCGAAATTTAATAACCAGTTGCGGGTACTTTTGTCGTTGACTGAGCAGCCAGCCAGCCAAGGGAACCTTCTTAATTCTAATCTACAACAACTATAGACAACAACAACGAGGCACACCAGATAAATACTACTAACAACAATCAAAATATAAATTTATTAAAAACAATAACAAACAAATATGAAAAGCAGCAGAAGCCACCAGCAGTAGTCAGATGTCTCTGTGCTGCTAAATTACAAATTTCTTGAATGCCATTGAAAAAAAAACTATTGCGGGCAAGTGAAAACAATTAAAATTTAAGGCATGCAGAGACTGTGGCAGCACTCTACGAAAAGTTGAAGAAGCACTAAAAAAACAAATATTGTTATGGACCTAAAAAAATCGTCCATCGTTAGTAACAAGTTTATCATAACACTAACCCAAATATCAATGAGAACCAAATGCAAAACTTTAGAACACATGCCGTGCTCAACAAATTAAATTTTGTATCTGCAATCATATGGTATGTTCCAGAACTGCAAGAATCTATTAATTTTTACTATTTTTTTCCGATAACATAAAGGAAAAAATGTTATCGTAGTAAAAAATAGTAGCTTCTTGCAGGTTCTGGAACAGACCAAATATTATTTTAAATATTAGTGTAGTAACTGTGTGAATAAATATTCACTCCTAAAAGTAGGCCATTGTTATGTTGTTGAGCGGTGAAAGTCTTAGCTGCGTAATTATCTCCAGTAGATGGCGGGCGTATCGCATTATTCCTCATATTAAAAACTTTAAATTTTGTCTTCTTCTTTTTTCTTCTAATTTAATCTTTGCGCTATCTTGTTTTATATTTACCGAATCCAGGAACACACTTTTAAAAATAAGTTAGTACTTTTTTTGGCATAACTATTGTGAAGCCTCGAATATTGAAGATTTTCTAGCGTTCTTATTTACGACTACGACTTTGGCCTTATTTTTTTCAATAGTCAGTCTTAATCGCTGTGTCGTTATATATCGTACTAGCAAAGTGCCCGTTACTTCGTATGTGGAAAGGATATAAAGGACAAATAAACAATATTTAATATGGATATGGTGAACACTGGGGTGACGTAGGGGATGGAAGATACCAAGCAACGGTCCTGACCGGTTTTAACATGGCAAAGCCCAGGATTTATCTTGGTCCCTCTTTCATCCCAAGTGGACACTGACCTCCCCGTGGTGTCACCTGGGGAACTGCCTTTAACACCCGTTAAAGGTAGTGAGTTAACATGTGCCGCGCGTTCACCCATAAGAACGTTAAAAACTTGTGTTTGGGCGTCGGGTTAGTAACCCTCCCCTAGAAAAACAGCCTACTATGAAAAAACGAAAGAAAAGAAAAACAAACCCCTCTAAAGTTGACGAACCCCGCAAACGTTTTAAGGACCATGATCTGGGAATCTGCACCTGGAATATTCGCACTCTTTATAGAGAAGGTGCAGTCTTCGCATTGGCAGACGTACTTGAAAAGTACTTTTGAAAAGTACTTTTCAAGTACGTCTGCCAATGCGAAGACTGCACCTTCTCTATAAAGAGTGCGAATATTCCAGGTGCAGATTCCCAGATCATGGTCCTTAAAACGGCCGATATTACTGCCATACAGGAAATACGATGGATTGGGAAAGGCGTCACAACAACACCAGAAGGTGACGCACTGTATTATAGCTGCCATGACACAAATCATGAGTTTGGTTGCGGATTCGTAGTTAGTCGGAGGCTAAAACATCTGGTATCAAGCTTCACCCCAGTGAATGAAAGAATTGCTGCAATTCGAATAAAAGCTAAATTCTTCAACATCAGCATTATCTGCGCTCATGCCCACTGAAGAAAAGGACGAACTGACCAAAGATATATTTTACGAGCGCTTAGAAGAAACATATGACCGTTGTCCTGCCCATGACATTAAAATCATTCTAGGCGATTTTAATGCCAAACTTAGAAAGGAGAATATCTTTGGCCCAACAGTCGGGAAATTCAGTCTCCACAGTGAAACATCTGACAATGGTATGAGGCTGATAGACTTTGCAGCGGCAAAAAACATGGTAGTTAGCAGCACCAGAGTTCAACATCTCGACATCCATAAAGGCACCTGGCTGTCTCCAGATCAGAAAACAAGAAATCAAATTGGTCATGTTGTGATAGATAGAAGACATTCATTGAGCGTGTTGGAGGCGTTCCGAGGCGCAAACAAAGTACGAACAGACACAACACGAAAGTTAGACATCGGTAAGCTGTAATCAAAACAGATAGCCACAGCATATTCCACTCAGCTAGCCCAATTGCTTAATCAAAGCACTCCTCATCCTGATAACATATCAGCGCAATGGCAAAGTATTGCCCACTCCATGCAAACAGCCGCAAAATCCGTACTTGGATATCAGAGACCTCCACCAAGGAATCCATGGTATGATCAGGAGTGTCGTGCTGCTACTGAAGGGCTACTTTACAATCCGTAGCAACGCGTAGCGCATGAGAGAGATATCGGGGGAAAAGGAGAGAGGAGAAACGTCTTTTCCGCAGGAAAAAGAGGGAGTGTGAAAAAATCGAGATGTACTGGAACCAGAATGAAGTCCGAAAATTCTACCAACGAGTCAAGCATCAAACTGATGGCTTTGGTACAGGCACATCCTCCTGTAGAACCCAGCAAGATAATTTGGTAACTGATACAGATAGTGTGCTCAGGTTATGGAAAGAACATTTTTCCAAACTGTTGGTATCCAATAGTAGCGAAGACGGCGAAGATACCATAGATCCAATCCCAGAAGATGGTATTGAATGTATACCGCCCGGCTAAGATGAGGTAAAGACAGCAATAAACCGGCTGAAGAATAATAAGGCAGCAGGAGCTGATGGCCTACCAGCCGAGCTGTTTAAAACCGGAGGCGACACACTGAGCACTCAGCTAGTTGGCTCCATCTGGCAGGAAGAACGCGTACCCGACGATTGGAACCTGAGCATCCTGTATCCCGTCCATAAGAAAGGAGATAAGACTTTATGCTCCAACTATAGGGGCATGAGTCTTCTCCCTATCGCCTACAAGATAGTGTCAGGGATATTGTGCGAACGACTAAAGCCCATGGTACATTCCCGCTACGTTCAAAGGTATTCCAATCAATGCCTGAATTTGGTATCCCCGCAAAGCTCATTCGGCTTTGTAAAATTACTCTAACTGACACAAGATCTTCAGTTAAATTAGGAAAGAACCTCTCCGAAGAGTTTTGTACCAAAAGAGGTTTCAGACAAGGAGACATCCTTTCGTGTGAAAAGGTTATACGAGAGGCAAACGTCAAAAGAAGTGGCACAATCTACACCAATAGCCACATGTTACTTGCTTATGCAAGAAACCTTAGCTTAAATCTCCAAGATGGAAGAAGGTACCGGAGCTGGCGTCTACTGCGAAAAGCTTTGCCTCGAATACTCATATAGGTTGAACAGCGACTGTAGTGTTTTGCAAGCAGAAATCTTCGCGATCAAAATGGCCGCAGAGTTGATAAAAAGTCTGGATGCAGAAATCTTTGAACCGGTGACTATCTTCGTTAATAGTCAGCCGGCTCTTAAAGTTATCAAATCCTACAATATCAAGTCTGAGGCCGTTCTTGAGTGTAGAACTGCTTTGGCGAACCTCACAAACTCTGTCCGACTCTGCTGGGTACCGGGACACTGTGACATTGTGGGAAACGAGAAGGCAGATGAACTGGCTAGACATGGATCCCAATCAACAAGTCTAGCAATCACTGATTCAATCAAACCTCCTATATGTCACCTTTTTCGGAGAGTGGAGACGTTCTTTGAAGAACGAGCCAAGGAACTATGGCATAATGAACCAAGGTGCAATGTGTCAAGGGCCATTTGGCCGACTCTATCAACAAACAGAACAACTACACTCTTTAATTTGAACAAGTCAGAAATCAGGGTATTAACGGGAGTTATTACCGGTCATTGCAACATTCGAGCTTTTATCGGCAAATGACAGGATGATGTCGTGGACTATTGCAGGCTCTGTGAAGATGAGGAGGAAACGGAGACTATTGAGCATATTTTATGTCGTTGACCGATGTTAACTCGAAAGCGATATAGATTAACAGGAGTATGCTTTCATCCAAGCTTTAACCTTCTACTCAAACATGGAACCAACAATCATAAACAACATCATCAAACATTTGAATTGGCTGGGACGGCGCGACCCATAAGCGTAAATACTTCTCTGACAGTCTTCTACCATCACCAAATAAACCACCCTCTTTTCTTTATTACATCTTCATCTTTAATAATCTATTTATTATTACTTTCCCAACCCCACCCTCTTTTCTTTACTTTTCTCTTCTTTTGTCTTTTCAGGTAATTCTGAACCTCTTTTTTCTGATTTATGGATGATCACAAAGGACCGAGTGGCGTAGTCAATATATATTGGCTACACATCCCCAAACCTAACCCAACCTACTTGCTTATGCTGATGAGATAGACATCATGGGACGATCAGTAAAAGAAGTAACCGATACCTTTATGAAGGTCGAAGGAGAATCTGCTAAAGTGGGTGTGGCGGTAAACGGTGAGAAGACCAAGTTGATGGTGTCGACGCGCAATGCGTCCATTGAGGTCGGACCAACTGTTGAAGTTGGTTCCTATAATTTTGAGGTAGTAAAAGACTTTGTCTACCTCGGCACAGTAAAAACAACAAACGACATCAGTTGTGAAATAAAAAGTAGAATTGTATTGGCCAACAGATGCTACTTTGGTTTAAGTAAGCAGTTTAAAAACAAAGCCACATTTCGTCAAACAAGAATAAAGCTTTACAACACACTGATACTACCCGTGCTGATGTATTGTTCCGAAGCCTGGGAACTTGCGCAAGCAGACATGGCAGTGATTGGTGTGTTTGAAAAAAAATTCTTCGAAAGATCTACGGACCAATCTGGGTAGACGGTGAATATGGACGTCGCATGAACCACGAGCTGTATCTGCTATACAACGACATCAGTATAGTTAAACGTATCGAGATGCAGCGATTGCGTTGGCTAGGGCATATAATAAGAATGAGCGATGACGAACCCGCTAAAAATGATTATAAATTCAAGCCACATGGCGGTGCACGCAGAATTGGCAGGCCAAGGAATAGATGGCGCAAACAAGTGTATGAAGTGATGAAAAGGCGCGGTATTCCAGAAAGCGAAGCACTAAACAGAGATAATTCGAGATCTTTTCTTAGTTCGGCCTATGGAAGAAATGTTCTGTAATGGTCCAGCTAAGTAAGTAAGTAAGTTGCAAAGAAGCGTTTTTATTTTAATCAATTCAATTCAGCATTAGATTCAAAAAGTAAATGAAAGATAATTCGAGATATTGGTGTTGGTAAAACGAAGACTTTTGACACCTGCTCCACAAATGCAAATGACCTTAAGAAATCATCAAATGACCTTAAGAAATCAAGCTTATCGACTCTTCAATGGTTTTGATAGAACTATTGATGCATCATCTACTGGCGAGAGTGATTTCGAATGCAGATGTGTTTCTCAGGAAGAATTTCAATATTGTTTTAAACATATTAAATCGAATGTCGTCGGACCTGATGGAGTTTATCCAAAATTGTTCACAAACTTTTTCAATACGATTCTGTGTTCAAGCACTTACCCCAGCTTTTGAAGACAAGAAAAAATTGTTCCTGTTCATATATCACCAAAGTATTCGAGAAAATCATACATCAGCAAATATAACTGAAGTCTCGGAGGCAATAAAAAGTGAAATTGATGACAACATGATGAGTTTCTTTGTGTTGCTCGACCTCTCAAAAGCTTTTGACACTGTCGACCATAACAACAACCATCCATCTCTAATTATCTTCCAATACCGCTTACAGTGGATACTTTTTTCTATGTATGCCTACGATCTTCCTTATCAACTAATATATATGTAGTAAAAGCCATATGTATGCAGACGACATACAAATCTATCAAAGCAGTCCCTAAAACAGTCTTAATCAATGTGTAATTAAAGTATTGAATGATGATTTCGGGAGAGTGAGCAAATGGACCAATGCTAGGTTAGGTTTAAGGATGCGCAGCCCTCTATTAGAATAGGTGACTGCTTCACTCGGAGACCGTTGGTCCATTGTGTTCATCCTGTGTAGGCTATTTAAAGATGATGGAGATGATGATTTAAAGATGATGATGGAGGTGTGTTGTTAAGATGAAGGAGACGGTAGAGTGTTGATGCAGCTTGATGAGATGAGGAAGATAGGATAGAGATGATGGTGAGTGTGGGAGATGTAAAGATTGACGCCAAGGAGATATCTGGAAAGGTGAAAAGAGTATGATTATTAAGGGTTGTTAAGGGTCTTTGCCAAGCCGTGCTAGATGTCTGGCAAAGTTGAGTAGGACGATTGGATCTATGTTAGACAGGAAGGTTAGAGTGTCTATCTCATATCTGCCTAGTGTACGTTATCTCCTTGTTTGCAACATGGGACACCTACAAAGCATATGTTCGACAGTCTCTCTCTCCTCCGCATCTTCACATAGTCTGCAGTAGTCAATGCCACTGTCGTCCCATTTTGAAGTTAGGGACCTCACTCTGCAGTGACCTGTTATAAGTCCCACCTCGATTTTTATCCCTAACTTATCAAGTGAGAGTAGGGAAGCCGTTATTCGACGAGAAACCACAGGCCAGATTGCCTTGGATACCCTGCAACCAGGTTCCAATAGCCATCTTTGATGTGCTTTCTCATTGAAGATCTCCCGAAGTTTGCCGATGTAATGGCACATCGGTGGCCGGACGGTTTCATCTACTGATAAGTCGATAGACCTAGAGCCACCTCGAGCCAGTTCATCTGCTACTTCGTTTCCCATGATGTTGCTATGACCCGGAACCCAACATAACTTTACGATATCGTGTATATCCTGCAGAGCTCTCCTACAATCAAGAATAGCTCTTGAATTTATGGTCCGTGACTTGAGAGCCTTCAGGGCCGCTTGACTATCGACATATATAGTCACCGGTCCTGTAAGACTGCCTGCAAGCCATTTCACCAATTCAGCTGCTTTCTCGATAGCAAAAATCTCCGCCTGAAAAACACCACAGTTATCGTCAAGCTCATATGAGTTTTTTATTAGTGGATTCTCGCAGTAGACGCCAGCGGCAGTACCTTCTTCCATCTTGGACCCGTCGGTGTAAATTGCCAGACCGTCCAGAGGAGATATGCACTCAGCCCAGGCGTCTCTGCTTGTGAAGATAACAGTTAAGGAGTCAAACTTGAATGAGGTAGGCATATAGTCGCTTACGCAACCATTGTCACGTAACTCAAGTCGACTATCAACTAGTTTTAGGACATTCGAGTGTCCAAAGTGTGAACCACGCCAACACCCTGACTCCCGGAGTCTAAAAACAGTTCTCGCCGCCTGAAACTGGATTAGGATATCCAGAGGTTGGAGATCCAGGATGACGTTTAAAACAGCTTGAGGAGTGCTTTTAGTCGATCCGGTAATCAGCAGTGACGCGGTTCTTTGTACACTCGATAATTTGGAGAGTAACGCTTTGTTCATAAGAGCTTGCCCCCAGACCAGTCCACCATAGGTAAGTATGGGCAGGACCACGGTTACATACAGCCAGTGTATGATCTGTGGTCTCAATCCCCAGCTTTTCCCAATGGAGTTCTTACAGGAATAGAGTGCCATGAGTCCTTTCTTCGTTCGCTCCTCTACATTTCTTTTCCATGACAAGCGATGGTCCAGAATAGTGCCGAGGTATTTAGCTTCCGTAGAATATTCCAAGGCCACCCCGTCCAGGACTGGAGGCTCGAAATTTGGGAACTTTGCGTTTCTTAGTGAATAGTACAAGCTCGGGTTTTTCCAGGTTTACTCCCAGGCCATTGTTCTGGGCCCAGTTTGCGAGTTGTACTAATGCTCTTTGCATGAGCTCAGACAGTGTTGGCAAGAATTTGCCACTTATCAGCACAACCAGCGTAGGCGACCACCTTGATCTTCAGCCGATCGAAGCACACAAGTATTTCATTTAGTACCAGAAGCCATAACAGAGGTGAGAGAACTGCTCCCTGCGGAGTGCCTCTGTTAACAGATTTCCTCACGGAACTCTCTCCTATGGATGAGTTGATGATTCTACTTTTCAGCATCTCATAAATCCATTCCACAAGGATGGAAGAAATAACTGCTTTGCTGAGAGCATTGTGGATTGATTCAAGCTTCACGTTATTGAAAGCCCCCTCTATATCAAGGAATGCCGCCAGCGTGAAGCCTGAATTTTCCTTATGCTTCTCAACATGACCGACCACCTCATGCATGGCAGTCTCCACTGATTTGCCCTTAGTGTAGGCATGTTGTGATTTGCTGATGTTGTTGGGGTTTAATTGTGTTCTAATTTCAAGATCCAGTAACCTTTCTAATGTCTTCAAAAGAAAGAAAGACTAAATGGTCTGTAGTCTTTGGGGATTTATGTCACCTTAACCCCCTTCCACAGACCAGGTATGTACGATAACAATAAACAAGCCTTGAAAATTTCTACCAGGATTGATAGCGCCGGCTCAGCCACATTCTGTAGCATTGCCGGTATTATACCATCCGGTCCCGGTGATTTATAAGGCTGGAAACTGTTGATCGCCCACCGAATTCTTGTGTGATTAGTTATTCTGTCAATCAGCTGTTCATCCTCGACGGTTTGGACTCGACTGAGATTTGCTCCGTGCATAATTATCCACAAAATGCATTATTTTCCATAAAAATAACCTTCATTCGGTGTGTACTTCCTTTTGACTTACTTACTTACTTAGCTGGCCCATTACAGAACATTTGTTCTATAGGCCGAACTAAGAAGAGATCTCCATTCCTCTCTATTTGTTGCGTTGCACTCTGGAATACCGCGCCTTTTCATCTCATCATCCACTTGTTTGCGCCATCTATGCCTTGGCCTGCCAATTCTGCGTGCACCGCCATGTGGCATGTATTCATACGCCTTTTTAGCGGGTTCATCATCGCTCATTCTTCTGCTATGGCCTAGCCAACGCAATCGCTGCATCTCGATACGTTTAACTATATTGATGTCGTTGTATAGCAGATACAGCTCGTGGTTCATACGACGTCGATATTCACCTTCAACGCAGATTGGTCCGTAGATCTTTCGAAGAATTTTTCTCTCAAACACACCAAGCACTGCCATGTCTGCTTGCGCAAGTACCCAGGCTTCGGAGCCATACATCAGCACGGGTAGTATCAGTGTTTTGTAGAGCGTTATTTTTGTTTGACGAGATGTGGCCTTGTTTTTAAACCGCTTACTTAAATCAAAGTAGCATCTGTTGGCCGAAACAATTCTTCTTTTTATTTCACAACTGATGTCGTTTGTTGTGTTTACGGAGATGCCGAGGTAGACGAAATCTTTTACTACCTCAATATTATAGGAACCAACATCCACAGTCGGTCCGAGCTCAATGGATGCATTGCGCGTCGACACCATCAACTTGGTCTTCTCACCGTTTACCGCCAGACCCACTTTAGCAGATTCTCCTTCGACCTTTATAAAGGTATCAGTTACTTCTTTTACTGATCGGCCCATGATGTCTATATCATCAGCATAAGCAAGTAACATGGGACTATTGGTGTAGATTGTGCCACTTCTTTTGACGTTTGCCTCTCGTATAACCTTTTCTAGCAGGATGTTGAAGAGGTCACACGAAAGACTGTCTCCTTGTCTGAAACCTCTTTTGGTACCAAACTCTTCGGAGAGGTTCTTTCCTATTTTAACTGAGGGCCTCGTGTCAGTTAAAGTCATTTTACAAAGTCGGATGAGCTTTGCGGGAATACCAAATTCAGACATGGCTTGGAATACCTTTGAACGCAGCGGGCTGTCGAAGGCTGCTTTATAATCGACAAAAAGGTGATAGGTGTCGATCTGCATCTCTTGGGTCTTCTCCAGGATTTGGACTTGATGGTGGACTTGCCAGGTCTAAAGCCGCATTGGTATGGTCCAATTATCTCGTTGACCATAGGCTTTAGTCGTTCGCACAATATCCCTGACACGATCTTGTAGGCAATAGGGAGTAGACTTATGCCCCTATAGTTAGAGCATACAGTCTTATCTCCCTTCTTGTGGACGGGGCACAGGATACTCAGGTTCCAATCGTCGGGTACTCGTTCTTCCTGCCAGATGGTGCTAACTAGCTGATGAATACACCTTATCAGCGTGTCGCCTCCGGTTTTGAACAGCTCGGCTGGTAAGCCATCGGCCCCTGCTGCCTTATTATTCTTCAGCCGATTTATTGCCGTCTTTACCTCATCTTGGCTGGGCGGTATACATTCAATACCATCTTCTGGGATTGGGACTGTGGTATCTTCGTCGTCTTCGCTGCTATTGGATACCAACAGATTTGAAAAATGTTCTTTCCATATCCTGAGTACACTATCTGTATCAGTTACCAAATTACCTTGCTGGTCTCTACAGGAGGATGTGCCTGTACCAAAGCCATCAGTTTGATGCTTGACTCTTCGGTAGAATTTTCGGACTTCATTCTGGCTCCTGTACATCTCGATTTTTTCACACTCCCGCTTTTCCATCTCTCTCTTTTTCCTGCGGAAAAGACTTTTCTCCTCTCTCCTTTTCTCCCTGTATCTCTCTCGTGCGCTACGCGTTGCTACGGATTGTAAAGTAGCCTTATATGCCGCATTTTTCTCTTCGGTGGCAGCACGACACTCCTCATCATACCATGGATTCCTTGGTGGAGGTCTCTGGTATCCAAGTATGGATTTTGCGGCTGTTTGCATGGAGTGGGCAATGCTTTGCCATTGCGCTGATATGTTATCGGGATGAGGAGTGCTTTGATTAAGCAATTGGGCTAGTTGAGTGGAATATGCTGTGGCTATCTGTTGTGATTGCAGCTTACCGATGTCTAACATTCGTGTTGTGTCTGTTCGTACTTTGTTTGCTACGTTTAAGCGGGTGCGTACCTTTGCTGCAACAAGGTAGTGGTCCGAATCAATGTTTGCGCCTCGGAACCATCGTACATCCAACACGCTCGATGAATGTCTTCCATCTATCGCAACATGATCAATTTGGTTTCTTGTTTTCTGATCTGGAGACAGCCAGGTGCCCTTATGAATATCGAGATGATTAAATCTGGTACTGCTAACTACCATGTTTTTTGCAGCTGCAAAGTCTATCAGCCTCATACCATTGTCAGATGTTTCACTGTGGAGACTGAATTTCCCGACTGTTGGGCCAAAGATATTCTCCTTTCCAATTTTGGCATTAAAATCGCCTAGAATGATTTTAATGTCATGGGCAGGGCAACGGTCATATGTTTCTTCTAAGCGCTCGTAAAATATATCTTTGGTCTGTTCGTCCTTTTCTTCAGTGGGAGCATGAGCGCAAATAAAGCTGATGTTGAAGAATTTAGCTTTTATTCGAATTGCGGCAAGTCTTTCATTCACTGGGGTGAAGCTGGATACCAGATGTTTTAGTCTCCGACTAACTACGAATCCACAACCAAACTCATGCTTTACGTCATGACAGCTATAATACAGTGCGTCACCTTTAGGTGTTGTTGTGACGCCTTTCCCAATCCATCGTATTTCCTGTATGGCAGTAATATCGGTCTTGTACTTTTCAAGTACGTCTGCCAATGCGAAGACTGCACCTTCTCTATAAAGAGTGCGAACATTCCAGGTGCAGATTCGCAGATCATGGTCCTTAAAACGTTTGCGGGGTTCGTCAACTTTAGAGGGGTTTGTTTTTCTTTTCCTTCGTTTTTTCATAGTAGGCTGTTTTTTCTAGGGGAGGGTTACTAACCCGACGCCCAAACCCAAGTTTTTAACGTTCTTATGGGTGAACGCGCGGCACATGTTAGCTCACTACCTTTAACGGGTGTTAAAGGCAGTTCCCCAGGTGACACCACGGGGAGGTCAGTGTCCACTTGAGATGAAAGAGGGACCAAGATAAATCCTGGGCTTTGCCATGTTAAAACCAGTCAGGACCGTTGCTTGGTATCTTCCATCCCCTACGTCACCCTTCCTTTTGACTATCGCTGTATATTCAAATAGCCTCTAATATCCACAATAAATAAAATAGAAGAATCGCATCATTGACGGTTTATGGCGAGAATGAAACATTTCACAAATATTTTATTAATTTCAAAAGTCTATTATAAATTTTAACAATAAAAAACTGTTCCACTTGTTTCTTTTTTCACTTCATGCGCTTTTCCCCATTGCCCCTCAACTAGGCAGGTTTAGCAACTTATATGGAGTAGATGCAGCATTCGTGACTTTGAACCAGTAATTTGTTTATAATCGATATTTTTAATTATTGAATAAAGCTCAGGTGTTAGTCATTTCCAAGAAGTAGTTAAAGTGATAGCAGGTACGCCATTCGTCAAACCGCATGCAAAACAGAAGTTAACGAAGTAACATTTAAAACTTTTCGCAAGATTTGCAATACAAAACTCTGTTTATTTAATGAAATATGTCAAACTATACTTTAAATGTGTTCAGGGAAAGGTTTGCCCTTCGCTATGTCAATTGTTTAAAGAAAACGTAGTATCTCCATGACCCACTGTAGCGTACTTTCTCACATTGTTGATATTTATTTACATAGATTGAACAAGAAACCCCATTCACAAAAAATAAGATACGAACGAAATACTCACAACTAGTGCTGCGAACAGAGGAGACAATGACTGTGGCAGAGCGGCGGCAAAGACAGAAAACTTTAGAAGAGACTCAAAGCACGAAATGACATTGACAATGCTTTCAGTCAACAAACAACAACTAGACGAACGTTGGAAACGCTTAACATCGAATAGTAATAATAAATATAAATAATAATAATCAAAATTTGTTAACAAATGTGAAGCTGTGTGGCGCTAAAAGACGAAAAGAAAATCGGAAATCAAAGAAATTGTTTCACTTCCTCACAATGGGTAACGCTCAGGCCCGTAATTTTGATGCCAAATGTATGCCACAACAACGTCGTGGTAGCATGTATTGGAGTTTTCGTTATTCGTCTACACGCCGTAATCGGGATGCTAAATCCATGACGGTGTTTAATTCAAAAATGCCAATATCAGAATGGTTGGATTTATTAGATCTGAGGGAATATGAAAGTAGGTTTCTTTATCACAATGCGTAGTTCCTTTCATTCACATGCGGTTTATAGCTATTTTCCAGATCTACACCTGTGTCGATGATTTACTAGATTTGGATGATGCGGAGCTCAAAGAAATGGGTGTTCGCAATACCGAACATCGTTCGAAAATGTTATCGAGTTTAGTGCGTGTCCAAGCAAAACGTCGCCAATCGGTGAATATTGAAGGTAAGTTATGCAAATTGTGATAAATTGATTGAAGTAAGGGTGTGATATCAGGTTCCTCTACACCGGTCTAAAGCTCTAACTGAATTGTAGACATTGGGACGTCAATTATTTCAAACAATACACCATTTCCGCCATGAAATTTATTTTAGAGAATCTTTAATATAACAAAGTTAGTACCCCGACCGAAGACAAGGACGAGCAAAAGTAAGATATTTTTTAAGAGCTGTCCTGTACATGAGATAAAAAATTATTCTAAGAGAAGGGAAAGGAAAATATTATTGGCGCACAAGTCGGGAAGTTCAGTCTCCACAGGTAAACGTCTGACAATTGAACATGGTAGTTAGCAAGGCACATTTATATAAGGTATATGCATGAATTACAGCAACTAACAAATGTACAAAAACAACATTTTTGTTATTAAAAACTAAATGTCAAAAGAAAATATTGAATAATAGAAAGGATGCTTCTATAGACACTTTCTGAAGGAAAGGGTCCACCTATAGAACCTTTCTGAAAGAAAGAATCCACCTACAGAACCTTTCTGAAAGAAAGGATCCACCTATAGAACCTTTCTGAAAGAAAGGGTCCACCTATAGAACCTTTCTGAAAGAAAATGTGCTTCTACAGACAGACGCTTTCTGAAAAGGGTGCTTCTGGAGACGCTTTCTGAAAAGGGTGCTTCTATAGGCCCTTCCTGAAAGGAAGGGTGCTACTATAGGCCCTTCCTGAAAGAAAGGGTGCTTCTATAGACCCTTTCTGAAAGAAAGCGTGCTTCTATAGACACTTGCTGAAAGAAAGAGCGCTTCTATAGAAAAAAGGGTGCTTCTATACACCCTGAAAGAGTGCTTCTATAGACCTTTGCTGAAAGAAAGGGTGCTTCTTTAGCACATTTCTGAAAGAAAGGGTGCTTCTTTATCACATTTCTGAAAAAAAGGGTGATTCTATAGAACCTTTCTGGAAGAAAGGGTGCTTCTATAGAACCTTGCTGGAAGAAAGGGCGCTTCTATAGACCCTTTCTAAAAGAAAGTGTGCCTCTGAAGACCCTTTCCAAAAGAAAGAGTTCTTCTACAGACCCTTTCTGAAAGGAAGGGTACTTCAGAAGACCCTTTTTGAAAGGGAGGGTGCTTCTATAGAAAAAAGGGTGCTTCTATACACCCTGAAAGAATGCTTCTATAGACCTTAGCTGAAAGAAAGGGTGCTTCTTTAGCACATTTCTGAAAGAAAGGGTGCTTCTATAGAACCTTGCTGGAAGAAAGGGTGCTTCTATAGAACCTTGCTGGAAGAAAGGGTGCTTCTATAGAACCTTGCTGGAAGAAAGGGTGCTTCTATAGAACCTTGCTGGAAGAAAGGGTGCTTCTATAGAACCTTGCTGGAAGAAAGGGTGCTTCTATAGAACCTTGCTGGAAGAAAGGGTGCTTCTATAGAACCTTGCTGGAAGAAAGTGTGCCTCTGAAGACCCTTTCTGAAAGAAAGGGTCCTTCAGAAGACCCTTTCTGAATGAAGCGTACTTCTATATACTCTTTCCGAAAGAAAGGGTACTTCTATATACCCTTTCCGAAAGAAAGGGTACTTCTATGTACCCATTCCGAAAGAAAGGGTACTTCTATATACCCTTTGCGAAAGAAAGGGTACTTTTATATACCCTTTCCGAAAGAAAAGGTACTTCTATATACCCTATCCGAAAGAAAGGGTACTTCTATATACCCTTTCCGAAAGAAAGGGTACTTCTGTACTTCTATATACCCTTTCCGAAAGAAAGGGTACTTCTATATACCCTTTCCGAAAGAAAGGGTACTTCTGTATGCCCTTTCCGTAAGAAAGGGTGCTTCTATTGAACCTTGCTGGGAGAAAGGGCTCTTCTACAGACCCTTTCTGAAAGAAAGGGCACTTCTATAAGCCCTTTCTGAATGAAAGGGTACTTCTATATACCCTTTCCGAAAGAAATGGTGCTTCTTGCCCTTGCTGAAAAAAAGGGTGCAGACGCTTTCTGAAAGGAAAGGTGCTTCTATAGGCCCTTTCTGAAAGAAAGAGTCCACCTATAGAACCTTTCTGAAAGGAAGGGTGCTTCTACAGACGCTTTCTTAAAGGAAGGGTGCTTTCTTAAAGGAAGGGTGCTTAAAGGAAGGACGCTTTCTGATAGGAAGGGTACTTCTATAGACCTTTGCTGAAAGAGAGGGTGCTCCTATAGACACTTTATGAAAGAGAGGGTGCTTCTGCAGACCCTTTCTGAAAGAAAGGGTGCTTCTATAGTCCCTTTCTAAAAGAAAGGACGCTTCTATAGAACCTTGCTGGGAGAAAGGGTGCTCTTATAGAACCTTGCTGGGAGAAAGGGTGCTCTTATAGACCCTTTCTGAAAGAAATAGTGCCTCTGAAGACTCTTTCTGAAAGAAAGGGTGTTTCTATAGACCTTTGCGGAAAGAAAGGGTGCTTCTTTAGCCCATTTCTTGATGAAAGGGTGCTTCTATAGAACCTTGCTGGGAGAAAGGGTGCTTCTATAGAACTTTGCTGGGAGAAAGGGCGCTTCTACAGACCCTTACTGAAAGAAAGTGTACTTCTATATACCCTTTCTGAAAGAAATGGTGCTTCTATAGAACCTTGCTGGGAGAAAGGGCGCTTCTACAGACCCTTCCTCAAAGAAAGGGTGCTTCTATAGACCCTTACTGAAAAAAGGGTGCTTCTACAGACCCTTTCTGAAAGAAACGGTGCTTCTATAGGCCCTTTCTGAAAGAAAGGGTGCCTCTTTAGCCCATTTCTGAAAGAAAGGGTGCTTCTTTAGCCCATTTCTGAAAGAAATGGTGCTTCTTTAGCCAATTTCTGAAAGAAAGGCTGCTTCTTTAGCCCGATTCTGAAAGAAAGGGTGCTCCTTTAGTCCATTTCTGAAAGAAAGGGTGCTTCTTTAGCCCATTTCTGAAAGAAAGGGTGCTTCTTTAGCCCATTTCTGAATGAAATGCTGCTTCTTTAGCCCATTTCTGAAACAAAGGGTGCTTCTATATACCCTTTCCGAAAGAAAGGGTACTTATATACCCTTTTCGAAAGAAAGGGTACTTATATACCCTTTCGGAAAGAAAGGGTGCTTCTATAAACCCTTACTGAAAGAAAGTGTATTTCTATATACCCTTTCTGAAAGAAATTGTGCTTCTGCAGACCCTTTCTGAAAGAAAGGGTGCTTCTATATACCATTCTGAAAGAAAGGTTGCTTCTTTAGCCCATTTCTGAAAGAAATGCTGCTTCTTTAGCCCATTTCTGAAAGAAAGGCTGCTTCTTTAGCCCATTTCTGAAAGAAAGGCTGCTTCTTTAGCCCATTTCTAAAAGAAAGGGTGCTCCGTTAGTCCATTTCTGAAAGAAAGGGTGCTTCTTTAGCCCATTTCTAAAAGAAATGCTGCTTCTTTAGTCCATTTCTGAAAGAAAGGGTGCTTCTATATACCCTTTCCGAAAGAAAGGGTACTTATATACCCTTTCCGAAAGAAAGGGTACTTATATACCTTTTCCGAAAGAAAGGGTACTTATATACCCTTTCCGAAAGAAAAGGTGCTTCTATAAACCCTTTCTGCAAGAAAAGGTGCTTCTGCAGACACTTTCTGAAAGAAAAGGTGCTTCTGCATACCCTTTCTAAAAGAAAGGGTGCTTCTATAGACCTTTGCTGAAGGGTGCTTCTATAGACCTTTGCTGAAGGGTGCTTCTATAGACCTTTGCTGAAGGGTGCTTCTATAGACTCTTTCTGAAAGAAAGAGTGCGTCTATAGACCGTTTCTGAAAGAAAGAGTGCTTCTTTAGACCCTTTTTGAAAGAAGGGTGCTTCTAAAGACCTTTCTGAAAGAAAGGCTGCTTCTATAGACCCTTTCTTAAAGAAAGGCTGCTTCTATAGACCCTTTCTTAAAGAAAGGCTGCTTCTATAGCAGAGTAAGGAAATGTGACTCATGTGAGCATAAACAACTTGTGTAGACTCTAACTGGTGGTGAACGAAAGTAAATTTACGCTCACGTGAGTCACATTGCCTTACTCTGTTCTATAGACCCTTTCTCAAAGAAAGGGTGCTTCTATATTTTCTGTTGTTGTTGTTGCAGATGAAGTTTACGATTTTCGGAGAATTTTTCATTTTAAATTGAGTGTAGGCTACGGATGGTAAGCTAAAGTACTTTGACAGATTTATATTTGTGGACCTCTGAAATCAAAATTATGAATTTAAGTGAACAATTTTCAATGCCTCTGAAGTCTTTAAACAGATTCGGGCATTATAAATGTTCAAATCACCTCAGATACAAATTATTGCTTAAGAGAATGTTTAGTTTTGTCCCGCTAGAAATGTGGTTATTCTCTCCTCTAGTTTCCCCGCTAGATTTACATTGTATTTTATTTTTATTACATCTAAGTAGAAGACCTGAAAAGTGGCGCGGCATGTATGATGCATGTAAACTTATTGTCGTCCCAAGCTTAATTTATCTCGGCACTGATAACGCGCTAATCGTTGTGAACATTTGTGTCTCTTATTTTTTGCATTTCAGCTTGTGGCAACAGTAGCACTTCTTCGCCACTTCAGTTGAAGCGTAAAAACTCATGTCCGGCCATTCGTATGTCACGCGGCGGTATTTTGGAAGCGGATGTGGAAAAATCGGTTCTGAGAAATTCCATGCGAGAACAGAGGCCAAAAGTTAATAGTCCTGAGGAGAAGAGACGATTTACCTTTGGCGAAGCGGATATTATGTAAGTATTACATACAAATAAATATTATTTAAAGACAAAACTATAAAAATAGTGAAATCGAAGATCGTACATAAATGGAGAATATAAAAAATGAGAAATTGTCCGCAATGGGCATCCACCTGCGGGCAAGTGGGAAGTTTCACTGGCCATAAATTTCCTTAAGGACTTGAATCTTCTTCTATAGAAAAACACTTATTTAGAATAGTCAAATTTTTATTACTCCAGGACATAAATTAACTGTATGGGATACCTACAGTTACCACTTCAAACGAAATCTCAAGAGTCCTTAAAACAACAAACATTACTCGTGAGTCACTCCTCCTTCCTCTTTTTTTCATTTTTATATCCACACAAAACCCATGCATGACAGGATTACCGGCTCATAATAGTTCGACAGGATCATTACATCTACAAAATTCTTCAAAAAAGCAGCGCAAACGGCTGCCACACTTGACAACTCATTGAGTTGTAACGTTTGTTTCAAATGACGAAGAAGATGAATAAGAAGAAGCAGGACCCGTATGCCAACCAAACAATAACAAAAACAATTACCAACCATTCACCAGGACATTAAACACACCCCATCGTCATTTGTTGATGGGCGGCTATCCGTCCATCGGTGATGAAAAGTCATAACAAAAGATTTGCGCATGCCTGGGAAATTCGTTACATACACCACTCACTCACGGCCCTTGGGGAGAGTACATGCTCCTGAGAGAGTGAACGGAAAAGAGCCTTTTGTTGTTTTTGCTCTCTGTTATTTGGGTTGAGTTTTCATATGGCATAAGTGCATCCAACCAAACGGGGGTTGAAATACAGCTGCTCAGAACTGTCAGGATGTGCTCAGATGCAATATGGAAATGATACGAGGGGTGCTATGGGAAATAGTTATACAATTAAGAATAATGATTAAGGAAAGTTTTTTATAGAAGAAAACATGGAAGCCTTCTCACAGAATGAAGACTTGGAGCCTTCTTAGAAACACCGTTTCTTTCAGAAAGTAACTATAGAAGCACCCTTTCTTTCAAAAAGGATCTGTAGAGGCACCCTTTCTTTCAGAAAGGATCTATAGAGGCACCATTTCTCTCTGAAAGGGTCTATAGAAGCACCCTCTCTTTTAGAAGGGGTATATAGAATCACATTCTCTTTTAGAAAGGGTATATAGAATCACCCTTTCTTTCACAAAAGGTCAACAGAAGCACCCTTTCTTTCAGAAAAGGTCAACAGAAGCACCCTTTCTTTTAGAAAAGGTCAACAGAAGCACCCTTTCTTTCAGAAAAGGTCTACAGAGACACCCTTTCTTTCAGAAAAGGTCAACAGAAACCCCCTTTCTTTCAGAAAAGGTCAACAGAAGTACCCTTTCTTTCATAAAAGGTCAACAGAAGCACCTTTTGTTTCAGAAAAGGTCAACAGAAGCACCCTTTCTTTCAGAAAAGGTCAACAGAAGCACCCTTTCTTTCATAAAAGGTCAACAGAAGCACCCTTTCTTTCAGAAAAGGTCAACAGAAGCACCCTTTCTTTCAAAAAATGTCAACAGAAGCACCCCTTCTTTCATAAAAGGTCAACAGAAGCACCCTTTCTTTCAGAAAAGGTCAACAGAAGCAACCTTTCTTTCAGAAAAGGTTAACAGAAGCAACCTTTCTTTCAGAAAAGGTTAACAGAAGCAACCTTTCTTTCATAAAAGGTTAACAGAAGCACTCTTTCTTTCAGAAAAGGTCAACAGAAGCACCCTTTCTTTCATAAAAGGTCAACAGAAGAACCCTTTCTTTCAGAAAAGGTCAACAGAAGCACCCTTTCTTTCATAAAAGGTCAACAGAAGCACCCTTTCTTTCAGAAAAGGTCAACAGAAGCACCCTTTCTTTCAGAAAATGTCAACAGAAGCACCCTTTCTTTCAGAAAAGGTCAACAGAAGCACCTTCTCTTTCAGAAAAGGTCAACAGAAGCACCCTTTCTTTCAGAAAAGGTCAACAGAAGCACCCTTTCTTTCAGAAAAGGTCAACAGAAGCACCCTTTCTTTCAGAAAAGGTCAACAGAAGCACCCTTTCTTTCATAAAAGGTCAACAGAAGCACCCTTTCTTTCATAAAAGATCAACAGAAGCACCCTTTCTTTCAGAAAAGGTCAACAGAAGCACCCTTTCTTTCAGAAAAGGTCAACGGAACCACCCTTTCATTCATAAAAGGTCAACAGAAGCACCCTTTCTTTCAGAAAAGGTCAACGGAACCACCCTTTCATTCATAAAAGGTCAACAGAAGCACCGTTTGTTTCAGAAAAGGTCAACAGAAGCAGCCTTTCTTTCAGAAGAGGTCAACAGAAGCACCCTTTCTTTCAGAAAAGGTCAACAGAAGCACCCTTTCTTTCATAAAAGGTCAACAGAAGCACCCTTTCTTTCAGAAAAGGTCAGAAAGGGTCTATAGAAGCACCCTTTCTTTTAGAAAGGGTCTTTAGAAGCACCCTTTCTTTTAGAAAGGGTCCATAGACACACCCTTTCTTTTAGAAAGGGTCCATAGACACACCCTTTCTTTTAGAAAGGGTCCATAGAAACACCCTTTCTTTTAGAAAGGGCCCATATACACACCCTTTCTTTTAGAAAGGGTCCATAGACACACCCTTTCTTTTAGATAGGGTCCATAGACACACCCTTTCTTTTAGAAAGGGTCCATGGACACACCCTTTCTTTTAGAAAGGGTCCATAGACACACCCTTTCTTTTAGAAAGGGTCCATAGACACACCCTTTCTTTTAGAAAGGGTCCATAGACACACCCTTTCTTTTAGAAAGGGTCCATAGAAACACCCTTTCTTTTAGAAAGGGCCCATATACACACCCTTTCTTTTAGAAAGGGTCCATAGACACACCCTTTCTTTTAGATAGGGTCCATAGACACACCCTTTCTTTTAGAAAGGGTCCATGGACACACCCTTTCTTTTAGAAAGGGTCCATAGACACACCCTTTCTTTTAGAAAGGGTCCATAGACACACCCTTTCTTTTAAAAAGGGACCATAGGCACACCCTTTCTTTTAGAAAGGGTCCATAGAAGCACCCTTACTTTTAGAAAGAGTCTATAGAATCACCCTTTCTTTTAGAAAGGGTTCATAGAAGCACCCTTTCTTTTAGAAAGGGTCAATAGAAGCACCCTTTCTGAAAGTAAGGGTCTATAGAAGCACCCTTTCTTTTAGAAAGGGTTCATAAAAGCACCCTTTCTTTTAGAAAGGGTTCATAAAAGCACCCTTTCTTTTAGAAAGGGTTCATAAAAGCACCCTTTCTTTTAGAAAGGGTCCATAGAAGCACCCCTTTTTTAGGAAGGGTCTATAGAAGCACTTTTCTAAAAGAAAGGGTCTATAGAAACACCCTTACTTTTAGAAAGAGTCTATAGAAGCACCCTTACTTTTAGAAGTAGTCTACAGAAGCACCCTTTCTTTTAGAAGGAGTATATAAGAGCACTCTTTCTTTAAGGAAAAGTCTATAGAAGCACCATTTCTTTTAGAAAGGGTCTATAGAAGCACCCTTTCCTTTAGAAAGGGTCTACAGAAGCACCCTTTCTTTTAGAAAGGAGAAGTACGCTTTCTGAAAATAAGTGTCTATAGAAGCACCCTTTCTGAAAGCAAGGGTGTATAGAAGCACCCTTTCTGAAAGCAAGGGTGTATAGAAGCACCCTTTCTGAAAGCAAGGGTCTATAGAAGCACCCTTTCTGAAAGCAAGGGTCTATAGAAGCAACCATTCTGAAAGTAACGGTCTATAGAAGCACCCTTTCCGAAAAAAGGGTAGCTTTCTATAGAACGAAATCCTCGCCTGTCACTCATTTTACCTACCCTCGTACATGCATTATTTTCTCTCATATCCTAAGGGAGTGTTGAATCCTGACTGCATCCCTAAACATGTATTGGTGTGTGTGCGTGTGCATAACAGTTGGAAAACCAAAATACAACATCTAAGCAGCAGCATAGGACTGCTGCTGAGCGAACAAAAACAGATTGAAAATGCATGTCCTACAGGACACAAGTCCTGAGTGTTTATTTTACGGTTCTTGTGCGATGGTGGTGTTATCGTTATTGTTGTTGTCGGTGGTGTAGTGCAAAAAGTTGTTAAAAAAAGAGTAACAATAACGGAGATACGGCTTTTGAAGTGGAAAAAGAGAATCAGAAATGAAGAAGAAGCTGAAGCTGAAAAAAACGAAGTAAAAAGGAAATTTCTTGGGCTGGGCCGGGCGTGAAAAAGAAATGTTTTAAATAGAAAAATTGTAAAAAATATTTTTTAAATAAAAAATGAAAAAAATATGAGAAAAAGGTTGAATTAAAGTTAAGCAAATGAAGTATTGATGGATTTGCTTAAGAAGGATATCGAGGATTGCCCAAAAAATTGTGAAGTTACAAGTAAGCAAATTACTTATGAAGTATCAGATACATAGCATGTATGAGACCAGCAATAATTAAGAGTTTTAAGTGAAAAAATTGAAAAGAAGTTTTAAGTAAAGATTTCCAAAAAGGATAACATTTGTGAATTTTTCGAAAGGACATCATTAATGAATCCATGCAAAAACCCACAGCTGTGTCCCTTTTGTTTATCACACAACCTATCTGAAAGAAAATAACCACCTTTTTTCTCCCCCAAAACAAATTGTTTCCAGTTATGAAGAACTAAGGCGACGTAACAGTACCAACTCGGATAAGATTGTGGAAAAAGCTGAAGTTGAAAATCAAAATTCATCATCGAAATCGACAAACCCCTCATTAAAACAGCAGCCCAACATGGATAATGAAAGTTCATCAGGATGTGGCGGCGTTGGCAGTGGTTCATTCAGCCAGCCATCCTCTTTGATGGGCACCACCCCCATCACCACCAATGAACAACAAGAAGTCATGGCTTTGAAGAAAGCCTTAGAGTGGGAACTCAGTTTAGATTCACGTGATCTACGCTCCCATGCCTGGTATCATGGTCCATTGCCACGACAACGTGCCGAAGAGATTGTTCAGCGTGAGGGAGATTTTCTGATAAGAGATTGTACCTCACAGCCGGATAATTATGTCTTAACATGCCGCACCAAAACATCTGTTCTCCACTTTGTTATCAATAAGGTGAGTATTGTTTTTTTTTTCTTTCTTTTCTCGTTTTTCTTGTTTTGTTATGAAAATCGCACAACACAATGGTTACAACAATGGAACAAATTGTTGCAGACCATGGAAAATGGGAGAGGTTTTTTAGAAGATTAAATTAATCCGAAGTTGAGATATGACACATACATTTTGAGATAAGCAATTATTGTACCGGGTAAATTTTTTGAGTTTGCATAAAAATACATTTGAAAAGATGTGTGTGTGTGTGTGTGTGCAATAAGGGTTTTATGGTGATCATAGAAATATGGAATTTTGAAAACAAAATATTAATATTTTCTATAAATTGCCATAGCAGATTTCTAACACGATTTAGATCAGGGAAACTGTTCTTTGCAAAGACAGTATATTGCGGAATCCCACTGAGTTGTTTTTTCATTTGCTTCTCTCCCTCACGTACTGTGTACGTGAAGAAAACAAATGATAAAAATTATCTGGTTCTTGTTTTTCACCAATATATTCACACATATTTTAGCATTGAACCTTCTGCAGAAATCATCCTTCCATCTTGTAGTAAATGAAACAAGTCGGACTAAGTCGGACTATAGGAAAAGTTTGGAATTAAATAACTGGCATTAAAATAAAATAAATAATTCGAATATACAATTTTCGAATGATTTGTGGTATAAATACTAGTTACCAAGCTTAGCCTTCGTCCACCCACTAAAAATGACATTCTAATATACCTGATGATAGGATTTAACCACCCGTGGAACGTAGCAGTAGCAGAGTGTGTGGGACTCCGGTGGATTCCTAATTTTTCAATGTACCTCTTAGGTCAAAACAGCTCAACTCGAAAGAGAATTAATTAGAAACAATTTTTAGTGATTTGAGAGAATTCTCCCTTGTCCCTTCTGGGATGTTTGTGGAACAATTATTTTTATATACTTGTAGTATTTAAATGAAATGAAGGGTCTATAGAAGCACCCTTTTTGAAGGTGGGGGTCAATAGGAGCAACCTTTCTAAAAGTAAGCGTCTATAGAAGCAACATTTCTGAAAGTAAGGGTCTATAGAATCTGAAAGTAAGGGCCTATAGAAGCACCCTTTCTGAAGGTATGCGTCTATAGGAGCACCCTTTCTGAAAGTAAGGGTCTATAGAAGCGCTCTTTCTGAAAGTAAGGGCCTATAGAAGCAGCAGAATTTCTATAGCCTCAGCTAACTTTTCGTGGCCCATATCTAAGAAAGTATTGGCTTTCACTAGCCCCAAATAATTTAAATGTTATTGTTGTTGTAGAAACGCAAATATATTTGTTCGTATAATTTACACAGCAAAAACTATTTCAAGAATTTTTACATATTTTCGTACCGAATATACTCGGTTATCTGTTGCATCCTGTACTGGCTGCTTTCGTAAACAATCAGGAGACATGAAGTCGAGGGGTTTTACATGATTCTCGCCTTGACGGCTCTAACCATGGTGCACCATTGCACCGGTGGTCGCGATACAATGCGTCGGCCAGCGCCCCTTTGGAATTACCCAGAGTACTCTTGGAGAGTGGTAGCTCCCCACAGAGTCCCCAAGTCTATCCCGCAGGTACCAATTCGAAAATCCGCAATTATAGGCTTCACTTCCCTCTTGGTATGGGGTTGAGGACTATCTTACACCTCTGTTGCTCTATGGGTCGCAGCACCCGGTTGATAATGCAACTCCACATCGAGCCGAAGCTCTACCCGTGATTTGGGTCCAAACCACAACCACCGCGTTGCAACCAAATAGGTGCCTCTCCATGGTCAGGCTAGATCAACAGATCTAGGGGCTCCTGACTCCCGCGGTACCAGAAAGTCTCCGGTCAGACTTTGTAGTCAATACTACCAGTTTTTGTTCCATACAACACGGGAGTGGTCACCCAAAGTGGGTAAGATTTAGGCACGATCGGCGAATGGGAAGAGTGCAACACAAGGTTATACTGATGTAGCAGTCTAATCACTACGTTTGCATGGACGCAGCTTTCTCACAGCGAGGCCTCTACTATGCAAAAATGCATTGAGAGACCCATGCCCAGTCAACAAGAACCCCAGGTGAAGGCCAAAACCAAAATCGGGGCTCGTCATGGCAAAAGTAACATCCTGGATAAACCTGAAAGTTACACGCCCATTCTCGCACTCATTCCATCTAGCCTGCCACCTAGATATCACGAGCTCACGCAGCAGCGCCTTGCGGCTCAGGGCACCCAAACTCTCCACACCCTCTACCGCCCAATCAGCGGGAACAGTCGATTACCAGACAATCTACCCTTGAGTAGCATTGTCACGATCTTCTCTCTCGCAACTTGGACACCAACCCTAGAACCCCAGTTGTCGACAATAGACGTCATTCTGGAGCCCAACTGTTCCATCTCAGAACGAGATTGAGCTTCAACCAAAATGGGCAAGTCATCAGCAAAAGCACAGACCTTGCAAAACGAGCTGAGTTGATGCAGCAGAGAGTACATCATTAAGTCCCAAATGAATGGACCACAAATGGACCCCTGCGGACAACCCCGAACAACATCAATAGCTACCCTATTGCTTGCACCAATAGAGCACGCCACTCGATCAGAGAAATAACTCTGCCAAAGCTTTATCTCTTGGCACCCGACTTCGTGCAGACGAGCAATCACTCTTGATCAGCATAAGTAGTCAAAAGCCCCCTTGAAATCAACGAATATGCCCAAGATATATCGACTGGAAGACTCAGACACACAGCGCTTCACATACAACCATGCATCTTCTACACTACGCCCTTGCTTAAACCCAAATTGCCACTCACACTCTGTACCAGAAAGCCTGTCCTGAAGCCGATGTACCACTATCCTCTCCAACACCTTGCCAAGCACCGGAGGAAGGTTGATACCCCGATAAGATTGAGGATTACTCCTGGCCTTATCTGGCGACTTCAGAAGGACAATGACTTTTGCAGATTTCCACTCTCGTGAAAACACACCCATACTAATACACTTCCTCAGCAAAATTGCCAGGAAATCAGGAGTGGCCCTCCAGATGCTTTTACACATTTCTCCGGTTACACCGTCCTGCAACGAACTAACGCTACAGCACGATCAATCTCCCACCTCTCCAGATCTGGCGCACTCGGCACATCCTCCTGTGGAGGAAGTACTTCCTGCTCCGTCCTGGGAAAGAATGAGGACATCAGGGCATACACACAATTATTCCACGCAATCAGGAGACAGGTGAATGGGGTTAGCTGGGTACCTAAACAAATGCAGCAGGCCCAATACGAATTGAGGCACCTGCATCGAACGGATCTTAACTGGGCCATGTCAGCTGGCGTTCTTGGGATGGGGAATGTGTCTCCTAGTATGGTATTCGCACTGTATATTTATACTGTCTGCGCAACTACATGAGTATAAATTCTATTGAATCCTGCCTGATAGGCTCCATGATCTAGAGGTTGCCGTTTATACCTATGGACCTTTCTCTGCAGATCATGAAGATCTCTCCTGACTTGTCTTTGTGGGAGAAGTCTGTTCACTAGATCGGGACAGGGATACCACATACCACACTGGCGCCGCATAGCCACACCTGCCTATTGCTTGATAAGAAGTCAACAAGCTTTCTTTGCTTTCAGTCGCTTGAAACCCTACTTACTTACTTATCTGGCCCATTACAGAACATTTGTTCCATAGACCGACATAAGAAAAGCTCTCCAATTCTCTGTTTAGTGCTTCGCTTTCTGGAATACCGCGCCTTGTCATCTCTTCATCCACTTGTTTGCGCCATCTATTCTTTGGCCTGCCAATTTTGCGTGCACCGCCATGCGGCCCGAATTTAAACGCCTTTTTAGCGGGTTCATCATCGCTCATTCTTATTATATGGACTAGCCAATGCAATCGCTGCATCTCGATACGTTTGTATAGCTGATACAGCTCATGGTTCATGCGACGTCGATATTCATCGTTAACGCAGATTGGTCCGTAGATCTTTCGAAGAAGTTTTCTCTCAAACACGCCAAGCACTGCCTTATCTGCTTGCGCAAGTACCCAGGCTTCGGAACCATACATCAGCACGGGTAGTATCAGTGTTTTGTAAAGCGTTATTTTTGTTTGACGAGTTGTTGCTTTGTTTTTGAAATGCTTACTTAAGCCAAAGTAGCATCTGTTGGCCAATACAATTCTTCTTTTTATTTCACAACTGATGTCGTTTGTTGTGTTTACGGCGGTGCCGAGGTAGACGAAGACTTTTACTACTTCAAAATTATAGGAACCAACTTCCACAGTTGGTCCGAGCCCAATGGACGCATTGCGCGTCGACACCATCAACTTGGTCTTCTCACCGTTTAACGCCAGACCCACTTTAGCAGATTCTCCTTCGACCTTCATAAAGGTATCGGTTACTTCTTTTACTGATCGTCCCATGATGTCTATATCATCAGCATAAGCAAGTAACATGTGACTATTGGTGTAGATTGTGCCACTTCTTTTGACGTTTGCCTCTAGTATAACCTTTTCTAGCAGGATGTTGAAGAGGTCACACGAAAGGCTGTCTCCTTGTCTGAAACCTCTTTTGGTACCAAACTCTTCGGAGAGGTTCTTTCCTATTTTAACTGAGGATCTCGGGTCAGTTAGAGTCATTTTACAAAGCCGGATGAGCTTTGCAGGTATACCAAATTCAGACATGTCTTGGAATACCTTTGAACGCAGAGGGCTGTCGAAGGCTTCTTTATAATCGACAAAAAGGTGGTAGGTGTCGATCTGCATCTCTTGCGTCTTCTCCAGGATTTACCGCAGAGTAAATATCTGGTCAATGGTGGACTTGCCAGGTCTAAAGCCGCATTGGTAAGGTCCAATTATTTCGTTGACCATGGGCTTAAGTCGTTCGCACAATATCTCTGACACTATCTTGTGGGCGATAGGGAGAAGACTTATGCCCCTATAGTTGGAGCATAAAGTCTTATCTCCTTTCTTATGGACGGGACACAGGATGCTCAGGTTCCAATCCTCGGGTACGAGTTCTTCCTGATGGAGCTAACTAGCTGATGCATACACCTTATCAGCGTGTCGCCTCCGGTTTTAAACAGCTCGGCTGGTAGGCCATCAGCTCCTGCTACCTTATTATTCCTCAGCCTTCATCTTGGCCGGGTGGTATACATTCAATGCCATCTTCTGGGATTGGAAAGACATTTCAAAACGGTCCGAGACATGTTCTTAAATCGCATGTTTGGGAAAATATTTGAAATTTTATGTAGGAGGTTGACGAATGAATCTCGAATGAAATTTTCCGGTGTTCAAAGTTTAGACCAAATCGTTACCTCCCTTCGAGAGTTCTCGTACACACCATTTTAAAGAACATTTTTTAACTTTTGTGGGGGTGGACTAACATTGAGGTTTGAACTAAGGTGGGACAAAAAATTATTGCAAAAACGGCTGATCCGTACGAGAGTTACAGAGAGTTAACGAGAGTTATGTAGCAGACAGACCGACAGTCAGTCGATAAGGACTAAATCGACTCATTGGGGCATATGTTTTATCGTATCAAAGTTTATATATCGGTAAAATTCATGGTAGTTAACTTTAGATTACGCTCCCGTAAGACATTTGTGATAGCGCCTAAGGTGTTGGAAAATGTTGCTCTTATATCATCGAGGTGACACGGGACGAAATTAAATAACTTGTCCTGGCAAGCTGTAATTTCGCTTGGGTCAGACCACTTCCCATCGTCTCCGTTAAGAAATCACCGACTTCACAACTTCTGTGACAGATCCGAAAAGGTTTTTGTGTTATTTTAACCAGTAATTTAAAGAGAACCCCGAGAGCGATATGGCGAAGTGCGAAGTGTGCTACGCCGTATATGAGCCTTCTATATCGATGAGGTACCACCAAAATTTAGGATGAGCGATGTCATCCGAAACGCGAAATCTGCAAAAACGTTGGGCCCACGTGGAAGTTGAGTATTTGACATGTGTCCTTAATCTGTCAATACTCGCCTATTGCACCAGAAGCCTGGAGAGTTGACAGGGTGATCTCGGTTCTACTCCTCCCCATGATTAGTAGTTTCATAGTTGCCTAACATGAGCATGGATTCCGGAAAATGCACAGTACCACAACATATCAGTCGAGTACTAACACAGAAAAAGCCATGCGACCGAATGATGGTGGTCATGGTGGCTCTTGACGTATCAAAGGACTTCAATACCAGTTAATCGAGTCAAGCTGTTCGAGGTCATAGAGAAGAGTTCCCTCCACCAGTGTCTCAACCTCAAAGGACTTCCGTTTTCTGTGGATACCTACACAGATGTTCAGTTGTCTATGGAAGACCTTAAGAGGTTTTCCGTTGCCTGTAGAAGCCCCTTTAAGGTTTTCTGCTGTCTATAGAAGACCTTAACATTGTTTCTATTTCTATAGAAAACCTCAAGACGCATTCTGTTGTCTATAGAAGACCTCCAAAAGTCTTCAGTTGTCTATGGAAGGTCTTCACAGGTGTTCAGTTGTCTATTGAAGACCTTAAGGGGTGTTCCGTTGTCTGAGGAAGACCTTAACAGTTTTTATGCCGTCTATAGAGGACCTCAAGATTGTTTTTGTTTCTATAGAAGACCTCAAGAGGTTTTTTTGTTGTTTTTATAAAACTTCAAGCCGCCTTCTGTTGTCTATAGAAGACCTCCAAAAGTTGTCAGTTGTCTATGGAAGACCTCCACAGGTATTCAGTTGTCTATGGAAGACCTTAAGAGGGTTTCCGTTGTCTGTAGAAGTCCTTAAAAGGTTTTCTGCTGCCTATAGAAGACCTTAAGATTGTTTTTATTTCTGTAGAAGACCTCTGAAGTTTTCTGTTGTCTTTAGAAAACCTCACGAGACCCCCTGCTGTCTATAGAAGATCTCCAAAGGTCTTGAGTTGTCTATGGGAGACATTAAGAGGTCATCCGTTGACTGAAGAAAACCTTAAGAGGTTTTATGCTGCCTATAGTAGACCTTAAGATTGTTTCTATAGAAGACCTAAAGAGGTTTTCTGTTGTCTTTAGAAAACCTGAAGCCGCCTTCTGTTGTCTATAGAAGACCTCCAAAAGTCTTCAGTTGTCTATGGTAGAGTTGTACAATCTAGTTCATTTGAAAGATCTAGTTCAATAGTTCAGCTATTTTAACTGAACTAGTTCAGTAATCTAGTTCATAGTTCTCTATCCAGTTCAATCATTGGGATCCGAATCGTTCACCGGATCTTAATCGTTCGTATGATGAAAACGCAGACATACATACACCAAATAGAAACAAACAATAGAATAATGTAATTTAATTATTCCAGAACAAAAATATTACATTTGCATAGCTGTATTCCATTCATAAAGAAGGATTAAGTTGGTATAAATTTAAGAAAAAGCGTCCTTCATTTAAGTGGCTGGCAAAAAAAGATCGTATGTGTGTGTGTGTGTAAAAATTGTCACTGCAATTGTGTGTATTTTTTCCTTTTTTCTATCCAAAACAAGGCACATTCATTAGGTAATCGATTCGACATATTGTAATATGTTATGTCTCTATGTTTTTGTAGAAATCTTCATTTTCGGACAGCTATTCCATGTACCTTGATCCAAAACGTAAACAAACTGATCACATTACGAAGGCATCCCTTAACATAGACGACGCCGTCACTTTATGTATTTGTGAACGACATGTTGAACTAGATTGTGAATCGTTCGTTGATCGTACGGTCACCGACTGATTATAGTTCAGTGAACTATTGAACTATAATGAACTATATCGACTGATCTAGTTCATACGCTCTTTTCAATGAATCGTTCAATTGAACTAGTTCGTTCATGAACTATACAACTCTAGTCTATGGAAGACCTCCACAGGTATTCAGTTGTCTATGGGAGACATTAAGAGGTATGCCGTTGTGTGTAGAAACCGTCAAGGTTGTTTCTGTTTCTATAGAAGACCTCAAGATGCTTTATGTTTTCTACGGAAGACCTAAAGAGGGATCCTGTTGTCTATAGTAGACTTCTGTAGTCAAAAAACACCTCACGATGTCTTGTCTATTGAATATCTCCAAAGGTCTTCAGTTGTGTATGGATGACCTCCACAGGTTTTCAGTTGTCTTTGGAAGACTTTAAGAAGCCTTTCGTTGTCCGTAGTGTATTTGTTGACGGTATCAAAGGCCTTCGATAGGTCAAGCGCCACCATGACTGTTCGGTATGCGGATAATTGTACAATCTTGGTGTCGCGACCTATCGTTGATGGCAGGTTAAGTAAGAGGAAATATCATCCGCTAAATCTACTTCCACTCTGTTCACCACCTGGATTACCGAAATGAGGCTACTTTCCTCTGAACATATTGATCGATTGTGTGCTGATTCCTACCACTAACTTTCCTAGGATATTTAGTGCAACGTGCGACAGCTAGTCTTTTGAACCAGCCAGTGTTATTTGCGACACGATTGGGACACGGTAGGAACCAGGTCCCCAAATCGCTTACCGGCAGCACTTGGGGTGCTGACAAAGTAACATTGTTGACCTCTTACAAAGCAATAGGCCAGTCTGAGGTAAGAAGCTATGCGATGCCAATGTGGTAAGCAAATGTTACGTTGTTGCTGTTTGTTCGCTGGAATTTATTTATTTTTATATCAATTCATCCACCAAACAATGAAAACATTTCGGTCTCGGAACTATTTGAAACGAAGGAAACAAAAAGAGCGACGAAAGAGAATGATTCGTTGAACTATTTCGATGTCGAACTATTTGGAACGATGAAAGAGAAAAATTCGTTGAACCATTTCGGTCTAGGAACTATTTGGAATGAAAGGAACGACGAAAGCGAAAGATTCGTTGAACTATATCGGTATCGGAATTATTTGGAACGATGAAAGAGAAAAATTATTAGAACTATTTCGGTCTCGGAACTATTTGGAATGAAAGGAACGACGAAAGAGAAAGATTCGTTGAACTATATCAGTATCGGAACTATTTGGAACTAAGGAACTAGTTCCTTTTGAGGTAAGGAACTAGAAAGATCTATCCACTCCGGGAACTAGATTGCCCAACTCTAGTTAGCATCTCTGCCACGATTTAGTGGCCAGGCTTCCCCCACCCAGGGGCGTCAGGAGATATCTTTTTCACCTAGAGAGAGAAGTCCGAAGATATAAAAGAAAACCCCTAAGACAACGGGCCTATCAGACAGGCTTAGATAGCATCCACATGGAGATCACCCCCACTCACCTGTCTCCAGATTCTTTATGGACGCAACCAATCCAGGTTGCAGAATTTTTAAGTCTAGATACAGAGGAACCAGAACCAGATAACTTAAATAATATTCGAACATATTTGCGTTGCTACATCAACAACTGTACTCTATAAGAGTAATCTCATACTTATCCCGCGTTACTTGGGTTTTTGACATCAGAATTAGAGACTTGCTCCTACTCGTAGACCCCCATTCCGAAATCCTGATTGGGAGACTACTAAAGTGTTTTATACGAACGATGTTAAAGATTAGGGGCGGAATGCAATGGCTTGACCTTTATATGCAGATTGCCTGACGTGACTTAAACTCTTCAATTGCATTAAGAGATGGGCTCGTGTCACGATCGTGACACTAAACAACAACCAAGCACTTTAGCGACGACGAAGTACTAAACACTTTAGTTTTTAGTGACACGCGCCTATCTCTAGTTGCATTCCACATGAGGTATCCTTCATCAGAAATTGATTATCAGTAAAGGCTTTCTTGAGATGAATTCCTGCACAATATTACTTTCAAAAGTTTTCACCTCATTGATCTTATTCCCATAAAATTATCTCAATAATTTTCACTTTCAGATATTGGTGCAACCAGAAACAGTTTACGAACGGGTGCAATATCAGTTTGAGGAAGATGCATTTGATGCCATTCCCGATCTCATTACATTCTATGTGGGATCAGGTAAGTTCAACTATTATAAAAAATATTACCCAAAAAAATTAAAAAAAATCTCATATTTCTTTTTGCAGGAAAACCCATATCCCTGGCCTCGGGAGCACGCATCCAGTACCCATGCAATCGTCATTATCCTCTATCCTTTTATGGCCACAAGATTGTGGGTAATCATTTGCATTCACAAATGTTGGCCGGGCTCAGAGGTGTCAGCCCACTAAATTCCCCATTGGCAGCGAATGCAGGTTTTCGTTTTACTGGCACCCCAATGAACGCGCAGCAACAGCAACAACAGTCACACAATGTTTTGCAGCACCAACAATCCTTGCCCACAACCATTGGCAATCAGATGGCCAAGCAGCCAGAAAGTCCCATGTCCTCGCCGCCACGTAATAAAATTTATCCAGCTCCCAGATTGCCCTCAAAGAAACAGCGGTCGCAGAGTTTAACTCCGGCCCAAGCTATCGTGGTATCCAATATCAAAAATGCCGAGGCAGGAAATAGTGCCGATGGTATGATTCAAAGTGGTGGTGGACCAAGTAATGGTGAAAACATCAACACCTCCAATGGTGGTTCCATGAATCACCTACACAACAATCATTCCACTAATCATGGCTATCGTTCAGAGGTGATCTCCAGGCGTTTTAATCAACTGGATAAAAGCAACAGTGTTTGTGGTTCGCCAAATGATGCAGGCCAGTTACACAGTCACTTGGAGAACATGAGTATACACGGTAAGATACCGGCAAATGGTTTTCAGACCATTGCCCGTTGCACCATGGGAGATGTGGTGGATCATCAGCATGCCAAATTTACCACCCATTCCTTGCCTAGGCCAACAACCAATACTTTCCGTGGTAATTTGAATAGAACATCTAGCTTGGCTAGAGATTTCAATGTGGAGCAGCAGTCATCGTCGAATATGTTCTCAAGTTTGGAGATAAGTAAGATACCAGAATTGCCCGAGAAACCACCAAGTCCACCACCAAAGCCAAATCGCAATAATGGTGGTGGAAGTATTAGTAGTTTGGCAAGGCTACCCAAAGATGGGGTTATATTGGATCAACAGTATCCCTTGCAAAGGCAAGGAGGTATGGCTGGTATTTATCAACTGAGTGGTTCTGATTCTGGTAATGGTTCCGGAGACTCCATGCCGGGGGATATGAACGAGTTCATAATGCATCGGGGAGTTATTATTAAAAATCCACGGTTCATGAGTAGCTCTGCCTCGTCGACCACCTTGAAGAGTTTGAGTGAGTTCGATGTCCAGGCAGCCGAGGATATGCTGTTTACATTGCAAATTCCAGAATATAAGCCGGTGAGTTGGGAATGTCCTTCCTAAACAAATATTGGAAAATAATAAAAACTTATTCAAATTATTTCTTCCCCAGGTCTCCAAGTTTGATGTGGAAAATTTCAGCACCCTGTTATTACCCTCGGTGGAGAACCGTCCTCTGGATGGCGATGCTTTGAACACCTTCAAAATGATGTTGCTCGAAACAGGTCCCAAAATGTTGGCCGAACACATTACGCGAATTGATATTGGCCTGCTAATAGAGGCCCCTTCTTCAACACTGGCCGAATCGGAGACCCAAAATGAAAACGACAATCGCAACATATTGGATTGTTGTGGCCTAGAGCTATTGACCTTGCCACAGGGTAAAATTTTCCGCCAAGACTTAATTGAGCGTACCCAATGTCTCAAGCTAATGGTGGCCGTGACCATATTAACCTGTCAAACCGACATGGATCGTGCTGAGTTGTTAAGCAAATGGATTCAAGTTGCTGTGGAAACAAAGACAGCCTTGGGAAATCTTTTTGGTTTCTCATCCATTATGTTGGGTCTGTGTATGCCCCAGATACAAAAGTTGGACTCGGCATGGCATCTGCTGCGTCAAAAATACACAGATGATGCCTTTATGTTTGAGGCTAAATTGAGACCCACTTTGATTAGCATGAATGAATGTTCCAATCCTCAGGCGCCCAATACAACAGTTCCTTACGTGTTGCTCTATGCTCTACTTAAGGATCGTTCAGTTATGGATATTTTGAATTTTAACACTTCCACCGAGAAATCATCGCTCTATACAATGTGTATCACTTCGTGGGAAAGTAAGGCCGATGATTTTGGAATGTACATCAACTATGCCCATTTGGATTCTTCGCGTAATTTCCTCAATAGTCTGAAATTGTATCGTAAAAATGCAAAAATTATGCTTGAAGAATCGATTTCAAGAATGGATGAGCTGTTAAGTGATGCGTTTAGGTAAGTTGAAAGAAAATTTTCTGATTTTTCTGGCTTTATGATTCCAGGAGCAACTACATATATAGAAAAAATAAGAGAATATATTCAAAGCTCGGTGGGATATAATCTACATATAAGACTCAGAAATAAGCTACACCGATATATTTATTTCTTAAATATTCCTCCTAAAAGCATGCAATAAATTTTTCAATCTCAGACAACAACCAGAATAAAGAAGGCGGATCCAATTTCGAACTAGGATGCCCTTTCCTTCTTTTTCTTTTATTTTTGTTATGTCAGAAACGAATCAGGAAAGCAAGGCAACCAGGTCTTAAAGGCCTAGCTGCCTTGCCTACTTGCCTTGCTTGCTTCTGATAAAAGAATAAAAAAAGAGCAACCCAGTTCGAAATTTGCTCGGCCTTCTTTATACTTACTTACTTAGCTGGTCTTTTACAGAACATTTGTTCCATAAGCCGAACAAAGAAAAAATCTCCAATCCTCTCTGTTTGCTGCTGTATTTTCCCAATCTGGGATATGTAGCTTTGTGATATCTCGTTTCACTTGTTCGCTCCAACGAAGCTTTGGCCTTCCAGATCTGCGAGAACCTCCATGCGGCCCGTATTTATACGCCTTTTTAGCGGGTTCATCATCACTCATTCTTATAACATGGCCTAGCCATCGCAATCGTTGTATATCGATTTGTTCAACTACATTGATGACATTGTATAGTTGGTACAGCTCGTTGTTCATACGACGCCGATATTCGCCGTCAACACAGATTGGCCCGTAGATCTTTCGAAGAATTTTTCTCTCGAACACACCAAGCACTGCCTTATCTGCTTGGGCAAGTACCCATGCTTCGGAACCATACATTATCACGGGTAGTATCAGTGTTTTGTAAAGTGTTACTTTTGTTTGACGAGAGGTGGCTTTATTCCTAAACTGCTTACTCAGCCCAAAGTAGCATATGTTAGCCAACACTATTCTTCTTCGTATTTCACAACTGATGTTATTTGTTGTGATTGTGGCGGTGCCGAGGTAGACGAAGTCCTTTCCTACCTCAAAATTGTAGATACCAACATTCACAAATGGTGCGGGGTTTGTGGTAATATTACGCGTCGATACCATCAACTTGGTTTTTTCGCCGTTTACTGCCAGACCAACTTTAGCAGATTCTCTTTCCACTTTTGTAAAGGTGTCAGTTACTTCCTTTACCGATCGACCCATGATGTCAATGTCGTCGGCATAAGCCAGTAACATGTGGCTGTTCGTGTATATCGTTCCATTTCTTTTGACCTTCGCGTCTCGTATGACCTTTTTTCAGCAGGATGTTGAATAGATCACACGACAGGCCGTCTCCTTGTCTGAAACCTCTTTTGGTAATAAACTCTTCGGAGAGGTTCTTTCCTATTTTGACTGAGGATCTCGTCTCAGTTAATGTCATTCTACAAAGCCGAATGAGCTTTGCAGGAATACCAAAATCAGACATGGCTTGGAACACCTTTGAACGTATAGGGCTGTCGAACGCTGCTTTATAATCGACGAAAAGATGGAAGGTGTCGATCTGCATTTCTTGGGTCTTTTCCAGGATTTGTCTCAAGGTAAATATCTGATCAATGGTGGATTTGCCAGGTCTAAAGCCGCACTGATAGGGTCCAATAATTTCATTGACCATAGGCTTTAGTCTCTCACACAATATGCCAGATACTATCTTATATGCAATAGGGAGCAGACTTATGCTCCTGTAATTGGAGCACACAGTCTTATCACCCTTTTTGTGGACTGGACATAGGATGCTCAGGTTCCAATCGTCGGGTACGCGTTCTTCCTGCCAGATGAAGCTAACTAGCTGATGCATTCACCTTTTCAGCGTGTCGCCTTCGGTTTTAAACAGCTTGGCAGGAAGGCCATCAACTCCTGCTGCCTTATTATTCTTCAGCCGACTTGTTGCTGCCTTTACCTCATCTTGGCTGGGCGGTATACATTCAATACCATCTTCTGGGATTGGATCTGTGGTATCTTCGACGTCTTCGCTACTATCGGATACCAACAGTTTGGAAAAATGCTCTTTCCATGTCCTTAGCACACAATCTTTATCAGTTACCAAATTACCGTTCTGGTCTCTACAGGAGGATGTGCCAGTGTCAAAGCCATCAGTTTCATGTTTCACCCTTTGGTAGAATTTTCGGACTTCATTCTGTATCCTGTACATCTCGATTTGTTCGCACTCCCGCTTTTCCGTCTATCTCTTTTTCCTCCGGAAAAGACGTTTCTCCTCTCTCCTTTTCTCCCGATACCTCTCTCTTGCGCTTCGCGTTGCTACTGATTGTAAAATAGCCCTATATGCCGCATTTTTCTCTTCGGTAGCAGCACGACACTCCTGGTCATACCATGGATTCCTTGGTGGAGGTCTCTGGTATCCAAGTACTGATTTTGCGGCTGTTTGCATGGAGTGGGAAATGTTTTGTCATTGCCCTGATATGTTATCGGGACGAGGAGTGCTTTGATTAAGCAATTGGGCCAGTTGAGTGGTATATGCTGTGGCTATCTGTTGTGATTGCAGCTTACCGATGTCCAACCTCCGTGTTGTGTCTGTTCGCAATTTGTTTGCTACGTTTAATCTGGTACGTACCTTTGCTGCAACAAGGTAGTGGTCCGAGTCTATGTTTGCACCTCGAAATTATCGTACATCCAACACGCTCGATGCATGTCTTCCATCTATCACAACGTGATCATTTGATTTCTTATTCTTTGATCTGGCGACAGCCAGGTGCCCTTATGAATATCGAGATGCTTAAAACTGGTACTGCTAACTACCATGTTTTTTGCAGCTACAAAGTCTTTTAGCCTCATACCATAGTCAGATGTTTCACTGTGAAGACTGAATTTACCGACTGTTGGGCCAAAGATATTCTCCTTTCCAATTTTGGCATTAAAATCGCTTAGTGTAATTTTAATGTCATGGGCAGGACAACGGTCATAAGTTTCTTCTAGGCGCTCAGTGGGAGCATGAGCGCAAATAAAGCTGATGTGAAGAATTTAGCTTTTATTCGAATTGCAGCAAGTCTTTCATTCACTGGGGTGATGCTGGAGACCAGATGTTTTAACCTCCGACCAACTACAAATCCGCAACCAAACTCATGCTTTGTGTCATGGCAGCTATAATACAGTGCGTCACCTTTAGGTGTTGTTGTGACGCCCTTCGCAATCTATCGTATTTTCTGTATGGCAGTAATGTCGGCCTTGTACTTTTCAAGTTCATCTGCCAATGCGTAAACTGCACCTTCTCTATAAAGAGTGCGAACATTCCAGGTGCATATTCGACCAGATTCGCAGATCATGGTGCTTAAAACGTTTGCGGGGTTCGTCAAATTTAGAGGGATTTGTTTTTCTTTTCCTTCGTTTCTTCATAGTAGGCTGCTTTTTTCTAGGGGATGGTTACTAACCCGGCGCCCAACCCAAGTTTTTAACGTTGTTATGGGTGAACGCGCGGCACATTTTAGCTCACTACCTTTAACAGGTATTAAAGGCAGCTACCCCAGGTGACACCACGGGTAGGTCAGTGTCCACTTGAGATGAGAGAGGGACCAAGATAAATCCTGGATTTTGCCATGTTAAAGCCGCCCAGGACCGTTCCTTGGTATTTTTCATCCCCTATGTCACCCAGAATTATGATATGCTTACATGATTTGTGAATATATTTTGCGATATTTGTTCATATTTTATTATATTTTGTACATATATGACAAACTAAATAAAATGATCAGAATGTTTGTAGTTGAATTTTTGCAAATTATGTTGTATAACCCTAACCACCAAGGCACTCTGTTTTCTACTTTGCTAAAACACCTCAATTGATCTGACTTCTGAAATGACATTATCCTAACTTCTACTATTGCGGATTTAAATAAACAAATTTAGCAGACTAATCAATATTTGTCATACCATACCTCATATAATATTTCTTTTCTTCTTCATTACAGAACGGAATTCCATGTCAAATTCTTATGGGGAAGCAAAGGTGCTACAGCCACTGCCGATGATCGTCATTCGAAATTGGAAAAAGTCTTAGCCCTAATGGCGGATAAATTTTGTAATGCCGATTCAAATGGTTCAACTAATACTGCCTAAGTAGAAAAAACTATATTGCAGGACGCAAAAAACCAAAACCAGAGACACACAACCAAAGCAAAACCCTTTTACAAAGGATTACATATATGGTATTTAATATATAAGAGAAGTACATAAGTACGAATATATTTATTGTGTATAAACCAAAATTTGATATGAAAACAAGCGAAACTTTTTTTACGGCGCAAATGCTTAAAAAATGACACAGATAAGAAATCAAAATTTAAATAGAAACCCCGGGAAAATGTTTTTGATCATTTTTACAATTTTATTGAATTACTTTATTGTACTGAAGGAAACCGATAAGAACTACCTCAAAATAATAATATTATCAAAACAGATTATGTTGAACATCCACACATCAAACCCCCGCCAGCCAAATCAAGCAGCTAAAATCGGTAAAATATTTTATATAAAGAAGGAAGGCCAATATGGGTGTCATAATAAATTACCTCTAAGATTCCACAGACATTTTTTGGTAAAGAAAACCCATCGCTTTCATGGTTATATAATTGATGGAATCGACTCCATTGGCCTTCCACTTTTCCTTAAGATTTCTGCATCTGTCATTCCAAAAAAAAAATTAAAATAACCTCAAATTGGCAATTAATTTAACCTTGTTTTCATATTCATTCATATCATTTGTTGATCATTTGTTTCTGTTAATAGTTTTTAAAATATAATTTTAATATTAATTGTGATTGGAAAGAAATTTTCTTTGCAGAGCAGACGAAGAAAATTTTGTAAATTTATCTAATTTTTATATATCATCAAATACTCATTTTGTGTTAAAGGAACTAATTCTCTATATGGAATATATGTATATTGTTTACATAAAAACAAAAATCGGAATAAACTTACAACAAAATGTCATTATATTATTTTTTATAGAAAATTGGAAATGAATACAAATGTTGTATTATTTTTCAGAAAAGTAAAATTTGCTCTTAAACAATTGACAGATGAATTCAGACTAATGTACTGAATATATTAAAATAAATTAATAGTATTCTTGAAATATTGGAATTTTTTTCTTTACATATTTAACGAATAATCCAAAAATAGAAGATTCATGCAAATTCTGGAACAGAACACACATTTTATTTTTCCTGAATCTTTATACATTTCTTTTAGGAATTAGTTCCCATTATTTGTAAACACATAAAAAACACAAGTACATATAATTTGTATCATATAAAACGAAATATTTACCTGTAATAATTAATATCACTTAATTTATAACATATAAACCAACATTAATTATTAAGTTGTTTTTTTCATCTTGAAACATTCCCCAAATTGTTTTCGTACATTTTGTGTAATTTATATGGCATTTTGTTAAAATTTTATACAAATAAGTAATTTATTTATTCAATTAGGTTAGAAAGATATTTATTAAAAAATACATACATAATAATAAATATATATATTAAATATATAAATATATACATTAAAAAAAACAATTGTGCTAAGTATTTCATAAATAAACGAAAACTCCACTTTAAAATTATCTACTTAAGATCCTTGAATACACGAAACCTCCTCTACAACACTCAAGACACACACAAAGACATTTTTCCAGTTATGGATCCCCAACTAATCTAAAGAAAAACTCCCCACGAGGTACAACATCAAAATCCTCAGTGAGAGGTTTTTGCGGATATTATTCACAAAAATCCTCTACATTCAAAATTGTCTCTCGCATCTTAAGGCGCAAACTGATAATAACGCCACTTCCATACATACATATACTTATAGATACCATAACTCAAACACTTACATATAAATATTTATCTACTTATAATTATTATTATGTTTTATATTGGACAATATTTAGTAATCAAACGCATTTAAATAGCATTTTTACAAAAAAAAAAAATAAATAAATAACGTAAATAAAAAATAGATATAAAGATGTAAGAAGAAGAAACCGCATACCAAAAAAACAACAGAAAACAAAAAACAATATTTGTAATAAAATAAATAAAAATATCATAAAAAAAATTTTGTTTTTCAACTAAAGTTTTTAAAATTTTAGCAAATTTTCAAAGCGAATTTTTGATTGCAAAAAGTGAGCGTTTATGCTAACGAGGGTATAAACACTTTCATACAGGCAAAATGTGCCTCATCGAAATAATGGTTTTAAACCCAAATCCGTTTCAGACAATTTGGAGTCGATTTAGCAATGTCCGTCCGTCTGTCCGTCTGTCTGGCTGGCGCGCACGATAACAAAATTTGGCATTCGTAATATTTTGTCCAAACTTAGTTTAAGTTCGAAGATGGGTTATATCAGTCCACTTCTTCCGGTACCTCCCCCACAAAACTTCGGAAATGTTCTGAGAATTTGTGCGCACTATAACTCTTGAAGGGAGTAACCGATTTGGTCCACACTTTGCACATCGTGAAATTTCTACTAGACATAAATGACCAAATCGGTCCACTCCTTCGGGTACCTCCCACACAAAAATTTCGGAAAAGTTCAGTTTAGGACCTGCTCTAGAATCGCTTTGATTTATTTTTTATTTGAGAATTTTTGCCTATTGAGGCGAAGATCATTTTTAATATTAATTTTAAATTAATTTTTCGTTAGGAACAAGCTTAATGACCTAATGAAGCGAATAAAAAAGGAAAGCCGACGATACGAACCCACACAACCACCACTATGTGACATGCATGTTTCGCCTTCGGTAAAGGCTCCTCAAACATATCGGCTGTGGGGCGGCTTCGATATCATCTAACTTTTTCTCTTTCAAACGCAATTTGTTTTTTACAACTCTGAACATTTGTTCAATCATTGTATGGCTTTCATGACAAACGCTTAGCGCGATATTTTATAAAGAGAGCAACCCGGTTGAGGGTCTGTTCGAGGATCCCTTGGAAATTTTTACCTAGTGGTCCTGTTTACAGCGATATTATGTTTTTCGTAGGCAGGTACATGCTTCCTGATATAATAGTCCAAAATCTCTGAATTATATGTTGACCAACTGAAACGACGGGTGGTCGCGACATCTATCGAAGGGAATGACACCCAAAATAAGACCCACTCCCAAAATATACTATGTCGGTCCATTCCTTTAGATACCTTCCCCCCAAAACTTTTGATCTTTTATCCAAATCCATATTTTTGTCGGTTCATAGGCTCAAAATTTTGAAACCCCCTTAAATATATTCCTTTTTTTGGGAAAAAAGTGTTTCAATTCACACAGGCTAAGGGTTTATCTCAGTCGGCTTTGCCATTTTTACTTGTTATCGAATCACCTTATATGTAGATTTTAATCATAAATAAAAACTCAACATTTGATAAAAAAAAACCTTCCATACAATCCAAGGAAGCAAGGAATTAAAAAAAAATATATCCTTGTAATCAGAATTTCAAGGATTAACTTCGACGGAAATTTCAGAATAATCCTCGGAAATTTCGTCAACTACACTTAAGTGGAAGTTGTGAAATTTTGTGAGAGATATTCGTCTGATGGAACGTAATGTACGGATACTTTGTAAGCTATCATATTAATTTTTTGTTGTTGTAGCAACAAAAATATGCGTCTGGTTCTGGTTCCTCTGTGTCCAGATTAAAAAATTCTGCAACATATCTGCGTCTATAAAGAATCGGTAGCTTCCGTTCTTCAACTACGACGGATAGGATGAACTGTCTGTGCAATTGCATCAGTGTAAATTCTCGTTGATCTATATGCTCTCTGCTGACGTTCCTGGGTGGGAGAAGCCTGTCCACAACATAGTGGAAAAGATGCTCATCCAAACCTGTACTGTATCGACAGCCTGTTATTATGCTAATACTTACTTACTTAGTTGGCCCATTACAGAACATTTGTTCCATAGACCGAACTAAGAAAAGATCTCCATTCCTCTCTGTTTTTCGCTTGACTTTTTGGAATACCGCGCCTTTTAATTTCTTCATCCACTTGTATGCTCCATCGAAGCTTAGGCCTGCCGATTCTGCGTGCACCGCCATGTGGCATGTATTCATGCGCCTTTTTAGCGGGTTCATCATCGCTCATTCTCATGATATGGCCTAGCCAACGCAATCGTTGCATCTCGATACGTTTAACTATATGCATGTCTTTGTATAGCTTATATAGCTCGTGGTTCATACGACGTCGATATTCACCGTCAACGCAAATCGGCCCGTAGATCTTTCGAAGAAATTTCCTCTCAAACACACCAAGCACTGCCTTATCTGCTTGCGCAAGTACCCATGCTTCGGAGCCATACATTAGCACGGGTAGTATCAGCGTTTTGTATAGTGTATAGTTATTATGCTAATGCGCCGGTAAAATTAAGATGGTCCACTGATGCCATAAAGAGACACCCTGTGGCAGCCCTCAGGTCGTCATTTTGGCAGGTTTGAATATTCTTCCAATGCGTACCGCATCCGACAATGGCGCCGCAAAGCTTACAACAGAACGGCCTGTTGCTTTAAAAGCTCTTTATTGCTTGAACCCTGAAGTGCTGCCTTTTAGTGACTTGAGGACCTTGTTTCTGTTCTTGTCGCAAATAGCTCTGGCTTGCGCAAAAGACTTAAACATGCTATCAAACCTTACACCTAATACATTTGTGTAGTTGGAGTTCGGAATCATGACACCATAGATCAATATGTGCATCCATCCATCCAGGTGGGGTACAGTGAGAACGCACATTTAACAGTGTATATTTTCAAGGAAAATGGAAGAACTGTACTAAGTCAGCTATGTAGATATTTAACGTATCACATATGTATGTAATCGAAGATAGGACCCTATTCCAAGATCGTACATTCATCCACACACATTATTATCAGCCCTATTCTGAACATTCCCATGGGAAACAGTTCCCGAAATTTCCCATTCCCACGTTTCCCATATTCTACACGACGTGGGAAGAGCAAACCATGGGAGCTGAAATTTCGAAATTAGTTACACCAAATTATTATAGCATACTTTTGGGAGCTGTAATTTTGTTTTGTAATACAAAATGCCTATTTGCATTGAATTCGCGGTTTTTGAATTAGATTAGCAAAAGCACAACTCACTTAATTCAACAACCGTGCATTGATTTATGGATTTTTAAGTGAATGGAGTCAGCGATGTGTGATGTTGTTCTAATAAGCACATTTTCTTCAGAATGTGCGAATTGGTGTAAGCATTTTTTTAATTAGTAGGCAAAAATAATTTTTTTGTATAAAGTAATCGGAACTTTTTAAGTTTGTAACGAATTTAAAAATATAATGTTGATACGGAGTAATTTTAGTTAGGGGTTTAACGAGTATATCGCTAGTTTTACTTATTCCTAATGATCGCTAGAACTCGTATTTTGCATATTTAAAAAAAATTCAAAAAGATAAATTCGGTTATTTTTCTCAATTATTACATATTTTTGCGTGTTATTACATATCGTCACCATAAATTTCCGAAAAGGTATCTCAAAAAAAAATAAATAAATAAATAAATAAATATAATACGTTTTTGATTGAATCTAAAACTAAAACACGTGCCCTTGAAAAATTTCAAGCATCCGAAAAGGCATTTCGGAAAATGGAATAGTATTGCAATAATTTGGCATATATGTATGTACGTTTGTGTGATCGTTGTCGTGTCGTTGAGGAGACTAAGGCGGCCATCAGACCATCTGCTTTTTCACATGTATGTTGTCACTTTGGGTATACAAATATACGGAACAACTGATGTCGTACATGTGAAAAAGCAGATGGTCTGATGGCGGCTTTAGACGTTTTCAATAGAACGTTAGTCGTCTGATTTAAAAAACCCGAAGGTTATATTACGAAAATGAATAAAAGTTGTAAAGATTGTATATATTATGGTTATTTTCCAATATATTTTAATAATTATTGCCAAAATTTCTTTTGAAATTGATTTGTTTTTACTTGCTGTGCTGCGTTAACAGAATCAACCATGACTCTTTTTCTCGTATTTCAATACATATGGTCTGTTCCAGAACTGCAAAAATCTACTAATTTTTACTACTTTTTTTGTTTTGTTCGATAACATAAAGGAAAATTTTTTATTGGTGTAAAACAGTTAGATTCTTGCAGGTTTTTGTATTATATAAGAATCTGCAAAATCCGAAGTCTACTAATGACATATTTTACAGTACATTTTGTATGCTTTTATTAAGCAAACACATGGCGATTATAAATATTTGCAATAATTTTGTAGTGTAGATGTCTTAAAATATGAAAGTTCATAAAAATACTAGCGGACCCGGCGAACTTCGTCTCGCTATTAAGGAATAAAATTTCATACAAAAACTCAATTTTCGATTTTTCCAATTTTCCGACTTTTCCAGAGAGATTTTCCAAAATTTTCTTCCGTAAAGACCTTCTCCTCGAAAATACGAATAACTGACAAAAAATTTTACAGAAATCGGCCTAGCCGTTCTCATTTTATGAATTACTATACATTTTTTACACCATTTTTATATATATATATATATATAAAATTTCTTGAATTTTTTTTCCAAACTCCCACACTGTTTGCTGGGAAATTTTTCCCACAAAAAGACACAAAATTCTCCCACAATTCAAGATAGAGAATGTATACTTTTTTCCCATGGGAACAAATTCCCAATTCGAACTTCATTCAGAATGTGGGAAGATGGGAAATGGGAAAAAAACTCCCACAAAATTTTGTTCAGAATACGAAAATGTGGGAATGGGAAAAAATTCCCAACTCCCATGCGTTCAGAATAGGGCTGTATATTTATACCTTCTGACATTTTAAAAATGTAGAGGTTAAACTGTCACCTGTCATGGGGTACGACTGCATGGAAATCTTCTCTAAGACCTCGAACAGCTGAACATGCTTGACGGTATCAATGGCCTTCGGTAGGTCAAGAGCCAAAATTATGGTTCTTCTGGTACAATATGGACGGCAAATACTCAACTTCGAGTTCATACAGCTGCTCATTAGTCATTTTAGTTTGTGACGGCAGGGTTTTTAAGCTTTTGAGCCAATACATCAAGAAGTATAGACTGGGCCCCGGAAAAATTGCCAAGAACAATCTGCTGCAAAGAATTTCAAAACGATCCGACACATGTCCTTAAACTGTCCATTCAGGAAGCATTTATAAATTTTGTGGAGGATAATTTATGTATGAAAGTAATATTACGTTGTATGAACCAGTCAGCCAAACGGACAGACAAATTATTTACATTAGGCAGTTTTCATTGCGGCAATTGTCAGCTTGTAGGTGAGAGAGGGTGTTGAGAGGCAAAGGGTTACCATATGCCTCACCCCTCTTTCCATCAAACTGGCAATTGCCGCAAGGAAAATTGCCTAATGTAAATATGGACAATGTTTATAAAAAAGTATGAACTTGCTCCGAACAAAATTGTACTGTCGTAATAAGTCCCTATTTACATTAGGCAATTTTCCTTGCGGCAATTGTCAATTTGAAGGAGAGAGGGATGGGGCATGTGGTAACCCTTTGCCTCTCAGCACCCTCTCTCACCGACAAACTGACAATTGCGGCAAGGAAAATTGCCAAATGTAAATATGGACTAAGGGCTGGAAGGACAACATGTTATTATTTCGATGACGCAAAATTTTGATCGTATTAATTGGTATTTATATAGCATAACTGTTTCCTAATAACAGTCTCTATAACAAATAATTCTCTGTAACGGATTGTCTTATTCAGCAAAAATATGAATTTCCTCACAAAATACTTCTCTTTACAGCGAAGTTTCTGTAGTTTATCGTATTAAATTTTCGTCCCTATTTTTTATTTAATAACTTAAATCAAAAATAATAATATGCACTTACCTGAATTACTTTAATTGTGACAACTATGCATAATGCATCTTCTACTTCTCTCTTTCACCAAGACAAAAGATTATTTTTTTCTTCTTATCAATGACATTTCAATTTTAATAAGAATTATGTATTTAATTAATATATTTTTACTTTAATTTATCACTTAATTTTATACATAATCAGCCCAATCATGAATGTAAACTCCCCGTGAGTTTTGTCTTTCTGCCGTTGCAACTTAAAGGAGAAAGTGAAACAACTCACGGTGAGTTTGATATTCATGATTGGGCTGAATATTTATAATTTGTTAATTTCATTCAATTAAAAACAGACTTAAGGTACAGTTACATTAGGCAAATATTTGCTCCAGCGACCGGCAGAGTGCGCTTTCTGAGAGCAAGTTAGCATAAATTTAATGTATTATAACACTCACTTGATCTCAGTAAGTGCACAATGCCGGTCGCTGGAGCAAATATTTGCCTAATGTGACCTTACCTTTAGGTATGTTATTTATTTTTATTTTTCCTTATAAAAACATAAAATAATTCTTAAATAGTATTTCACACTATAATTCTCCGAGAAAGTCCTTTTATAAACACTCCGCACGATTCTCGTAGACACAAACGAACACACAAAAAACGACCACGAAAGCACAACGTAAACAAACGAAACACAACCGACAACAACAATGTAGAAACGTTTTCTTGAACCACACAAATTGACACTGCAAATTAATTAGTACATACTAATATTTACCACTATTATTTATTAACTTTATTAAATAAACACCACTTAACACTTTTCAGCTAGGATTTTTATTTTAATTCTTTTTTATTTGTAATTAAAAAACACCTTTTTACAATGAAGTAAATGTACAACTGACCGTAATAAAACAAATGCGCGAACTGATTGATGTATGACAGACAGATCACTTCAATGAGAGCAACAGGTCGTTTCTGTCACCAACAGTGTTGCCTTTTTAGCGGTTTTTATGCAATTTTAACGTACAAAGTCTGATTTCTTTGGGAATTTCAAAGATTTATTCGATTAAAGGTTTAAATATATTACCCAACAAGGATTTTAAGTTAAAATCCTGTTTTTCTTTGCCATTTAAACAATTAATTTTATGAACGAACAAAATGTGCCGGAAACTAAGAACCGATCGTTATGAGACAAATGCGCGAACTGATTGATTAAGGAAATGAAAGACAGATGTCATCAATGAGAACAACAGGTCGGTTCGGTCACCAACAGTGTTGCCTTTTTAGCGGTTTTTACTATTGGGGGTTGAAGTTTTACATTAAAAGCTAATGGCAAGAAGGTCCTTCTTGAAATGTAATTATTACTTTTAACTTTGAGATAACCGGAAAACTATAAATCTGATCTTAAAATCTAAACTTTAACAAAAGAAGACTTAGGTCCATTATTATATGTGTTCTTTTACTATTGGTTGGATTTGAAAACGCAAAATAAACAAATTTGGATGCATTAAAAATATTAGTTTGGCATTAAAAGCTAATGGCAAGAAGGTCCTCCTTGAAATTTAATGATTACTTTTAACTTTAAGCTAACCGAAACACTATAAATCTGTTATTAATATCCAAACTTTAACAAAAGAAGACTTATAATAATGGGGGTAAATGTTTGAATACTATAATAAGTAGCCCAATTTATAGGAAATGTATTATCTTATGGCTCTCCTTTCAGAAAAAAACACGTTTTTGATCAAAGGAAGGTTTTTTGGTCTACCGTGGTGCAATGGTATGCACACCCGCCTTGCACACATAAGGTCGTGGGTTCGATTCCCCGGCCAGGCAACATCGAAACACTTTTCAACGGTGGTAAAATACCCCTCAGTAATGTTGGCGACATTTCTTGAGTATTTGAGCCATGTGGTGTCATAGACACGCCGTTCGGACTCGGCGATAAACTGTAGGTCCCATATCATTCAGCTAATATGAATCGGTGCGCACTTATTGATATGAGAGAAGTCTCCCTTGTCCCTTATGGGATGTTTGTGGAACAATTATATTATAACATTTACATTTTGGTTTTCTATGGGAAGGATATCTATCTCTTTTATGAAGATAATACATATTTGTCTTATATGAGCAGACCTATTGATATTTATGACAATAACTACTTGTCTTATATGTGAAGACCTAATGGTCTTATATAAAAAATCCTATTGGACTTCCATGAGAAGGCTTATCTCTTCTAGTGGAAGGTTTATTATATGTAATTCTATGAGACTTCCTATTCGTCTTCCTTTATGAAAAGATTTATTCTCATAGAAGACCAATTGGTATTTTATATAAAAAATCTATTGCTTTTATTGGAGACGACTTATGAGTCTTTTTGTAGTATGGGTCTATCTATCTATTGTTATTGATTCCATTAGAAACCCCATTAATATTCAATGAGAAGATTTAGTGGTCAGTTATGAAAAGACTTATTGGTCTTCTATAAGAAGTTTTATTGGTCTTATTTGAAAAGACCTTTTAAGAGATCCAAATGTCCCTATGACAAACTCTATTGGATTTATTATGTAAGGTCCAGTTAAAATAAAATTGTTCTATATAGTTTAAATTCCTTCTGGAATTTTTATCATTTATTTACAACATTTCTTAAAATTAACAAAGCAAAAAAATCTTATTTCAAATCACCTTCTTTTTAATATCAACATTTAACCATCCAATTGGGCTTTATCATCCAAAGTAATATGGGGATTGCTTCCTGCATTTTCCCGATTTGTCTGTTGATATTCAATTAAAACCAGAGAATTACTTCCTTTATTCAGAATTTCTTGTGGCACATATAAAGTTATTTGTGGACCAACCAATGGCCAATAACGACCTATATTGAAACCATTAACAAAGGCCACACCTTTACCCCAACCGCTGGGATTAAGATAGGTATGATGTTCTTCCGTGACAATAAATTCACCATAATAAATTGTGGGACCATGATTCAATGCCGCCGTCGAGTCATTTTCCATAAATGATAGGCTATTATTTTGTACACCACTCCAAATATCTGTTACTTGTGGTTCTTCCAAGGGGAAAGCGGTATTCAACCAATCGTTTAGTATAATAACTTTATCAGCATTAAGTGGCTGCAGGGTAACTGCTCCAAGTATGCCCTTGGTATCATTTGCAATGTTGAAATTAATGCGACCCTGATTCTCCACAAGTATTTGTAATTTCGCATCATTTTGAAGATCGCTTAAGGTTAGAGAATAGCTGGCATTTTGTCGCGACAAAATACCCTTTAACTCCTGATCTACATAGACCAAGGCACGATCTCTTAAATCATTCAATGTCAGTACATAAGACTGGTCAGCAGTAATACCACTGAGATTAGTTTCGTAGAGTATCAAACCCGAATATTGATCAAATTCTTCAAATGTCATGGGTTTTGAAGAGCTGCGAGTTTTGCCCTTGGCCATAAGCTGGCGTCCCTCTGGAGATAGTAAATTCATTACTGGTGACATTTCAACACGACCATAGGCGAAGGATTTTTCTTCGATTAAATCGACTTTGGGAATTTCCCGATAATCTCGTATAACTTCACGTATTAGTTCGAACTTTTTAGTAATATTTCCACTTTCATCCATAACGGCATCATAATCGTAGGAAGTGATATCGGGAGTGTATTGTGAGTCGCCAAAATCATTGGCACCGGCTGTAAATCCAAAATTTGTGCCACCAAAGAACATGTAGAAATTTACATTGGCTTTGGATTCCAAGAGTTTTCTGCAACAAGAGAAAGGTTTTAAAGATTAAAACTAAAATAACCAAAATTAGGTCTCCAACTCACCTGAAACCCTCAGCCACCAATTTCGGATCACGTCTTTGGTTCTCCTCCTGCCAATGCGTCAACCAACCGGGGTAAAATTCGGAATTCACCAATGGTCCAGTGGGTTGTACAGATCTCAATATTTTCCACAACTCATCGATTTCGTTAACTGCAAAACGTAAGAAGGATTTATGAAATAATACTCAATATTGGTTACCTTTCCTTACCTCTTTCAAAACCAAAATCTGTTGTGGCGAATACTCCTTCAATTTTTCCACATTGAATGCGTTCATTTGGTATATCTGTTGTAAACAGCAAAGCATTATCCTTGACATATTTCTTGGTCTCATCGCGCAACCAATTCAAATAGTCATGATCGCAAGCATGGAAGGCACCATATTCATTTTCCACTTGCACCATGATAATTGGACCTCCATTTCCGCGCAAAAAACGTTGCATACGTGGCATCAATTTGGAATACCACACAGATACTTCATGGGTGTAATTCGTATCATTTGTTCGCATTTGTATGCCGGGATATTTTGTAAACAGCCAGTGTGGTAGACCGCCCTGAAAGGTAAAAAATGAATCGTGGATTTAAAAAAAATATATTTTTTTCACAAATCGTGAATTTTTTAAAAAATATTTTTTCACAAATCGTGAATTTTTAAAAAAAAAATATTTTTTCACAAATCGTGGATTTTCTTTACAAGTCGTGGATTTTTAAAAAATGTTTTTTACAAATCGTGAATTAAAAAATATTTTTCACAATTCGTGAATTTTTTAAAGAAAAAATTTGTTCCAAAATCGTGGTTTAAATTTTTTTTACAAATCCTAAATTCTAAAAAAAGTGGATTTTTAAAAAATATTCTTTCAGAAATCGTGGTTTTTTTAAAAACATTTTTTTACAAATCGTGGATTTTTTAAAAACAATATTTTTCACATATCGTGAATTTTAAAAAAATATTTTTTCACAAATCGTGAATTTTAAAAAAATATTTTTCCACAAATCATTGGCTTTCAAAAAAAATATTCGTGGTTTTTTTAATTTTTTTTTTCACGAATCGTGGATTTAAAAAAAAATTTCTCAAATCATGGATTTTTAAAGAATTTCTCAAATCATGGATTTAAAAAAATATTTTTTTACTAATCATGGATTTTAAAAATATATTTTTCACAAATTGTGGACATTCAACAATTTTTTTTCGCAAATAGTGGATTTTTAAGAAATTATTTTTTCACAACTCATAGATTTGCAACAAAATATTTTTTAAAAAATATATGGATTTTTTTTCGCAGATCGTGGATTTTTAAAAAATAATTTTTTCACAAATCGTGAATTAAAAAAAATATTTTTCACAATTCGTGAATTTTTTTAAAAAAAGTATTTTTTCCAAAATCGTGGTTTTAAAAAAAATTACAAATCCTAAATTTAAAAAAAAATTTACAAGTCGTGAATTTTAAAAAAAAATATTTTTTACGAAACATGGATTTTTAAAAAAATGTTTTTCTTTTTGCACAACTTGTGGTTAAAAAAATATTTTTTTACAAATCGTGGATTTTTAAAAAAATATTTTTTACACATCATATTCAAAATACATATTTTTAACAAATTGTGGATATTCAAAAATTTTTTTTTTTCGCAAATAGTGGATTTTTAAAAAAATATTTTTCACAAATCATGGATTTTTAAAAAATATTTTTTCACAAATCGTGGGTTTTTAAAATAAATCGTGGATTTAATATAATTTTTTCACGAATCGTGGATTTAATATATTTTTTTCTCGAATCGTGGATATAAAAAAAAAATCTCAAATTATGGATTTTTAAAAAATATTTATTCAAAAATCGTGAATTTTTAAAAAATATTTTTTTCACAAATCATGGGTTTTTTACAAATCGTGGATTTAAAAAAAATTCACAAATCGTGAGTTAAAAAAATATATTTTTCAACAATTTTTTAAAAAATATTTTTTTCACAAATCGTAAATTTTTAAAAAATATTTTTTCGCAAATCGTGGATTTAAAAAAAAAAAATTCACAACTCGTGGATTTTTAAAAACATATTTTTTCACAAATCGTGGATTTTGAAAAAATATTTTTTCACAAATCTTGGATTTTTAGAATTAATCGTGGATTTAATATAATTTTTTTCACGAATCGTGGATTTTTAAAAAATATTTTTTCACAAATCGTTGATTTTTAAAAAATATTTTTCACAAATTGTGGATTTTTAAAAAAAAATATTTTAACACAAATCGTTGATTTTAAAAAATATTTTTTCACAAATCGTGGATTTTTAAAAAAAATATTTTAACACAAATCGTTGATTTTAAAAAATATTTTTTCACAAATCGTGGATTTTTAAAAAAAAAAAAATATTTTAACACAAATCGTTGATTTTAAAAAATATTTTTTCACAAAACGTGGATTTTTAAAAAAAAAAATATTTTAACACAAATCGTTGATTTTAAAAAATAGTTTTTCACAAATCGTGGATTTAAAAAAAAATATTTTAACACAAATCGTTGATTTTAAAAAATGTTTTTTTCACAAATCGTGGATTTAAAAAAAAAATATTTTAACACAAATCGTGGATTTTTTTAAAAAAATATTTAAAGAAAAATCGTGGATTTTAAAAAATATTTTTTCACAAATCGTGGATTTTTAAAAAATTTTTTTTTTCGCAAATCGTGGATTTTTGAAAAAATATTTTTTCACAAATCTTGGATTTAAAAAAAAAAAATTTCACAACTCGTGGATTTTTAAAAAACATTTTTCACAAATCGTGGATTTTTAAAAAATATTTTTTCACAAATCGTGGATTTTTAAAAAATATTTTTTCACAAATCGTAGATTTTTAAAAAATATTTTTTCACAAATCGTAGATTTTTAAAAAATATTTTTTCACAAATCGTAGATTTTTAAAAAATATTTTTTCACAAATCGTAGATTTTTAAAAAATATTTTTTCACAAATCGTGGATTTTTAAAAAATATTTTTCACAAATCGTTGATTTTTAAAAAATATTTTTTCACAAATCGTGGATTTTTAAAAAATATTTTTTCACAAATCGTGTATTTTTAAAAAATATTTTTTCACAAATCGTGGATTTTTAAAAAATATTTTTTCACAAATCGTGGATTTTTAAAAAATATTTTTTCACAAATCGTGTATTTTTAAAAAATATTTTTTCACAAATCGTGGATTTTTAAAAAATATTTTTTCACAAATCGTGGATTTTTAAAAAATATTTTTTCACAAATCGTGGATTTTTAAAAAATATTTTTTCACAAATCGTGGATTTTTAAAAAATATTTTGTCACAAATCGTGGATTTTTAAAAAATATTTTGTCACAAATCGTGGATTTTTAAAAAATATTTTTTCACAAATCGTGGATTTTTAAAAAATATTTTTTCACAAATCGTGGATTTTTAAAAAATATTTTTTCACAAATCGTGGATTTTTAAAAAATATTTTTTCACAAATCGTGGATTTTTAAAAAATATTTTTTCACAAATCGTGGATTTTTAAAAAATATTTTTCACAAATCGTTGATTTTTAAAAAATATTTTTTCACAAATCGTGGATTTTTAAAAAATATTTTTTTCACAAATCGTTGATTTTTAAAAAATATTTTTTCACAAATCGTGGATTTTTAAAAAATATTTTTTCACAAATCGTGGATTTTTAAAAAATATTTTTTCACAAATCGTGGATTTTTAAAAAATATTTTTTCACAAATCGTGGATTTTTAAAAAATATTTTTTCACAAATCGTGGATTTTTAAAAAATATTTTTTCACAAATCGTGGATTTTTAAAAAATATTTTTTCACAAATCGTGGATTTTTAAAAAATATTTTTTCACAAATCGTGGATTTTTAAAAAATATTTTTTCACAAATCGTGGATTTTTAAAAAATATTTTTTCACAAATCGTGGATTTTTAAAAAATATTTTTTCACAAATCGTGGATTTTTAAAAAATATTTTTTCACAAATCGTGGATTTTTAAAAAATATTTTTTCACAAATCGTGGATTTTTAAAAAATATTTTTTCACAAATCGTGGATTTTTAAAAAATATCTTTTTAACAAATCGTGGATTTTTAAAAAATATTTTTTCACAAATCGTGGATTTTTAAAAAATATATTTTTAACAAATCGTGGATTTTTACAAATCGTGGATTTTTAAAAAATATTTTTTTCACAAATCTTGGTCTTTTTACAAATCGTGAATTTTTAAAAAATATTTTTTCACAAATCGAGAATTTAAAAAAAAATATTTTTCCAAAAATCGTGATTTTTTAAAAACTATTTTCTTTTTCACAAATCGTGATTTTTATACCCTACACCACTATGTGGGGAGGGTATTATAAGTTGGTTTTGCCCAAAAAGTTTGTAACGCATCGAAATAATGGTCGTAGACCCATACTTATATATACCAAAATGAATGTCTCGACGAGCTGAGTCGATCTGGCTATGTGTGTCCGTCCGTCAGTCCGTCCGTCCGTCCGTCTGTCCGTCTGTCCATCTAAACCTTGTAATCACGCTACAGGTCGCAATTTTGATCGGATCGTCACGAAATTTTGGATGTTGATGGGGGTCCCGGAGGGGAAGAAGCCTATTGATTTTGGTGATGGTCGGATAATATTTAGGGGTCGGAAAGGGCAAAAAACTTAGGTGGATAAAAAGACAACGTTTTTTTCCAAAGCGAATATCTCAGCTTCTATATGGGGTATACCCAAAGCAAAATCTGACAATTAAAGTAGAAAATATCACCTTTCTAATGATGTAAACTAGGTGCTCGTAGGTGATCAAACAACGAAGATATCACAATAGTAGTAAATAAAACACCAATTTTCATTTTTGTGATTTTAATTATATTGACGAATATTACAGCTTAAGTTGTAAACTTTCCAAAAGCAAAGCCTGACTATGAAAGTAAAAGATCCCGTCTTTACAATGATGCAAACTAGGTCGGCGTAGGTAACCAAATCACGGAGATATCGCAATAGTCGTTAATACATCCCATTTATCCATTTTTTGGAAATCACGCTACAGGTCGCAATTTTGATCGGATCGTCACGAAAGTTTTAGGGTTAGTAGGGGTCTCACAGATGAAGAAGCCTATTGATTTTGGTGATGGTCCGATAATATTTAGGGGTAGGAATGGGCAAACACTTATTTGGAGAAAAGTCAACATTTTATTTCAAATCAATATTTCTGTTTCTTTAAGAGGTGTATCAAAAGCAAAACTAGGCAAGGAAAGTAGAAAATATCACCTTTATAACGATGTACAGTAGGCAGTCGTAGGTGGTCAAACAACAGAGATATCGCAATAGTCGGTAATGCATCCCATTTTCCGATTTTTTTGTAATCACGCTACAGGTCGCAATTTTGATCGGATCGTCACGAATTTTTGGGAGTTGATGCGAGTCCCACATAGGAAGAAGCCTATAAAGTTTGGTGATGGTCGGATAATATTCAGGAGTCGGAATGGGCAAACACTTATTTGGAGAAAAGTCAACATTTTATTTCAAAGCCAATATCGTAGGTGGTCAAATAGCAGAGATATGGCAATAGTCGATAATGCATCCCATTTTCCGATTTTTTTGTAATCACGCTACAGGTCGCAATTTTGATCTGATCGTCACGAAATTTTGGGGTTAATGGGGGTCCCACAGAGGAAGAAGCCTACTGATTTTAATGATGGTCGGATAATATTCAGGGGTCGGAATGGGCAAAAACTTATTTGGAGAAAAGTTCTACGTTTTATTTCAAAGCCAATATCTCTGTTTCTTTAAGAGGTATGTCAAAAGCAAAACCTGGCAAGGAAAGTAGAAAATATCACCTTTATAACGATGTACAGTAGGCTGTCGTAGGTGGTCAAACAACAGAGATATCGCAATAGTCGGTAATGCATCCCATTTTCCGATTTTTTTGTAATCACGCTACAGGTCGCAATTTTGTTCGGATCGTCACGAATTTGGGAGTTGATGCGAGTCCCACATAGGAAGAAGCCTATACAGTTTGGGGATGGTCGGATAATATTCAGGAGTCGGAATAAGCAAAAAGCTTATGTGGAGAAAAGTCAACGTTTTTTCTTTTTCGCTTTCCGCTTCTGTTAGGAGTATTCCAAAAAGAAAGCCCGCCAATGGTAGAAGAAAAGATCTCCTTTATATTGATACAAAGTATGTTGGCGTAAGTGGGCAAACAACCGAGATATCGCAAAAGTCACTAATATATCCAATTTTTTTTAATTTTTTGTAATCACGCTACCGGTTGGAATTTTGATCGGATAGTCACGAAATTTTGGGGGTAGATGCGGGCCCCACAGAGGAAGAAGCCTATTTGATTGTGGAGATAGCCGGATAATATTTAGCTGTCGGAATGGGGAAAAGCTCATGTGGAGACAAATTCAAAGTTTTATTCTTTGTGAATATATCAACTTCTAGTATGGGTATTCCAACGGCAAAGCCTGTCAATAGAAGAAGAAAATATTGTCTTTAAATTGGTGTAAAGTAGGTTGGAGAAGGTGGCCAAACAAGGGATATACCACAATAGTCGGTAATACATCCAATTCTTCCATTTTTTGCAATCAAGCTACAGGTCGTAATTTTGATCGGATGGTCACGAAATTTTGGTTGCTTATGGGGGTCCCAGAGAGAAAGAGGCATATTATTTATGGTGGTAGTCGGATTATATTCCCTGAAAGAAATGTTTACCAGTGAAAAGCTTATGCACAGGGGTAGTGGTGTAGGGTATCACATGGTCGGCCCCGTCCCGACTATAGCCTTTGCTCACTTGTTTAAAAATTATTTTCTTTTTCACAAATCGTGGATTTTTAAAAAATATTTTTTCACCAATCTTGGATTTGAAAAAAATATTTTTTCACAAATCGTGAATTTTTTAAAAAAATATTTTTTCACAAATCGTGGATTTTAAAAAATATTTTTTCACAAATCGTGGATTTTTAAAAAATATTTCTTCACAAATCGTGGATTTTTAAAAAATACTTTTTCACAAATCGTGGATTTTTAAAAAATATTTTTTCAGAAATCGTGGATTTTTAAAAAATATTTTTTCACAAATCGTAGATTTTTAAAAAATATTTTTTCACAAATCGTAGATTTTTAAAAAATATTTTTTCACAAATCGTAGATTTTTAAAAAATATTTTTTCACAAATCGTAAATTTTTAAAAAATATTTTTTCACAAATCGTAGATCTTTAAAAAATATTTTTTCACAAATCGTAGATTTTTAAAAAATATTTTTTCACAAATCGTGGATTTTAAAAAATATTTTTTCACAAATCGTGGATTTTAAAAAATATTTTTTCACAAATCATGGAATTTTTAGCAAATCGTGGATTTTTAAAAAAATATTTTTCACAAATCGTGGATTTTTAAAAAAATATTTTTTCACAAATCGTGGATTTTTAAAAAAATATTTTTTCACAAATCGTGGATTTTTAAAAAAATATTTTTTCACAAATCGTGGATTTTTAAATAAATATTATTTCACAAATCGTGGATTTTTAAAAAAAATATTTTTTCACAAATCTTGGATTTTTAAAAAAATATTTTTTCACAAATCCTGGATTTTTAAAAAAATATTTTTTCAGAAATCTTGGATTTTTACAAAAAAATTTTTTCACAAATCTTGGATTTTTAAAAAAATATTTTTTCACAAATAGTGGATTTTTTAGAAATCGTGGATTTTAAAAAATAATTTTTCCACAAATCGTGGATTTTAAAAAAATATTATTTCCACAAATCGTGGATTTTTAAAAAATATTTTTTTGGGTTTAATTATTGTTTGGCTGCAGGCTTTTTAATTAAAAATCGAGTTTTTTGATTTTTGATTTTTTTCACAAATCATGGATTTCTAAAAAATATTTTTTATCAAATCATGGATTTCTAAAAAATATTTTTTATCAAATCGTGGGTTTTTTAAAAATATTTTTATCAAATCGTGGATTTTTTAAAAATATTTTTTTAGAAATCGTGGATTTAAAAAAAAATTATTTTAACACAAATCGTGGATTTAAAAAAAAAAAATATTTTAACACAAATCGTGGATTTAAAAAAAAAATATTTTAACAGAAATCGTGGATTTTAAAAAATGTTTTTTTCACAAATTGTGGATTTAAAAAAAATATTTTAACACAAATCGTGGATTTTTTTAAAAAAAAAATATTTTAACAAAAATCGTGGATTTTAAAACATATTTTAACACAAATCGTGGATTTAAAAAAAAAATATTTTAACACAAATCGAGGATTTCAAAAAAAAAAAAATTTTAACACAAATCGTGGATTTAAAAAAAAAAATATTTTAACACAAATCGTGGATTTAAAAAAAAAATATTTTAACACAAATCGTGGATTTAAAAAAAATATTTTTTACAAATCGTGGATTTAAAAAAAAATATTTTTTACAAATCGTGGATTTTTAAAAAATATTTTTTTTTCGCAAATCATGGATTTTTATAAGAAAAAAATTTTTTCACAAATCATGGATTTTTTAAAAAATATTTTTTTCACAAATCTTGGATTTTGAAAAAAATATTTTTTTTTAAAAATATATTTTTAAAAATCGTCGATTAAAAAAATATTTGTTCACAAATCGTGGATTTTCAAAAAGTATTTTTTACAAATCGTGGATTTAAAAGAAAATATTTTTTCACAAATCGTGGATTTTTTAAAAATATTTTATAGCAAATTATGGATTTTAAAAAAATATTTTTTTTCACGAATCATGGATTTTAAAAAAATGTTTTTTTGACAAATCATGGATTTTAAAAAAATATTTTTTTCACAAATCATGTATTTTAAAAAAAATATTTTTTTTGGCAAATCGTGGATTTTTTAAAAATATTTTTTCAGAAATCGTGGATTTTAAAAAATATTTTTTTAGAAATCGTGGATTTTAAAAAATAATTTTGCCACAAATCGTGGATTTTAAAAAATAATTTTGCCACAAATCGTGGATTTTAAAAAATATTTTTTTACACCGATCGTAGATTTTTAAAAAAAATACTTTTTTTCACAAATCGTGGATTTTTAGAAAAATATTTTTTCACAAATCTTGGTTTCAAAAATTTAAAATTTTTTTTCCAAAAATCTTGAATTTTTTCACAAATCGTGAATTTTAAAAATATTATTTTTTTTTCCAAAAATCGTGAATTTTTTAAAAAATATTTATTCACATTTTTCTTCGGTCTACCGAGCATGTTGAGCTTGCAGAATTTTTGACTCCAGCCATGTTATTTTGAGATATATTTAAAATATTCATCATTGGAAATTGATCCCATCGGTACGTGTCCCTTTAAACCACATTAAATACTTACATTATCTCTTTCAGCACATATATATGGACCTGGACGCAAAATGACATAGAATCCTTCTGCCTGAGCCAATTCAACAAATCTTTCCACATTCGCAATACCGGACCATTCATATTCGCCATCATGGGGATTGTGCAGAGACCATTCCACATATCTGAAATAAAAAAGAAGGGAATAAAAAAATTGTTTGTGAATAAGTGTGCTATCCTTAGAACTTCACGGAGTATACATTTGTAGATCTCCGAGGAGACTCCTTTGATGTTTTGAATTAATCCCTTTATAATCTTTTATTCCGTTCAAATTATAAAAATGTGTTATACTTACGTATCGATTGCATTCAATCCGGCTGCTTTCATGGTCCTTAACCTCTTTTGCCATGCCCTGGGATGAGCACGAAAATAGTGAAAAGATCCTGAAATATATTGAAAGGGTTTTCCATCCAAAAGGAATGTGTTCGCCTTATGGTCGACAGTAAAACTGGGCTTGAGGGCATCCTAAAGAATATAAAAAGACGGAGATCAATTGAGAATTACTGAGGAGGTAATAAGGTAAAACAAATGGATCCGCTTTAAATGAATAGATATATTTTCATATATTTTGGCTGATTAATTAGATTAGATCCCTTGAAACTAGCACACCGAAGTACTTTGCACTGACTACACTTTGTCATAGCCATTCCGCGACCAGATGTTTCTAAGATAATTCGTTTTTCTTTGTTTAAGCCAATTTCACAACATTGCAATCTTATCTTGGAATTCTGGGTAATTTGCAATGAATTATCTCTTCGAAGATAAAACGGTGTATTATCTTGACAACTGCCATTATTATTTTGGCTATAAATGTGGTATTTATAAATCATAAAAACTCTTAATCCGCAGAGGCTGCTGTCATTCACTGTTGTCTAAGGTTTTATATAACCGCAATTAAAATAATATTCCACTTCAAAAACAAAATGATTTTCATGGCAATGTTATATGAGGGTTACTTCAGTTCTCTTCGACATATTCCATCACTTCCAGACACGTCCTATGAAAATGAACTTCGAGGCAAAAATCAATGAAAGATTGTGAATTGAAAATGAAGAACTACGGCAATTGAAAGTTACAACGGAAGGATCACAATCCCACAGCGGCCGGTTCTATGGACCGCATTGAAGCGGAGGCCATCACCTCAACAATTATCTGTTTGTGTTCGTATATTTTTTCGCCATGGGAGCGACAATATTCTGGAATACTTGCTTCGAGCTCTTTTGTTTATTGTCGGGATAAAAAAGAACCCCCGGGCCATGGGTAATGGCGCATTGTCGGCTGCTCTGGCCTTAACCGCCTCCAGAACTGCTGCGATAGGAGTTATGCCTGCTGCGTCAGAACATCTCCCAGTGTGTCTTCCCCAACTTCGTCGTTGGATTCATCGTCGGAATACGAAACAACACCGCAGTTTCCCCATCAACAACAAACGTAGTATTATATTATACCCATTTTCAGCGCCGCGGAAATGCATCGTACCTGTAATTCAATGGCTACGGCCACCTGTAGCTTCCAACGTTCCGTAACAATTGCTTTGGGAAAGGATCGCACAAACGCAGAGCTTTGGAGGGCAATAACCGTCTGGTGCCAGGTGACTTCAATGCTCATCATGAGCTATGGCATTCTGGCAATGACCAGAGGTATACAGCGCTGGCCGAGCAAATTGATAACCCCAAATTTTGCACGGTGAAAGAAGACGGTTCTACGGGCTCCAACGGAGGCGGTTTTTTCGATACCGGAATGACCCGAAACAACACAACACCCGTGTTCCAGCCAGCGGCTGTACACATGTTTGTATTTGTATTGTTTTTCTGTGTTGGGAATGCCTGCTCCAGATTCTTTTGATTCGTGCCGGGACGAAGGTAACCCCAGAACCAATTTATCTGTGCTCAGTTTGACACATCTACCACACTCAAACTTCGGTGAGATCCAATAGATGTCGGGAATATCGAGTAAAAATTCATGAGTCGGAAGAACACCATGATCTCAGCGGTGCAAGAAACCAAGTTTAACAGCAATTGTAGTTTAGAGCGTTGTGATGGTTACAACGTACTGAGAAAGGTTTACAACAGAAGTGGAGTTAGGGGATTAGCTTTCCAATTGCACCAGTGTGTTCAATACACACCTATCTCGGTTGAGTCTTGCTCTAATGACCCGTACGAGGAATGTATAGAGGAAGCAGTCAGGTGTGGAACTGTCGCTGAACGTATACATCCCGCCGATAAATAGCTGAACTACAGGTTATAGGTCCAATATTAGACCGCTTTTGGAAGGTCATCAGTTGTGGCATTCGGTCATCGGAAAATATGAGGGTATAGTGCTGGCTCAGCAGATTGATAGCTCTAGGTAAAGGGTTCTTCTGTAGACCCTTTCTGAAAGAAATGGTGCTTCTGTAGACCTTTTCAGAAAGAGAGGGTGCTTCTATAGACGCTTTCTGAAAGAAAGGGTGCTTCTGTAACCCCTTTCTGAAAGAGAGGGTGCTTCTGCAGATCCTTTCTGAAAGAAAGGGTGCTTCTGTAGTCTCTTTCTGAATGAAAGGTGTAGACCCTTTCTGAAAGAAAGGTGTAGACCCTTTCTCAAGGAAGGGGTGCTTCTATATACCCTTTCTGAAAGAAAGGTGTAGACCCTTTCTCAAGGAAAGGGTGCTCCTATAGACCCTTTCTGAAAGAAGGATGTAGACTCTTTCTCAAGGAAAGGGTGCTTCTATAGACCCTCTCTCAAGAAAAAGGTGCTTCTATAGACCCTTTGTGAAAGAAAGGGTGCTTCTATAGACCCTTTGTGAAAGAAAGGGTGCTTCTATAGACCCTTTGTGAAAGAAAGGGTGCTTCTATAGACCCTTTGTGAAAGAAAGGGTGCTTCTATAGACCCTTTGTGAAAGAAAGGGTGCTTCTATAGACCCTTTGTGAAAGAAAGGGTGCTTCTATAGACCCTTTGTGAAAGAAAGGGTGCTTCTATAGACCCTTTGTGAAAGAAAGGGTGCTTCTATAGACCCTTTGTGAAAGAAAGGGTGCTTCTATAGACCCTTTGTGAAAGAAAGGGTGCTTCTATAGACCCTTTGTGAAAGAAAGGGTGCTTCTATAGACCCTTTGTGAAAGAAAGGGTGCTTCTATAGACCCTTTGTGAAAGAAAGGGTGCTTCTATAGACCCTTTGTGAAAGAAAGGGTGCTTCTATAGACCCTTTGTGAAAGAAAGGGTGCTTCTATAGACCCTTTGTGAAAGAAAGGATGCTTCTATAGACCCTTTGTGAAAGAAAGGGTGCTTCTATAGACCCTTTGTGAAAGAAAGGGTGCTTCTATAGACCCTTTGTGAAAGAAAGGGTGCTTCTATAGACCCTTTGTGAAAGAAAGGGTGCTTCTATAGACCCTTTGTGAAAGAAAGGGTGCTTCTATAGACCCTTTGTGAAAGAAAGGGTGCTTCTATAGACCCTTTGTGAAAGAAAGGGTGCTTCTATAGACCCTTTGTGAAAGAAAGGGTGCTTCTATAGACCCTTTGTGAAAGAAAGGGTGCTTCTATAGACCCTTTGTGAAAGAAAGGGTGCTTCTGTAGACCCTTTCTGAAATAAAGGGTGCTTCTGTAGACCCTTTCTGAAATAAAGGGTGCTTCTGTAGACCCTTTCTGAAATAAAGGGTGCTTCTGTAGACCCTTTCTGAAATAAAGGGTGCTTCTGTAGACCCTTTCTGAAATAAAGGGTGCTTCTGTAGACCCTTTCTGAAATAAAGGGTGCTTCTGTAGACCCTTTCTGAAATAAAGGGTGCTTCTGTAGACCCTTTCTGAAATAAAGGGTGCTTCTGTAGACCCTTTCTGAAATAAAGGGTGCTTCTGTAGACCCTTTCTGAAATAAAGGGTGCTTCTGTAGACCCTTTCTGAAATAAAGGGTGCTTCTGTAGACCCTTTCTGAAATAAAGGGTGCTTCTGTAGACCCTTTCTGAAATAAAGGGTGCTTCTGTAGACCCTTTCTGAAATAAAGGGTGCTTCTGTAGACCCTTTCTGAAATAAAGGGTGCTTCTGTAGACCCTTTCTGAAATAAAGGGTGCTTCTGTAGACCCTTTCTGAAATAAAGGGTGCTTCTGTAGACCCTTTCTGAAATAAAGGGTGCTTCTGTAGACCCTTTCTGAAATAAAGGGTGCTTCTGTAGACCCTTTCTGAAATAAAGGGTGCTTCTGTAGACCCTTTCTGAAATAAAGGGTGCTTCTGTAGACCCTTTCTGAAATAAAGGGTGCTTCTGTAGACCCTTTCTGAAATAAAGGGTGCTTCTGTAGACCCTTTCTGAAATAAAGGGTGCTTCTGTAGACCCTTTCTGAAATAAAGGGTGCTTCTGTAGACCCTTTCTGAAATAAAGGGTGCTTCTGTAGACCCTTTCTGAAATAAAGGGTGCTTCTGTAGACCCTTTCTGAAATAAAGGGTGCTTCTGTAGACCCTTCCTGAAGGATATGGTGTTTAAATAGACACTCTCGGAAGGAAAGGGTGCTTCTGTAGGCCCTTTCTCAAAGAAAGGGTGCTTCTATAGACACTCTCAAAAGAAAAGGTTGCTTCTGTAGACACTCTGAAAAGGAAAGGTTGCTTCTGTAGACACTCTCAAAAGGAAAGGTTGCTTCTGTAGACCCTTTCCTGAAGAAAGAGTGATTCTATAGACCCATTCTGAAGGAAAGGGTGCTTCTGTAGACCCTTTCTCAAGGAAAGGGTGTTTCTATAGACCCTTTCTGAAGGAAAGGGTGTTTCTATAGACACTCTCGGAAGGAAAGGGTGTTCCTGTAGACTCTTTCTCAAGGAAAGGGTGCTTCTATAGACCCTTTCTCAAGGAAAGGGTGCTTCTACAGACCCTTTCTCAAGGAAAGGGTGCTTCTATAGACCCTTTCTCGAGGAAAGGGTGCTTCTATAGACCCTTTCTCAAGGAAAGGGTGCTTCTGTAGACCCTTTCTCAAGGAAAGGGTGCTTCTATAGACCCTTTCTCAAGGAAAGGGTGCTTCTATAGACCCTTTCTCAAGGTAAGGGTGCTTCTATAGACCCTTTCTCAAGGAAAGGGTGCTTCTATAGACCCTTTCTCAACGAAAGGGTCCTTCTATAGACCCTTTCTCAAGGAAAGGGTGCTTCTATAGACCCTTTCTCAAGGAAAGGGTGCTTCTATAGACCCTTTCTCAAGGAAAGGGTGCTTCTATAGACCCTTTCTCAAGGAAATGGTGCTTCTATAGACCCTTTCTCAAGGAAAGGGTGCTTCTATAGACCCTTTTTCAAGGAAAGGGTGCTTCTATAGACCCTTTTTCAAGGAAAGGGTGCTTCTATAGACCCTTTCTCAAGGAAAGGGTGCTTCTATAGACCCTTTCTCAAGGAAAGGGTGCTTCTATAGACCCTTTCTCAAGGAAAGGGTGCTTCTATAGACTCTTTCTCAAGGAAAGGGTGCTTCTATAGACCCTTTCTCAAGGAAAGGGTGCTTCTATAGACCCTTTCTCAAGGAAAGGGTGCTTCTATAGACCCTTTCACAAGGAAAGGGTGCTTCTATAGACCCTTTCTCAAGGAAAGGGTTCTTCTATAGATCCTTTCTCAAGGAAAGGGTGCTTCTATAGACCCTTTCTCAAGGAAAGGGTGCTTCTATAGACCCTTTCTCAAGGAAAGGGTGCTTCTATAGACCCTTTCTCATGGAAAGGGTGCTTCTATAGACCCTTTCTCAAGGAAAGGGTGCTTCTATAGACCCTTTCTCAAGGAAAGGGTGCTTCTATAGACCCTTTCTCAAGGAAAGGGTGCTTCTATAGACCCTTTCTCAAGGAAAGGGTGCTTCTATAGACCCTTTCTCAAGGAAAGGGTGCTTCTATAGACCCTTTCTCAAGGAAAGGGTGCTTCTATAGACCCTTTCTCAAGGAAAGGGTGCTTCTATAGACCCTTTCTCAAGGAAAGGGTGCTTCTATAGACCCTTTCTCAAGGAAAGGGTGCTTCTATAGACCCTTTCTCAAGGAAAGGGTGCTTCTAAAGACCCTTTATCAAGAAAAGGGTGCTTCTATAGACCCTTTCTCAAGGTAAGGGTGCTTCTATAGACCCTTCTCAAGGAAAGGGTGCTTCTATAGACCCTTCTCAAGGAAAGGGTGCTTCTATAGACCCTTTCTCAAGGAAAGGGTGCTTCTATAGACCCTTTCTCAAGGAAAGGGTGCTTCTAAAGACCCTTTCTCAAGGAAAGGGTGCTTCTATAGACCCTTTCTCAAGGTAAGGGTGCTTCTATAGACCCTTTCTCAAGGAAAGGGTGCTTCTATAGACTCTTTCTCAAGGTAAGGGTGCTTCTATAGACCCTTTCACAAGGAAAGGGTGCTTCTATTGACCCTTTCACAAGGAAAGGGTGCTTCTATTGACCCTTTCTCAAGGAAAGGGTGCTTCTATAGACCCTTTCTCAAGGAAAGGGTGCTTCTACAGACCCTTTCTCAAGGAAAGGGTGCTTCTACAGACCCTTTCTCAAGGAAGGGGTGCTTCTATAGACCCTTTCTCAAGGAAAGGGTGCTTCTATAGACCCTTTCTCAAGGAAAGTGTGCTTCTATAGACCCTTTCTCAAGGAAAGGGTGCTTCTATAGACCCTTTCTCAAGGAAAGGGTGCTTCTATAGACCCTTTCTCAAGGAAAGGGTGCTTCTATAGACCCTTTCTCAAGGAAAGGGTGCTTCTATAGACCCTTTCTCAAGGAAAGGGTGCTTCTATAGACCCTTTCTCAAGGAAAGGGTTCTTCTATAGACCCTTTCTCAAGGAAAGGGTGCTTCTATAGACCCTTTCTCAAGGAAAGGGTGCTTCTATAGACCCTTTCTCAAGGAAAGGGTGCTTCTATAGACCCTTTCTGACGGAAAGGGTGCTTCTATAGACCCTTTCTGAAGGAAAGGGTGCTTCTATAGACCCTTTCTGAAGGAAAGGGTGCTTCTGTAGACCCTTTCTGAAGGAAAGAGGGCTTCTATAGACCCTTTCTCAAGGAAAGGGTGCTTCTATAGACCTTTTTTCAAGGAAAGGGTGCTTCTGTACACACTTTCACAAGGAAAGGGTGCTTCTGTACACACTTTCACAAGGAAAGGGTGCTTCTATAGAGGCTTTCTGAAGGAATTGTGCTTCTATAGATCCTTTCTAAAGGAAAGGGTGCTTCTATAGACCGTTTCTGGAGGAAAGAGTGCTTCTACAGACCAATTCTGAAGGAAAGGTGCGTCTACAGACCCTTTCTGAAGGAAAGAGTGCTACAGACGCTTTCTGAAGGAAAGGAGGCTTCTATAGACCCATTCACAATACCCAACACATGACTTGCTTTTTTATTGAAACCGCACTATACAACTTAAAATGATATACAAACGAACATATGTATGTATTTACGTTGCTACAGCAACAACATTTATAGTAGCCGTATTGTTTTTCCAGGATGAGCTGAGGTGATAGAGTAGGTCTTGACACTTTACGGGAACATAACAAGATAGACATAAGGCGTGCACGATAACTTTCCCCGCAGTAATTACTCAGGAAGTTCCAGCAACCTCTCTCAATTAATTTTACTCTCTCAAGCAAGAAAAATTGCAGATAGTTATCGAACAACATTTTGCAAAAACTAGCAAGAAAGTCAGCTGTTTCCGAAAATGTATGAAAATTGTTTTTGTTTCTTTTGATATTTTAAACCAAATGGAACAAAAACATAAATTTTAAAAATGCATTTGACTAATTTAAAGCAGTAATCCTATCCATAACGCTTTAAAATCTAAAAAAATTGAAATTGTGAAATTTTCTTGGTCACAAATGTTAATATTCAAGTTGTTTACATTTAACAGCTGATTAAAAGTCAGCTGGCTGAACTTACAAATTTTTACGGGACAAATTTTCCCAGCAAAAATTTGCAAGTTCTCAGGCACAAAACTCTCTAAAAATCTCTCCAAACAAGCTCTCTCTTGATGGATAATTTTGTTATCGAACAGCATTCAGTAAAAATTTGTACGAATTTGTACAAATTTTTGGGTTTTAATGGGTTATTGTCATTTGAACTTCACAACATCCAAACGAGTACACACATTTCCGTATTTTTCCCTTCCCCCATTACACTGCCCACTATTTGCAAAACACTTGAAGCTATATTTCCTGTACACATTTGCTAAGAAGCCACTTTTATACATTTCAACAAGTACATATTTACAATTTCGGCGATAAGCTGATAGATTTTACTTCATTACGGTTTACTATCACAACTGCAGTTAATATTTCCACGTATAACAACTTTCAAGAGTGTTAGAATTATTTTATAAAACACTTTTATCTTAAATACCATAATATTTTCAAGATTTCTATGCTATTTTTCTTTTCGGTTTAATGTCCACAGTTTTAAATTTTATTTAAATGCAAAAATTCCACAAGAAACACCGCACTTCTTCTTACAACAAACACCATACACAAACTATGTGTTGATATTCAATGACCTAGTTGGCGGCTTGGAGTTGATTAACTTCTTTTCCACATCTTCGTCGTTTCGCACTTACTTCATCTGCCCCGGTGGTAAAACGTAAAATAAAACTGCCAACTATGACGACAATTAATGCCGCAGATAGACCCGCCACAACCATGCCTACAACGTCTCTACATTGGACTTTCATTTTGTCAACATCGATAGGCTCTCCACTCGGGCTTACACACGAAAAAAGCTTTACTTCATAAACACAATTAATTAATTCAAAGCTTAATGTTTGTTTATTTGTTATTATTTAGTTTATTGTTGTTGATTTCTATTTTAGATTCATCAAACACTTTGTAGAGGAAATCACAAAACAAAAAGCCTAATAAGTTTTGTGCTCTAGGTTTGTAGTCCGGGAGGTTAACTGCCGTTTTAAATGCTCAATTAGTAACTACTGTCAAATTAAGTAATTTTTGTTCATAAGGCCACACCACATCCAACACCATTAAATCAAAGTCAATTTATAAAATAATAATTTTATATTGTTTTTTGAAGACAACAATTGAAGAGCTCTGCACTTATAAGGTGTTTTGTGGCACTTAACACTTTGAATACTGATAAGATACGTTATGACGACCACAGAGACGATGGCTACAATTGCAGAAATAAACAAAACAATGCAACATGTTAAGGGAATACACCAAAAAAAAAAACGGCAAGGTGTTACCTTGAATAGCACTTTTCCTTTATTTGTGCATCAATTTTCAGTTGCCTATTCAGGCTCCTCTGTGTCCAACCTCTTTATAGCTGGGTCCATAAAGAATGTGGAGACAGGTGAGTGGGTTCAGCTGGGTAGTTAAACAGATTCAGAGTATCATGGAGTCCACATTCAGTTCATGTTTTGAGTAATGGTGTTATTTCGGCCTCAATTCGAATTGAGGCAACATCATAGTTCGGATCTTTATTGAGCAAAAATCACAGGTGTTTGCCTTGGTAGCTGGTGTTCTTTTGGTGCGATGAATGGGGTTGATCTCCGAATACGACATTCACACTACACATTTAAAATGCCGGGGCAACTGTATCGTTGTAAATGCTATCCAAGCCTGCACGATATGGTCAATATTGCCTGAAGATGTAGCAGCTTCAGTAGTTGAAGAAGCTGCAGCAGATTGATATTGAGTAGTTGAAGAAAATTCTGTTTTAATGGAAGAAATTATTGATGTAGCTATTGAAGAAAATCCTACCCTCTATATAAAAAATTTTCCACAACCTGTAGCTTCAGTTGAAGCTAATGTGTAGGAAGAAGAGCCTGTAAATACGTTAGATTCTGCTTCAACGGAAGCAACTTCCTCACCTTTACTCATGTCTTACATTACAAGATGAAGGTGAAGAAGAAATTATTGAAAATCCTACCCCTTTAATAATAAATTTTCCACAGCCTGTAGCTAATGTGGAGTTTTTTTTTCAAGTTTCACAAACTCTGGAGCAACAAATTGAAGTAATGTTTGGTTCCGCAGGTCTATATGACCTTTATAACCGAGATTTCAATTGGGAATTTCCAACCGCATCTGAACTGTCATATCGGTTTCGACCCTGAAGTAGAAACCATTCATAAAGACTTTTTTCAAATAACCCACTTTGTCAACGGTATGTATTACATCTAGATGAAGTATTGGTACAGCATGAGGGAAATTTAAGGAAATGTGCATATGTTTTCCTATTAAAAACTATATTTACAAATGATGCACCTATCATTATTGGTGTTGCAGATGAAGTAACACCAAAGAAACCACGTTACTATCGATTTATTAAAAATAAATTACAAGAAATTTTCCATAGTGCTATAATTGGCGCAAACATAGACATAGTTGCACTAAGTGCTGATCCTAGGCAATTATCTTTGTGTCAAAATCACAGGCCTTATAGGAAATTAACTATATTTGCTCCTGGATGTGAAGCAGGCTATCTTATTGGTCCAATTCATTGGATCGTATCATTCACAAGGTTATGCTTTCTACGTGATATCAGAGTGGGCCATACTTTCGTCAACTTTGATTTGGTACAGCTTGACACAAATACTGGTTTGTGGGTTAAAAAACGTTTTAAAGAAAAATAGGCATCGTTATGCTTTTGAATCTTTCAAATTTGAGCATTACCTAGCTATATAATGCCACTATAAATACACTAATGCGAGGCACCAATCGTGTGGAATTTAATGCCACAAAAAATTCTTAAAAATATAAAGCCTCTTGTAGAATTGTTTGCAAACGAAGCAAATTATAATCTACAAGAAAAATAACTATTCTTAACAATGCTATTGCATTTCTTCACACCATTAAATATAGAGGCCCAGAAATAAACGACCCTTGCCTTTATAAATAACTGAGGAACATAGTTCATTGTTTGCAAGATAATGGTAATTTTTCTATAACGAATTTGTCAACACATTTCGTAATAGAAAAAATTTTTGGGCAATGGAGACGAAGACTCCATAATACTCCAACGTTAGGAATTTTGCTCTACATAAAAGCTAGACAGGACCTTATAGTACAAATTTAAATAATATAGATATCGATTTTAGATATAGATTTCGAACAAGAAATGTTGTAGTTTATTTTAATATTTATTAAATTTATTTTATTTATTCATTTAATTATTAATAATATTTTATTTATTTATTAAAAAAATTAATTTGTAATGAAATTTTTATTTATTACATCAAAAACCGTAATTGTCATTACAAAACAAACTGCACAAACAGCTCAAAACAGCCTGCCTATCCAAATGCCCTGTGACCACTCAACCTGCAAAAACCATCATTCCCACTAACAATTTTAAAGCTTTCAACATTGCAAGGACCTCCGCCTGAAAAAGGTTGTAATTGTCGCTAAGTTTGTATGTCTTATGTTTAGCTTAATCTTCGACGCATAGGTAGAAATGGCTAGGCTATTCGGAATTGGTCCGTCCTGCATATACTCACCCATATCTGACATGATTATATCCTACAATATTTCTTTGTCGCACACCACGTACTACCTGACAGCGAAAGACTTAAACATGCTATAGATCAATGTCGTGCTTTGATATTGTTAAAGTTACGAAGTTTTTCGGCAATTCACACACACACGACCCGAACGCAACGAAAGAGCACACAAATGTTTTGATTTGTTTTTGTTTTGCAGCATGCGTGCATGCAACGTTACTAACACACTGTCAAAAGTTGCAAATATTGAGAATTTTGTGTGCCCTCTTCTTGGTCGGCTGTGCTATAGATCGTTACACCCAATATCTCGGGGTTGTTACCGGTCGGACACAATCGAACAATACGGTCTCATTTCAGCCGTCCAGCTGGTGAACAGCCTGTTAGTAGATTTAGCGGCGAATATTTTCACATTCCTCATATTGAATGCACTGTACAAGTCAGTTATGTAGATATTTAAACTATCACATATGCCTTCGACGACAGAAACCGATGCTTAGATCGTACAATCATTCCCAAACATTACGATGTTTGTTTCATGTTTCATTCTACGGGTCTTCGAATTCTTATTTTTGAATTCCACAAACGACTGTCGTCCGCACATATATAGTTGATTATCCAACATTTCAAACACGACTAGAGAGCGGTGTTCTCTATATCCTCTAGCAGCTTGGCATTGTTGATGGTATCGAAGGCCTTCGATAGGCCAAGTGTCACCATGACTATACGGTCGCATGTCCTGTCTCGTTCAGTCCTCGACTGATATGTGTGGATATGACGTGTAAGCTGTTGTTGAACTGTGCATTTTCCGGAATCAATGCTGATGATGGGCAACTGAAAAACAGCTTCTCATTATTGGGAGGAGTAGTGCCTCTGGAATATTAGCTACTGGCGATGGGAGGGAAACTGGCCTATACGATTCACATTCGCTGGCATCTTTGCATGACTTTAGGAGCGGTACCACCCTGCTAACTTTACCATAAATTGAGGACACTTGTAAAATACTCAGCTCCCGTTCATCCTGTTGATTAAGAATCACCCTTGAGATTGCGTGTGTGTCCAACGCTTGGATGATTTTGCGTTTCGGATAACATCTGCAACATCGCCCATAGCCGCTTCACATAGGCTAAAACGGGTCTTATATGGCGTAGTACACTCATCTTCGCCCAATCACTTTCGAGGTGCCCTATAAACTGTCGGTTAAAACAACACTCGCATCTCTTCGAACCCGTCATTGTCACGCCGTTTTATCATCCTTCTTTTGCGGATTCGATTTGAGTGATTTTACCGTTACCCATCATTTACTCAAGCCTCTACCAATGTTGCATTGCTTCAGGTATATCACTTATGCTCGCCTACTAGCCTGTTGACTTCCAGGGTAAATTTCATAACTCTTGGAGCCTTAGGGTTTGTACAACGAAACTTATAACACATGTTTGCTTGTCACGAAAACTCTGCTGGGAAATTTGGTCTAATTTCGGGTATTCGACCAGCAGGTATGTAGCGAGCGGCTGTCGAGAATCTGAGGGAATCAGCAGCTTTGTGTAGCGTTAATTGGTGAAATATGAACCCTTGCCAATCAGCTGTTCCATGGCTATGAAAATTAGTGGTCAGTGATTACCTCGTCTACTAGCCTTTTGATCTCAAGAGTAAGTTGCTTAACTCTTTGGGGTTCGTACCACGAAGCTCATCACGCTTATTTGCTGTTACCAATCAACTTTCTCATGGTTGAGAAAAGTACGGCAGCCAGAGCTTATGAAATCGGGTGGTCTGTTAACTGATACGATTAAAATAGTTGGCATGAGCCAAGCGAAATGAAGGGTTGCCAGGAGACGTCATTTTTCAGACCCTGTGCCAATCTTCTCTTTTCCACGAAGAAGCGTCTTCGTTCGGCGTGCCCTCTGGTCATTGCCTAGAAGGGAAAATATATTAATTAGTTGTGTGAATAGGAGTGGATGTTGACAACTGAAGAAATTGTGTCACTTTAGTTGCCTATGACAACAAATCTATAGAAGTTAAAAACACACGAAAAAATTGTTGTCACGGCTACGCTAAGCGTTTGTCATGGAAGCCATACCATGAATGGACAAATATCCATCATCGAAAAAAAACATGCATTTGAAAGAGGAAAAGTTAGATGATAGCGAAGCCGCTCCACAGCCGATATGTCTGGGGCCTAATTATGGTTTCCGATATCGATCGAGAATTTGTTCGTGAATAAGTTGTCAACGTTAAAAAACGGCATGACGGAACTCGATCGAAAACTGGAAATCAATGTTATCGATTATTTCCAAAATAACCGGTAATGGAACTATGAAAGCCTAGGTATTTTTGAAGAAAAGTTATTAAGTTAGATGGGAAAAATGTGTGTTTGTTTTAAAACAGAAATTGAAAATCAAAATTATGAATGAAAAAATGTGAATATTTGTTGAATTCGTGGAACAATATATTAAACAATAATTTCAGAAAGAAGTTTTACTAAGAAAATGTGTGAATTTATTATTTTTAATAAATCATTTAGACATTGTTTTTATAGATTGCTAAGGCGTCTACCTTAGTAAATGTACAATTGTTTTCACAAAAAATTATCAAATTGTTGGGCGCAATTTTGTAAGAAATAAACAAAAAATAATAACAAAATGGAAACGTCTGTGTTTTTCTTATTATCGTCTTCAGACGAAGAAGATGACAACAATATTAATTTAATTCGACGACAAATACGTTTACACAGTGAACCTTTATCATTAACAAATGCTGCGTAAGTATTTTAATGTACATATATATATAATAGTGTTCGTTTAAAGTGTTCGTTTGAAACATATACACATTGCCCAGAAAGTCTGCATTCACCTTACTACTTTTCAAAAATGATGCTAAAACATTAATAAATAGGTAAAGGAGATCAGTTTTTCTTTCATAAATATGTTATTGGCACTCTTTACTACCAGAATAAAAAGAAAAATTCCAGAAGATATATTATTATTACGAAGATAACGGTAAAAAAGTGTTACAACTGCTAAATTAGAGCCACAAAAAGTCTGCGTTCACTTTGTATGTTGCAATAATACCGTTGGTTTTTTTTTAATTTGTTTGAAGTTTTCTCCCATTTTTAATCAATATTGTCACAACTGGTCATTCTGTGAGGTCGCTTGCACACTTAACTTAAAAAAGTAAAGTATTTCAAGAATGGAAAACAAGGGCAAAGAAATTGGCGTCGATAATAGGAAAATTATAGGTAAATTATGGAAAAAGCTATCGAAATATTGGCGAAACTGTAGGTAGAACATATTAGTCTATACATAGAGTGATAATTAACTATAAACAAAAAAGTCAAAGCCCAGAACTGGACGGTCAAGGCTCAGTTTTGGACGGTCAAAATATTATCAGAACGGGAGGAGCGTAACATAACTAATATAGTTAAAACAAACAGTCCGATAATTACTTCGAAAATTGTTGAAAATGTGAAAATGGCTCTAATTTAGCAGTTGTAACTCTTTTTTACCGTTATCTTCGTAATAATAATAAATTTTCTGCAATTTTTCTTTTTATTCTGGTAGTAAAGAGTGCCAATAACATATTTATAAAAGAAAAACTGATCTCATTTACCTATTTATTAAAGTTTTAGCATAGTTTTTGAAAAGTAGTAAGGTGAACGCAGACTTTCTGGGCTATGTGTATGTATATTTCTTTGCAGATTTCGACAGAGATTCAGGCTAACGAAGGAAGCTTTCAACTACGTACTTTCTTGCTTGGAATTTTCGACAGAACTTTCATTATCTGTCCCACTAATTTTGCAGCTGGCAGCAACGTTGAATCTTTTGGGAAGTGGCAGTTTCCAACACAACGTAGGCAATGATTTCCTTTTAGGTTTGAGCCAGAGTGCAACATCAAAAATTGTAAAACATGTTGTGAATAAAATGGAGTTGTTTGTTGGCTTTTAGTGACTATTTGATGATATTTCGTCTTCGCTGATGTTATTGGAATCCAAGGGTTCTTCATCATAGCCTTCCAAACATATTTGGCTTTGAATACCGAAGCTTTCAACGGATGAGAGTACATCCACAACAGCCGTTAAACCAGCAGCTTCCAATATTAATTCCTCAGACTGTGAAAAGAGTTTTTCCTCATAGCGACCCCCACCAGTCTGTCTTTTCGAGGCTTTATTAAAAGAAAGCTTCTTTTTGACCATCTGTTTTTGGTCACTATACACCTAAGAGTAAAAGTTAAAAACACAATGCATTTTGAACGATTACAATAAAATTTTTAAAGTTTACCTTTCGCCACAATACTGCAGATTTCGTTGGAGGACCTGCAGAGTTTAATTTTGCGATCAGCCCTGCAAAATGAAAACTATTTAATTGTTTTTTTTTAGGAAGTACTTACATTTTCCACTTATTAGTTTTTTTAAACGACCGCACATATGTATATTTTTGTACAACGAACATTTGTTTCTTTTTGTTTCAATTTTATTATTATTCTTTAATACGAACTTTTTTCGCAATTAGTTTTTGTTCAATTTGTTTAGAAATTTGCCACATTTAACATTTACTTTTAGCCAATTTAAATTTTGGTTTATAGTACGAAAGCAAATAACAATTTGCACATTTTTCTTCTTGTTTTCTTGTTCCTTTTGTTTACTCGTTTGGTAATGAAGCTACGAATGAATTCTCGCAAATATTTGTCCGATAATTCGATCATTTTACTCGATATCGATTACTAGCATACCAAATTTGAGTACTCGGTTCGAAACAACTCGATACCGAATACCATAATTAGGCCCCTGATGAGCCTTTACCAAAGGCGAAACATGTGACATAGTGGTATATTTGAGGGTGCGAACTGGCAGTTGATGCAGGATGTGTTTATAGCTATGTAGGAATTAAGAATGCTACTTACTGTAACCGGACCTAAGTTGTGCCAATATTGAACGTGGCCTAGTGATTTGTTGTAGCGACTCCATGTTGACAATTTTTTTTTTTAATTTGGCGTCCTTTTTATGAATGCCATCGAACTAAATAAAGTGAAAAAAATTTTTCACTCACTTTGGCAGTCTGTTTGTTCCATAAGCCGGACTTAGATGTGTCCATATTGTATGCAGCGTCTCCAATCTGAAAAACCTTGTTTTTAGACATCATATTTCACTTGCTCTTCCAAACGGATATATGACGTTCCTGCTTCAGAGAATGGAACACTGATAGCCTTACTTTGCAAAGGCAATATTTCGTGTGCACAAACGCATGGGTGTTTTTATTGTTGTTTAATGCACACGTCAGTGATGCTTTTGCAAAGTCAGGTCAACAATGGAATAGATCTTCCCTTTGTTAGAAAACAAATCTGAAAAACAATAATTTTTTAATAAATAGAATTTTGTTAAGAGTTCAATCGATAATATTTATGCTGATTATGAATGTAAACTTTCCGTGAGCTTTGTCTTTCTGTCGTTTTAACTTAAAGGGGAAAGTGAGAAAACTCACTAGGAGTTGCTATTCATAATTGAGCTGATTATATTATAAACATTTAAAACCACCAATCAATGAAAAATTCAAAATGTTATTCTTGGTAGCAATGTTAAATTTATTTGACTTAATTTTTATTATTTTTATAAATTTTCTTTTATACTCCTATTGGTATAATATAAAACAACACTTGGCAATACAATGGAAAAATACTTTTGTTTTTTTTTTTTTGTATTATTTTTTATAGTAAAAATTTGCATATATAACAATGAAAATACAAAGCGGCATTGTTAAATTAAAAAAAATTAAAAATCGGAAAATACAAATTTGGAATGTATTTTTTCATTATTTCTTTCAGGACAATCATGAATAAAAAAAAGTCCGTGCGAAATTGATTCCCATTCCCCACTTCCACAATTTATTATTTCCTACTTATGCCCAAAAAGGGAATATTTTTGTCGATTCGGCGAGAATATACCATAATTAAGTTAATCTAATAGTTTTCAAAGTTTTAAATTATTGATTTTAAAAGAATTTCACTTTTTAAAAGTATTTTCCGCGCGGAAAATTCCAAGGGAAGTATTCATGATTGCCCTGTATATCAAACTAAATTTGAAAGCTATCCTGTGACAAAAATTTCACTGACCTTTAAGGAATAAAAACGCATTTAAAATGACAATAAAAATACCTAATCAACAAATTGTAAAAAATTAAGAGTGGAGGGTCAATCCAAATAGTTTCACATGGCATCTTTTGGTCATACGAAAAGGTATATGACATTGGTTTATATTTGAGTCAATTTCTTTATTAAAGGTATGTAATTATCCTCCTCCTAATTACAGTCAAACTTCTCTATAAAGTAGCTGTTGAAAAGGAAAACATAATATTTTATAGAGAAAAAGTTTTGATCTATAAGATAATTCGTTATAGAGATCTATACGTTACAGGGACGTGCGTTATAGAGAAGTTCGATTGTACAAACCTATTGGGTTCACATAATTAAAATACGTTTTAATAAAAATGTATATGTACATAAAAATACATACATATGTATATGCAACTTAAATTAAAATTTCCAAAATATTTTGTGCAATTAAATTGAAATATTTATTCTATATACAATAAAAAAATTATTATTTGTTTATTTTTAAAATTAATTTAATCTAAATTAAGTAAAAATAACAATTTTCAAGAGTTTTTTTCTTGTTTTCAACATCGAAAGTCGATAATGGAATATATGTTGAAGGATTCATGTCAATTTTCAAATTTGTCTTTATTATATCGCCTTTTTATCTTCCATAACAATCTCCATGATGTTGAAAAAAAAAATAATTACGAATTATTACAATTAAATGGAATGACTTGTGATTTGTTTTTGTTCGTGATTAGATATACATACTATCATGCGTTGGAGTTTCCCGCGAGTATTTGAAATCACACCTGTTTTTATATCATTTAAAGAAGAATTACCTATGATTTACAATACCCCCGATTTGAACTCCAACAAACAATGACTAATAAATTCATTTACAAAATACAATTAAAAAAACTATCATGATATTTGCCACACAAAAAATATATACTATTTATATAAATTATTAGTATTTGACTTTGTTTTAAATTGAAATATATGACAAGATTTTGTTTTATTTTTTTTTTTTCGCTTAGCTTTGTATGTAGACGTACATAGGCATGATAGCCTAAGTTTACGTCTATTGTTCCATATTTTTTGTTCTTCTTCTAGATTTTGATTAGCTTAATGTCTTTTATTTTATTTAATTTTATGTTTTTTTCCTTTTTTGTATTTTCTTTTAATTGAAAGATAGTACTAAAAGAAACAGATAGTTGTCTTTCTATTTTTTTTATATCACAGCTGCATTTCAAGATTAATTCGCAAATGGAAATAAAAATAGGTTTTGTTACAAAATTTACAAAAATAAAACCACAGAGAATGTTTTGCAAAAATTTGTAGCAAAAAGACTTTGAAAGCAATAAAAATAAAAATAATTTCTTTTGTTGTTTTTCACTTAAATATAAAGCTTAGTTATGATAGGCGGCGTTAACAGGTTCTGTTTATTTATTTAGGCGGTATTAGAATGTTTGAGGAGTTTTGGTAGGTTATACTTTTGTTGAGATTCTAATATCAAAGAAGACTAATTGGCAGTTAAATGTTTAGCTATTTGTAATTATATTGGAGAATATAATGGGCAGTGTGTATTTCATATTGGGATTGGTTTATAAACAAATACGGCAAAGAGACAAGAAGACTTGCAGTTCATAGCAAACTCAAAATTTCAGTTTCCAGTTGATTCGATCGGAAAATGTGGCTGAAAAATTCAAATTAACATGGACTTATGTCAACAATATTTTTTTTGTATGTAGGGTACAAAAGGACGAACAGACCAAAGATATATTTTACGAGCGCTTAGAAGAAACATATGACCGTTGCCCTGCCCATGACATTAAAATCATTCTAGGCGATTTTAATGCCAAAATTGGAAAGGAGAATATTTTTGGCCCAACAGTCGGGAAATTCAGTCTCCACAGTGAAACATCTGACAATGGTATGAGGCTGATAGACTTTGCAGCAGCAAAAAACATGGTAGTTAGCAGTACCAGATTTAATCATCTCGATATTCATAACGGCAACTGGCTGTCTCCAGATCAGAAAACAAGAAATCAAATTGATCATGTTGTGATAGATGGAAGACATTCATCGTTCGATCGTTCCGAGGCGCAAACATTGATTCAAACCACTACCTTGTTGCAGCAAAGGTACGCACCCGCTTAAACGTGGCAAACAAAGTACGAACAGACACAACACGAAAGTTAGACATCGGTAAGCTGCAATCACAACAGATAGCCACAGCATATTCCACTCAACTAGCCCAATTGCTTTATCAAAGCACTCCTCATCCCGATAACATATCAGCGCAATGGCAAAGCATTGCCCACTCCATGCGAACAACCGCAAAATCCATACTTTGATACCAGAGACCTCCACCAAGCAATCCATGGTATGATCAGGAGTGTCGTGCTGCCACCGAAGAGAAAAATGCGGGATATAGGGCTACTTTACAATCCGTAGCATCGCGTAGCGCACGAGAGAGATACAGGGAGAAAAGGAGAGAGGAGAAACGTCTTTTCCGCAGGAAAAAGAGAGAGATGGAAAAGCGGGAGGGTGAAAAAATCGAGATGTACAGGAGTCAGAATGAAGTCCGAAAATTCTACCAAAGAGTCAAGCATCAAACTGATGGCTTTGGTACAGGCACATCCTCCTGTAGAGACCAGCAAGGTAATTTGGTAACTGATACAGATAGTGTGGTCAGGTTATGGAAAGAGCATTTTTCAAACCTGTTGGTATCCAATAGCAGCGAAGACGACGAAGATACTACAGTCCCAATCCAAGAAGATGGTATTGAATATATACCGCCCAGCCAAGATGAGGTAAAGACATCAATAAATCGGCTGGGGAATAATAAGGCAGCAGGAGCCGAAGGCTTACCAGCCGAGCTGTTCAAAACCGGAGGCGACACGCTGATAAGGTGTATTCATCAGCTAGTAAGCACCATCTGGCAGGAAAAACGGATACCCGACGATTCTAACCTGAGTATTCTGTGCCCCGTCCACAAGAAGGGAGATAAGACTGTTTGCTCTAACTATAGGGGCATAAGTCTACACCCTATTGACTACAAGATCGTGTCAGGGATATTGTGCGAAAGACTAAAGCCCATGGTCAACGAAATAATTGGACCATACCAATGCGGATTTAGACCTGGGAAGTCCACCATTGACCAGATATTTACCCTGCAGCAAATCCTGGAGAAGACCCAAGAGATGCAGATCGACTACTACCACCTTTTTGTCGATTATGAAGCAGCCTTCGACAGCCCGCTGCGTTCAAAGGTATTCCAAGCCATCTCTGAATTTGGTATCCCCGCAAAGCTCATCCGGCTTTGTAAAATGACTTTAACTGACACGAGGTCCTCAGTTAAAATAGGAAAGAACCTCTCCGAAGAGTTTGGTACCAAAAGAGGTTTCAGACAAGAATACAGCCTTTCGTGTGACCTCTTCAACATCCTGCTAGAAAAGGTTATACGAGAGGCAAACGTCAAAAGAAGTGACAGGTGTATCAGTAAAAGAAGTAACTGATACCTTTATGAAGGTCGAAGGAGAATCTGCTAAAGTGGGTCTGGCGGTAAACGGTGAGAATACCAAGTTGATGGTGTCGACGCGCAATGCGTCCATTAAGCTCGGACCGACTGTGGAAGTTGGTTCCTATAATATTGAGGTAGTAAAAGACTTAGTCTACCTCGGCACCTCCGTAAACACAGCAAACGACATCAGTTATGAAATAAAAAGAAGAATTGTATTGGCCAACAGATGCTACTTTGGTTTAAGTAAGCAGTTTAAAAACAAAGTCACATCTCGTCAAACAAAAATAACGCTCTACAAAACACTGATACTACCCGTGCTGATGTATGGCTCCGAAGCCTGGGTACTTGCGCAAGCAGACATGGCAGTGCTTGGTGTGTTTGAGAGAAAAATTCTTCGAAAGATCGACGTCGCATGAACCACGAGCTGTATCTGCTATACAACGACATCAATATTGTTAAACGTATCGAGATGCAGCGATTGCGTTGGCTAGGCCATATCATAAGAATGAGCGATGATGAACCCGCTAAAAAGGCGTATAAATACGGACCGCTTGGCGGTGCACGCAGAATTGGCAGGCCAAGGAATAGATGGCGCAAACAAGTGGATGATGAGATGAAAAGGCGCGGTATTCCAGTGTGCGAAGCAACAAATAGAGAGAAATGGAGATCTTTTCTTAGTTCGGTCTATGGAACAAATGTTCTGTAATGGGCCTGCTAAGTAAGTAAGGGTACAAAATAGATATTCCATCGCACTACATCTACGGCGAGTGATTACAGAAATGATGATCTGTAAAATTCATTTACTCTTCGGTAAGTAAGCTTTTTTCCGGGTTTTTAGGCTACAATTTTTCGCCGGATATTAAGGCGATTTTGGCAGGATGTGGAAGTCAAACTTGTTTTGTTTACACAGGTATATTTACGAAGAAAACGAAAGCTGCTTCCATATAAGGGAAATGTGAAGCTACCAGGGGACTTATCAAGATAAGACAAAAGTTAAGAAAGTTTCCGGGACATTGGAGAGATATGCAGTGATGATTATTTCGACAATTTTATGCCACCCCTGGCGAAATATATTTAAAATCGTGCTTGCTATAAATGAAAACGGAATTCCATAGCTCTACCTGTAGTGGAATTCTGTAACTCATTTTTCGAGATATCGACAAATATCGGTAAAATTAAAATGCTTATAATTTCGGTAATTAACGAAATTTTTCTGTAAGTTAACAACCAAAATAAAGCTGTTGCTAAATCCTACCGATAGCAACAGTGTTGTCAACTTTTATTGATACTTTTCATTCATAATTTGGCGTTTTAATTTTACCGATATTTGTCGGTAACTCAAAAAATGAGTTACAGATTTCCACTACTGGAATTACTGTCTTTAATAGCAGACTTGCACTACGTGTAATTAAATTCCAAAGCGTTTAAAATCTAAATTAACAATTGTTGACACACTTCCATATTTAATCGGTATAGCCAATAGTCTCGTAAAATATAGCATTGGGTGTTAAGGTTTCAAACTTATTCGGTCTGTAAATATCTGCCGTTTTCGCTCTGGTTATCTTTTTAACTAAAATTTCTGCGGAAAAATAATAAATAGATTCTAAATAAAAAATATATACACATAAAACATACATACATATATAACTAAATTCTAAAAATGCACATTCAAATGTCAACACTTGTTGCGCTTAAGTACATTCACATAAATGCCTTGCATAAATGATTTTATTTTTATAAAAAGGTGTACTTTATATGTCGTCCCACTAAAACAACTCCTCAATCATTCAAATATCCCCACATCCTATTAATTATAAGTAGTTTTTCTCTTGTGTTGTTTTAGGTACATAAATTTAAGGAAAATTGAAGTGACAGGTAAAATTGTTATAAATATGCATAGTAAAATAGATTCTTCTTCTTGTTCGTTCGCTTGAGTTTCTTCTAAAAGTTTTCTTGTTTTTTTTTTCCTTTAGATTATCAAAAAGTTGGCAACGTAATTAATTCTATAGAAAATAAACATAAAATTTTGCTTACATACTCAGTTAACAGATTCTTGGTTTTTTTTTACATTAGCTTCTTGCATGAATGGTGTGAGAAAAGTTTAGAAAACTTCTCTTATATTCGAAATCCCTTGTTTGATTGTGTTTTGCTTCATTTATCTTCTCTTCTTATACAGCAACAAGCCTTTCTTAGGGAACATTATTGGGCAATTGTCAGTGCCATTTGGATTTTTGAGCATTAATATCGGCGCGAAGATTTTGGGTGAAAATAACGAAAAGGATCTGTAAGGAGACACGGGTAAGTATAAATATGTTTAAACAATATTTAAAGTTTTTTTAACGCATATAAAACTCTACTAAAACTTAATGAAATTTACTACAATTTTTAAAATGGAAAATTTACTACAACAATAAATTAAAGTTAACTCATTTTAAAAAATTAAAAAAAAAATGAAATAAAAAATATTAAAAATAATAATTAATAATAAATTTTAAAAATAAATAAGAATTATAAACGAAATTATTTCCTCTTAGAAAAATTAAAAAAATATTTAATAAAAAAACTCTACTAAATTTAATGAAATTTACTGCAATTTTTAAAATGTAAAATTTACTACAACAAAAATTTAATGTAATTCATTTGAAAAAAAAAATAAATAAATAAAAAATATTAAAAATAACAATAAATAATAATCTTTAGAAATTAATAAGAATTATAAATGAAATTATTTCATCTTAGAAAAATTAAAAAATAGTATTTAATAAAAATAAATAATACATTTTAATGTAAATAATTTTATTAATAAATAAAAACGTTCAAATTTATAATTAAAATAAGAATAACGAAAAACAAACCTGAAAGAAAATTGCTATAATTGCACTTGTCGAAATTAAAATAAGATTTCGTTCCATCCATTCTTCACCGGCTTGGACACAGCCTTTATCGTAAATAATTTTTGCAATTTCAAAACTCTAAACAAAAGAAACAAGAAACATCAAAAAAACCAAAAACATAAATAACAACTCAAAGACCAAATCAAATAAAAAGTGCTTATAAAAATAAGCTCTAAACCTAAAAAATCAAAACATTTCTCAATTAAGTTCCAAAAGTTTTAACCTGGCAAAACACCGTCACCATAATATATATCCATATGGAAACTATATGCATTTCCAGAAATTCTTCACCAGCCCTTAAGCATCCACGTTCGTAAATATGTCTATCAACAGGCTGTTTGGGGATGTTAGGTTAGCATGTAATTACAAACGGGAAGAAAATTAAACAGAGTTTGTTACTAATGTTTTGTAGACTTTAAAGTGAGTACAACATTTCACATAGTAGATAGAAAATTCTTCAAGGGCACAATATATCATAAACCTAGACAAGTTTCTTGCTTGGCTAACAATTTTTGATATGGATTTGGAGATTTCAAAAGGGTTTTACCCAACTTGATAGGTTATCTTGATAATAACATTTTCAAATTTTTCTTTACCTCCCTTAAAGAGTTCAATTTTATCTACATCTTTTAAAAACCCACGTTTATTGTCCCTTCGGTGCCCTAATATCTTTAAAAATTCGCGTTTATTGTTCATTTGGAGCCCTACTAAATATTATTATCCATTTTGAGCCCTATAAAATATCTTTTAAAAATCCACGTTTATTGTCCATTTGGAGCCCCACTATATATCTAAAAAAAAAAAAAAACAAGTTAATTACCAATAGGGAGCCCTACAAAATATCTTTTAAAAATCCATTTGGAGACCTATTAAATATCTTTTGAAAATCTAAGTTAATTGCCAATTTGGAGCCAAACAAAATATCTTTTAAAAATCGTAGTGTATTGTCCATTTCGAGCCTACTCTAAATGTATTTAAAAAAACCAAGATAATTGTCCATTGTGAGCCCTACAAAATATCTTTTAAAAATCAGCGTTTATTGTCCTTTTTGAGCCCTACTAAATAGCTTTTAGAAATCCAAGTTTGTCCTTGCCATTTCCAATAATTCCTATAAACATCCACGTTTATTACCCTCTTTTTCCTCCACTTGATCCCAGCTATCAACAAAATAAACATATTTATGTGTTGCGATTTTTGGATTCTTTTTTAGAACTGTTTACACTATCCACTTTTCATTTCTCTTTTCCTCTTAGAAACCAAACACTCCCACATTTTCTTTGTACTTGATTCACTTTCTAAGAAGAATGAATATCTGTGTAATTTTCTTATTAGAATTTTGATTACTAATAGCAGTTAAACAAAATCGTTTAATTGACAACATAACAATTTCATATAATTTTATTATAAACAACTTTTTTAAAAATATTCAATTTTAAATTAGATATACATATGTAGATACGATACGGAACATATACGATTTACGATCTTAAATTACAACCTATCATCTAAATACTTTTCCAAAAGTTCGACATATAAACTATGATTTTTAACTTTAAGATTTTTCCAAGCATCTGTTTTTCTGACGGTTTTAATATTGTCTACTATAAATGTAGCTGCATTTGTTTTAAGGCGAATGTTTCCAGTTTGTTCGGCACATAGAAAAATATCCATAACTGTCGCCACATTCATTGTTTTCGTTAGAATGTTTTCACAAATTGTCTCCAAATCCGAAATCATATATTTGTTACCAACCGAGAGCAGATCAATAGCCATATGTTTGGGTATTTTATTCTCACCAGTGTAAATAAAGTTTAACATTTCTTTCATTACATCGGCCGTCATGTCCGGAAGTTTTATACGATTATCGTGTAGCTTACTCTGAAGCATGGTTGCAAAAGTTTTACTGCGTGCACTTAAAATAAATTTGTGAGCCTTGATCTCAGTTCCACATGATGCAACCAGTGTTATATCGCTAAATTGTTTGTTAACTAGAATCTTTGCGAGTTCCATCCATAGATTAGATTCTACGCTGTTTTTTCCTTTCATTTCCTTGACATTGATTAGTTGCTTCCTAATATGACCACCTTTTGGCACATTGAATATAATTTCAGGTTTAGGTTGTGTTAATGTTTCTGATGTTAAAGCAAAGTATGAAATACTTTTATTTTCGTCTTCCATTAGTATACGTTTGGTAAGATTGTAACCTCTAACGTCTATCATAACATCGAAATGAGCACTTGTAGTGTTCCCCGAAATCAATTGAACTAGAATGTCACAAGCGGAGGTAGAAGTCGGTGCACGACTCTTTATAATTATTTTCCATTCAGATAAAATACCATCATTACATGCTCTTATTGTGGGGGAACTTAAACATCGGCTTGTATTCTTAGAAGATGCATCAAGATCAGCTTTATCAAAATTCCAAATAAACATGTTATCACCGATGTTGGTTATTAGTCCACGAGTGTAGCTTATTTTATATGGTGACCACATTTTGGTTAATTTTTATCAAGTGCAAAATTCGCGGCTAAATCCAATTTATTTTAATATTTAAATCATCCAATCATCCAGACAAAGATCCTCGAGGTAAACAAACGTTTGTGTTGTGTTCAACAAGTATTATTAAACTATTCACTGAAAAGAACTAGTGGAACTAAGTTCGATCCTCTAACTCATATATGCTGTGTTCCGAAACATTCAATAATCCTTTACCTAATATAAATGTTAGTGGTTTTGCATTATTTATTTATTATCCAACTTTAAAATAATTCTAAGCCATGGGACCAATTAAAATGAGTTACCTGATATTACATATTTGTATGTTATCACTACTCTCAGGATGCATATGAAACTATACACGGTGTGCCTCAACCAAATTTAAATGGAAGGTGCTTACCCCTGGGAAGTTTTTGCAGATTCTGAAACTCATAGATGAGAAATATCAAGAAACAAAAAAATCGCCGGAGGGATTTTCAAAAAAATCACGATTTAAGTTCAAATTTGTAGGGGTTCTTTAGGTTCTCACTATTGTAGCTGTGAAAATTCTCCACAAGATTGACCTTTATGATATTTTCGTAAGTTTTACCGTTTTTGAGATATAGAAGTTTAAATTGAGACAATGTACTGACTGTATCACCTCCTTATAAAACAATATCATGCTCAGTGCGCCTTAACTAACTTTTGATGAAAACCGCTTACACGTGGGAAGATTTCGCGGATTCTGAAACAGCAATGTTCATAGATAAGAAAAATAAAAAAAAAAACAGAAAAATCGCCGGAGGGATTTTTTAAATAAATCGCGATCAAAATTCACAATTTTATGATTTTTTAGGTTTTCACGATTTTGCTTGGAAACCGCAAGTCGTATCAAAAGGAGTCTAAAGAAGATGCTGTAGCTGTGAAAATTCTCTACAAGACTGACCTTTAGGTTTTTTCGTAGGTTTTGCCATTTTTGTGATATAGAGGTTCAGTTCAAATTTTTAGGGTTTTATCTTAAGTCTTCAAGATTTTGCTTGGAAACCGCAAGTCATATCAATATGAGACTAAAGAAAATGTTGAAGGTGTGAAAATTCTCTACAAGATTGGATAATTTATTTTTACTAGGTTGTACCATTGGGTGCCACCGTGGTGCAATGGTATGCACGCCCGCCTTGCACGCAGAAGGTCGGGGGTTCGATTCCCCGGCCAAACAACATCAAACATTTTTCAACGGTGGCAAAATACCCCTCAGTAATGTTGGCGACATTTCCTGAGTATTTCAGCCTTAAAAAACTTCTCCATAAGTGGTGTCTTAAGACACGCCGTTCGGACTCGGCGATAAACAGTAGGTCCCATATCATTGAGCTAAATATGAATCGGGGTGCACTCATTGATATGAGAGAAGTCTCCCTTGTCCCGTATGAGATGTTGTGGAACAATGTTTTTTTTTAGGTTGTACCATTTTCAAGATATATAAGTTTAATTTGGGAAATTGCAGTAATGACATTGTTTTATAAGGAGGCGATACACTCAGTGCATTGTCTCAATTTGAACTACTATATCTCAAAAACGAAAAAACCTACGAAAATATCATAGAGGTCAATCTTGTGGAGAATTTTCACAGCTACAACATTTTCTTTTTACCCATTTACAAAGGGCTCGCGGTTTCCAAGCAAAATCGTGAAAACCTAAAGAACCCCTAAAAATGTGAACTTAAATCGCGATTTATTTGGAAATCCCTCCGGTAATTTTTTTTGTTTCTTGATATTTCTCATCTATGAGCATTGTAGTTTCAGAATCTGCAAAAACTTCCCAGGTGTAAGCACCTTCCATTTGAAATTAGTTAAGGCGCACCGTGTATACTTAAAGCCATGGTAGAACAAACAAGGTAAAGTAAATACTACAACAAATATCCCTATTGCTCCCATCCCTGAAACAGCATTTCCACCTTGCTTCGCACCAACATGGTTTCAGGGAAGCTCATAGCACAACCACGGCTTTGCAAGAGATAACCACAAAGATTGCGAACGGCCTAAATCAGCGACGACCACCCAAACGGACCATTGTGGCAGCGCTTGACTTGTCCAAGGCGTTTGACACGGTCGACCATTCCATGCTGATTTCTGACGTCATGAATTCCACCCTTCCCAATGACGCCAAGCGTTGGATTGCCAATTACCTTAATGGTAGGCAAGCCTTCGTTGAATTCCGAGGCCAAAAATCCAAATTCCGCAAGATTAAAATGGGAGTACCCCAAGGTGGAGTACTATCCCCCATTTTATTAAACATCTATCTTGCTAATCTCCCTCCTCCGCCAGCAGATATTTCGGTGGTGTCGTATGCTGATGACTGCACCATAATTTCATCCGGTGTTGACATCGACGACGTAAGTGCTAGAATTTCCAACTACCTAGCCACCATCACACATTTTTTCCGGGAGCGCAATCTTCAGCTATCGCCTACAAAGTCCTCAGTGTCCTTATTCACTTCCTGGACGAAGGAAGTTAACAACCAGCTTGATGTATTTGTCGAAGGCAGGCGTATCCCCACTGTTCATAGTCCAAAGATCCTTGGGGTAGTTTTCGACAATCTTCTCCACTTCTCTTCGCACGCCACCTACATCAACCAGAAAGTGAAATCCAGGAACAAAGTCCTTAAAGCTTTAGCTGGCACCTCCTGGGGCAGAGATAAGGAGACATTGATAACGACCTATAAGGCCATCGGTCGGTCTGTCTTCAATTATGCTGCCCCGGTTTGGACTTCCTTCCTGAGTGACACCCAATGGAGAATCCTGCAGACGACGCAAAATAATGCTCTACGGGTTGCGTCCAGATGTCACAGGTGGATCATCTTCATGAGGAGACCAGGATGCTGTCAGTCAGGCAACATACTGTGTTGCTGACTAGACAGTTCCTGCTGGCTAGTCATCAGCCGAGTCACCCTAACCATCACGTAGTGATGGAAGATCCACCACCTAGACGCATCCGTAAGGACTTCAGGTGTTACCGTGATGACATCCAAGACGTCATTCCATCGGACGTCAACCGATTGTCTTACACGGACTCCCTGAACATTGTGCACCAACGGGCGGTCTCCGAAGCCATAAGTGTGTACAAAAACAATAAAGTCCTAAATCAACATCCTCCAGCAATTTCGGATAGTGAGAGGCTTCTTCCAAGGCAAACTCGTTCCATACTGGCACAACTTAGGTCTGGTTACAGTAGCATTCTCAATTCCTACAGAGAACGCATTGTTCCCGGTACCATAAACAGGTGCCCCTCCTGCCATCAAAGCCCTCACGATACTTCACATCTATTCAACTGTCCGTCCGCCCCCACAAATCTAACCCCTGTTGATTTGTGGTCACATCCAATTGAAGTAGCACAATTCCTTCAATTGCCAACATCAAATCCTGTTCACACAACTAATTAATAATATATTCCATTTTCTTTCCTTGTTCCATTCTTCCTTTATAATTTTCAGGAAAGAGCTTCCGAATACAACCGAACTGTTACAACAACAAATACAACTCAACAACAACCACATAAAATTTGTTTTTGTTTGTAATGTTAGTGTCAGCGGTATAGTATACAAAACAAGGAAATGTCTATAAATTATTGGAATTTAAAAAACTAATATTTTCTACTTTTGATTGAATATTTTGAAAAACATGAATGAAAATTCGATCCGTTTTCAATTTGCATGTTTCCATATCATTCCATAAAATGGATAATTTCTCACAGAATTTAGAATTTTTGCAAAAATATTTGGGGTTGCTGGAAACTCATTGAAAAAGAGAAGGTGTTTGAATCTTTTGTTTTTGAAATCAAAAAAACCCATGTTTATTAGGGCTTTGGTTTTTTTTTTGAATTTAACAGAATACCATACATATTACATACATGTCCCGCCTTTATAAGCGGTGTTTTAGTGTGCGGCACGTCGTTCAGAATTGGAGGAGGCTACATGTCATTGATATGAAGAAGCCTTTATGAGATATAGTTTTTTTTCTGAATGATATATTTTTCCTCAAAAAATATATGTATATCCCTAATATATATCGAAAATAGAAACCAATCTGACGTTCATCAAGCGATGGAAAGAGGAAAAGCATCTGATCAGTGTAGGGATGCAAAAGATAAGATGTCTTGTGAAAGATGTCGGTGATATATTAAATATCATTAAATTGTTGGGCAAAACATTATAAAGCCGCGCTAATCTCACTTGGAATTTTTTATACATTAGATAAGTAGTAGTATAAATATTCAATTGATTTCTTCTAGTAGAAGAGGAGAAATTGAACAGAAATTAAAAATTTAGGACATTGGTTACGAATCAACTTATAAAAAAATGTATCCAAAGCCTGATATAACTGGGAACACGATCTTAGAAAATTAACGCCAATAACACTTTGACCAGTATATACCATTAAGCAGTACAACACAGTAGGTATAACCAGACTATGGGCAAGTCGATATCTCACATTAATAGACAAAGCAAGATCTGTGCCATAAAGATATCTTAAACCGTACCGATAAAATATAATAATAGAACCTATTTCATATGGAACATTTTTGAAATACTACGAAAAAATCTGACATAAGTTGGTTATTCTACCGGCTGGCGGAAATATCTCTTAAAAATCCAAGTTAACTGTCCATTTGGAACCCTACTAAATATCTTTAAAAAATCGACGTTTATTGTCCATTTGAAGCCCTACTAAATATATGTTAAAAATTCCCGTCTTTGTCAATTTGAAGTCCTACTAAATATATTTTAAAAATTCACGTCTTTGTCAATTTGGAGTCCTACTAAATATCTTTTAAAAATCCAAGTTGTTTGTTCATTTTGAGGCCTACTATATATTTTTCAAAATTCCACGTTTATTTTCTATTTTGAGGCCTACTATATATCTTTCAAAATTCCACGTTTATTTTCTATTTTGAGCCCTAATAAATATCTTTAAAAAATCCACGTTTTATTGCCCTTTTGTAGCTTTACTAAATATCTTTTAAACCCCCACGTTGCCCATATTGAGCACTAGTAAAAATATCTTTTAAAAATCCACGTTTATTGTCCATTTGGAGCCCTATTAAATATCTTTTAAAATCCATGTTTATTGCCCATTTGGAGGCCCACTGAATATATTAAAAAATCCACGTTTATTGTCCATTTGTAAGCCCACTGAATATATTAAAAAATCCACGTTTATTGTCCATTTTTAGGCCGACTGAATATATTAAAAAAATCCACTTTTATTGTCCATTTGGACAAAACTAAATACCTTTTGTTTTAAAAATCAAAGTTTACTGTCCTTTGATTACTAATCGCAGATAAACAAAATCCTTTAATTGACAACTCAACAAATTCATAGATTTTTTATTAAAAATAACTTATTTACAAACATTCAGTTTGTAATCCAATTTTATATTGGATATACATAGCTACGATATGGATACATATAAGATTTACAATCTTATTTTAAAAGCTATCGTTTAAATACTTTTCCAAAAGTTCGTCATATAAATCATGACTTGTATCTTTAAGATTTTTCCAAGCGTCTGTTTCCTTGATGGCTTTAATATTGTCTATTATAAATGTAGCAGCATTGGTTCTAAGGCGAGTATTTCCAGCTTGTTCGGCACATAGAAAAATATCAATAACTGTCGCCACATCCATTGTTGTCGTTAGAATGCTTTCACAAGTTGTCTCCAAATCCGGAATGACATATTTTTTAGCTACCGAGAGCAGGTCAATAGCCATATGTTTGGATATTTTATTCTCACCAGTGTAAATAAAGTTTAACATTTCTTTCATTACATCGGCCGACATGTCCGGAATTTTTATACGATCATCGAGTAGCTCACTGAGAAACATGGTTGCAAAAGTTTCACTGCGTGCACTTAAAATAACTTTATGGGCTTTGACCTCAGTTCCACATGATGCAACCAGTGTTATATCGCTAAATTGCTTGCTAGCAAGAATCTTGTCGAAATTCATCCATAGATTAGATTCTACGTTGTTTTTTCCTTCCATTTCCTTGACATTGATTAGTTGCTTCCTAATATGACCACCTTTTGGCACACTGAATACAACTTCAGGTTTAGATTGTGTTAATGTTTCTGATCTTAAAGCAAAGAATGAAATACTTTTATTTTCGTCTTCCATTAGTATACGTTTGGTAAGATTGTGACCTCAAACGTCTATCATAACATCAAAACTGGCATTTGTAGTGTTCGCCGAAATCAATTGAACTAGAATGTTACAAACGGCGGTAGTAGTCACACCAGGTCTCTTTATAATTATTTTCCATTCAGATAAAATACCATCATTACATGCTCTTATTGTGGGGGAACTTAAACATCGGCGTATTCTTAGAAGATGCATCAAGATCGGCTTTATCAAAATTCCAAATAAACATGTTATCACCGATGTTGGTTATTAGTCCACGAGTGTAGCTTACTTTATATGGTGACCACATTTTGGTTAATTTTTATCAAGTGCAAAATTCGCGGCTAAATCCAATTTATTTTAACATTTAAATCATCCAGACAAAGATCCTCGAGGTAAACAAACGTTTGTGTTGTGTTCAACAAGTTTTATTAAACTATTCACTGAAAAGAGCTAGTGGAACTAAGTTCGATCCTCTATCTCATATAGGCTGTGTTCCGAAACATTCAATAATCCTTTACCTAATATAAATGTTAGTGGTTTTGCATTATTTATTTATTATCCATCTTTAAAATAATTCTAAGCCATGGGACCAATTAAAATGAGTTACCTGATATTACATATTTGTATGTAAATTATACTTAAAGCCATGCTAGAACGAACAAGGTAAAGTAAATAATACAACATATACAACTCAACAACAACCACATAGAAATTTGTTTTTGTTTGCAATGTGTCAGCGGTATATTATACAAAACAAGGAAATGTCTATAAATTATTGGAATTTAAAAAACTAATATTTTCTACTTTTGATTGAATATTTTGAAAAACATGAATGAAAATTCGATCCGTTTTCAATTGGCATGTTTCCATATCATTCCATAAAATGGATAATTTCTCACAGAATTTAGAATTTTTGCAAAAATATGTATTTGGGGTTGCTGGAAAATCATTGAAAAAGAGAAGGTGTTTGAATCTTTTGTTTTTGAAATCAAAAAGCCCATGTTTATTAGGGCTTTGGTTTTTTCAAATTTAACAGAATACCATACATATTACATACATGTCCCGCCTCAATAAGCGGTGTTTTAGTGTGCGGCTCGTCGTTCAGAATTGGAGGAGGCTATATGTCATTGATATGAAGAAGCCTTTATGAGATATAGTTTTTTTTCTGAATAATATAATTTTCCTCAAAAAAAAAATATATATATATCCCTAATATATATCGAAAATAGAAACCAATCTGACGTTCATCAAGCGATGGAAAGAGGAAAAGCATCTGATCAGTGTAAGGGATGCAGAAGATAAGATGTCTTGTGAAAGATGTCGGTGATATATTAAATATCATTAAATTGTTGGGTAAAACATTATAAAGCCGCGCTAATCTTACTTGGAATGATTTATCCACTACATTCTGGTAAACTTTTATCGTGCAAAATTTGCGGCTAAAAATGTTTGTTGTGTTGTGTTCAAAGACTTTTATTGAATTCACTGGAAAGAACAAGTGGAACTAAGTTCGATCTTCTAATTCACATAATGGGTTCATTACGCTATATGCTTTTTACATGTGGTCTGTTGCAGAACTCCAAGAATCAACAACTTTTTTCCATAACATAAGGGAAAAATTGTTATCGTAGTAAAATGTGTTGATTCTTCCAGATTCTGGAAAAGGCATATGTATGAAACATATACGACGTGTTCCTGTACTTGAAGAATCTACTATTTTTACTATTTTTTCGATAACATAAAGGAAAAATTGTTATTGTAGTAAAAATGTGAAGATTCTTGTAGTTCTGGAACAGACCAATAGTTTAATGTACCCATAAGCTGTATTCCGGAACATACAATCACCCTTATTACGGTTGGCGTTGTCGTATAAAAAATTGGAAGTTGACGTGTCGTAACGACTAATTGGTATTATGTATTTATACAAAAATGCTAAAATATACATTTTTTTGGAAACAAAACTATATTGAATTGTTAGTAGAAAATTTTTAAACTTTTCATCCAGAAGAAAAACCAACCCTGAAGAAAAACCAACCCGCCTGCGTTCTTCTTTAGGAGGCTCTGGCATTCCTTTAAATTTGGGAAGCAAGCGACGATTGATTCTGTTCTGGCCTTTAGCCCTTAACGATAAAATTATTGCGGGGTTAAATAGTGAAGCGCGTCTTATGCCGTTAGCTTAGATTTTATTAAAGAGTTTAACACATGGTAGCTGGACACTTATCTGATCAAAACTCACAATGTGTACCTAGCTTCATGAAGATATATGTGTTGTTTAAATTCATTATTACCATGAGGCACATTTTTATAGTGTCAAGGGTATAACACGTAGAGTTTTATATAAAAGACGGTAAAACTTCTCATAAACAAGATTTGTCAGTCATTTAAAATTATTTAAAATTATCTACTATAAGTAGTCTTTTGGTATTCCACCACTATATGGCTGACTTCACAAATGCAGTATGATGCGTCAAATGACATCGTCGCGACTTCAAAAATGCAGCATGTCTTTTTATTGACATTGTCGCTACTTCATAAATGTCACGCGACACATCACACTGCGCAGCAATTTCCGAATTCGTGCAGTGTTTCCAAGTGGAATGCACACCAATTAACATTTCTTTAGTACTGTTATGCCAACTGACATTCGCAAAGAAAACAGAAAAAATACATAAGAAACTATTAGAATGGCGGATTTGTGGTAATAATTCAATATAATAAATTTATTTTCAAAAAACGGAATTTTACAAAAAGTAAAGCAATGTGTGCGTTCATGAATGACACGTCTCTTTTTTGACAATGTCAGTGTTGCCACACATATTTACTTCATCTTTTTATGATATTGTCATTTTTTGCAATGTAAATACTGCATTTATGAAGTCAGCCTATATTTTAAAAATCCGTATTTATCGTCCTTTTTGTTCCCTACTAAACATCTTTAAAAAAATTCACGTTTATCGTCCTTTTTTCCCCTACTAAATGTTTTTAAAAAAATTCACGTTTATCGTCCTTTTTGTTCCATACAAAGAACTTTTAAAGATCCCCGTTTATCGTCCTTTTTGTTTCCTACTAAATATCTTTTAAAAATCCCCGTTTATCGTCCTTTTTGTTTCCTACTTATTATCTTTTAAAAATCCACGTTTATCGTCCTTTTTGTTCCCTACAAAAAATCTTTTAAAGATCCCCGTTTATCGTCCTTTTTGTTTCCTACTAAATATCTTTTAAAAACCCCCGTTTATCGTCCTTTTTGTCTCCTACTAAATATCTTTTAAAAATCCACGTTTATCGTCCTTTTATTCCCTACTAAATTTCTTTTAAAATCCACATTTATTGTCCTTTTTGTTCCTACTAAATATCTTTAAAAATTCCACGTTTATGGTCCCTGTTGTTTCCCACTAAATATATTTTAAAAATCTACATTTGTCGTCCTATTTGTTCCCGACTAAATACCTTTTAAGAATCCACGTTTATCGTCCGTTTTGTTCTCAACTAAATTTCTTTTAAAAATCCACGTTTAGTCCCGGTCCACACTAGAGCGATTTCAATGAGATAATTTCATGAAATTAGGCGTTCTTAGATCGAGTTACCCACTAATGCAATTTCACAAAATTACTTTAGTATGGGACTCATTGAAATCACTCCAGTGTGGACCGGGACTTATCGTCCTAGTTTATTGTGCTTCTTGCCATTTCCAAGAAGTCCCATAAAAAGCCACGTTTATTACCCACTTTTTATACCCTCCACCATAGGATGAGGGTATACTAAGTTTGTCACTACGTTTGTAACTACTCGAAATAATCATTGTAGACCCCACAAAGTATATACAGTCTGTCGCAAAAATTAGTATACACCGTTGAAACAAAAATGTATTAGGGATAAATATCACTATAACTTATTGAAAACAACAAACAATTAGTTTTATTTGATAGACAAGAAGGTTGTTTTCCGTAATAACAATTAAAAGTGCGCAATATTTGCATACATTAGCAAATGTACGGTTCGAATCCCAAAAAGACCAAAATTTATGTCGCAAAAGTTAGTATACAACGGAGAATCCTCGTGGAACTGTGTAAACAATTCTTGATATTTTTGAACAAAATGAAACTAAATCAGTACTTAAGATCATAAAGAGTATATTAATTGGTTTTAATGGCAGTTATAGTACTTATAGTGACAAGTCCAACGTACACTGGATCGTAAAATCCACAAAAATTGGTCATCTACAAATAGAACAACTGTAGCGGCAAAATTCCGAGTGTTATGTCCTGTTTATGAATTCTAAAGCCATGAAATGCTCAGAAAAGCTCTAAAGTTTTAATTTGGGGTGATCTTTATCGAGTTTCGACTTGTCCTGTTTGAAAAAACGGAAATTTCTTGAAGGAAATCCATACTTTTGAGGCCATTGTCCTTTTGAAAGATGTAATAATCCTTAATCCTTACACATAAGGACTTTCCTTTTGAGTAAATTTTCTCACAAATGTTGCCCCTTTTCATATTCCCACCAAAAGTAAATAGTAGGAGAACCTAGGTCCGTTGTAAGCCCTACAGTTATACTGTCCTACCGGCCTTTCAGCAGTATCAGACATGCTTCTCGTATCCCTAGTGTTTAATTTACTACTAATGTCTAATGAACTACTTCTAACTGATCCATTTAGTTGTATTTTGGTCCTAAGTGAAGCGAACACAGCTTTTCAGAACGTTTTTGCACAATCCATGCGTTATAACAGCAGAGAAAGCTCTGTATTAAAATTTTAAATTAGCTATCATATCCTTCTGTGGTGGTGGAGTATCACTGTAGAGCTTACACCAGAACTTGAGGTTCTCCTACTATCTATTTTTGGTGGGAATGTGAAAAGGGACATAATTTGTGAGAAAATTAACTGAAAAGGAAAGTCCTTTTGAGTAAGGATTAAGGATTATTACATGTTTCAAAAGGACAACGGCCTCAAACGTATGGGTTTCCTTCAAGAAATTCCCGTTTCTTCAAAAGGGACAAGTCGAAACTGATCAAGATCACCCCATATTGAAACTTTAGAGCCTTTCTGAGCATTTCATGGCTTTAAAATTCATAAACAAGACATAACATCCGGAATTTTGGCGCTACAGTTGTTATATTTGTAGATGACCAATTTTTGTGGATTTTACGATCCAGTGTACGTTGGACTTGTCACTATAAGTACTATAACTGCCACTAAAACCAATTAATATACTCTTTATGATCTTAAGTACTGATTTAGTTTCATTTTGTTCAAAAATATCAAGAATTTTTTACACAGTTCCAGGAGGATTCTACGTTGTATACTAACTTTTGCGACATAAATTTTGGTCTTTTTGGGATTCGAACCGTACATTTGCTAATGTATGCAAATATTGCGCACTTTTAATTGTTATTACGGAAGACAACCTTCTTGTCTATCAAATAAAACTAATTGTTTGTTGTTTTCAATAAGTTATAGTGATATTTATCCCTAATACATTTTGGTTTCAACGGTGTATACTAACTTTTGCGACAGACTGTATATTCTTGATCAGCGTGCAATTCTACATCGATATAGCCATGTCCGTCCGTCTGTGGAAATCACTCTAGCGTCCGAACGGATTGACGTAGGTTGATGAAATTTTGGGAAAATATGTTATATTTACGTAGGACTTTTGGTATTGAAAGCGGGCTATGTAGGTCCACGCTTTCGTATAGCCCCCATACAAAACGACGTGACGCGTCGTCGTTTTAAGGAATTTTTAAGATATTTGGCCCATTTTACCACTGAATTGGTTGTAATTTGGTACTTTGTGTCTCCAGAGGCCAAAAAATATTCCTACCAAAGTTGGGTTATATAGGTCCACGTTTTGGTATAGCCCCCATATAAGGCCCCATATAAAGTACGCGTCATTTTAATATATTTTGAATGTATTAGACACATTTGACCACAGAATTGGTTGTAATTTGGTATTTTGTGTCTTCAGAGGCCAGAAAACATTCCTACCAAAGTTGAGTAATATAGGACCAAGTTTTGGTATAGCCCCCACATAAGGCTCCTTATAAAGTACGCGTCATTTTAATATATTTTGAATGTATTAGACCCATTTGACCAAAGAATCGGTTGTTACTTTGCATTTTGTGTTTCCAGAGGCTAAGAAACATTTCTACCATAAAATTTTTATATAGGTCCACGTGTTGATATAGCCCCTATAATACAATATCTCCCGATTTTCGATATTTTGAACGTTTTAGCCTCATTATCACACCGAGATGGCTGAAATTTGGTATTTAGTCTTCTTTAGGCGTATAAAACTTTCCCCCAGAAATTTGTAGGTATAGGTCCACGCCATCATATAGCCCCCATAGAACGGTACCTTCCGAATATCGGTATTTTGAAGGTTGTGGCCACATTAATCCACCGAAATGGCTGAAATTTGTGGTGGAGGGTATAAAAAGTTCGGCCCGACCGAACTTAACGCTTTTCTTACTTGTTTCTCCTTTCTTACGTACTGCCATCTTTATCGGGACCTTTTGCCTGTAACACTGATGGGTTGTTTTTTGACCCTGTAAATCGAAGGTCCCTGTTTATACAGGGAAAGTTGATGGGAAAGAAAATTGAGTTTATGGGCGAGGGAGTAGAGAGGAATAAGAGGGGGTACACACACCTCTGTACTGGCAAATTCTATTTTATTTCGTTCTTCTTCGTATACAACATGAAGTTGGCTGCAGATTTGTTTTTGCATTTTCTTTCATTTTATTTTCTCTGTCGAGAAACAAACAACAGCGGAGACAATTGAAAAAAAAACAATTTTTTTAATTTTCTAAGCAAAAACAATTCGAAATAAGGGTTCCTTTAATAATTAATTGTTTATCACACACGTCCATTTTTACTTTTCATTACAATTTTGTTTTGTTTTTGAACAGCGCAATGAGAAAATGAGTGTGAAAAAGAATAAGAAAAATTATAAAATTGACACAAACATGATTTCCGTGTCTAAACAACAAGGAAATTTTAAAAGAAATTGAGAAGAAAAATTTTCTTTCCAGTTTGAATGTCTAAACACGGTCATATCGCCATCTCAATCATCGTGTCTTTTCGTAAGTGTGGATGAAGATCAACATGTCCACAAAATGGTGGAAGATTATCTAAACATTGAAAGCATGGGTGTTCGAGCAGCCCCATTAATAGAATCGGATGACGATATAAGGGCAAACGAAATTCTTCATGAATCGACGAAAAGAGTTGGAAATGGATTTTAGACCGGATTATTATGGAAAAATGAGAATGTGGAGTTGCCAGATAGTTACACAATGGCACTTAGGCGACTTGAAGGATTTGAAAGGAAACTGAAAAGGGATTCAAATTTGTATGCTGCTTATGCAGAAGTTATTAAAATATCAGCCTGATATCAAATAGGAAATGGTACTTCCCACATTTTGGAGTTATTAACCCGAACAAAGAGAATAAGGTTAGAGAATGAGGTTAGTTTTTGATGCAGCCGTCAAGGTAAATGGGACGTCATTAAATGACAACCTTTTAAAGGGACCCAATATATTTCATCATTGCCTTCAATACTTTATAATTTTCGGCGTGGAAATATTGCAGTGTGTGCTGATACTAGAGAAATGTTCCATCAAGTGATATTGCAGCCAAGTGATAGAATATCTCAAAGACTTTTATGGAGAATTTGTAACTCTGATATAGAACCTGTTGAATATGAAATGACAGTCATGACTTTTGGAACCGCCAGCTCACCGTGTTCAGCCATATATGTTATGAAGACTAATGCCAATGAACATATTGACTGCCATCCCAGGGATAGAATCAATTTGTGAACATGACTATATGGATGATTTTGTTGATAGTTTCGATTCGGTGGATGAAGCTATAGAAATATCAAAGCAAGTTACAAAAATTCATAAAAATTGTGGATTTGAACTCAGAGGATTTCTATCAAATTCATATGATGTCATGTTGGCACTTGATGGTTTATCTTCGTCGAAAGCTATCGCTGCAATGGAATCAGGAGAGAAGGTATTAAGGTAGAAACAGAATCAATTGTCACTTGCTTTGCTTGCTTCGCAAATGTCAAAGTATAAAGGAATGCCAGAGCCTCCTAAGGAAGAACGCATGCGGATTTGCAAAGAGGCTCTGGCATTCCTTTATAATTTGACATTTGGGGAAGCAAGCGACGATTGATTCTGTTCTGGGCCTTAGGTCTATATTGGGACCCGGACTCCGATACATCTATGTTTAATCTAACATTTAACGAGATTTATCCTGACATTTCTGGAAAGAAAATACCCACTAAGTCCCGGGCCACACTACAGTAATTTCACTGAAATTTTGATATGAAATTATGCGTCTTTAGATCGACGTCCATAGAAGAGTAGAATCATAAAATTGCTGTAGTGGGGAATTCGATTTAAGAACACCTAATTTTATGACATTTATTAATGAAATTCACGCTAGTGTGGACCGGGACTAAACGTCAAGTATTAAGTATCATTATGTCAATGTTTGATCCTCTTGGATTTTTGAGCTATTTTATGATTGCTGGAAAATTGATTTTACGTAGCATTTGACTGATTGTGGATGGGATGAAGAGATTCCCAAGAACATCGAAGTAACCTGGCAAAATTGGAGAAACAAGCTAATTAATATAAAAGAATTTCGCCTGAATCGATATTACTTCCCTCCTGGAAAGCCTTAAAAGTTGGAATTATATATTTTTGTTGATGCTAGTGAAGAAGCATTTGCAGCTGTTGCCTATTGGAGATCTATTACCACAGAGAATGAAATTGGAGTTAGTTTTATATGTTCTTAAACAAAATGTTCGCCCTTAAAAAGGGCATCGATTCCCCGTCTGGAATTACAAGCAGCCGAATTAGGAACAAGAATAAAACAAAATATACTTGCTGAACACAATTTGGTACCAGAACAGATAACCCTATGGAGTGACTTAGAGACTGTTTTAAAATGGATTTCAAGCAGTCATAGAAATTATAAGCCGAACGTTGCCCATAGGATAGCGGAAATATTGGAATCTACAAAAATTCATAATTGGAAATGGGTAACAATATTATAATCAAATTGATTTTTCATTTCGTCAAGACGGCTAAATGGACCATCGTTCTTAAAAAGTTTTGAAGAAGATAGGCCGAACAATGACCAGATATGCCATCATCTTGATGAAGCGGATGAAGAAGAAATACGACCAAAGATGTCGCTTTTAATTTTGAAAAATATTTTTATTAATATTGAAAGGTTTTCATCATATATATTCGTTTAAAAAGAATGGTTGCACAAATACTATGTTTTATAGATATTTGCCGCAAAAAAGTCGGCGTTCGAGATCTACCTGATTTAAATGCATATTATTTAAATGAAGCTGATGCAGTATTATGCCGTCAAGTTCAAAAAGAATCATTTTCTGGAGACAACACAAATATTGAAATGGGACAGCCAGTCTCAAAAGTAAATAAATTAGAGAACTTAGCCCCTTATATTGACGAAAATGGATTATTGAGAGTATATGGAAGAATTGATGCAGCCAACTGCTTGCCATATAGCATGAAAAGACCGATTATATTGCCTAAGGATCACCATTTTTCGAGGCTTGTTGTATATTATTTATCATCATTGCCAGATGAAGCATCAAAATCATGAAAAAATTGTGGATTCCACAAATAAGACAAGTCTTATGGAAAATTGTAGCCAGCTGTGTTACTTGTCGAAAAAACAACGCCAAACTAATTGCCCCTGTTATGGGTCCACTGCCTATTGACCGATTAGAGCCTTACATCCGGCCTTTTAAATACACAGGCCTTGACTACTTCGGCCCTATAAATGTCACCATTGGACGAAGAAGCGAAAATAGATGGATAGCATTGTTTACATGCATGACAATCCGAGCTATACATTTGGAAATAGCTCATGATTTATCAACGGATTCGTGCATAATCGCTATTAGAAATTTTATAAATCGTCGTGGTGTGCCTGTAAGAAGCAGATCCGACAATGGGACGAATTTTATTGGAGCAAATGAAGAGTCCAAACGGTTTGATGACGTTTTCGAGGCCGATAGAATTCAACATGAATTAAGTGAAAAAGGCATTGAGTGGATATTTAATTGCCCAGCAAAGACTTCGGTGTGGTGGTGTGTGGGAGATGTTAGTACAAAGTGTTAAAAGAGTTTTACGACAAACCATGAAGGATACCTCTCCAAAGGAACATGTTTTGCAGTCTTTAATTATTGAAGCTGAAAATATAGTAAATTCAAGGCCATTGACTCATGTGCCCATAAGCCCTCATGAGGAGGAGCCTCTTACTCCTAGTCATTTCTTGCTTGGAACAGAAAATATTCAACAAACATCTGCAGCCAACATACCAGATGAACAAATCTTCCGCCTGAAGAAGCAGTGGCGTGTTGCTAAGAGTTTACGAGACAGATTCTGGAAACGGTGGGTTGTTGAATATTTGCCCACATTAACCAGAAGAGTAAAGTGGTGTGAACGGACGAAGCCGATAGAAGTAGGAGATGTTGTGTTTGTTTGCGATCCAAATCTTCCACGTAATCAATGGCGGCGAGGTATGGAACTCATCTGCATACCATCATCTACAGATGGTGTTGTTCGTCGAGCTGATGCTAAAACTTCCTCAGGAGTTCTCCAACGAGCTGTCTCAAAGCTAGCCGTCCTGGACTTAGATGATGGTGAAGCTGACCACTCCACGGAGGCGGGGGTGTTACAGAACGGTACTTATTAAATATTTTATTTCTTATCTGACGTCAACGCCAAGCGCTTTTATTGTGTTTACGATCGAATGTATTATTATCGATCGTCATTGTGATTTATCATATTTCTGTTTGTGATGTTGATGGTTATCGCAGTTTCCTCCATTCTCCCTCTTTGACCTTTTTTCTGATTAGGACATTTGGAATTTGCAATGGCATTACTCTTCGTATTTGTCTTTTTGCAGTCAAAGGAGAAGGTGAAAAACTGCGGTAAGCTTCAGCAATATTTGTTGTTGTAAGTTGTATTAATGACTTTACATTTTTAGAAATAAACGCATGCTACTGTATGAAGATTTTATGTTTTGCGTTAACTGCAAGCCTCCTGCTTTGACGTTAAACATAATCCATAACATCCACTTTTCTTTTCTCTAAGAAACCTTGTAAACACTCCCTCAATTTCTTTGTGCCTGACTCACTTTCAACGAACATTTCTGTGAAATTTTCTTATTGGAATTTTTCTAACTGATATAAAACTACATCTAATTACAACTTACATATCCCTCCTTGCGGACATCATAACCGCACTGTTTATTCTTGATCAGCTCATGAGGTTGACGACGGCAACATGAAAAGGGAACACCACAAGCTTCGCGGCTACCAATTGCACTTGATGAACAATTGAAATAATTATTGCTATCCCAATCTTTTGGTCCCTCAATGCCGCAGCATTGTAACCAATCTTCTTGTATCCAATCTATGAGATTTTGTTGATCAGGATCTTCACGGTAGTGGATGATGAATGCTCGCAGGCCCTCAGTTGCCTGGTCTTTTATCTAAAAACCAAAATAATTTATTATTTGTAAAATTGTTAAACGTCCATTATATTACCCATCCTTTATCCTTGAGTACTAAATACAGGACACCAAAACAAACTTCCACAATCAAAAGGGCACACATAAGAAGAATAAACTAAATAGAAAACAATATTAAGGTTTATTTTGATATATTAAGACAATTTTATCATGTTTCTGCTTACCGTTCCCAGCAAACAGGTGTTTTCCCTTAAAGCTCCAACACTGCCTGTAAATCCAATTAGAAATGCTATACTACCAGAACATATTAAAACAAAGGCAGGATCTAAGACCAATAAGGTCAATTTGAATTGATTACTAAAGGCATCTTTTTCATTCCAAGCCCAAACTCCAGCTGCCAAAATGATTAATCCCGTCATCTGTGTGTACGAAATGAAAACAAAAGTTTGCAAATAACATGACACCAACACACAATTTTGCACAGCCACTTCTTTTCAACCTACCCAAAATAATGTATTACACAGAAACAATAAATACTTCATACAACAGCTAACTTCTCGAGTTTCATGGCGATATTTTCTCACTGGCATTATTTGGAATTTTATATTTTTGATAAAGGATGAGTGGGGAGATTCTTCTGTATTCTTTGGAATGTTTGAAATGGGAATCTTGAATCTTGAATCTTGAAATGGAAAACAAATTGCTCTTGAATTTCAAGTCTTGAAAAACAATGACAATAAAACAACTAGGGATAGGTAAGTCGACTATCGATTAATAGATTAGTCGATTTTTTAGTTTGAAAGTCTAGAAATCAAAATTGAAACGTCGACTTTTCATGGTCGAATTTCGATTTGCCAACCCACGATTTTTATGTGACAAATTTTAAAAGATTTTTTTCATATCGCTTTACTTTGGTGAGCAAAGAGTTCAACGGACGAAATGAATGAATAAGACAATATAAATTAGACGATAAATATGAATAACCAAAACAATAATAACTGGGTGAGAATGGGGGAAAGCATAATGCGATTATTGGCGATCACAACATACGCATAGGAGAAGAGCAGATTCTCCCAGATGAAATGCCTCAATTATCGAGATATCTTACACACTCAAGAAAATCAAAAGATAAAACAATTTCAACAAATGGGCGGAAATATGTAGAATTCTGCAATGAAAATGGACTTATTATACTCAATGGAAGATCTGCTGGCTCATTTGCTTTAATAAACAGAAACGGCAGTTCAGTAATTGATCTTTGTGCGGTTTCGATGGACTTAGTTGATGTTATTCAAAATTTCGAAGTACTCAATCATATTTGGTCAGGGCATCTACCAATTACTTTGTGCATAAAAGCATCCCATTTTGGACAAGCTGAATCAGAAAAATTAAAATTACTACCAAAATTGAAGTGGGAACATAAAAATAAAGAATATTACTAACAAGAACTAAAAAGAAACGTAGATACACTAAAAAATGGTGCGAAGCTGTGTGACTTCACTTCAGTGATCGCGAAATCATATCCATCGAATACTTACAAAACAAAACGTATACAGTTCAATAAAATATGGTACGATAAGGAATGTTTTAAGGAAAGAGAGAGAATGACGAAAAAACTAAATAAGTTCAGATCAACGCTGGATCTCACAGACAGAGAAACTTACGCAATACAAAAAAAAAAAAAAAAAAAAAAACAATATAAACTGCTCTGTGCCCAGAAACAAAGGGACTACTACATTAGAATCGAAGCCACATTGGATGAAATAGTGGATAGCAAAGCATGGTGGTCTATGGTTAAAGAATTAAGGAACCAACATAATGAGATTGGCTGCTCTTTATCAGCAGATGCCCTTAAGGACTTTTTTTTATATACTTTTGAACCCTCATATACAATCTCCCGAAGTAGTTTATGCACAAAACTTGATTCAAAATGAGATCCTAGATTGCAATTTCTCGCTGACGGAGATAAGACAAATTCTTAAATCTGCCAAAGAAAATAAAGCCCCTGGGGAAGACAAAATTCCTTATGAATTCTTTATACACGCAACAAATGATTTTCTGAGAGAACTGTGTAGTTCATTCACAAACATTTTTAATGGCTACAATGATTATGATATGTTTCGCACAAGCATTATATTCCCAATTCATAAGAAAGGTGATCCTAACGATCCCAGTAACTATAGAGGGATATCTTTTATGAATTGTATAGCAAAAATTATGAAGGGAATGATCAATAATCGCGTAACCGAATGGGTAAACGCAAAACAAATCCTCAATGAGTACCAATCGGGATTTCGAAAAGGATACTCGACTGCTGACAAAGTATTCAATCTGATGTCAATAATTAATTTTAAGATGAATGAAAATAAAAGAGTATACGCATTTTTTTCCGACTTCAAGGCAGCCTTCGATAGAGTCCCGAGAAGTCTTCTAATATATAAATTACACGAATCTAGCTTATCCAACAAAATGTTATATTTCATTGAAAAAGTATATATGAATACCAAATCTGCAGTATGGACAGGAGAAAATCTCTCAACCTACTTTGAAACTAAATCTGGGGTAAAACAAGGTTGTTTATTATCGCCAATTCTATTTTCCTTATATTTGAATGATCTACATGATGCTCTTGAGGGTGGTCTACACATAGATGAGATAAATGTTAGACTATTGATGTATGCGGATGACATTGTAATTATGTCAGATGATCCTCAAGTATTACAACAAATGATAAATAAACTTGAAATATATTGCGAAAAATGAGGTATGCAATTAAATAAAACAAAATCAGAGATTATGATTTTCCGAAAAGATGGCGGCGTTACGACAAGCGATAAATGGTATTATAATGGAAAGGAACTAAGAGTCGTAAATGAATATAGATACCTCGGAATCTTACTAACACCAAAACTGTCATTCACCAAACATATAGCAATGAAAAACGATGCCGCTAAATCTTGTCTCAATGCAACTTGGAAACATTTTATAGGAAAACCAAACATTTCGATGGCAGCCAAGTAGAAAATGTTCCTGACAGAGCTATGGACCGCAGATATGGGGAAATATGTACTTTTTAGACATAGAAAAACTTTACAGATTTTTCATTAAACGATTCCTCCGACTGCCAGAAAATACACCGAACTACGTCTTAGCTCTTGAAACTGGTTATGAGCCAGGGTTTATATATACATACTCTTTTCATCTAAAATACATGGCAAAATTACTATTCGAACTCGACAATCAAAAACTTTAGAGATTGTTTAACCGCCTACAATATTGAAAACCAGTACATTAATGTTAATAAGGAAAACTGGTACAACGCAAGTCAAAAGTTAATATTGGAAATAAAAAAAAGAAAACTACCAGATACATCGTTTTAAATCACAAGAAAGTGAACAACGTATTTATAAATTTTTAGATCCAGATGCAGGCGCAACATATTGCAATAATCAATATACACAATGTCAAATATCGTACATAATGAGAGCTAGAGCTGGCATGCTGGGTTTAAACAACAACTTTCATAGATCTGATGTAAGCAATTTGTGTTCAATCTGCAACCTGGGAGAACCAGAAAGTACCCAACACTTCATTACAACAAAACAAAAAAAAAACAATAAAGTAATTGAATTGAATAATGCGATTAGGTGAACTGAAGTGTGAAGCAGACGACGGAATATTTGTGGGCCACAATGTTTTTTAAGACGCCGTCGGAAAGTCAGAGCGATTTTATTAGTAATTGGGAGCTTTGTTTTTGATTATATATTATATATTAAATAAATAATACTAGGTCTGTACGATAACACAAAAGTTTTTACAAATTTGTACAAACTTTTACAAAATGCTGTTCGATAACAAACATGTTCAGTAAAAGAGAAATGAGAAGTAGTTGCAAGAACTTACAAATACTTTTTACTTGCGAAGTTATCGAACATGCCTATTATTAATCAAACCAATTTTCTAGTTAAGTGGAGTACACACGATCAGTTTTGACTGTCAGTTTTGCTCAAATAATCGGTTGTTTGCCAGTGTGGCCGTTCAATTTTGTCAGTCATCAGGCAACCACAAAATATTTTGTGGTTGCTGGACTGTTTGACAATTATCGATAATTCCGAAAAATCGACAGTCAAAACTGATCGTGTGTACCCCTCTTTAGTCCCAATTTACATTGGGCGAGTTTACTTGCGGCAATTGTCATTTTGTAGGAGAGAGAGGTGAGGCATATGGTAACCCTTTGCCTCTCAGCACCCTCTCTCACCTACAAACTGACAATTGCCGCAAGTAAATTCGCCTAATGTAAAATGGGACATAGAGAGCATCTTCTTGTAAGAAAAGTCAAAAGGGACAACTGCTCCGTTGCAGTACTTTTCTAATGTCTATATCACACCATATGCTTTTTCACATCTATGGTGTGATAAAGCCATTAGAAAAGTACCGATCCACACTAGAGCGATTTCAATGAAATAATTTCTTGAAATTAGCAGTTCTTATGCCAAGTTTATACTTGCGCTCCAAAATCAACTGGATTTCACGAAATCCTGAAATACACCCCAGTGTTTACACTTATTTTTTGTTGATTTCAAACATATCACACTGATCAAGGTAGATGCATATGCGCAGCTGATCGAACATGAATTTTCAAAACAAGTTATTGTAAATTGAATTAATCATCAAAAATGTACGACAATATAGAACTTTACAACTTTATTTCGAACATTATCGTAAAATTATCTATATATCGTATTAATTATGTATAGTACTAACAAATGAAAAAATAAAAAAATTATTTTATCGTTGAGACATCATAATAATAAATTTTGATAGATAAAAGTTGTGCTCAGAACCTGCAAAATATTAGTACTTGCAGTAGTTTTCCCGTTTAGTGCTAAAAATGCGTTCCCGTACTCCGAAATCTAGCAAGACTTGCACTTCTCTTTAAACAAAAATAACACCCTCTTCTCCAGTTTTCTGCCATACAATTTTGGCCTAGTAGAAACTAGCAGCAAGCATGTTCATATGTTCATTGGTATTGAATATTATAGCTGATACATTGATTTTGACATTTCTGCTGGAGGTTTTGCAATTTCCGTAATTTTTCCGTTCCCGTATTTTTTAAGAAATTTGTATGGGGAAGCAATTTTTGACGATTCGCTCTTTTTTCTAACATTACCATTAAAAAAGTACGGGAACACAATGAAAAATAGCATTGTAACAAAGTAATTTAGTATTTTTTCACTTTGTTTACAAATTTTGATACTAACATTTTTTGTTGCAGCGATTCGCACATCTACCTTGTTTATTGTGATACGTGAAAAGTGTTGCAACTTTTGGTACTTTTCTAGACAAAAGCAAGGTTGTATATCATGTGTACTGTGATTTCGATGTTGATTTCGCTGAAATCATGAAATGAGATGATTTCATTTTTGTATGCGAAATCATGATAAATTTTGCTTGATTCCGCGCGAAATCACGAAACGCCTTCGAAATCACGAAACGACGCCGAATGTAAACCAAGCATTAGATCGAGTTCTAAACTGCATTACTCTAGTATGACCCGGGCCACACCACAGTAATTTCACTAAAATTTTGATATGAAATAATGCGTCTCTAGATCGACTTCCATAGTAGAGTAAAATCATAAAATTACTGTAGTGGGGAGGTTGATTTAAGAACACCTAATTTCATGAAAATTTTTAATGAAATTCACGCTAGTGTGGACCGGGCTTATGGAACTCTACCTAGAAACTCTTGATTCATGAAACTGTTTCAATGAAACCTCTCTAGTGTGACCAAATAATTAAAAAGATGGCTTCCCACACACATTTCTTCAAAAAGTATGTGAAAGGCAAAAATTTATCTACCAGAAATGTCAAAATCAACACACCCTAATTTTTTGAAACATGCAACAAATGAACAAATGGCCTGTTCTAGAACTGCAAGAATCTACATTTTTTCGATAACATAAAAGAAAAATTGTTATTGTAGTAAAGATTTGTAGATTCTTGCAGGTTCTGGAGCAGTCATAAAGTTTTTAACAGCTAGATAAGATTAAAGTCGAAAACAGACTGCCTGTTTCCGTACTTTATTAAACGGTAAAAGATTCAGAAGTGGTAAACGACTCCCATATAAAATGTGCCATGTTTTGGTGTAAAGCTGAAAACAGATACAACAACAACAGGGCGACGACGATACCAAAGTCCAGCGTTTATCTGTTTGTCGGCATATATTTCAAATGAATTTGAATTTTTCGGCATCATGCCCAACAGTGTAAAAACGGCCAAAACGACACAAAACTTTACCCAAACGTTGTATGTGTTTTCAGCTTAATGAAGGAAAAATGTGTAAAAGGTGTAAACATTGTAAAAACTTTTTAGTTCTGGAACACAGTTATAATAACAAATTGGTGGTCGTTTCAAGTTTTGCGTTGACGTCAAATTTTTCGTTGTCGCCAAACTTGAATCGACACAAAAACTCGACTAATCGGTTAATCGAAACTCAACTTGTGGATCCCTGCCGCATTTTTTATCTACAAATCTCTTTCGATTTTTTTTCATCGATTACTACGAAACAATCGACTTGATTGCTAAAAAAAATTTGCAAAGAATTTTATTTTTGTTCTATAAAAAGCAAATTTATAATATACTATTAAAATGTCGGATAACGATGATGATTTCATGTGCGAGGATGATGAAGATTATGGATTGGTGAGATATTAAATCCAGGCACAGCCTGCATTCGACAAAAGCCGGCAAAAAATTGCAATTGGTTCGATTGCTTGTTTTTGATCTTTTTTGCAGGAATATTCCGAAGACAGTAATTCAGAGCCGGATGTTGATTTGGAAAATCAATACTATAACAGTAAATCCTTGAAGGAAGATGATCCTAAAGCGGCATTGGCCTCATTCCAAAAAGTGTTGGATTTGGAGAATGGTGAAAAGGGGGAGTGGGGCTTTAAGGCATTGAAGCAAATGATAAAAATAAATTTTAAATTGGTAAGAGGAAGAAGATAATGATATGTTCCCACGATTTATGGTTATGTTGCTTGCAGAACAACTACGAAGAGATGATGGTTAGATATAAACAATTATTGACATACATTAAGAGTGCCGTGACACGCAATCACTCGGAAAAGTCCATCAATTCTATATTGGATTATATCTCCACATCGAAAAATGTATGTATGACTACAATCAAGAGAAACTGATAATAGAAGGCTTTAATTTTCAGATGGAATTATTGCAAAATTTCTACGAAACCACATTGGAGGCATTAAAGGATGCAAAAAATGACCGCTTGTGGTTTAAAACAAATACCAAACTGGGTAAACTTTATTTTGATCGCAACGAATTTGGTAAACTGCAAAAAATCCTAAAACAACTACACCTGTCATGCCAAACCGATGACGGGGAAGATGATTTGAAAAAGGGTACACAACTATTGGAAATCTATGCCTTGGAAATTCAAATGTATACCGTCCAAAAGAATAACAAGAAGCTAAAGGCCCTCTACGAACAATCGCTACACATCAAGTCGGCCATACCACATCCTCTGATTATGGGTGTTATACGGGAGTGTGGCGGTAAAATGCATTTGCGCGAGGGTGAATTTGAAAAGGCTCACACCGACTTCTTTGAAGCATTTAAAAATTACGATGAATCGGGTTCGCCGAGGAGGACAACATGTTTGAAATATTTAGTATTGGCAAATATGTGAGTAGAAATTTGTATACACATTTCGATAATTTTTTTTTATAAAAAATTAAGGCATTGTGAACGTCTTTGAGGGCCAAACCTATAGCTCTACAAAAAAGTTCTTATTGAACTATAGGATACTTCTACAAGTATTATGTACAGGAGACTTTTTGTAGAATCCATTACAAGGTCTTCGTCTTTAGAATGCCTATTAAAATGTTTCATTTTATTTAGAAGAAATTTTGGAGATGTTCCTTCGGCTTATTTTTCCTTTAGCAACCTATTCAAATTTTATAACTTTGAAGGCAATTTTGTTGCCTTCGCCGAAAATTGCTACTAAACATAGGAGAAAATCTTAAAAGGGAGGCTAAAGACAGATTTTTTTTTTTGAATTTTTAGTTTTGAAACAAGATATTTCCGAGAGGAGTTACTAAAGAAGATTTTTGAAAGTTTTGTGTCTATAGAAGACTTAGAAGTCCTTATCTTCATAGAAAAAGAAAAAGGTTTTGAGAAGTTTTTTTTCTATAGAGCTCCTTTAGTCGGTATTCTCTATATAGAAGAACCTTAGATGGTCTTCTATCTACAGACGCAAGAACATGTCCCTTTAGAAAGTCTTCCCTCTCTTGAAGTTGTTAAAAGGCTTCTGTCATTGAATTTGTTTGGTAGGTTTTCTGTCTGTAGAAAATCATGACAACGCCATCTCTCTCCAGCCGAATGAAGGCTTTTAAATGTCTTTTGTCTATAGAAGTACTTTAGCTATCCTGTCTTTGTATTAGCTTTAGAAGGTCTTCTGTTTATAGAAGACATTATGACGGTTTTTTTCTCTATAGAAGAGATTTTTCCATATAAATAAGTTATTTAGAAGTCTTCCGTTTTTAGAAGACCTTATGGATTTTTTCGCTATAGAACAAGTTTTTCCATACAAAGAAGTTCTTTAGAAGGTCTCTATAGAAGAAATTTGGAAGCCTCGATTAAGAAGACCCGTAGTAGGTTTCTGTCTGTAGAAGTCCATTAGATAATTTTCTGTCTTTATAAGGATTTAAGTAGGTCTACAGTCGATGGAAGACCTTTGTCTATAGAAGACCTTAAAAAGATCTTCGGCCTGTGGAACTCTTTAGTATGCCTTCTTTTATAAAAGGCCTCAATAAAGTCTTCTGTCCAGTGAAGGGAACATAGAAAACAGTTTGTCTATAGAAGATCTTGACAATTATTTTTTTTAAGAAGACTGTTAAAAGCTCTTCCGCTTGTATCCGTATTATGAAATTCCCTATCTATTAAATATCGTTTTTTAATATTACCCATTTTCCTTTGCAGGCTCATGAAATCCGGTATTAATCCTTTCGATTCCCAGGAAGCCAAGCCCTATAAAAATGACCCCGAAATTTTGGCAATGACCAATTTGGTAGTTTCCTATCAAAATAATGACATTAATGAATTTGAAACGATATTACGCACCAATCGTAGTAACATTATGGCTGATCCTTTTATACGTGAACACATTGAAGATCTACTGAGGAATATACGCACACAAGTTCTTATCAAATTGATAAGACCCTATAAAAATATTGCTATACCCTTTATTGCCAATGCACTGAATATTGAACCGGCAGAAGTTGAAAGTCTATTGGTGTCTTGTATACTCGATAAGTAAATTCTAAAAAGGTTGCTTTTTTCCCAAAAAAATATTATATTATCCTCTTTACAGTACGATCCAGGGACGCATTGATCAAGTAAATCAAGTTTTACAATTGGATAAAGAAAATAGTACAGGATCTCGTTATAATGCCATCGACAAATGGTCCAACCAAATTCAATCTCTTCAAATGGCAGTCATCAATAAAATGGCCTGAGACAGGCCTACATCCCCCACAATACGACATTGTTTATCGACATACTATTCGTAGAAATGAGTGTGTGTGCAGCACGACGTTTTTTTAAACCTACCCAAATAAACTTGAAGTCTTGTATTTGGAAACCGTTTGATGGAGTGTTTATTCTTTTTTTGTATTTCTAGGCACTTATTGAAAGTTTTGAGCTGGAACAACATTTGTTATACAGGAATCTTCTTAATTTATATAAACAAAACAATAGAAAACTAAAAACTACAACTAACAGCATACACCCCAGAATCATTAGGGTTGCCCAGCCGGGTTCATTCCAATCCAAAATTTCATAGATATAAGGATTACCATACCTGAGGAAGAGAAGAATTAAAACAATGGTAGTTAGTAATATTACTTTCAGTACTCTGTGGATCTAAAAAATTAAAAAATATTTTATGTTTATGTAGGTATATTTTAGAGGGAAATCTTAAGGAATTCGCTAAGACCCCAGTCATAAATTTCAAGGGGCTTATTGGATTTCTTTTAGCTGCAATTTGCTAAGGAAAACGACTTCGTTTTAATATTATGTAGTACCATCTTTCCTTTCATCCAATTACAAAAACTTGGGAAATTTGGAAAAGTAGGCGAATAGCATACTTTTTATACTCACATATCAGTACCTCCAGCTAGGTAGTAAACTAACGAAAATATGGCATAAATTAAACCCAATATTAGGGGATATACAAAATGCATTAAACGTGTTGGGAATGCAACCAGCATGTGATCCAAAACCATTAATATTGAATTGAAACCATGGGCCCATAGATTGTATAAATCCGAGGCATTAGCGTTATCATCTGGAAAGAGAGCAAAATAGAATGTTAAATAGGCAACAGCTCAGCTAGTCATAAACTTATCTCCTAGTCGCAATACTTACATGGATAAATAAATAACCAATACATAAAGGTTATGACCGTTGCCACAACCAAAACACACCAATGGGAACACCAATAGAACTTGAAAACTTTGCTCTTATTATCTGGAATATATTAAACGTTTTTTAATAATCCTCTTATATCTGCTATGAAGAAAAACTACTCACCAAAATATGTTGGATTAAAGTGATAAATTGTCACTAGTATAGCACCAAACCAACTTATGTACATGCACAGTAAAAACCCCCAATCGGTTAGATAAATAAACCATGTCCCGTCATTCCATTGTTGGATTAAACTTCCCAAAACACCCACACCAAAACACAACGCTAAACCCCAACGATAGATTAACCATAAGTAGGATTTTTGTGAAGTTTGCCACTAGGAAATTTTGTAATAGAATAGATTAATAATGGATATATTTTTCTTTATAGAATTCCTACTTACCTGGGATTTGAGAAAATCATCCGACGGCTCATGGTATAAACTTAATTGATGCTTTTTAAATTCTTTTATAATTGGATGGAATATTCGATAACATAAACTATTGTTACTATAGTCTGTGGTGGTATTCATCTAAAACGCAATGAAAGCACATAAAAATGGATTTTTGAAACGTGGAAACAATGCCTAGAGTTAAGCTCCCCTCAGTGAGATACTTCAAGCAATGGAGAAAATTCGAGATTCAAAGCTTTTTTGCTGTGCAAATCATAAACTGAGAGTAGATAGCGTGCGGTGACAAAGTGTTTCTTTTTGTAGCAAAAAGAGGCTGACTTCCGAAAAGTCAGTTGCATTGTATTCGTTCATGAAACTAGGGTTTCTGACATCGAGTTCAATACTAGATTAATTTTTGAAATTGCAGTTGTGGGGAACTCGATATAAGAACATCTAGTTTCATGCACCAATACAATGCAACTGACGTTTCGGAAGTCAGCCAGAATATGTTGTGTATTGAAAATTTCTTTTTAGATTTTTTTGTGTATAATTTACTTGCAATACAATGGGTTCGGCGAAAGGATGATTAACCACAGCACTCCATTCATTCATCAAATCAATCAACAGTAACAATTTACGTAAAACATTTTCAAATTTACCTTTAACACAGCCCAAACAGCACCCCAAAATATACCACAATTCACTCTTAGCCTATTGCCAGTTAACTGATGGAATAACCGTCTGGCTAAGATATCCATAACAGTTGTTTTAGCAAATCAAACAAAGTTCTTATCAACAATTACTCTCTCTCGATTGTGCAAATTGTTGTTGTGATCATTGTTATAATGTCAATAGTTTAAATTGTTGGTTTATGCGCCTCGATATTTTGATTGTTATCGGAGCATTTATAACAATGATATGATTACCAGCTACAACTATTTACATTCGCGTTTATTGTTTATGGCGCTTGGTTGGACATTTTCAAACAGTAATACGAACACTAATGATTACCTTTCACTTTTCTCTGTCTCTTCTTTATGGGTAATTGAGTAGGGAGGGGGTATGATTAGGGTGGTAGCTTGGAATCAATGTAATCAATATTTCAATAATATATACCCCCCCCCTGCTTTTTAAACTGTTTTAAATACAATATGTTGTGGTTCCCATAATTGGACAGGGTGAATACCTTAATTGAATATTTAAAAAAGGATACGAATATGCGTTAAGTACAAACGAACTTTGGTAAAATGCTAATATATAATTAAAATTTTACTTAAACTTTTTCTCCAAGTTTGGCCTTTTTAAAAATGACCTTCAACTGTCATATAATAATGACATACATTTAATGACACTTTGGTAAAAATGCTAATATATTAATAAAATTTTACTTAAACTTTTTCTCAAGTTTGGCCTTTTCAAAATGACCTTCAACTTGTCATTATAATAATGACATACATTTACTCCCAAACCCTATTTTTTTGCCAACAAGGACAAAACATTAAGAAGAGACAAAAATTTAAAAGCCCTTTTGAAAATATCCACCTTAAGGCCTTATGAAAAATCCACGCCTTAAGGCCTTTAGGAAGCTGTATAAAATTATTGAAAAAATCCACGCCTTAAGGCCTTTAGGAAGCTGTATAAAATTATTGAAAAAATCCACGCCTTAAGGCCTTTAGGAAGCTGTATAAAATTATTGAAAAAATCCACGCCTTAAGGCCTTTAGGAAGCTGTATAAAATTATTGAAAAAATCCACGCCTTAAGGCCTTTAGGAAGCTGTATAAAATTATTGAAAAAATCCACGCCTTAAGGCCTTTAGGAAGCTGTATAAAATTATTGAAAAAATCCACGCCTTAAGGCCTTTAGGAAGCTGTATAAAATTATTGAAAAAATCCACGCCTTAAGGCCTTTAGGAAGCTGTATAAAATTATTGAAAAAATCCACGCCTTAAGGCCTTTAGGAAGCTGTATAAAATTATTGAAAAAATCCACGCCTTAAGGCCTTTAGGAAGCTGTATAAAATTATTGAAAAAATCCACGCCTTAAGGCCTTTAGGAAGCTGTATAAAATTATTGAAAAAATCCACGCCTTAAGGCCTTTAGGAAGCTGTATAAAATTATTGAAAAAATCCACGCCTTAAGGCCTTTAGGAAGCTGTATAAAATTATTGAAAAAATCCACGCCTTAAGGCCTTTAGGAAGCTGTATAAAATTATTGAAAAAATCCACGCCTTAAGGCCTTTAGGAAGCTGTATAAAATTATTGAAAAAATCCACGCCTTAAGGCCTTTAGGAAGCTGTATAAAATTATTGAAAAAATCCACGCCTTAAGGCCTTTAGGAAGCTGTATAAAATTATTGAAAAAATCCACGCCTTAAGGCCTTTAGGAAGCTGTATAAAATTATTGAAAAAATCCACGCCTTAAGGCCTTTAGGAAGCTGTATAAAATTATTGAAAAAATCCACGCCTTAAGGCCTTTAGGAAGCTGTATAAAATTATTGAAAAAATCCACGCCTTAAGGCCTTTAGGAAGCTGTATAAAATTATTGAAAAAATCCACGCCTTAAGGCCTTTAGGAAGCTGTATAAAATTATTGAAAAAATCCACGCCTTAAGGCCTTTAGGAAGCTGTATAAAATTATTGAAAAAATCCACGCCTTAAGGCCTTTAGGAAGCTGTATAAAATTATTGAAAAAATCCACGCCTTAAGGCCTTTAGGAAGCTGTATAAAATTATTGAAAAAATCCACGCCTTAAGGCCTTTAGGAAGCTGTATAAAATTATTGAAAAAATCCACGCCTTAAGGCCTTTAGGAAGCTGTATAAAATTATTGAAAAAATCCACGCCTTAAGGCCTTTAGGAAGCTGTATAAAATTATTGAAAAAATCCACGCCTTAAGGCCTTTAGGAAGCTGTATAAAATTATTGAAAAAATCCACGCCTTAAGGCCTTTAGGAAGCTGTATAAAATTATTGAAAAAATCCACGCCTTAAGGCCTTTAGGAAGCTGTATAAAATTATTGAAAAAATCCACGCCTTAAGGCCTTTAGGAAGCTGTATAAAATTATTGAAAAAATCCACGCCTTAAGGCCTTTAGGAAGCTGTATAAAATTATTGAAAAAATCCACGCCTTAAGGCCTTTAGGAAGCTGTATAAAATTATTGAAAAAATCCACGCCTTAAGGCCTTTAGGAAGCTGTATAAAATTATTGAAAAAATCCACGCCTTAAGGCCTTTAGGAAGCTGTATAAAATTATTGAAAAAATCCACGCCTTAAGGCCTTTAGGAAGCTGTATAAAATTATTGAAAAAATCCACGCCTTAAGGCCTTTAGGAAGCTGTATAAAATTATTGAAAAAATCCACGCCTTAAGGCCTTTAGGAAGCTGTATAAAATTATTGAAAAAATCCACGCCTTAAGGCCTTTAGGAAGCTGTATAAAATTATTGAAAAAATCCACGCCTTAAGGCCTTTAGGAAGCTGTATAAAATTATTGAAAAAATCCACGCCTTAAGGCCTTTAGGAAGCTGTATAAAATTATTGAAAAAATCCACGCCTTAAGGCCTTTAGGAAGCTGTATAAAATTATTGAAAAAATCCACTCCTTAAGGCCTTTAGGAAGCTGTATAAAATTATTAAAAAAATCCACGCCTTAAGGCCTTTAGGAAGCTGTATAAAATTATTGAAAAAATCCACGCCTTAAGGCCTTTAGGAAGCTGTATAAAATTATTGAATAAATCCACGCCTTAAGGCCTTTAGGAAGCTGTATAAAATTATTGAAAAAATCCACGCCTTAAGGCCTTTAGGAAGCTGTATAAAATTATTGAAAAAATCCACGCCTTAAGGCCTTTAGGAAGCTGTATAAAATTATTGAAAAAATCCACGCCTTAAGGCCTTTAGGAAGCTGTATAAAATTATTGAAAAAATCCACGCCTTAAGGCCTTCAGGAAGCTGTATAAAATTATTGAAAAAATCCATGCCCTAAGGCCTTCAGAAAGCTGTGAAGACTTAATGTTATTAAACCCTCGCCTTTATTTTTCTTAAATGATGGTGTGCAGTTTCTATCCTTTTACTGTTTTGCCGGTTTCCCATGCTTTCGTTGAACTTCAAAGGAAATCAAAATTCATTCTTATTAAATTAATTTGCATATCATAAAGTTGTGCAAGTCAATGACCAGGATATACAAATTTTCTCAGAACATCTTATGTCAACGATGACCAAAGCATACAGTGGCAGACAATTTGTTTAATGTTACTGCACTTTCAGTAGACACTAGAAAGGCTTTAATACAAATGGCTGCGAAGAAATTACACCTACTTCTGAACAGTAATAGCTATGAATAGATTCTTTCTAAGCGACAATAGCTTTCAAGCTATAATTCTCTTAAATGGTACCATTCCGACTCCCATCAATTTCTAATAACTGTGTTATGTGCCATTGTTTCCCCGTGTTACCCAGTGTCCAACGTGATAGTGTCAGTGGAAATCAATTAAACAATTCAATCTGTTATTAAATTTCCATAATTTTTCATTCACCCAACCAAGCGGTCACAAAGAAAGTGTCATCGAGTGTCAGCATAATTGGCAAGTGGTCAATAATCAGTAGCCACTGATATCGGATTGATCATTGATTGGTATGTTTGCCCGAAAAAGAAAGGGAACAACAAGCCCTTGTCTAGAAATTTAATTATGATAAATGTTTAAAATATGTTAATATCAGAGCGATTGATGGCTTAATTGATCGAACAATTTCAAGTGATTTATAATTTGTAAAGATATCAGAACTTAGGGAAATTTCCTATAAATTCATTAAAGTTGATTGGAAATAAAGGTCGTGTATGGGTCAAACATTTATCATATCAACCTAAACCATCCGTTGTTGTGACCAAATATTTCACTGACTCTTTAGCCTTGGGAGGAGTTCCGATGCACCCAATTTCAGAGTAGAAATGGCGCCCAACATATATCCAAAAAAGAAGCCATTCCACAGTGGTGGCACTTACAAGGAAAGGTGTGACAAAAATACTTCTAGATAATACATTGAACTGACATTTTTATCAATTGGTCCTAGTGACCTAAAAACTCTGTAACAAAAATATTACAGTCCTAGGTCGATGTTTTCGCACGGTTCCCATGTAGGCTAGTTTAAAGGACGCGCAGCTGTCGTGTTGGACAGCCACTCCACACGGAGACCTTATGGTCCATTGTGTTCATCCTATAGTGTGGGTTGGAGAAAAGAAAAGAAATAAATTGCATAGAAGGTATCGAGGTAAGAAGTAAGAATAGTTAAGTACTATGGATTGAAAGACATTGAGAAATTATTTTAGATAGGAGAGCGAGTGAGGAGGGTTTGCCATATTAAGGTGCTGTATTTCGTTCATGTTGAAGCCTCTTCAGACCCTTGGCGAGAAGAAGCAGTGTTGTCGGCTCGGCTTGACAGAATGTTGTCAGAGATGTTGTTGTATGTTCACCCATTGTTTGAATTCTCCTGGTCATGAGCATTGGACAACGGCATAATAAGTGCTCAATCGTCTCTGTTTCTTCTTCATCTTCGCATAATCTGCAGTAGTCCGTGGAGTCATATCTATCCCATTTGTAGGTCATTGATCTTATTCTGCAGTGTGCCGTGATTATTCCAACCATTAGTTTCAAGTCGGGTTTTCTCATAGAGAGTACAGAACTTGTCTTCCGTTTGGAGAGGTTGTGTCAGATTGCCTTTGATACCTTGCAGCCAGGTTCGTTGTTCAAATCTGACCAGCCTTCTCCCTGTATACTTGGTCTAAGAGCCGCAAGAAATGACACAAGGGTGGCTTGATTGAGTTATCGATTTCGATGTCGTTTGACTCAGATCCGCGACGCGCTAGTTCATCCGGTTTTTCATTTCCCTCGATGTTGCAGTGCCCCGGGACCTAGCACAAGGTAACGATTGATCTTAGGGCCTCCAAAGCTTTCCTGCAGTGCAAGACCGCAGCAGACTTGATTGAGTGGGATCTAAGTGATTTTAGGGACGCTTGACTATCCACATAGATAGTCAACGGGCCAGCTATGTCCCCCTCCATGTTTTTTTTATCAACTCTGCTGCTTTCGTGACCGCAAAGATTTCATTTCATTTCATTTCATTTTATTATAAATATCAATACATAGGAAGCCTTATAAGGCCAATTAATAATGCATTGTACAGAAAATTCTATGCTAAAGTTGTAATTAAATAACTAAATAATCCATATATTTCATAAGAATTTATATAAACTCATTTTATATATTAGGCTCCCCAGCCAGATGAACATTGCTTAAAGATAAAAGACAATATGATGGTCCTATGGCAGCTAGCTAGCTCAAAATGTGAAAAAACTTCTTATCAATTTATTGGGATCAAACGACCATTAATGTAACCTAAGAGTTTGTCTCTGAACGAGTTATATGAGTACGAAAATAATTTAAGAGGGGTAGGCAAATAATTCCAAAAACGATAAACTCGAACAAAGAATGATTGTTCATAGATAACCGAATGAACCAAAGGGATATCGATTTGAATATTGCGAGTCGAGTTGATGAATGAAAATTCATTAACAAGAACTGCAGGAGAAGACGTTTTCATAATTTTATAGAATTGTAGAACCAAGCGGAGGTTAATATAATCACGAAATGAACACCCCAGAAAAGTATATGCACATTGCAATACACGGGTATGCTCATGCAATTTAATACCAAACACATAGCGTATAACTTTTCTGAAAATTCTTTCTATTCTATCAATACAAAATGACCATGTTCCAGAATAAATTTCAATTCCATAATTCATAAGGGACATTAATAGGGACTGAGCTAAATGGCATCTCACATGTCTCGGAGTATATACCCTTAAGCAATACAGCCTTCTTAAAATGAGACATACCTTATTACCAAGGTGGTCAATATGATCTTCAAAATTAAGATATGAATCAATAATAACACCCAGGCATCTAAGAGAGTGTACAACTTCTATCGGCTGGTCATTTATAAACAACTGATGGCACGGAAAACATCGATTTCGGGGATGAAAAATAATGGCCTTAGTTTTAAAACGATTAATTACAAGACTATTAGTAGTCATCAAGTTTGCAATAAAACCAAGGTGATCATTAATACAATTTTGAGTAGTGTGCGATGTAAACAGGAGATAAATGTCATCAGCATAGACATATGGTTGACAATGGGTATTTTGCATACTCGAAATAACGTCATTAAGATATACTAAAAAAAGAATAGGCCCCAATACGGACCCTTGAGGAACTCCCGAAGTAACCTCTCGAATTGATGAATTAATACCATTAAGAGAAACATATCGTCACCATAAATGCCGGAAGACGTAACCCACAAAAATAAAACTTTACAGGAGAAGCAAAAAACGTTATAAAATGAAAACGGTGTTATAAAATATCGAAAATTTTTAGTATCGTGTTTTAAGACAGAGAAGAAATATATTTTTGGAAAAAAATTTAATTTTTTTCCAGAATGTCAGAAGTTGTGTGGGTTACGTCTTTTGGTATTGTATTTTTCTGAAATGCCAAACGACGTAACCCACAGTTTATTGAGTATACATTTGAAAAAAGTAGTATAAATGAACAATTATAATTAAATTAGAACTAGTTTATTGGTCTACGCGGCTAAGCGAACTTTAAACTAGCAATCTGACGGTGTTGGGTTCAATTCCCAATCTTAACGGTGATATTTCAGTGGATCACAATTAGATGAACCGTCTATTCCAACCAGCACTGCAATTACTTATAATATCAAGTGTATTAGACGATATTTTAAACATCAGATCCAGAATATTATATATATTGTGGCATTTAAGTCAATTTATCGACAAAATATAGGTAATATAAATTAAGTGATGTGTAACAATTTAAATGTAACTTTTAATTCTCATAAGGAATGTTGCCATAAATGTAATGACAATCACTTGGAATTAAGTGTTTTAAATCTAGCAGGTGTTGAAGTTTCTTTTTTGAAACTTTTAGCCTCTGTGCGTATATCTAAGGAGGACCCATTGCCCCAAAATCTCCGGATCAAACGCTAATGTTTGCAGTTTATTGGATCTCCTGTCTATTTGCATAAGTAAACAATACAGAAAAGTTGCGTTTTTCTCTGGACCTGTTTGAATATCATTAAAATCAGTTGAGTTTATCCAATCTCAAGCCATTATATATGTTATACCACGGGTAGATAAGAAAATTTTTCGGCAAACTTACACTATAATCGTAGTTGTCTTTAAAAAAACATCTTTGTTTTAGACCGACGAAAAATTTGAGCATATACACGTTTTCGGGTCAACGTCGCATACGACTTGTCACGTGCATCAGTTTTTGTCATTTGTCTTCAAAATAACCACTTACTTTTTTGTTGTTCTTGGCAGGTTTATCTAAATCATGGCATAGGTCGGTCTTCAGACATCATCTTCAATTAGACACTTCAATCACTTTTTTATTAAAACTTTCGACATTTTACCAAACCTGGGTTTTGCCTATGACCTGCGTATAAGGGGAAATATCCAAAATTCCCACAAATCTGATTTTTGGTGCAAAAAGTTATTCGAGTTACAAAAACCGCCTAAAGTAAAAGTTGTAGATGTAAAAATTAGCAACAAGAATGGTCTTTATAATTTTTAAAACGGAATCACCAGTCAGGAGGTATCGTCATCTTAGAATCAAACTAAACATATAGGGAAATAAGCCGCATAAGAGTCGAACCGGTTAAAATAAACACGCCATGTGATAGGCATTTCTATAAGCTTCCAAACGACACCCACTTTGTAGTAATAGGTTCAGTAGAACCGGGTCTAACCCGGTTTTTTAATTCGGACTTTCGGATCAAATAACCGTATAACCGGATCCGCTCCAAAGGAAATTATACATTTCCGTAATCAGCTCAATATACCCTCCCTCTGGCATTATAATTGCTGCAAAAATCAAAGACTAATTTTTTTTTACTGCTGTTTAATTTTCAAATAATGTGGATTACGCCTTTTGTGTTTTATGAAAATTACAGTATGCTGTTACGTCTTTTGGCATTTCGTGAATCGGGCCGCTATTTTTAAACGCAGAACTTTGAAATTTTGCCAGAGCATGTATTTTAGCTTAATGTATCAGATTCCACCAAAAAACGAATTTAAATTTTCATGTCGGTTACGTCTTCCGGCATTTATGGTGACGATATAGAGATCTGTCAGATAGGTAAGAATAAACCAGTCTGCAGGCGGTTTTGGAAAAATTAAAACCACTCTGAAGTTTTGATACGAGAGAGCAATGATTCAGGCTATCAAAAGCCTTAGACAAATCCAGTGAAACCAAAGTGCAGCTATTATGGGTATTTAATTGTTTTCTAACTGAGTCTGTCAAAGCCAATAACGCTGATATGGTGCTGTGGTTTCGTCGAAAGGCAAATTGGTTCGGATGAAAAAGAGAGAATTTATCACAATGTTCCAGAATTTGTGCTTTCATCAGATTTTCCAAAACTTTTGACAACGGGAAGTATTGTTATAGGCCTCATTTCATTGCTATTATGATCATTTTTTGAAATAGGTGTGATCCGCCCTAATTTCCAAGCATCTGGAAAAGTGGATACCATGAAAATTGTGTTAATTAAATGTAACAAATAAGGGGATATAAGAGGAAAAATCATTTTTAAAAATTTTACCGGAATATTATCATACCCGGAAGCATTGGATTTAATTGAATAGATAGCAAAAGCAAGATCATTTTCATTGATCATATGAAACGAAAAAGAATCAGATTTTTCTACAAAATTATCAAAGCAAAAGGTAGCATTATCTTGATTCATAGTACTTGAGAATGTATCAGCTAATAATTCTACATCAGCCATATTGGCATCCATATTAGTTTTCCCTATACAACCAAGTTTACGAATATTTTTCCACATCTGGGCATTATTGCAACCCGTAAACATACGCGTTCCATATTTAAACCTTTCTCTTCTAAGAACCGATTTTGCCTTATTTCGCAACTTGCAATAAATTTTCCAGTTGTCATTCGTACGACTTCGTAGATAATTTGCATATGCTTTATCTCTATTTCTCCTTGCTTGAATTGTCAGAGTCGAGTTCATCCATTTATTATAATTAGCATCAAATCTTCTGGCTCTTGACGTTGGAACTAAAGAATGCAATTTATCAACAACTCCGTTGAGCAAATTTAATTGAAAGTTAACATCACTTGACTCCAACAACGGGGAAATATTGATGTTACTGAAACATTCATATAGATCATCAAAACACACTCTTCCATAATCTTTGAAGGTTACCCAGTCCTGTTGTACAACAAAATCAAACTCCAACGAAATAAAAATAAAGCAATGGTGAGATGAAAAAAAGGGAAAATTTAACTGTCCCTTTACTGCAAGACGATATGGTTCGCTCAACAAAAAATAATCAATTAAAGAAGTACTGTTATTTGGTAAATGAATATGAGTTGGTAAACAATTATGAGCACACTGAAGGCCACACCTGGAAACAAGTGATCTGAAATATATTGACTTCAAGGGATCAAAAAGATTAAAATTGAAATCTCCCATAATTACAATGTTTGAAAATCGGTCAAATATATCACAATGCATATCCTCAAATGAGTCAACAGAACCGGTTGGTAAATATACAACACCCACAACCACAGAAGATTCATTACCAAAAATTTCAACAAATAGCGATTCACAGATTCCATATTTAGTCCCTTTGAACACAACTTTATATTTTAGGTGTTTTGAAATATAAAGACATACACCTCCTCCTCTTTTAGGATTACCGTTTGCAGAATTATTTTGGTTATTAGGCCGATCATTTCTCACTAAATTGTAATTATGTAAATTTAAGGAACTAGAATAAATGTCCGGCTTAAACCACGTTTCTGATACTCCAATTACATCAAGGCCACAGTCATCAAATGTATTTTTAAACTCTTCAAGCTTTGCATTTGAATTAGAGGGGCAAAGGCTCTGTGCATTTATGTGACCAACATTTAAATTATTCGAGAAAGGAGACATATAATCTTTTAGTAATTGACTACCACTAGCTACAGGACCAAGGTTGCTGTCAATAGACATGATACTGTAAGCAATGTTCAAACGTATGGGGGAGCCGAGAAATAATTACAATTAAGTTTATGTAAATCAATAAAGCCTTTTTTAAGTATCTATTCATCCTCATTAAACCTTAAAAAATCCTCTCAATTGAAAGTTAAATTGGATAAATACATAGGGTGATATCAAAAATACTGTTTAATAGACCATTTGAAAATAATACATAGGGTGAGATCAAAAATACTGTTTAATAGAACAATTAAAAAAAAATATTTAAAGTTAAAGATTTGCATTAAAGGAATCAACAAACTCGATAAGACTAAAAGTCTCCTTTTCATTATTTAACATCACAATCTTTGCTTTAAGTAATTCTCTATTTATAATGCTAAATCCCTTTATTTTATTTTCTTTCCTCAGTTTTTTGCATGCTTTAAGTAGTTTATTGGCAAGAGTAGAATAATTATCATTTAAGTAGATACGGCTCATATCATCACCACCAAGAACATCAAAAACAGTAGGAGGTTTGGACTTGAAATAGGCTGACATAAGTTTGTCTCGTTTGTTGATTTCGGCTTGGAAGACGCTACAATTTTCGCTTAGCTTGTACGAGATCCGTGAGTTGAGGGTATCGCTGTAGACGTCCGCTCTTGTTCCCCTTTCCATCTTGGAGCCATCGCTATAAACCTCTATACCGGGTAGAGGTGGGGTGTTGTGGATCCAGGCCTCTCTGTCAGGTATCCGAACTTCAATTTCGTCGAAGTGTAATTGTGTTGATATATAATCACTGATTACCTCCGATCCCACTGATCGTCGTAAAATAACAGCGTGGCCATAGTCGAAGTTGCGCCATGAGCTTATCTCTTTGAGTCGGAGAGTACTCTTTGCTGCCAACTCTTGTACCACGAGATTCAACGGATGAAGATCCCGTAATACATTGAGGACAGCCTGTGGAGTGCTTTTCATGGCACCGGTAATTAAGAGAGATGTCGTTCTTTGAACTGTATTAATCTTGTGGTGAAGGGATGTCTTACTCAATGTATTACACCATACCAATGAACCATAAGTAAGAATAGGCCGAACTATGGTCGTAAAAATCCAGTGGATGACCTGTGGATTCAATCCCCAACTCTTACCAATAGAGTTCTTGCATGAATAAAGGGCTATAAGACCTGTCTTGGCACGTTCTTCGACATTGCTTTTCCACGTTAGTTGATGGTCCAGGATAATGCCAAGGTATTTGGCCTCTAGAGAGAGCTTTAGGGCCACTCCATCCAGCGTTGGTAGGGTGAATGGTTTGACTTTTCCCTTGTTCGTAAATAGAACCAGCTCTGTCTTAGATGGGTTCACCCCAAGTCCATTGTTGTATGCCCATCTTGATAAATTGACTAGAGCTCCTTGCATGAGTTCCGATAGCGTTTGTGGGAACTTCCCGCTGATCATTATGAATTCAACTCGGGGCGAGTTCTGATCCACCAACATTAGCCCTGAGTGTTGTAGTTGTTGTTGTTCTAGCAGCATTTAAACCTACGTTAAATGCTGGGTTGGTAGCCGCTGGCCGAAACACTATGGTTGCGGGTCAATCTGGTGCGAAAGAACCCGCTGCCGTGGGATTGGAGTGTTGTTGTTTTTTAGTGCTGTAATGGCGCCCAACGTATATCCAAAACATTAAAAAAATGCATTCCCTTGTTATTGCGTTGTGGTTCAACTATCCGAAATGTTGCGACCAAATATTTCACTCACTGTTAAGCTTCAGGTCGAGTTCTGATTAACTCTTCTTCAGTGTGGTAATAACGAAAATGGCGCCCAAAAGGACCAATTTCCTTGTTATATGGTTGTGCTTCGACTACACACCCTATTTTTAGGTCATAACAAATGGGTCACCCAATGTGAGTCTCATACTGTAAAAACAATCCTATCTTATGACTGAAATGGCGCCCAAAGGATACACTGTGAACACAAATTTTGGGGCAGAGATAATTCCTTTTGGAGATGAAAGCCCTTGATGAGTATACTAAGAATCCCAAAGGACAGATCCGCCGTGAGTCGAACTTCCGCGTTATGGCGTGATGAAGTTTTTGCTAGAGACCCTGTAAGGCATCAGGAATTAGCGTTATATCTTTGTTCACTGTTGTTTTAGCTTATTTTTGAGATGACATGATCGAATGAGGATTATTTTCGTAGAGCACTTAGACCTTCTGACTCGCTTCCTTCAATGTCACTTTCGTGCTTTATAAAAGTACCACAAGATGACGTTTTTCAGCTTCGAAATGTTCTGCAAAGATGTCACTCAGAAAACTTTAGGTACGGCTCTCATTGACAACAAATCGATTTTGTCTTCCCCAAGAGGAATTTTCCATGCCCCAGACTTTCACCTCCATTTTTTTGCACAGTGATATTTGTCCACCTTGGAACTATCTGCAATTTTTTGGAATAATTCCTTTCGATAGTTAACATACCAACCCTATGATTTCTTAGAGCTGTTTGTGTGATTATTTTACGAAGCATGGGCTTGTCGACGGTAAAAATAATATCACCAGGGCCACCAGGATTACCTCCAGTAAAATTGTCAAAATTATCCTCACTTAAGCAAGAATTTTAAATTTTACGATATGTAAAGGTTCGAGGAATCAGGCACTCAATTCGCAAGTTATCGTACTAATCAATCATTTTAGTTGGTGCCGGCAGGGGTTCTTAGAGCTTTACTTGCACACGAAACAAATTTTAGTGCCGAAAAAGGGACCGCAGGACAGTATGTTGCAAAATATACCTCATACACCGGGACATGTTCTCAAACTTTACCTTTGCGGACAATTGTGAAATTTTGTGTTGAAGTTACCCGAAGAAGTGGGCAAATGTAGAGTATATGCGAACCGGATCTATGCACTGGACTATGATTTACAAAGTTTGCGCCAAACGGATGAGACGATTTGGTCCAAAATTTGGCTATCGTAATATTTTGTCCAAATATAGTTTAAGTTCGAAGATGGGCCATATCGGTCTACTCCTTTAGGTACCTACCCCACAAAAGTTCGAAAATGTTCGGAAAATTTGTGCGCACGATAACTCTTGAAGGAAGTAACCGATTTGGTCCATACTTTGCACATCGTGAAATATGTACGAGACTTAGAAAGGTTTTCAATATGGACTCAATCGGTCCACTCCTTCGGGTACCTCCCACACAAAATTTCGGAAAAGTTCAGTTTATGAGCTGCTCTCGGATCGCTTTGATTTTTGTTGTAACAACTTGTATTCACTCCCCTCTATACGACGGTATAAGTTTCATCAGGGGCAAGTCCATACTTCCGGAGAAAATAGCCTGAAAGGTGCAAAAAAAACCCTATGACAGCGGTGTAGTGGTTGGAGGGCAAGATAATTCTCGAACGGATCTGCCGATTTGCTCCAAAACTTGGCCGTCGTAATATTTTGCGCAAACTTAGTTTAATTTCGAAGAAAAGCCACAACGGTTTACTCCTTCTGATACCTCCCCCGCAAAAGTTCAAAAATGTTCGGAAAATTGTGCGCACGATAACTCTTGAAGGGAGTGATCGATTTGGTACATACTTTGTACATCATAATATATCTGCCATATGGACTATATTTGTCCACTCCTTCGGGTAACTCCCACACAACATTTCGGATAAATTCTTTTTGAGACCTGCTCCCGAATCAATTAGTTGTTTGTTGAAGCAACTTGCATTCGCTGCCCCAAATACGATAGTATAAACTTTTTCAGGGCCAAACAGTCTGAGAGGGGTTAAGAGTCTGTTCGAGGATTCTGTGGAAATTTTTACCGAAGGTTTAATAGTGGCCCTGTTTACAGCCATATTATGTTTTTTTAGGCAAGTATGGTACAAAAGTCCTATCTATCGATATTTCCGCAAATATTTGATCTTTAATCCACTCCATTTTTTTGTCGGTTCATACGCCCAAAAGGAGTTTCACTCCACACATGCTGAGTGTATACATCTGTCGGTAAAGCCGACTGATACTTTTTTACTTGTTGTTTTGGAGATTGGTTTGTTTCCCCATGCCTATTTTTATACCCTCCACCATATTATGGAGGGTATATTTAAATTTGTCATTCCGTTTGTAACACATCGAAATATTCATCGGAGACCCTACAAAGTTTATATATTCTTGATCAGGGTAAAATTCTAAGTCGATATAACTATGTCCGTGTGTCCGGCCGTCTTTTGAAATCAAGATACAGCTCGCAATTTTTAAGATAGAGCTTTGTTATTTGGTATAGAAGTTTCTATTACTCCTAGGATGTTTGGTATTACAAATGAGCTATATCGATCCACGTTTTTATATACCCCCATATAACGGTACCACCCGATTTTCGGTATTTTTAAGGTTTTAGCTTCATTATCGCACCGAAATGACTGAAATTTGGCACTTAGTCTTCGTTGGGGGTATGCAGCTTTCCCCCGGAGCTTTGTCGGTATAGCCCCAATAGAACGGTACCTCCCGACTTTCGGGAAATGGCTAAAATTTGGTATTTAGTCTTCGCTGGGGGTATAATTTCCCTGGAATTTTGTTGGTATAGGTCAACGCCTTCATATAGCCCCCATAGAACGGTACCTCCCGATTTTCAGTATTTTGAATTTTAGGGCCACAATAATCCATCGAAGTGTCTGAAATTTGGTATTTAGTATTCGTTGGGGTATTTAACTTTGGGTCCATGCCTTCATATAGCCTCCATTGAACGGTACCTCCCGATTATCGGTATTTTGAAAGTTGTTGCCTAAATATTCCACCGAATTGGCTGAAATTTGGTGTTTAGTCTTCATTTGGGGTATAAAACTTTCCATATGAAATTTTTCGGTATAGGTCCACGACTTTATATAGCCCCCATATAACGGTACCTAACGATTTTCGTGATTCTATGACTGAATTTTGTTATTTAGTCTTCCAGGGGGTTATAAAGTGTTCCTGAAAAGAATTATTAGTATATGTCCACGTCTTCCTGTATCCCACATAGAAGCATACCCAGCAGCGGTAACTACTCTCAAATCCCCTTTCTTCCCCATCATTTTTACAAGCGCATGTCGCACTCAGTTTCTAGTCATTTTAAGACCACTAGAATAACTACCCAGCAAAATAAATTGGAAGTAGTGCAATGTAGATTAGTTCTTTCACGGCATGTTTTTATGCAGTTCAAACGGAGTCGTGAAAAAGGCACTCCATTCCTCACATTTTAACCGCATTTGGATGCAATCCAAAGAATCACATCCATTTGTCACATTTTAACAACATCCGAAGGCAGTTCAACGGAGTCGTGAAAAAGGCACTCCAATTCCTCACAATTTAACAGCATCCGGATGCAGTGCAAACGGAGTCGTGAAAAAGGCACTCCGTTCACTACATTTTATTAGCAGTTGTTAGAGATCCCTACATGTACATAAATCAGTTTGTACATCTCTACAGCAGCGGAATACATTTGTTAATACAAACTAAATAATATTTAATTCGTGAAAAATTTTCCGGTAACTCACGAGAAGAAAATTTCCCAATGGAGTGCTGTTGGAGTACATGTCGAAATCTTAACTGGTGATGGGAAGACAATATCAAACCCATTTAGCGGATGAAGCAGAAGCACTTAAGCTTGGATTAAATGAAAAGCGGGTGAAACACACATGTTTGCAATTAAATTCAATAGAGAATTTTCATAATTTGTGTTAATTTAATAAAGTTATTAATATTTTTATTTTACACAAATAATAAATGCATTTTATTTTGTTATTCAAAACACGTGCTCCGAACTGCCTCCTATTCTACTCCAAAGGGTCAGTTAAAATGCAATGCCAAAGGGTCAGTTAAAATGCAGTGCCAAAGGTTCAGTTAAAATGCAATGCCAAAGGGTCAGTTAAAATGCGATGCAATGGAGTGCCTCTTTCCGGGGTCACTCCCTTGTAAAAATCATGAGTGAAAATGCATAATTTGATGCACTTCCAAATCACTTGTACATATCATTTAACTGCCTCTTTGGAGGCAAACTTTTCGCTGGGTAGTTATTCTGTGGCCAATAGAAGTTGAAAAGTAAGTTAAAAAAATTCTATTTTAAGAACACACTTCATACTTTTATTTTACTTTATTTTATTTCGCTCCCTGCCCGAGTTGAACACACGAACCCTCTGATTTCTAGCCAAACACACTACACACTGTGCCACGCACACGAACATTAGGGCTTGCTTAAGTCCTTAAATGTGCAGTGCACACGTGCATCACGAACTGTTATTTTTTAATTAACAAAAAGTTTTTATTTTTGTCAAAAACTCCGTGCCGACGGTGAGCGTTGAACACACAACCCTACCATTTCTAGTCGGACACACACACACTGTGCCACCGTCCTCATTACTTAGTGAGGAGTAATGTAAGTAGGTTTACCTAGTAAATTTTTTAAGTAGTGGCCCATTACTTTTCAGATTACTTGTAATGCGAAAAGAAGCTTTTTTACATTACTTTGTAAAGGGTTACATAATGACTATCGGATCCAAATTTTTGCTGGGTACCCCTTAATTTTTGGTATTTTTTAGGTTTTAGTTACATTATTTTACCGAAATATCGGAATTTTGGTAATTAGTCTTCTTTGAGTCTAAAAATTGTCCGCAGGAATTTGTCGGTATAGATCGACGACTAATTGTTCCATTTTACTTCAAAATAAGTCGTGGTGGAGGGTATAACAAGTTCGGTCCGGCGTTCCTACTTGTTGTATCATAAGATAATCGCCACTTTTGTTCATGAAATTTTGTACTAACAGCATAAAACAATTCATACCGTACACCCCCTCCAGAGGGGGAAGAGGGGAAAATGCTACTCTCATGGTTTCTTAAAACAATCTTCGCAGCAGCACAAAGCTGTAACCAGCGTATTAGCTTGGTTGCTATTTGCACTGGAAATATTTTTAGCCACTTTCTCCATGCAAGTGGATCCACTGGGCATCGACGACGATGTTTTTAGAAAATTTTTACACATAAGACCCGATCGCAAGGAAACAGCCTAACAGAGAAGACACACTTTTATTTATTACTTTTCTGTGACTAAACTTCACGTTTCCATAAATTGTTATTTTATAATTTTTAACATGTTCTCTGTTTCTTCGAAGAGAGCACCCTTTTTGGTCAACGCAGTTATACATACATATATCCGAACAGTCCAGTAGATCGAATTTAAATTTCTTTCTTTTTACCAATGATGACCTAAATATGTATTCACTCCCTCCCTCCATTATAATAATGGCTGTGTAAATTGTTCTTTTTGTGTTGTAACGGTGGTGGTTATGGTTTGGTAACGCCTCCCCGTAACACAAAACAAGATCAGGAATAACATTTATTTAGAGAAACAATAAAAAAGTAGTAGATGACAGATGGCCAACTCTTGGAGGAAGGTGTGCTACAAAAAAAATCTCATTCACACATCATAGTTAGGTAATAAGTTAGGCCTGGGGGTAGTTGGATTTTTTCGGCATTTGAAAGGACATTGGGACAAATTGAAATTCAACCACAATTTTTACAATATTTATTTGAAATTTGTAAAAATGTGTGGCTGTTTGGTAAAAGTGTTTATAAGATGTTACCAATTAAAATGGACTATTATGTGATGGTCATGCGACATTATATGACAGTGTTTGTTCCAACTTCTGGGAATAGAAAGTGTGTTACAAAATGCTAATCAAAGGAAATAAGACACGGATGTATTAAAAATTAACACATAAAGTTTTATGATGGTAAAAATAATATTATGTTTAGAAAGGACATTAAACCTCAACTGAATATTTCAGCTTTTTCTACCCACACTGTCTTCTCCAGGTACGATAAGCTTGTCTTCTGAATAAATCTTCTTAACTTGATTTTTAATGAATTGTTTCATTTACCCTATATTGATTATGTTTTTTTACTACAAAAGCATCTTTTCAACCCTGAAAACTTTATTGTTTACGCAACACAGGTAGTGATGTAGGTTGATCACGCCACTTACATACGCATCAGGCTTTCTTAATGAAGCGTTTTACAAAAATTGCAAACATTTGCTCTTTTTTCAAAAGAACCACCAAATTTTCCACTATCCACCCCTGCCGTATGAGGGAAGAAACTGACATTACGCCTAAACTAGGCTAACTGGCGTAATTTGCGCCCGTTTGTACGGAAAGTGGCTATTGAGTTTATGTTACTAGTTGTGGTACTAGTCTGTGAGAAGAACTAATGATGTTCTATGAGAAAACCATTAGGTCTTTTTTGAAAAGGTCTTTTGGTCTTCTGTTTACGTAGAGAACAGGGCAATTTCCTAATGAAGATCATAGTTTGGCATTGGTCGTTCGAGCTGGACCAGTTCTTGGTTTCGGCCAAGAGCGCTGGAAAGCTGTGAATTTGTCTAAAGCAGTGGCGGAGTTTTATCAACTATCAACCAGTTGTGGATATTTTCCTTAAGAGAAAGAATATTCACCATGGTGCGTCAGACGGCAGCAAGAACCGAGGATGAAGTAGAGAGACGAGAACATGCTCCAATTTTTTACCATTAAAACTGAGTTGCGGAAATCAGGGACGTAGCCGGACAAATTTGAACTTTAGCAAGTAAAATTTCTAAAAAATTACATTTTGGTACTGTCTCGGCCCCCATCCCCCTTCACTGACTACATCGCTGGCGGGAAACAATGATATGAAGAAGATGGGAAAAAATCAAATTTATACCCCTGCCATGGGAGAAACTAAACTGTGAGAAGGCTCTAGAAATATAACCCCTCCAACAGGAGTTGGAACAATAGGAACGTACAACGGCGAAATTGGGAGTCATGAATACAAATCTTCAAATTGGCTGAAAGAATGCTGAAGAGGCTAAGGCTAAACTTGAAAATACGATGTGCACTCCATTTTAGATGCTACAAGTCCTACAGGATGAAGCAGTAGAGCCCCAAAAGGGAATTCGTGGCACGAAGAAACAAGTGAATCAGCTCACGTCTGAAGTGGAAACGAACAGATGAAACGCTACGCCGCTGTGGCAAATAAGAAGAAAATGGAATGTGACAAGGAAGACGTCTAGCGGCTATCCACGAGGCAGAACGCGATGACTTTGAAGGGGTGGTAAGGGACAGAAAAAATGAAATTGAACAATGATTTGGCTACCTCAGAGATAAAGAGAGGGAGAAACAGAGCCTGATGAATTGGTTGCAAAACTAGGCAGCCAACAAAGACATGGCCGTGTGTTCTTTCGTACCGGATTAACCCGAAACCATGGTGATTCGGCCAGCGGCCGCCAACCCAGCATCAAATCTATGCTTCTGCGTAGGTTTCTAAGCTGCTACAGCAACAACAGCAATAATAGCAATTAGTTAACAATTTAGAGAGGAGCGTCGAAGTGTCAAGCCTGAAAATGAGTATAGGGTCGGAGAAAATGTAATAGTACGCAGATGATGAGGCAAATGTGTCTTCTGCCAGCCGTAAATTCTTCTAAAGAAGAGTCAGAAAAAATAACAGCCCCCACACTAATAGAAAAAGCTGTCAAATGTCAGTATAAAGAAGACACCAAAGACATATGGTGAGAGTACCCGCAGAATGAAGATGCAGCAAAATTATGATGGCTCCGCCAGGAAGATGAAGACTAGAAGATCCATTGGCGTCATTAAAAAAAAATCTAATGGTCTTCCATGAGACAACTTTTAATCTTCTATGAGATAACTTTTGGTCTTCTATTAGAAGACCTTTAGGACTTCTATAAGAAGGCCTTTTGGACTTCTATGAGAAGACCTCTATGTCTTGTATGAGAAGACCTCTAAGTCTTGTATGAGAAGACCTCTTGATCTTCTCTGAGAAGATCTCTTGGTCTTCTATGAGAAGACCTCTTGGTCTTCTATGAGAAGACCTCTTGGTCTTCTATGAGAAGACCTCTTAGTCTTCTATGAGAAGACCTCTTGATCTTCTATGAGAAGAACTCTAGGTCTTCTATGAGAAGACCTCTAGGTCTTTTATGAGAAGAACTCTATGTTTTCTATGAGAAGAACTCTAAGCCTTCTATGAGACGACCTTTAGGTCTTCTATGAGACGACCTTTAGGTCTTCTATAAGACGACCTTTAGGACTTCTATAAGAGAAGACCTCTAGGTCTTCTATGAGATGACCTCTAGGTCTTTTATGAGAAGACCTCTAGGTCTTCTGTGAGAAGACCTCTAGGTCTTCTGTGAGAAGACCTCTAGGTCTTCTGTGAGAAGACCTCTAGGCCTTCTATGAGAAGACATCTAGGCCTTCTATGAGAAGACCTCTAGGTCTTCTATGAGAAGACCTCTAGGTCTTCTATGAGCAGACCTCTAGGTCTTCTATGAGAAGACCTCTAGGTCTTCTATGAGAAGACCTCTAGGTCTTCTATGAGAAGACCTCTAGGTCTTCTATGAGCAGACCTCCAGGTCTTCTATGAGCAGACCTCCAGGTCTTCTATGAGAAGACCTCTTTGAGAAGACCTCTAGGTCTCCTATGAGAAGACCTCCAGGCCTTCTATGAGATGACCTCTAGGTTTCTATGAGAATACCTCTAGGTCTTCTGTGAGAAGACCTCTAGGTCTTCTATGAGAAGACCTCTAGGTCTTCTATGAGAAGACCTCTTTGAGAAGACCTCTATGAAAAGACCTCTAGGTCTTCTATGAGAAGACCTCTAGGTCTCTTATGAGAAGACCTCTAGGCCTTCTATGAGATGACCTCTAGGTCTTCTATGAGAAGACCTCTAGGTCTTCTATGAAAAGATCTATAGGTCTTTTATGAGAAGACCTCTAGTTCTTCTATGAGAAGACCTCTAGGTCTGTGAGAAGATCTCTAGGTCTTCTATGAGAAGATCTCTAGGTCTTCTATGAGAAGACCTCTAGTTCTTCTATGAGAAGACCTCTAGTTCTTCTATGAGAAGACCTCTAGGTCTTCTATGAGAAGACCTCTAGGTCTTCTATGAGAAGACCTCTAGGTCTTCTATGAGAAGACCTCTAGGACTTCTATGAAAAGACCTCTAGGACTTCTATGAGAAGACCTCTAGGAGGACCTTTAGGTCTTCTATGAGAAGACCTCTAGGTCTTCTGTGAGAAGACCTTTAGGTCTTCTATGAGAAGACCTTTAGGTCTTCTATGAGAAGACCTCTAGGTCTTCTATGAGAAGACCTCTAGGCCTCCTATGAGAAGACCTCTAGGCCTTCTATGAGATGACCTCTAGGTCTACTATGAGAAGACCTCTAGGTCTTCTGTGAGAAGACCTCTAGGCCTTCTATGAGAAGACCTCTAGGCCTTCTATGAGAAGACCTCTAGGCCTTATATGAGAAGACCTCTAGGTCTTCTATGAGAAGACCTCTAGGTCTTCTATGAGAAGACCTCTAGGTCTCTTATGAGAAGACCTCTAGGCCTTCTATGAGATGACCTCTAGGTCTTCTATGAGAAGACCTCTAGTTCTTCTATGAAAAGACCTCTAGTTCTTCTATGAGAAGACCTCTAGGTCTTCTATGAGAAGACCTCTAGGTCTTTTATGAGAAGACCTCTAGGCCTTCTATGAGATGACCTCTAGGTCTTCTATGAGAAGACCTCTAGGTCTTCTATGAAAAGATCTATAGGTCTTTTATGAGAAGACCTTTAGTTCTTCTATGAGAAGACCTCTAGGTCTGTGAGAAGATCTCTAGGTCTTCTATGAGAAGGCCTCTAGGCCTTCTATGAGAAGACCTCTAGGCCTTCTATGAGAAGACCTCTAGGTCTTCTATGAGAAGACCTCTAGGTCTTCTATGAGAAGACCTCTTTGAGAAGACCTCTATGTCTTCTATGAGAAGACCTCTAGGTCTCTTATGAGAAGACCTCTAGGCCTTCTATGAGATGACATCTAGGTCTTCTATGAGAAGACCTCTAGGTCTTCTATGAGAAGACCTCTAGGTCTTCTATGAAAAGATCTATAGGTCTTTTATGGGAAGACCTTTAGTTCTTCTATGAGAAGACCTCTAGGTCTTCTGTGAGAAGACCCCTATGTCTTCTATGAGATGACTTCTAGGTATTCTATGAGAAGACTTCTAGGTCATCTATGTGAAGACCTCTAGGTCTTCTATGAGAAGACCTCTAGGTCTTCTATGAGAAGACCTCTAGGTCTTCTATGATAAGGCGTCTAGGTCATCTATGATAAGGCGTCTAGGTCATCTATGAGAATACCTCTAGGTCTTCTATGAGAAGACCTCTAGGTCTTCTATGATTAGACCTCTAGGTCATCTATGAGAAGACCTCTAGGTATTCTATGGGAAGACCTCTAGGTCTTCTATAAGAAGACTTCTAGGTCTTCTATGAGAAGACCTCTGTGAGAAGACCTCTAGGTCTTCTATGAGAAGATGTCTAGTTCTTCTATGAGAAGACCTCTAGGTCTTCTATGAGAAGACCTCTGTGAGAAGAAATCTAGTTCTTCTATGAGAAGATATCTAGGTCTTCTATGAGAATACCTCTAGGTCTTCTATGAAAAGACCTCTAGGTCTTCCATGAAAAGACCTTTAGGTCTTCTATGAGAAGTCCTCTAGGTCTTCTATGAGACGAACTTTAGGTCTTCTATGAGAAGACCTCTAGGTTTTCTATGAGAAGACCACTAGGTCTTCTGTGAGAAGACCTCTAGGTCTTCTGGTCTAGAGGTCTCAGGTCTTCTATGAGAAGACCTCTAGGTCTTCCATGAAAAGACCTTTAGGTCTTCTATGAGAAGGCCTTTAGGTCTTCTATGAGAAAACCTCTAGGTCTTCTATGAGAAGTCCTCTAGGTCTTCTATGAGACGACCTTTAGGTCTTCTATGAGAATACCTCTAGGTCTTCTATGAGAAGACCTTTATGTCTTCTATGACAAGACCTTTAGGTCTTCTATGAGAAAACCTCTAGGTCTTCTATGAGAAGACCTTCTATGAAACGATCGTTAGGTCTTCTTTGAGAAGACCTCTAGGTCTTCTATGAGAAGACCTTCTATGAAACGACCTTTAGGTCTTGTATGAGAAGACCTCTAGGTCTTCTATGAGAAGACCTCTTGGTCTTCTATGAGAAGACCTCTAGGTCTTCTATGAGATGATCTCTAGGTCTTCTATGAGAAGACCTCTTGGTCTATGAGAAGACCTCCAGGTCTTCTATGAGGAGACCTCTAGGTCTTCTATGATAAGACCACTAGGTCTTCTGTGAGATGACCTCTATGAGAAGATCTATTCTATGAGAAGACTTTCTGAACTTTTTGGTCTCCTATGAGGAGTCCTTTTGGTCTTCTATGAGTAGAAGACCGATGTCATCTATGAAAATACTTGTGATCTTCTATAAGAATACATGTCTTCTATGAGAAGACATATTAAACTTTATAAGAAGAACTTTGGTTTGCTATGAGTATGGATTCTTTTGCGCCTTCTATGAAGGCCTTTCTATGGGTCTTCTGTGGATGGAGGAGATCTTTTGATCTTGAGGAGACCTTGTGATCTTTTTATGAGAATAACTTCCAATTAATCTTCTATGAGAAGTTTCATTGGTCTTCTTCTATGAGAATACCGTTTGATCTTTTAGGAGAAGATCGCTTGGCCTTCTCAGAGATGTCTTATTTGCCTTTATTGAGAGGACTATTATGGTCGTCCATCGTTACTTAGTATCTAAACCAAAAGCAAACAAATTTCACTTAGTAACGTATTTCTCCCTAACATTAAGTTCCTCGCCCAAGTGGGTCATCATTCGTAGTAAACCGCGTTTTTTTGCTCGTGTTTAAAACTCTCCCTTGTTTGGTTGTGGTGGTGGTGTTTTCTTCGAACTTATTTTTATTTAATTGAATTAGTCAATGATATTTGACACATTTGTTCTGTTTTCAATGCAACCAACCCAACGTCGTGGTGTAAAGTATATTATTTTGTTGTTTTTGATATCCAATGGGTTGGGTGGTGGTGTACGTATTTGAGAGGCGTCTACGTCGGTGTCCAAGACGACACATTCATTCACTTGATCAGTTTCATATAAAATATGTTTGTTCAAACATAAAAATTCTCATTTTGTCAAATATCGCCAAACAGATCGGTAGATGCCAAAAAATATCTCAAAATACAGTGCGGATTCGTTTGTTTGGCTAGCTAAACTTTGTTTCAGTTCTTTCTTTTTCCGCCCAAAGAAATTTTTGGCAAACGATCGCAAAATACCGAAACGAAAACATTGTAAGAAGATTCTTGGGTTTAAAATTACGCGAAGAGACACGCGTTAATCTAAACACAACGCGCAATGCAGTTGTAATGTCGAAACGAGAAAAAAGAAAAACAAACTGAAAAATCCGTGAGAATTAGCGCTGAGTGAAAAATCAAGACATCTGTTCAGTTTATTTTCGTTTGAAAAAAAAAAAAACAAAAATTAAAAAAAATAAGTAAATAAAAAAAGATATTTTTTTAACAACGTGAAAATATTGTCAAGTTCAAAACCCGTACGTCCATTTATCATCGATACACCCGTAACTTCTTCCCACTATCATGCAATTGACCAGCAAATGTTCGAATAGTTTTTGGAGTGAATTCAGATTGAAAAATTTCGGTTTCAATCACGATCAATTGGATGAGTTTTATCGATCTCAGGTATGAAATAGTGTCAGTTTTTAAAGAAAAATTATTTCAAAACAAAATTGTAAATCTCAAAATATTAAAGAAAATTGATTGCACAACGTGAAAAATATTGTGTTCTTCTATGTTTGTATGTGTGTGTGATATGTGTGCGAAAATGGCAATTTGAAAAAAGGGACCAAAGACAAAATCTTTTTGTTTTTTCATATTTGTCATGCATAATTGCCTTCTAATGTGTATATTAGAGTGTGTCATAAACAAAATTCCCAACGATAAAGTAAAAACACCGTTACATTAGGAGGGCAGGATGTTTTATATTTATTTCAAATGAATTTCAATATAAATAATGTTTGCAGTGACATTGGCCGCCCACCAATAGACCGTTTCAAATATTGGCCTACAAATTTATCGACCATTTCTTCCAAACGTGCATCAAATTCCAAGAATATCTATATCGGACAACACCTTTTGGTACCTACCTCGCAAAGGCTGATATCACTGTGTGTAATTTTTTGAGTCATGTTTTATTAACCATATTCTGACTCCACAGTGTGATAGAACACCAAAAATGAGAAGACACGTGTCTCGCCGTTTTTCCCTATCTCATCAACTTTCGCGGTTATAGGCCTCCAAAGGTTTGAGGCTTTGATGTAAAAAGGGTCATTTAGTCAGGACTATATCTTCCAAACCGTTAGGAAATTTGAATTTATCTCATAGGCAAAGTTGTAGCTCTTCTCTTAAGGAACAAAAATTTTAAACACATATAACCCATCAAACTGCATCTGCAAGGACAAAATCGCCATGGTCAAATTTCTTTTAAAATTTTTCTCAAGTTTTGTTATACAGCTTTCTAACCGATCAAATTTGAAGCAAACAACCAACTACAAAAATGTTCCTCAGATCTTAATAAACATCTTTCTAGAATATTCGAACTCAGTATAAACAGATCTTAACTGTCAAAATAGCAAAACAATTGTGATTTTTATCCTCTTTTCTAGTATTCTGCCCCATAGATATTAAACCGTTCAAACTTCAAGAAAACAATCAACCACAATAGTGTAGCAAAGGCTTCAATAAACAACTTTCTGGAATATGCGAAATGTCTATGAACGGTTCTCAATGGTAAAAATAGCAAAAACCTTTTGAAAATATCCAATTTTTATACTTTATTCTCCGACTCTGGTAAAAATATACTCAACCGCCGAAAAATTAAGGATACAGTCTACTACAAAAATGTACCTTAGATTTCAACAAACAAGTTACTAGAACTAATAAATATTCCAGGAACGATTCTTTAAGCTCAAAATTCGATTATTTTAGATCATTCTTTCCTGTTCAGGTCCGTAACTAACAAACCTTTCAAATTTCCTTGAGTTTTTAACAGTTTGTTATTTCCAAACCTGATGTTAAACAATTTTAATTGTTCGTGAATTTCAGCCCTAAGAATCATTCCTAGAATCTTCATATGTTCTAAAAAGTTGTTTATTGAAATCTTAGGTACATTTTTGTGGTTGACGGTATCCTTAATTTTTGGGCGGTTGAGTATCTTTGGACCAGAGTCGGAGAAAAAAGTATAAAAATTGGATATTTTCAAAAGATTTTTGCTATTTTTACCGTTAAGAACCATTCATAGACTTTTCGCATATTCCAGAAAGTTGTTTATTGAAACCTTTGCTACACTATTATGGTTGATGGTTTTCTTGAATTTTGAACGGTTTAATATCTATGGGGCAGAATACTAGAAAAGAGGATAAAAATCGCAATTGGTTTGCTATTTTGACCATTAAGATCCGTTTTTACAGAGTTCGTATATTATAGAAAGATGTTTATTGAGATCTGAGGTACATTTTTTTTAGTTGGTTGTTTGCTTCAAATTTGATCGGTTTGAAAGCTGTATAACAAAACTTGAGAAAAATTTTAAAAGAAATTTGACCATGGCGATTTTGACCTTGCAGATGAAGATTGATGGATTATATGTGTTCACAATTTTTGTTCTTCAAGACAAGAGCTACCACTTTGCCTCTGAGGTAATTCCAAATTTCCTAACGGTTTGGAAGATATAGTGCTGACTAAATGACCCTTTCTAAATCAAAGCTTCAAACCTTTGGAGGCCTATAACCGCGAAAGTTGATGAGATAGGGAAAAACGGCGAGACACGTGTCTTCTCATTTTAGGTGTTCTGTCACACTGCGGTGTCGGAATATGGTTAATAATTTTCGTGTTGCACAGTGTATTAGTAGAACAAAATGACACCAAATCACGAGTTCAAAATCCTATAAATAGATTATATGGAAAATTAAAAAAGACCCACAAATTCCGGCTTAAAATTTCAAAAAATATCACTTATAAAGGCACAACATTTGTTGGTATAACGACAAGTTATAACTTAGAACCATGTTGGCCAAGGGAATTCTTCAATTCTTTCTTTTAGCGTGGGTCTGCTAATTGCGAAGATTATCACCGAAAACCGGAAAAAACATAATCAACGTTTTGGCATCAACACACATTTTTTTCATTAGGTCTATTCGATAACTTCGCAAATAAAAATATTTGCAAGTTTCTGCAACTACTTCTCATTTCTCTTTTATTGAACAAGTTTGTTATCGAACAGCATTTTGTAAAAGTTTGTACAAATTTGTACAAACTTTTGGCTTATCGAACAGACCTATTATTACGATGTTTTGATTTGAAACATTTTCGGAATCACTTTGACAGTTTGTTTAAGATGTGTGTTAATTTTTGCTTGTAAAGTGATTCAGCTAAAATTTTATTTTTTTAACAACAACAGTTATAGTTAGAGTTGATTTTTGGCCAGGGCGGAAAAATAAAGAATGGCAGAACCAACTTGAAACTAGGTTTCTATTGCCTTTTATTTTTTACCAAAAAAAAAAAAAAACTTGAGCCAGAAAGCCAGCCCCTTATGTACCGATCCAGCCGTTTATGTGTTATATGTTTGTTTACATTAGAGCTTTTTACCGGGTTAACATCAGTTATGAGGATTTATTTGGCTTTTATGCAATGTACTTGACAATTAAACAATTAATAGTCGGTGAAAATTTCAAAGCAATCCTCGAACAGCCCTTAAAGTGTGTATCCGACTATAAATCATACAGCGGAATAATATATAATAAAAATATGACGTGTGTTAAAATTGAAAATAAATTAAATTTCGGAAAATAGAACATATGTTTTTTAGATTATTTTTCAACTTCTAGTGGCCATAGAATAACCAGTTATTTTAGTGGTTATAGAATAACTAGATCTTCAGTGTGACATGCCCTTGTTAAAATAATGGGTTAGTAGGGGGTGTTGTAAGTACAACTAATACCAAAAAGTACTATAAACAAGTAAAAAAGTATCAGTCGGCTTTGCCGACAGAGATATACCCTCAGCCCGCTCAAGAGATGTCGTGCATAGCATTTTAGTCACATTTTTTTAAATATTGGGGGGGAAGTATCGGATGTTGTGGACCGGTATTGCCTATCTCCGAACTCAAACTAAGTTTGGACAAAATATGACAAAGGCCAAAATTTTGACCAAATCGACTCAGGGTGGACATATGGTGCCATAGGGGTTTGTTATACCTGTTGGACTGTTTTCTCAAGGAGTATGGATGTGCCCCTGATTCGGAAGCAGGTCTTAATGTGAACTTATCCGAAATTTTGTGTGATAGGTACCAGAAGGAGTAGACAAACAAAGTCCATATTCGAAACTGATCTATATCTGGTAGATATATTTGGATGTGTAAAGTATGGGCCAAATTGGTCACTCCTTTTAAGGGTTATCGTGCGCACAATTTTTCTGAAAAATTTTAAACTTTTATGGGGGAGGTACCTGAAGGAGTGGACCGATATGGCTTATCTTCGAACTTAAACTAAGTTTGGACAAAATATTACAAATGCCAAATTTTGGACCAAATCGACAGATCCCTCCGAGAGTTATACTGCGCTCCAAACACTACACACGGTGTTATAGGATTTTTTGCACATTTCAGGCTATTTTCTCAGGAAGTATGGACATGCCCCTGATGAAACTTGTACCGTTGTATGGAGGGCAGTGATTACAAGTTGTTACAACAAAAATCAAAGCGATTCGAGAGCAGGTCCTAAACAGAACTTTTCAAAAATTTTGTGAGGGAGGTACCCGAAGGAGTAGACCGATTGAGTCCATATTGGAACCTCATCAAAGTCTGGTAGACATTTCACGAGTTGCAAATTATGGACCAAATAGGTTACTGCCTTCAAGAGTTATCGTGCGCACAAATTTTCCGAACATTTTCAAACTTTTGTGGGGGAGGTACCGGAAGGAGTGGACCGATATAGCCTATCTTCTAACTTAAACTAAGTTTGGGCAAAATATTACGAAAGCCAAAATTTGAACCGAATCGGTTTATCCGTTCGAGAGTTACCGTACGCTCCAGCCAGACAGACGGACGGACATTGCCCAATCGACTCCAAATTGTCTGAAACACATTTCATCCATTTCGTCCGTTGGAAAATTATATCAGGAAGCATGGCGTTGAACACGACCAACGCAATAAAGCAGGACAAGGAGTGCCGTCTGTAAAAATTTCGAAAAGATCCTCGAACAGCCATTAAGCTGCACTTAAGCGAACGTTTTCCTTGTTGGAACTTGATGTACTGTTGGAAGAAATTTTACGATACGCAAAATTTCGTCCAAATCTGATACTCAATTCGTAAGTTTTCATTTTCGCAAAAATGGCGCCGAATGAGGCTCCCTTTAAAAACTTTTTACTCGACAAATTTGAGCGTGTAAAAAATAGTAACATGGATGCCGGCGTCTGATTGGCTGGTACGCCGACTTTGACCATTTTTGCGTTCCCGAAGTTTTTGAAAAGACTTTTGTGTGAGAACAATTTTTCTCTATTTCTCTCTTTTACGAGTTTTACTATTAAAAAATACGAGAACATAGCTAAAGTTAACGAACATATTTGAACTTTTGTAGGTGAGGTACCCGAGGCAGTAGACCGATACAGTCCATCATCTAACTTGATCTAACAAAATATAACTAGAACCACATTTTGAACCAAAACGGTTGATCCGTTCTAATGCTATCGCGCGCTCCAGCCAGCCATACAGACAGACGGGCGGACTCGGCAAAATAAAATCCAAATTCTCTCAACCTGACTAGCAAATGTGCGTAATGACCTTCGTCGAGCTAACCCCAGTGACCTCAGAGTTAAGAAGCTGACACTGGAATTCAATAGGTTGCTTAACGAGCGAAACAGGAACGCCAAATCATCCAAAGCGTTAAACCCTGACGATATCTCACGGTCACGCTTAAACAGCTGGATGAGCTGTCGCTGTCTACCCACATCGTACCCAAAATGGAAAATGGTCCCGGTGGTCCCACTTTAGGAGGCTTTACTCCTCCCCATCGTCGGAAGTAGCTAACCAATTGCCGATCATACGTATTGGGTTTCGTAAGCAGCACAGAACTTAGTCGAGGACTCAATCAGAAAAAGCCATGCGATAGGATAGACTGCTGGCACTCGACATATCAAAAGATTATGACAAGCACTTCACGCTGCTTGATGTAATCGAACCGACTACCGTCTGACCAAGTTTGAAACGTAGGATAAATTATTATATCGCTTATTACTCAAAGAGTGACACATCTCAAAAAATCGAGTTTCGAGAAAAACGCTAGCCAGATATCAGTGTTAAATTTCTGTGCAAGATCACGCATGATTTGAAGTGTTTTAGTGCTCAAAAAACTTGTTTGTTGAATAAGACAAACCAGTAGTAAATGAGTTGTAAACTCGATGAGTTTTAGAGGTATCAGAATAAAAATTTGACACAAGATAAAGTAGAAGTCTTAGAAAAAATATAAATTGCTAACTCAGAAAAGGCATTTTTTGAGTTATGCCACTCATTGAGTAAATGAGCGATATGTGTTTACGACAGTCGTACGTGGAATTCAAAAATAAGAAATCCAAGCCCCGTAAAGTGAAACAGAGAGTTCCCCAAGCTGGGGTTATACCTCCGGAACTGTTCAACCGGTTGATTGTACAATCTGATTGATTGTACCTGATGTCATTTGTGAAGGTCTGAACTCATATTTGACAGATCTTACCAGTCTTTTCCCACGCGAGGAATATGCAAATATCCGCCACTAAATATACGGCCACTCTGTTCACCACATGGACGGCAGAGGTGAGAAAAAAGTTGAATATCATGTCGATGGTACCCCAAAATTGTAGTGGGCACATTCGACAGCATGTCCGCGTCGTCCGCGCATGGCACATCTATCTTTGACAAGCTGAAATGTAGGAACAAGGTCCTCAAGTCCCTAGACGGCAGCACTTGTGTGCAGATAAAGAAACCTTGTTGAGTGCCAGTTTGGCCCGCGAATGTAAGTACAACGAGATGTAAAGATATTCAAACATGAAAGAATACCGCCCTGAGAACAGTAACAGGGTGCTTCCTCATGTCTTCCGTGGATGAGCAGGCAAAAATTCTTCCAATTAGCAACACAATGATATGCTTTCTTTGCAGTACTTGCTCTGAGGTTAAGGTGAGAGCCATCCCAATCACCATAATATGGTGGATAGGCCCCGCCCACTCAGGCAGGTCAAGAGGGATCTTCATGATCCAAAATTAGAGGTCCAGAGTTTCAAGATAGAACCTCTAGGTCAACAAGCATATCAAACAGGTTTGAATATTGTTCATAGGGACACAGTCGCAAATGCCATAAGCAAACGATAGTTGCTTATGGCGTTTGCGGCTGCGCCCCTATTAATGATAATCAAACATGCTAGATATGCTTGTTGACCTAGGGGTTCTATCTTGTAACTCTGGAATGCGGTCCTCGGAGTACATCTCCCAACTATCGCAGCTGACGAGTGTCAGCTGCCACGAAAAACCAGAGTAGTTTTGGGCTCAACAATGCATTGGATGGTGCAAAAGTCTGACTTCCTATAGGAAACGGGCCGATGTCACCGTGCAAAACATTTCCCAGCTTGCGACACAGGCCCGCACGACACTCTGGTGGTCATTGCATAGGACGAAATGTCAAAGCTTCTGGGTAGCATTGAAGTCCTCTAACACCAGACGGTTATTGCCCTCTAAAAGCGAACTAATATCAGGTATGTTATACATTAAGCAACTCAATCTAGGCAGTCCTTCACTCAATTCCATGTATGGCTAGTCCTTCTCCACCGCTTCCGCAGAAGGTTGTAACCATCAACAACGTTGCAAGCTACAGGTGACTTGATTTTGTTTCTAGAATTTCGTTGACTTTGTTGCGAGACCGTTACAATTTATGGAGAGTAGGTTGGTTGGTTGGTTGTGGCTATACTTTATAGCCTCAATTAGTATGTAAGAGATACCGTTTTGAAAACCACACCACTCGTTCAGAGATTGCTATATCGTTGTTGCGTGTTGGCAATTAAATCCAGCCTGATGAATTTAGGAATCGCAGAAAGTCTCCCAGACCTACTTCTGTTATCTCTGTGATATCATGAAGGAACGGTTGTCCAAAAGCTTTAAATCGTCGTTGCATTTGTGCAGGGCAGAAACAGAGGAGGTGCTCAACAGTTTCCTCCTCTTCTTCATTCCCACTTACGGCAATGGTCATTGTGTGGTAGATTTAAGCGTTTTGCATGGTTACCAATTGCTCAGTGACCGGCTAACACTGCAATAAGTCTTGCAAGGTTCCATCGAGTTTGATTGATGACGAAATTAGTGCGTTTGGCGTTGTAGTGAGGCCATGTTGATTTTGATATCTTGCATGTTACCGTTTTGTCCCATCTATTTTCAGCCAGTGATAGATAGTATTTGAAGATATCCCCTTTAACCACTCCCATTGGTATTGCGACTGACGCCTTTGGGAGTTCGTTAGATGCGGATCCTGCTCTGGCTAACTCGTCTGCTTTTTCGTTCCCAACAAGTCCCTTATGGCCCGGGATCCAAGTGAGAACTACTCTTGACAGACGCCCTAGTTTAGCAAGTTCTTCTCTACAATCCTTCACTAGCTTTGATATGACGGAGTTAGATTTTATTGCAAGGAGCGCCGCTTGACTGTCGACAAAGATTCCTATTGAGTTTGCTGTGTGATGCTGTAATAGTTCAGTACAGGCCTCCTTTATTGCCGCTTGAAAGACACTGTAGTACTCAGGTAGTATGGAGAGTAAGATGCTGCGTTTGCTGTTGTTGGGGTGACTGCGACGGTGTCTCGCATTCTGACAAAAACGAAGTTGGAGACACGCTGTGAGTCCCGAAGGGCATTAAGATCTGAGCAGCCTGTAAATAGATCCATCCATCAGATATCACCGAAGTTTACATGTGGTTCATGCGGATCTCGCAAACCGCGTCCCGGGTTTCATTTCCCGGGTTTCTTCTCTATACTGCCACGGACCGAAAAAGCTCGGAGCCGACATACCGGGATATATTGCCTATCCCATTGTCGCCAGGACACATCGACAACAACAAAATGGGTGGAAGATGCTGCTTAGGCTGTTGCTGAGACCGTTACAATTTATCGAGAGTAAGATGCTGCGTTTGCTGTTGTTGGGAAGACTGCGAGTGTGTCTCGTATTCTGACAACGACAAAGTAGGAGACACGCTGTGAAATGTCCTGGCGCAGCAATATAACTCCTATCACAGTAGTCCACAAGGCCACTAAGACCTGAGCAGCTTCGAAAGTGTACCAATTCCCTACATAGTGGTTCATGCGGATCTGGCAAATGGAACAGATCCATTGCCCGACTCTCCGGGAAATATTGCCGTTCCTATGGTGAAAAAATTACACAAACTAAGAGTATTCCGTGTTATTCCTTCCTGTAGGGACAGACACTGATTTAAAGTTAATTTAAAACTAGCGTTTTTGTAAACATAACTGACTTTTTATCGATTATTTTCCCAAGGAAATTTTTAATGTTAAATAAAATATTTCTATCGCCTTATAGTCCTTGCCTTCAATTGAGGCATGACGGGAGATAAGACTGATGTTGAAAATGTTAGGTGTTGTACAAATTGTCACTAGGTCTTCTAGGTCGAATCTGAAGACGAGATGTTTTTTTAGCTTCCGACTAACTACAAAGTTAAAGGCAAATTCACTTAACTATTCACAAACTGTGGCCGCAGCTATTTTTCCTCGAAATGTCTGAATTATTTGTACAACAACTTCGAGGTTATAACACAAAAATTAAAAATTAATATCTAGAATTAAGTTGGAGCTGTTTAAAATCATCATCAACGTAAATGTTTACTTCGGGGCTATAGATGCGGAAATAATGCGTTATTTGTATATTGTGTGCGTTCTAGGTGAAATGCAGTTCCATAATTTGCGTATGTTTAAACGTGTGAAATAAGTCACTTTCTTATAAATAAAAAAAATAATAATAAAACTATTCATTTTCTCATCATTTTTGTTTACAAAAGAAATTTGTCATTTAGCAATTATTCTTCGCACAACAATACACACTCGAACGGCGTGAGGGGTTTACTGGGAAATTTGATACCGTTTATAAGCTTGTAGGTACATAAATGGTTGCCCACAAGCCCCAAGTAGGCTCGTATTTCATTTCAATTGTTATCGATCAATGGAGGACTGAATGGATCGATTGATTGTCATTCGCCTATTTGTAGCTGATACTGAAGTAGAAGAAGAACAATGTGTAAACATTTTGACATTTGACATCTTCAATCAGTGAGAAAAATACACGACCACGATGAGGTTGTTGATGTTGATGGATGGTGTCACCGCTTTCGACACCAACAATGTAATTTAGATTTTTGTGTGAATCTAAGGAGGCAAAGCCAAATACATGCCGCCTATTTTAATTTTTTTATTAATAGAATACATTTCATTTCACGTAGATGCTGTGGTTATTTCGCAGAAATAAAAAAATTACTTTCATTGCAAATTAAATACAAAAAAGGGGGCTGTGCAATTCCAAATAAATCCACAGCGATAAGTGTAAGTGGACAAACGTCATGTTACCCATGAATCACTTTCTCGGCATATTTAGAGTTTACCTAACTTCAATCCATCGCCATTCCGAGACATTTTGGCCAATTGTAACGAAATGAATGAATGAATAACGAATGAATTTAGTTTACTTTAAGATGACATAAAGAAATGTTGAATTATTTATTTTAAAACTTGTGATATTTGCGAATTGGTTCAAATAGTGCTTTTTTGCTAGTAGTCGGCACCATTTTCCAATAGTCGGCGTCACATGTCGGCACCTTGTATTTTAGTATATAAATGTTCTTTTTTATTATTTTAAATAACAAAGAGCATAATTTTAATGATATTGCTTTTAAAAAGTAATTAAAATAAAGATTTTGTTAACATTTGGAATTCACTTAAAATTGTTCGTTTTAGATTTGTTTTTAACATAAACTAAATAATTTGAAAGGTCAATAGTATCTACAGTATTAGTTCATATTCCAAATAATTGTACATCATAAAAGTAGGAAATTGTAAATATATTGCTTAAATAAATTAGTTGGTGCTATAGTCGGCAACTATTACCCAAATGCCGGCATGACACAAATGTACGCACTTAAAGCCATGCCTAAAATCACTAAAAACTCATTATTTTAATCAAACTATTTTTATTAATTAGACTTTAAAGTATTTATTTTACATTTTTGTAAAATTTTGAGCTAAAAATAACGGTCAAATCGTATCACCTTTAGACAAAAATGTATCACCTTTCTGAACACACTGTACTTTCTTTATGCCATACTTAAACATAGTATATATTTTTGCATACCATTGATTGTATGTACGAATATGCTTGTGTGTACATATGTATGTACATAAGTATGTTGGTGTAGAACATTCCCACAACATGATAAGTCATCTAAACGAATTAATACGTCATCATAATTATCAACGAAATGAACTTGTTTGTTGGACCCACTGACCGGCCGACCATTAAATTGTCTGCTCAAAAATTAATTATAATCAAGTGTGTGGTACCCCTCGCCGGTACTTACACACATATTCGCCTGACACAACTGTTCTTTGGCACACTTAAATTATTCGCAGTACATATGTATGTGGATGTTTGTCATCATCGTACTTGAACTTGGTTGTAAAAAACATGTGTTTTTTTGCACAATATTATAGAGGCAAAATACCCAAATTGTGTATATAAGGATGGTTCGCATTATCAGAGGGTTAATTTTGAGAATTAAGACATTTTGTCAAAATTTCTTTACATCAATCGCTTTAAAAACTTAATTTTCGTCTCACTGAAATACTAGAGTCTTGAAAAAAATTCTTAAAAAATCCACGTCTTAAAAAGAGCCTCGGAAAAAATTATTAACAAATCCTTAAATAGAGCCTCGAAAAAAATTCTTTAAAAATCCACGCCTTAAATAGAGCCTCGAAAAAAATTCTTTAAAAATCCACGCCTTAAATAGAGGCTCGAAAAAAATTCTTTAAAAATCCACGCCTTAAATAGAGGCTCGAAAAAAATTATTAAAAAATCCACGCCTTAAATAGAGCCTCGAAAAAAATTATTAAAAAATCCACGCCTTAAATAGAGCCTCGAAAAAAATTCTTTAAAAATCCAAGCCTTAAATAGAGCCTCGAAAAAAATTCTTAAAAGATCCACGCCTTAAATAGAGCCTCGAAAAAATTATTAAAAAACCCACGCCTTAAATAGGGCCTCGAAAAAAATTCTTAAAAAATCCACGCCTTAAATAGAGCCTCGAAAACAATGCTTAAAAAATCCACGCCTTAAATAGAGCCTCGAAAAAAATTCTTAAAAAATCCACGCCTTAAATAGAGCCTCGAAAAAAATTCTTTAAAAATCCACGCCTTAAATAGAGCCTCGAAAAAAATTCTTTAAAAATCCACGCCTTAAATAGAGCCTCGAAAAAAATTCTTTAAAAATCCACGCCTTAAATAGAGCCTCGAAAAAAATTCTTTAAAAATCCACGCCTTAAATAGAGCCTCGAAAAAAATTCTTTAAAAATCCACGCCTTAAATAGAGCCTCGAAAAAAATTCTTTAAAAATCCACGCCTTAAATAGAGCCTCGAAAAAAATTCTTTAAAAATCCACGCCTTAAATAGAGCCTCGAAAAAAATTCTTTAAAAATCCACGCCTTAAATAGAGCCTCGAAAAAAATTCTTTAAAAATCCACGCCTTAAATAGAGCCTCGAAAAAAAAAAACATTTAAAAATCCACGCCTTAAATAGAGCCTCGAAAAAAATTCTTTAAAAATCCACGCCTTAAATAGAGCCTCAAAAAAATTCTTTCAAAATTCACGCCTTAAATAGAGCCTCGAAAAAAAATTCTTTAAAAATCCACGTCTTAAATAGAGCCTCGAAACAAATTCTTTAAAAATCCACGCCTTAAATAGAGCCTCGAAAAAAAAAACATTTAAAAATCCACGCCTTAAATAGAGCCTGGAAAAAATTATTAAAAAAATCCACGCCTTAAATAGAGCCTGGAAAAAATTATTAAAAAAATCCACGCCTTAAATAGAGCCTGGAAAAAATTATTAAAAAAATCCACGCCTTAAATAGAGCCTGGAAAAAATTATTAAAAAAATCCACGCCTTAAATAGAGCCTGGAAAAAATTATTAAAAAAATCCACGCCTTAAATAGAGCCTGGAAAAAATTATTAAAAAAATCCACGCCTTAAATAGAGCCTGAAAAAAATTATTAAAAAAATCCACGCCTTAAATAGAGCCTGGAAAAAATTATTAAAAAAATCCACGCCTTAAATAGAGCCTGGAAAAAATTATTAAAAAAATCCACGCCTTAAATAGAGCCTGGAAAAAATTCTTAAAAAATCCACGTCTTAAATAGAGCCTCGAAAAAAATTCTTAAAACATCCATGTCTTAAATAGAGCTTCGAAAAAAATTCTTAAAAAATCCACGCCTTAAATGTAGCCCCGAAAAAAAATTCTTAAAAAATCCACGCCTTAAATGGAGCCTCGAAAAAAATTCTTAAAAAATTCACGACATAAATGGAGCCTCGAAAAAATCTTAAAAATACGGGCCTTACATTGACCCTGGAAAAAGTAAGTTTGGACCCAATTACAATGTATACCGCCAACGTAACAGAAGGAAGAAGCACGAGATTCGAGATATTATTTAATAAAAAGTCCCACCCTTATGTTAAACTTTACAATGACTATATCATTTACATATCTATATGAATGTATATTCCATTGGACACTCACACTCTATCTACCATTGCCAAAATAATAATAAACATATTTCCGCTATTGTACTTTTGTCACGTTCTAACATTAAAGGAACGAACGTTTAGTGTTAGGCGTTGTTTTTATGGGCAAAAGACACGAAAAGAAGCCGACAAATAAAAACCCAAATTAATTAGAATTGGGTCGAATATTTTGACACACTGTTGTTATCAATTACAATGCTAAAGATGGATTCTAAACAAATTAGACTGGCAGGGTTGTGGGTGGGTGAGTCAATTTTAAAGCACTTAATTTGAAAGTAATAAAAATCTGCACACACTTTAGCACGTTAGGACGCCAATAAGAATTTTTGGAGTGCTCTCGTCTTTTTATTCTGGTTGTCTACAATGACGGCCTTGTCGTGATCGTCTATAAAGACCATCCTTCTAGCCTAAAATAAAGACTCCCTTTCGGTCGTTTATAAACCCTCTGAACGCTTTTAACCATCAAATTCCCGGTGTCTGCCGAGAGTCATGCTTTGTCGTTGAAAATACTCTCTTCCAGTCACCCCATTTACATTTCTTAAATTTAATTAAATATTTGTTCATTTCTTTTCTTTTCAGTGGCAAAGCGGTGAAAAAAGTTTCCTCTTTTTGTTGTATCGATGGATATGGGCGGCATTTTTCCTCTGCGTCTTCTTGTCATGTTTGGTGTTACAATTTTCCGAGGGAAAATATTTCATATTCCTTACAAATTGGGGCATAATGCTCTGTACGGCAACCCAGATGTTGGCTGCCCTCTTGGCTACGCAATGGTATTTTGATATAGACGGAGTCCGTTCGTCGGCCTATGAAGTGGCCCAACTGAAGAAAACACCAACTATCATCAAATTCTATTGGCTGTTACATGATATTTCGCTGCCGCTGGCATTGATCATCACGACAATATATTGGATATTTTTACATGGAAAAATGAGTAAGTATACAAGACCACTGTAGATTGTATGAAGTTTTGATGGACTAAGTAAATGGAGTCTTTAGGGATGAGCTCAAGGTCGTCTTTATAGACGAGCTCAACGTTGTCTTTATAGACGAGCCCAACGTCGTCTTTATAGGCGAGCTGTTGGTCGTCTTTATAGACGAGCTGTAGGTTGTCTTTATAGACGAGCTGTAGGTCGTCTTTATAGACGAGCTGAAGAGCTCAAGGTCGTCTTTATAGCCGAGCTTTAGGTCGTCTTTATAGACGAGCTTTAGGTCGTCTTTATAGATAAGCTTTAGGTCGTCTTTATCGACGAGCTTTAGGTCGTCTTTATCGACGAGCTTTAGGTCGTCTTTATAGACAAGCTTTAGGTCGTCTTTATCGACGAGCTTTAGGTCGTCTTTATAGACCAGCTTTAGGTCGACTTTACAGACCAGCATTAGGTCGTCTTTATAGACGACCTGTAGGTCCTCTTTATAGACGAGCTGTAGGTCGTCTTTATAGACGAGCTGTAGGTCGTCTTTATAGACGAGCTGTAGGTCGTCTTTATAGACGAGCTGTAGGTCGTCTTTATAGACGAGCTGTAGGTCGTCTTTATAGACGAGCTGTAGGTCGTCTTTATAGACGAGCTGTAGGTCGTCTTTATAGACGAGCTGTAGGTCGTCTTTATAGACGAGCTGTAGGTCGTCTTTATAGACGAGCTGTAGGTCGTCTTTATAGACGAGCTGTAGGTCGTCTTTATAGACGAGCTGTAGGTCGTCTTTATAGACGAGCTGTAGGTCGTCTTTATAGACGAGCTGTAGGTCGTCTTTATAGACGAGCTGTAGGTCGTCTTTATAGACGAGCTGTAGGTCGTCTTTATAGACGAGCTGTAGGTCGTCTTTATAGACGAGCTGTAGGTCGTCTTTATAGACGAGCTGTAGGTCGTCTTTATAGACGAGCTGTAGGTCGTCTTTATAGACGAGCTGTAGGTCGTCTTTATAGACGAGCTGTAGGTCGTCTTTATAGACGAGCTGTAGGTCGTCTTTATAGACGAGCTGTAGGTCGTCTTTATAGACGAGCTGTAGGTCGTCTTTATAGACGAGCTGTAGGTCGTCTTTATAGACGAGCTGTAGGTCGTCTTTATAGACGAGCTGTAGGTCGTCTTTATAGACGAGCTGTAGGTCGTCTTTATAGACGAGCTGTAGGTCGTCTTTATAGACGAGCTGTAGGTCGTCTTTATAGACGAGCTGTAGGTCGTCCTTATAGCCTCCTACGGAGGCCTCTTACGGAAACATTCTATTCTATAGAAGCCTAGGAAGGTTATATATATTTAATAGAAGTCTCCTACGGAGGCCTTCTATAATATAGAAGCCTTCTACTAATGCTTTCTAACCTATAGAAGCCTTCTACGGAGACCCTCTATTCTATAGAAGCCTCCTACAAAGGCCTTCGATTCTGTAGAAGCCTTCTACAAATGCCTTTTCTTTTATAGAAGTCATTTATGAAAGCTTTCTATTTTTAATGTTCTTTTTCCTTTTGCAGATAAACCCAATCGTTTTCCTGCCTTGAGCTTCGTCACCCACTGCCTGAATTCTGTCTTTATGCTTGTGGATTTTCTGATTGTTGCATTTCCGGTACGAGTGCTGCACACAATTTATGCCATGCTGCTACCCATAGTCTTCTGCCTATTTACCGTGGTCTATTACTTTTGTGGTGGAACAGATGAGTGAGTATGCGTTTTAATTTGATTTTTAAATTTTGCACAGCTTTTAATGGATCGATATTATGTCATTTACAGTTACGGCCATCATTATGTGTACCCACTTCTGGATTGGTCAACGCCAAGCCTTGGACTCGCTACATTTGCCCGTGTCTTTGGTCTTTATTGCATTTATTGTCTTCTCCTCTATGTCCTGTATAAATTTAAGAGATTTCTTCAGCGGTCATTTAGTGCTGTTTGGTCACCACATTGTGTGGGTTTGATTTAAGCAAAAGAAGAAGAAGAAGCAGAGACTTTTCTTGGCAGTACCATTATTTTAAGCAATATCATTTCGATTCTAACGACTTGAAGACTGGCACTATGATTAGGAACGAATTTAGTTTGTGAAGACAATGCCGGTTTTCCGAAAAGTGGAAGGTGTCAACTGCAGCCATACTGTTCATTTTTTAAACGGCTCCACTAAAAAGACTTTCTTTTGAGATTACTATCTTGCCATCAGTAAAAAAGTCGGAGGGCATTGATAAAGTAATAAAGTGATCTCGCAAGGGTTATCACAAGGAAATCGTTGTCTTTAGCAGAAATGAACAGTAGGATTCTCCTACCACAAGCAGTTGGCTTTTCCCCTTTTACTTTGCGTCCATACATTTCCATAATTTCAAAACTTTCAATTATCCATCCATTACTTCTCTAAGAATGTATTTTAGTTTAAGATTTCATATGGAAAGTATTAGTAACACACACACACATTCTCACAGGTTTTTTTTTTTTTTAATTTTCCATATAAGAGATAAAGACATTAATGATAAAAGCTATGAGTTAAGTTATAATTATAGGCAAATTATATATAAGTATTAAATCAATTTTTTATACAGTGAAATACGGCTATAATGAACATAAAGTTTTATAATGAAATATACACATAACGGAATAGAACTGCCGGTTCATTATAAACGTTTTTCGCTGTAAAAGACACATATCTCCTTTTATAAAGAGATTCCAAAGAATGTGGTAATTTTTTATTGTTTCAGGTTTTACCAAGTCCATTAAGTATTACAATGTCGATATAACGAAATGCATGTAAACTAGTTTTAATTATAGCCATAGTTGTAGTTGTTGCAAATAAATAGAAGAAAAATTCTTTTTTGTGTTCCTTATATATTTATATAAAATAAAATAAACAAAACAAAACAAGCGAAAGAAAGTTTTTAGTAAACTCCAAAAAAACAAGAATGTGGTTACCAATCATCAACAAAGTAGTCACCTATCGAGACTTCTACATGGTCGCTGATAAATGTTCCTTTATAGCCATTGGTAAAGAATTCCTTTTGGTTGGTCCTTAAAAAACGGTTTAAGGCATTCTCACAACGATCGAAACAATGTACTTTTTCTTTATAGACGACCTTTAGACGATCTACAGCTCGTCTATAAAGACGATCTACAGCTCGTCTATAAAGACGATCTACAGCTCGTCTATAAAGACGATCTACAGCTCGTCTATAAAGACGACCTACAGCTCGTCTATAAAGACGACCTACAGCTCGTCTATAAAGACTACCTACAGCTCGTCTATAAAGACGAACTACAGCTAGTCTATAAAGACGACCTACCGCTCGTCTATAAAGCCGATCTACAGCTCGTCTATAAAGCCGATCTACAGCTCGTCTATAAAGACGACCTACAGCTCATCTATAAAAAGGATCTACAGCTCGTCTATAAAGACGATCTACAGCTCGTCTATAAAGACGATCTACAGCTCGTCCATAAAGACGATCTACAGCTCGTCTATAAAGACGATCTATAAAGACGACCTACAGCTCATCTATAAAAAGGATCTACAGCTAGTCTATAAAGACGATCTACAGCTCGTCTATAAAGACGATCTACAGCTCATCTATAAAGACGATCTACAGCTCGTCTATAAAGACGATCTACAGCTCATCTATAAAGACGACCTTCAGCTCGTTGTCTATAAAGACGACCTTCAGCTCGTTGTCTATAAAGACGACCTTCAGCTCGTTGTCTATAAGACGACCTTCAGCTCGTCTATAAAGACGACCTTCAGCTCGTTGTCTATAAAGACGACCTTCAGCTCGTTGTCTATAAAGACGACCTTCAGCTCGTTGTCTATAAGACGACCTTCAGCTCGTCTATAAAGACGACCTTCAGCTCGTTGTCTATAAAGACGACCTTCAGCTCGTCTATAAAGACGACCTTCAGCTCGTTGTCTATAAAGACGACCTTCAGCTCGTCTATAAAGACGACCTTCAGCTCGTTGTCTATAAAGACGACCTTCAGCTCGTTGTCTATAAAAACGACCTTCAGCTCGTTGTCTATAAAGACGACCTTCAGCTCGTTGTCTATAAAGACGACCAGCAGCTCGTCGATAAAGACGACCAGCAGCTCGTCTATAAAGACGACCAGCAGCTCGTCTATAAAGACGACCAGCAGCTCGTCTATAAAGACGACCAGCAGCTCGTCTATAAAGACGTCCAGCAGCTCGTCTATAAAGACGTCCAGCAGCTCGTCTATAAAGACGACCTACAGCTCGTCTATAAAGACGACCTACAGCTCGTCTATAAAGAAGACCTACAGCTCGTCTATAAAGACGACCTACAGCTCGTCTATAAAGACGACCTACAGCTCGTCTATAAAGACGACATACAGCTCGTCAATAAAGACGACCTACAGGTCGTCTATAAAGACTACCTACAGCTCGTCTATAAAGTCGACCTACAGCTCGTCTATAAAGACGACCTACAGCTCGTCTATAAAGACGACCTACAGCTCGTCTATAAAGACGACCTACAGCTCGTCTATAAAGACGACCTACAGCTCGTCTATAAAGACGACCTACAGCTCGTCTATAAAGACGACCTACAGCTCGTCTATAAAGACGACCTACAGCTCGTCTATAAAGACGACCTTCAGCTCGTCTATAAAGACGACCTTCAGCTCGTCTATAAAACGACCTTCAGCTCGTCTATGAAGACGACTTTCAGCTCGTCTATGAAGACGACTTTCAGCTCGTCTATAAAGACGACTTTCAGCTCGTCTATAAAGACGACCTTCAGCTCGTCTATAAAGACGACCTTCAGCTCGTCTATAAAGACGACCTTCAGCTCGTCTATAAAGACGACCTTCAGCTTGTCTATAAAGACGACCTACAGCTCGTCTATAAAGACGACCTTCAGTTCGTCTATAAAGACGACCTTCAGTTCGTCTATAAAGACGACCAGCAGCTCGTCTATAAAGACGACCTTCAGCTCGTCTATAAAGACGACCTTCAGCTCGTCTATAGAGACGACCTACAGCTCGTCTATAAATACGACCTACAGCTCGTCTAAAAAGACGACCTACAGCTCGTCTAAAAAGACGACCTACAGCTCGTCTATAAAGACGACCTTCAGTTCGTTGTCTATAAAGACGACCTTCAGTTCGTTGTCTATAAAGACGACCTTCAGTTCGTTGTCTATAAAGACGACCTTCAGTTCGTTGTCTATAAAGACGACCTTCAGCTCGTTGTCTATAAAGACGACCTTCAGCTCGTTGTCTATAAAGACGACCTTCAGCTCGTTGTCTATAAAGACGACCTTCAGCTCGTTGTCTATAAAGACGACCTTCAGTTCGTTGTCTATAAAGACGACCTTCAGCTCGTTGCCTATAAAGACGACCTTCAGCTCGTTGTCTATAAAGACGACCTTCAGCTCGTTGTCTATAAAGACGACCTTCAGCTCGTTGTCTATAAAGACGACCTTCAGCTCGTTGTCTATAAAGACGACCTTCAGCTCGTCTATAAAGGCGACCTTCAGCTCGTTTATAAAGGCGATCTTCATGCTCGTCTATAAAGGCGATCTTCATGCTCGTCTATAAAGGCGACCTTCAGCTCGTCTAAAAAGACGACCTACAGCTCGTCTAAAAAGACGACCTACAGCTCGTCTATAAAGACGACCTTCAGTTCGTCTATAAAGACGACCAGCAGCTCGTCTATAAAGACGACCTACAGCTCGTCTATAAAGACGACCTACAGCTCGTCTATAAAGACGACCTACAGCTCGTCTATAAAGACGACCTACAGCTCGTCTAAAAAGACGACTTACAGCTCGTCTATAAAGACGACCTTCAGTTCGTCTATAAAGACGACCTTCAGTTCGTCTATAAAGAAGACCAGCAGCTCGTCTATAAAGACGACCTTCAGCTCGTCTATAAAGACGACTTTCAGCTCGTCTAAAAAGACGACCTACAGCTCGTCTATAAAGACGAACTACAGCTCGTCTATAAAGACGACCTACAGCTCGTCTATAAAGACGACCTACAGCTCGTCTATAAAGACGACCTACAGCTCGTCTATAAAGACGACCTACAGCTCGTCTAAAAAGACGACTTACAGCTCGTCTATAAAGACGACCTTCAGTTCGTCTATAAAGACGACCTTCAGTTCGTCTATAAAGAAGACCAGCAGCTCGTCTATAAAGACGACCTTCAGCTCGTCTATAAAGACGACTTTCAGCTCGTCTAAAAAGACGACCTACAGCTCGTCTATAAAGACGAACTACAGCTCGTCTATAAAGACGACCTACAGCTCGTCTAAAAAGACGACCTACAGCTCGTCTATAAAGACGACCTTCAGTTCGTCTATAAATACGACCTACAGCTCGTCTATAAAGACGACCTACAGCTCGTCTATAAAGACGACCTACAGCTCGTCTATAAAGACGACCTACAGCTCGTCTAAAAAGACGACCTACAGCTCGTCTAAAAAGACGACTTACAGCTCGTCTATAAAGACGACCTTCAGTTCGTCTATAAAGACGACCTTCAGTTCGTCTATAAAGAAGACCAGCAGCTCGTCTATAAAGACGACCTTCAGTTCGTCTATAAAGACGACCAGCAGCTCGTCTATAAAGACGACCTTCAGCTCGTCTATAAAGACGACCTTCAGCTCGTCTATAAAGACGACTTTCAGCTCGTCTATAAAGACGACCTACAGCTCGTCTATAAGTACGACCTACAGCTCGTCTATAAAGACGACCTACAGCTCGTCTATAAATACGACCTACAGCTCGTCTATAAATACGACCTACAGCTCGTCTATAAAGACGACCTACAGCTCGTCTATAAATACGACCTACAGCTCGTCTATAAAGACGACCTTGAGCTCGTCTATAAAGACGACCTTGAGCTCGTCTATAAAGACGACCTTGAGCTCGTCTATAAAGACGACCTTGAGCTCGTCTATAAAGACGACCTTGAGCTCGTCTATAAAGACGACCTTGAGCTCGTCTATAAAGACGACCTTGAGCTCGTCTATAAAGACGACCTACAGCTCGTCTATAAAGACGACCTACAGCTCGTCTATAAAGACGACCTACAGCTCGTCTATAAAGGTGACCTTCAGCTCGTCTATAAAGACGACCTTCAGCTCGTCTATAAAGACGACCTTCAGCTCGTCTATAAAGACGACCTTCAACTCGTCTATAAAGACGACCTTCAGCTCGTCTATAAAGACGACCTACAGTTCGTCTATAAAGACGACTTTTAGCTCGTCTATAAAGACGACTTTTGGCTCGTCTATGAAGACGAACTTCAGTTCGTCTATAAGGATAACCTCCAGTCCGTCAATAAAAACACCATGGCACAGGTTTGACTCCGCTGTTTGACTATAAAGACTATATTCCGCTATTCTATAATGAGTACTTTCCGCTCATCTATAAGGACAAACACTAGATTCAGATCATCTATTTTGACTCCTCATCTCCAAGGTCATCGTACCAATCGCTCATCTAATATAACTCATAATACATTCCATTAATTTGCGTCTGTCGCCTATGACTTTCATGGCGCTATCGCACCGGTATGCTCGCTTTGCTGCTACTGCTGCTCTCACTTTTGCTTTCTTTTCGGTGTTTTCATTGAAAGAAGAAATGAAAAAAGTAAATTTGCAGGTCTATTATACTATTCCCGCTATTGCTCCCATGTAAGAATTGTTATCATTCAGAATGGTTTTGACTTCTAAAGCGAACGGACGACCGAAGAACGGTGGTGAATTGAAAATAAAAAGGTATTCTCAGAAAATATATAGAATTTCTTCCAAAGACGAAGATAGTGAGTGATTAAAGAAAAAAGCGTCAGCAAAATGAAAGATCTGACCAATAATAGCCTGCAATGCTTTCGCAGTGAATTCAAATATAGAAATTTTGGATTTCGTTATAATCGCTTGGAGGAGTTCTATCGATCTCAGGTATGTATTGTGGGTCGCTCACATAGCAAGAAGGACACGAATGTAGCTCTTTATATACAAACGGAATGGAGGGTGTTTTAATGATCAGAGGGGGTCTATAGATGTTCAGAAGGAACGTTTCATCAAAGGGGAGTCTCTACTGAAGTATGAAGTAGAACCTAATTAGAAGGATGAACTTAAGGCAGTTTTTACAGAGGACAGAATTGATCCTTAATAAGCGAGTTGAAAAATGCCTTTGTGGATTAATAGACGGTGAATCATTCAACTTTTCCTTTAACCCGAAGCCTATTTGCGTATCACATATCAATATTAAAAATAATAACAAACAATTAAACATATAAATATAATAAAACAAACAATTATAAAGAAATAAAAAATGATAATTTGCTAACAATTTGCAAACAATTTAATACAAAGTGACAGTTTAATAATTGACTAGTAGGCTGCAACTAAGATGTTAGGAAGTTATACAATATAAAAATAATTGTTCCACAAACATTCCATAAGGGACAAGGGAGACTTCTCTCTTATACAATATGCGGGTAATAATTCAGAACAAAAACATGACCCGAAACAGTTTCGTTAACGTAATATAAACCAATAATTTTTTTATTTCTTTCTTTTAGTGGCAAATCAGCGAAACAAGTTTATGGGTTTTGCTGTACCGTTTCGCCTGGGCCTTGATTTTTCTCACAATATTCCTGCTATGTCTGTGTAATCAGTTTGCGAATGGAAAATATTTTATTTTTTATACAAATTGGGGAATAATGCTTTGCCTGGGGACGCAGATGCTGGCTTTGGTTCTGGCCATACAATGGCATTATGATTTGCAGAATGTGCGGTCGTCGATTTATGAAGCGTCGCAGACAAGTAGTAGCCCAAAATTGGTCAAGCTGTATTGGTTGCTATACAATCTAACAATTCCCCTGGCATTTGTGATAACAACGGTCTACTGGTTGTTTCTGCATGGAAAGACGAGTAAGTTATTTTTTCAACAGAAAATTACCCTAATTGGCTCTATTTAAGGCGTGATTTTTTGAAGAATTTTTTCGAGGCTCTATTTAAGGCGTGGATTTTTTAAACATTTTTTTCGAGGCTCTATTTAAGGCGTGGAGTTTTTAAACATTTTTCGAGGCTCTATTTAAGGCGTGGATTTTTTAAACATTTTTTTCGAGGCTCTATTTAAGGCGTGGATTTTTTAAACATTTTTTTCGAGGCTCTATTTAAGGCGTGGATTTTTTAAACATTTTTTTCGAGGCTCTATTTAAGGCGTGGATTTTTTAAACATTTTTTTCGAGGCTCTATTTAAGGCGTGGATTTTTTAAACATTTTTTTCGAGGCTCTATTTAAGGCGTGGATTTTTTAAACATTTTTTTCGAGGCTCTATTTAAGGCGTGGATTTTTTAAACATTTTTTTCGAGGCTCTATTTAAGGCGTGGATTTTTTAAACATTTTTTTCGAGGCTCTATTTAAGGCGTGGATTTTTTAAACATTTTTTTCGAGGCTCTATTTAAGGCGTGGATTTTTTAAACATTTTTTTCGAGGCTCTATTTAAGGCGTGGATTTTTTAAACATTTTTTTCGAGGCTCTATTTAAGGCGTGGATTTTTTAAACATTTTTTTCGAGGCTCTATTTAAGGCGTGGATTTTTTAAACATTTTTTTCGAGGCTCTATTTAAGGCGTGGATTTTTTAAACATTTTTTTCGAGGCTCTATTTAAGGCGTGGATTTTTTAAACATTTTTTTCGAGGCTCTATTTAAGGCGTGGATTTTTTAAACATTTTTTTCGAGGCTCTATTTAAGGCGTGGATTTTTTAAACATTTTTTTCGAGGCTCTATTTAAGGCGTGGATTTTTTAAACATTTTTTTCGAGGCTCTATTTAAGGCGTGGATTTTTTAAACATTTTTTTCGAGGCTCTATTTAAGGCGTGGATTTTTTAAACATTTTTTTCGAGGCTCTATTTAAGGCGTGGATTTTTTAAACATTTTTTTCGAGGCTCTATTTAAGGCGTGGATTTTTTAAACATTTTTTTCGAGGCTCTATTTAAGGCGTGGATTTTTTAAACATTTTTTTCGAGGCTCTATTTAAGGCGTGGATTTTTTAAACATTTTTTTCGAGGCTCTATTTAAGGCGTGGATTTTTTAAACATTTTTTTCGAGGCTCTATTTAAGGCGTGGATTTTTTAAACATTTTTTTCGAGGCTCTATTTAAGGCGTGGATTTTTTAAACATTTTTTTCGAGGCTCTATTTAAGGCGTGGATTTTTTAAACATTTTTTTCGAGGCTCTATTTAAGGCGTGGATTTTTTAAACATTTTTTTCGAGGCTCTATTTAAGGCGTGGATTTTTTAAACATTTTTTTCGAGGCTCTATTTAAGGCGTGGATTTTTTAAACATTTTTTTCGAGGCTCTATTTAAGGCGTGGATTTTTTAAACATTTTTTTCGAGGCTCTATTTAAGGCGTGGATTTTTTAAACATTTTTTTCGAGGCTCTATTTAAGGCGTGGATTTTTTAAACATTTTTTTCGAGGCTCTATTTAAGGCGTGGATTTTTTAAACATTTTTTTCGAGGCTCTATTTAAGGCGTGGATTTTTTAAACATTTTTTTCGAGGCTCTATTTAAGGCGTGGATTTTTTAAACATTTTTTTCGAGGCTCTATTTAAGGCGTGGATTTTTTAAACATTTTTTTCGAGGCTCTATTTAAGGCGTGGATTTTTTAAACATTTTTTTCGAGGCTCTATTTAAGGCGTGGATTTTTTAAACATTTTTTTCGAGGCTCTATTTAAGGCGTGGATTTTTTAAACATTTTTTTCGAGGCTCTATTTAAGGCGTGGATTTTTTAAACATTTTTTTCGAGGCTCTATTTAAGGCGTGGATTTTTTAAACATTTTTTTCGAGGCTCTATTTAAGGCGTGGATTTTTTAAACATTTTTTTCGAGGCTCTATTTAAGGCGTGGATTTTTTAAACATTTTTTTCGAGGCTCTATTTAAGGCGTGGATTTTTTAAACATTTTTTTCGAGGCTCTATTTAAGGCGTGGATTTTTTAAACATTTTTTTCGAGGCTCTATTTAAGGCGTGGATTTTTTAAACATTTTTTTCGAGGCTCTATTTAAGGCGTGGATTTTTTAAACATTTTTTTCGAGGCTCTATTTAAGGCGTGGATTTTTTAAACATTTTTTTCGAGGCTCTATTTAAGGCGTGGATTTTTTAAACATTTTTTTCGAGGCTCTATTTAAGGCGTGGATTTTTTAAACATTTTTTTCGAGGCTCTATTTAAGGCGTGGATTTTTTAAACATTTTTTTCGAGGCTCTATTTAAGGCGTGGATTTTTTAAACATTTTTTTCGAGGCTCTATTTAAGGCGTGGATTTTTTAAACATTTTTTTCGAGGCTCTATTTAAGGCGTGGATTTTTTAAACATTTTTTTCGAGGCTCTATTTAAGGCGTGGATTTTTTAAACATTTTTTTCGAGGCTCTATTTAAGGCGTGGATTTTTTAAACATTTTTTTCGAGGCTCTATTTAAGGCGTGGATTTTTTAAACATTTTTTTCGAGGCTCTATTTAAGGCGTGGATTTTTTAAACATTTTTTTCGAGGCTCTATTTAAGGCGTGGATTTTTTAAACATTTTTTTCGAGGCTCTATTTAAGGCGTGGATTTTTTAAACATTTTTTTCGAGGCTCTATTTAAGGCGTGGATTTTTTAAACATTTTTTTCGAGGCTCTATTTAAGGCGTGGATTTTTTAAACATTTTTTTCGAGGCTCTATTTAAGGCGTGGATTTTTTAAACATTTTTTTCGAGGCTCTATTTAAGGCGTGGATTTTTTAAACATTTTTTTCGAGGCTCTATTTAAGGCGTGGATTTTTTAAACATTTTTTTCGAGGCTCTATTTAAGGCGTGGATTTTTTAAACATTTTTTTCGAGGCTCTATTTAAGGCGTGGATTTTTTAAACATTTTTTTCGAGGCTCTATTTAAGGCGTGGATTTTTTAAACATTTTTTTCGAGGCTCTATTTAAGGCGTGGATTTTTTAAACATTTTTTTCGAGGCTCTATTTAAGGCGTGGATTTTTTAAACATTTTTTTCGAGGCTCTATTTAAGGCGTGGATTTTTTAAACATTTTTTTCGAGGCTCTATTTAAGGCGTGGATTTTTTAAACATTTTTTTCGAGGCTCTATTTAAGGCGTGGATTTTTTAAACATTTTTTTCGAGGCTCTATTTAAGGCGTGGATTTTTTAAACATTTTTTTCGAGGCTCTATTTAAGGCGTGGATTTTTTAAACATTTTTTTCGAGGCTCTATTTAAGGCGTGGATTTTTTAAACATTTTTTCGAGGCTCTATTTAAGGCGTGGATTTTTTAAACATTTTTTTCGAGGCTCTATTTAAGGCGTGGATTTTTTAAACATTTTTTTCGAGGCTCTATTTAAGGCGTGGATTTTTTAAACATTTTTTTCGAGGCTCTATTTAAGGCGTGGATTTTTTAAACATTTTTTTCGAGGCTCTATTTAAGGCGTGGATTTTTTAAACATTTTTTTCGAGGCTCTATTTAAGGCGTGGATTTTTTAAACATTTTTTTCGAGGCTCTATTTAAGGCGTGGATTTTTTAAACATTTTTTTCGAGGCTCTATTTAAGGCGTGGATTTTTTAAACATTTTTTTCGAGGCTCTATTTAAGGCGTGGATTTTTTAAACATTTTTTTCGAGGCTCTATTTAAGGCGTGGATTTTTTAAACATTTTTTTCGAGGCTCTATTTAAGGCGTGGATTTTTTAAACATTTTTTTCGAGGCTCTATTTAAGGCGTGGATTTTTTAAACATTTTTTTCGAGGCTCTATTTAAGGCGTGGATTTTTTAAACATTTTTTTCGAGGCTCTATTTAAGGCGTGGATTTTTTAAACATTTTTTTCGAGGCTCTATTTAAGGCGTGGATTTTTTAAACATTTTTTTCGAGGCTCTATTTAAGGCGTGGATTTTTTAAACATTTTTTTCGAGGCTCTATTTAAGGCGTGGATTTTTTAAACATTTTTTTCGAGGCTCTATTTAAGGCGTGGATTTTTTAAACATTTTTTTCGAGGCTCTATTTAAGGCGTGGATTTTTTAAACATTTTTTTCGAGGCTCTATTTAAGGCGTGGATTTTTTAAACATTTTTTTCGAGGCTCTATTTAAGGCGTGGATTTTTTAAACATTTTTTTCGAGGCTCTATTTAAGGCGTGGATTTTTTAAACATTTTTTTCGAGGCTCTATTTAAGGCGTGGATTTTTTAAACATTTTTTTCGAGGCTCTATTTAAGGCGTGGATTTTTTAAACATTTTTTTCGAGGCTCTATTTAAGGCGTGGATTTTTTAAACATTTTTTTCGAGGCTCTATTTAAGGCGTGGATTTTTTAAACATTTTTTTCGAGGCTCTATTTAAGGCGTGGATTTTTTAAACATTTTTTTCGAGGCTCTATTTAAGGCGTGGATTTTTTAAACATTTTTTTCGAGGCTCTATTTAAGGCGTGGATTTTTTAAACATTTTTTTCGAGGCTCTATTTAAGGCGTGGATTTTTTAAACATTTTTTTCGAGGCTCTATTTAAGGCGTGGATTTTTTAAACATTTTTTTCGAGGCTCTATTTAAGGCGTGGATTTTTTAAACATTTTTTTCGAGGCTCTATTTAAGGCGTGGATTTTTTAAACATTTTTTTCGAGGCTCTATTTAAGGCGTGGATTTTTTAAACATTTTTTTCGAGGCTCTATTTAAGGCGTGGATTTTTTAAACATTTTTTTCGAGGCTCTATTTAAGGCGTGGATTTTTTAAACATTTTTTTCGAGGCTCTATTTAAGGCGTGGATTTTTTAAACATTTTTTTCGAGGCTCTATTTAAGGCGTGGATTTTTTAAACATTTTTTTCGAGGCTCTATTTAAGGCGTGGATTTTTTAAACATTTTTTTCGAGGCTCTATTTAAGGCGTGGATTTTTTAAACATTTTTTTCGAGGCTCTATTTAAGGCGTGGATTTTTTAAACATTTTTTTCGAGGCTCTATTTAAGGCGTGGATTTTTTAAACATTTTTTTCGAGGCTCTATTTAAGGCGTGGATTTTTTAAACATTTTTTTCGAGGCTCTATTTAAGGCGTGGATTTTTTAAACATTTTTTCGAGGCTCTATTTAAGGCGTGGATTTTTTAAACATTTTTTTCGAGGCTCTATTTAAGGCGTGGATTTTTTAAACATTTTTTTCGAGGCTCTATTTAAGGCGTGGATTTTTTAAACATTTTTTTCGAGGCTCTATTTAAGGCGTGGATTTTTTAAACATTTTTTTCGAGGCTCTATTTAAGGC